>NW_028188086.1:0-600000 GCF_964204655.1 Triturus cristatus
GCACCACCCCTGCTGGGGGCCACGAATTAGGGAAATCACCGAGCCTTAATGTGAGGAAGCCGTGAAGGATTGAGGAAACTACGCTCTCACCGAGGCTCATCCAGAGCTGTTTGAATTTTGGACAGTAATTGTGCAATCCATTAGAGGAGAGATATTTTGGCACTACATTACCCAGAAAGCCCTGTTTCATTCGAGCAGCCAATTAAGGGCGGGCAATCTTTTAATTGGGTAAACGTGTCAAGCACGAACCAACTTCCGCCAGCCTCTGAAGAAGTATAAAACGAAACGCGTCAGGCAAAGACGGACTGGCTGTCACATTTATTGGAGAGAACAATGTTTCCATACCTGAAATAAAGCGTGATGCTAAACCACTGCTTCCCGAGCGCTTCTCACCCGGATGGGTAACCTGGAGCTTTCATGTGTATGTAGCCACCCTGCTACAGAGACTGCACCACCCCTGGTGGAGGCCACGAGGTAGGGAAATAACTGAGCCTTAATGTGGGGAAGCCGTGAAGGATTAAGGAAACTACGCTCTCACCGAGGCTCATCCAGAGCTGTTTGAATTTTGGACAGTAATTGTGCAATCCATTAGAGGAGAGATATTTTGGCATTACATTACCCAGAAAGCCCTGTCTCATTCGAGCAGCCAATTAAGGGCGGGCAATCTTTTAATTGGGTAAACGTGTCAAGCACGAACCAACTTCCGCCAGCCTCTGAAGAAGTATAAATCGAAACGCGTCAGGCAAAGACGGTCTGGCTGTCACATTTATTGGAGAGAACAATGTTTCCATATTTGAAATAAAGCGTGATGCTAAACCACTGCTTCCCGAGTGCGTCTCACCCGGATGGGTAACCTGGAGCTTTCATGTGTATGTAGCCACCCTGCTACGGAGACTGCACCACCCCTGGTGGGGGCCACGAGGTAGGGAAATCACCGAGCCTTAATGTGGGGAAGCCGTGAAGGATTGGAGAAACTACGCCCTCACCGAGGCTCATCCAGAGCTGTTTGAATTTTGGACAGTAATTGTGCAATCCATTAGAGGAGAGATATTTTGGCACTACATTACCCAGAAAGCCCTGTCTCATTCGAGCAGCCAATTAAGGGCGGGCAATCTTTTAATTGGGTAAACGTTCCAAGCACGAACCAACTTCCGCCAGCCTCTGAAGAAGTATAAAACTAAACGCGTCAGGCAAAGACAGACTGGCTGTCACATTTGTTGGAGATATTAATGTTTCCAAACCTGAAATAAAGCGTGATGCTAAACCACTGCTTCCCGAGTGCGTCTCACTCGGATGGGTAACCTGGAGCTTTCATGTGTATGTAGCCACCCTGCTACAGAGACTGCACCACCCCTGGTGGGGGCCACGAGGTAGGGAAATCACTGAGCCTTAATGTGGGGAAGCCGTGAAGGATTGAGGAAACTACGCTCTCACCGAGGCTCATCCAGAGCTGTTTGAACTTTGGACAGTAATTGTGCAATCCATTAGAGGAGAGATATTTTGGCACTACATTACCCAGAAATCCCTGTCTCATTCGAGCAGCCAATTAAGGGCGGGCAATCTTTTAATTGGGTAAACGTGTCAAGCACGAACCAACTTCCGCCAGCCTCAGAAGAAGTATAAAACAAAACGCGTCAGGCAAAGACGACTGGCTGACACATTTATTGGAGAGAACAATGTTTCCATACCTGAAATAAAGCGTGATGCTAAACCACTGCTTCCCGAGTGCGTCTCTCCCGGATGGGTAACCTGGAGCTTTCATGTGTATGTAGCCACCCTGCTACAGAGACTGCACCACCCCTGGTGGGGGCCACGAGGTAGTGAAATCACCGAGCCTTAATGTGGGGAAGCCGTGAAGGATTGAGGAAACTACGCTCTCACCGAGGCTCATCCAGAGCTGTTTGAATTTTGGACAGTAATTGTGCAATCCATTAGAGGAGAGATATTTTGGCACTACATTACCCAGAAAACCCTGTCTCATTCGAGCAGCCAATTAAGGGCGGGCAATCTTTTAATTGGGTAAACGTGTCAAGCACGAACCAACTTCCGCCAGCCTCTGAAGAAGTATAAAACGAAACACGTCAGGCAAAGACGGACTGGCTGTCACATTTATTGGAGAGAACAATGTTTCCATACCTGAAATAAAGCGTGATGCTAAACCACTGCTTCCCGAGTACATCTCACCCGGATGGGTAACCTGGCTTTCATGTGTATGTAGCCACCCTGCTACAGAGACTGCACCACCCCTGGTGGGGGCCACGAGGTGGGGAAATCAATCACCAAGCCTTAATGTGGGGAAGCCGTGAAGGATTGAGGAATCTACGCTCTCACCGAGGCTCATCCAGAGCTGTTTGAATTTTGGACGGTAATTGTGCAATCCATTAAAGGCGAGATATTTTGGCACTACATTACCCAGAAAGCCCTGTCTCATTCGAGCAGCCAATTAAGGGCGGGCAATCTTTTAATTGGGTAAACGTGTCAAGCACGAACCAACTTCCGCCAGCCTCTGAAGAAGTATAAAATGAAACGCGTCAGGCAAAGACGGACTGGTTGTCACATTTATTGGAGAGAACAATGTTTCCATACCTGAAATAAAGCGTGATGCTAAACCACTGCTTTCCGAGTGCGTCTCACCCGGATGGGTAACCTGGAGCTTTCATGTGTATGTAGCCACCCTGCTACAGAGACTGCACCACCCCTGGTGGGGGCCACAAGGTAGGGAAATCACCTAGCCTTAATGTGGGGAAGCCGTGAAGGATTGAGGAAACTACGCTCTCACCGAGGCTCATCCAGAGCTGTTTGAACTTTGGACAGTAATTGTGCAATCCATTAGAGGAGAGATATTTTGGCACTACATTACCCAGAAATCCCTGTCTCATTCGAGCAGCCAATTAAGGGCGGGCAATCTTTTAATTGGGTAAACGTGTCAAGCACGAACCAACTTCCGCCAGCCTCAGAAGAAGTATAAAACAAAACGCGTCAGGCAAAGACGACTGGCTGACACATTTATTGGAGAGAACAATGTTTCCATACCTGAAATAAAGCGTGATGCTAAACCACTGCTTCCCGAGTGCGTCTCTCCCGGATGGGTAACCTGGAGCTTTCATGTGTATGTAGCCACCCTGCTACAGAGACTGCACCACCCCTGGTGGGGGCCACGAGGTAGGGAAATCACCGAGCCTTAATGTGGGGAAGCTGTGAAGGATTGAGGAAACTACGCTCTCACCGAGGCTCATCCAGAGCTGTTTGAATTTTGGACAGTAATTGTGCAATCCATTAGAGGAGAGATATTTTGGCACTACATTACCCAGAAAGCCCTGTCTCATTCGAGCAGCCAATTAAGGGCGGGCAATCTTTTAATTGGGTAAACGTGTCAAGCACGAACCAACTTCCGCCAGCCTCTGAAGAAGTATAAAACGAAACGCGTCAGGCAAAGACGGACTGGCTGTCACATTTATTGGAGAGAACAATGTTTCCATACCTGAAATAAAGCGTGATGCTAAACCACTGCTTCCTGAGTGCGTCTCACCCGGATGGGTAACCTGGAGCTTTCATGTGTATCTAGCCACCCTGCTACAGAGACTGCACCACCCCTGGTGGGGGCCACGAGGTAGGGAAATCACCGAGCCTTAGGGCCTTATGTAGGTGAATTAGATTTACCACTTCATAAATACCGAATGTTACCGATTCGGTATTTATGAATCGGTAAATGTAATGTAGGTAAAAAAATACCGAATCGGTAAGTGTCGGTATTTTAGAGTCGGTATTTACCGATTCGGTAATTGCAACCTGTATCTCATTGATTTCTATGGGCCAGGAGGCCAAAAGGAATCAATGGGAAGCCAGTTACCATTACTGAATCGGTAAATACCGAATCGGTAATGGGGGGAGCTTAATCAAGGGTGGCAGGGTGTCACATTGACACCCTGTTGCACCCCTGATTTCTGCATGTGTGCACATGTGGCACACATACATGCCCTGAGGGCATGTGTGTCTGCCACATTGCACACATCTAAGGGCTATAAAATGCATTAACTGAGTCATTCGTCATTTACCACCAACTTTCAGTTGGTGGTAAATAACGACTCCCCACACCCACCACACACTCCCCCTACATCTCATTTCTGTATTCGGTATTTACTGAATCGGTAATATTACCGATTCGGTAATTTTACCGATTCGGTAAATTACCGAATACAGAAATGAGCCCCCTACATTTCAAAAGCCTAAATACCGCTCGGTAACGGTATAATTACCGAAAATCGGCCGTTACCGACCGGTATTAGGCTACGTACATATGGCCCTTAATGTGGGAAAGCCGTGAAGGATTGAGGAAACTACGCTCTCACCGAGGCTCATCCAGAACTGTTTGAATTTTGGACAGTAATTGTGCAATCCATTAGAGGAGAGATATTTTGGCACTACATTACCCAGAAAGCCCTGTCTTGAGCAGCCAATTAAGGGCGGGCAATATTTTAATTGGGTAAACGTGTCAAACACGAACCAACTTCCGCCAGCCTCTGAAGAAGTATAAAACGAAACGCGTCAGGCAAAGACGGACTGGCTGTCACATTTCTTGGAGAGAACAATGTTTCTATACCTGAAATAAAGCGTGATGCTAAACCACTGCTTCCCGAGTGCGTCTCACCCGGATGGGTAACCTGGAGCTTTCATGTGTATGTAGCCACCCTGCTACAGAGACTGCACCACCCCTTGTGGGGGCCATGAGGTAGGGAAATCACCAAGCCTTAATGCGGGGAAGCCGTGAAGGATTGAGGAAACTACGCCCTCACCGAGGCTCATCCAGAGCTGTTTGAATTTTGGACAGTAATTGTGCAATCCAATAGAGGAGAGATATTTTGGCATTACATTACCCAGAAAGCCCTGTCTCATTCGAGCAGCCAATTAAGGGCGGGCAATCTTTTAATTGGGTAAACGTGTCAAGCACGAACCAACTTCCGCCAGCCTCTGAAGAAGTATAAAACGAAACGCGTACGGCAAAGACGGACTGGCTGTCACATTTATTGGAGAGAACAATGTTTCCATACCTGAAATAAAGCGTGATGCTAAACCACTGCTTCCCGAGTGTGTCTCACCCGGATGGGTAACCTGGAGCTTTCATGTGTATGTAGCCACCCTGCTACAGAGACTGCACCACCCCTGCTGGGGGCCACGAGGTAGGGAAATCACCGAGCCTTAATGTGGGGAAGTCGTGAAGGATTGAGGAAACTACGCTCTCACCGAGGCTCATCCAGAGCTGTTTGAATTTTGGAAAGTAATTGTGCAATCCATTAGAGGAGAGATATTTTGGCACTACATTACCCAGAAAGCCCTGTCTCATTCGAGCAGCCAATTAAGGGCGGGCAATCTTTTAATTGGGTAAACGTGTCAAGCACGAACCAACTTCCGCCAGCCTCTGAAGAAGTATAAAACGAAACGCGTCAGGCAAAGACGGACTGGCTGTCACATTTCTTGGAGAGAACAATGTTTCCATACCTGAAATAAAGCGTGATGCTAAACCACTGCTTCCCGAGTGCGTCTCACCCGGATGGGTAACCTGGAGCTTTCATGTGTATGTAGCCACCCTGCTACAGAGACTGCACCACCCCTGGTGGGGGCCACGAGGTAGGGAAATCACCGAGCCTTAATGTGGGGAAGCCGTGAAGGATTGAAGAAACTACGCTCTCACCGAGGCTCATCCAGAGCTGTTTGAATTTTGGACAGTAATTGTGCAATCCATTAGAGGAGAGATATTTTGGCACTACATTACCCAGAAAGCCCTGTCTCATTCGAGCAGCCAATTAAGGGCGGGCAATCTTTTACTTGGGTAAACGTGTCAAGCACAAACCAACTTCCACCAGCCTCTGAAGAAGTATAAAACGAAACGCGTCAGGCAAAGACGGACTGGCTGTCACATTTATTGGAGAGAACAATGTTTCCATACCTGAAATAAAGCGTGATGCTAAACCACTGCTTCCCGAGTGCGTCTCACCCGGATGGGTAACCTGGAGCCTTCATGTGTATGTATCCACCCTGCTACAGAGACTGCACCACCCCTGGTGGGGGCCACGAGGTAGGGAAATCACCTAGCCTTAATGTGGGGAAGCCGTGAAGGATTGAGGAAACTACGCTCTCACCGAGGCTCATCCAGAGCTGTTTGAACTTTGGACAGTAATTGTGCAATCCATTAGAGGAGAGATATTTTGGCACTACATTACCCAGAAATCCCTGTCTCATTCGAGCAGCCTATTAAGGGCGGGCAATCTTTTAATTGGGTAAACGTCTTAAGCACGAACCAACTTCCGCCAGCCTCTGAAGAAGTATAAAATGAAATGCGTCAGGCAAAGACGGACTGGCTGTCACATTTCTTGGAGAGAACAATGTTTCCATACCTGAAATAAAGCGTGATGCTAAACCACTGCTTCCCGAGTGCGTCTCACCCGGATGGGTAACCTGGAGCTTTCATGTGTATGTAGCCACCCTGCTACAGAGACTGCACCACCCCTTGTGGGGGCCACGAGGTAGGGAAGTCACCGAGCCTTAATGTGGGGAAGCCGTGAAGGATTGAGGAAACTACGCCCTCACCGAGGCTCATCCAGAGCTATTTGAATTTTGGACAGTAATTTTGCAATCCATTAGAGGAGAGATATTTTGGCATTACATTACCCAGAAAGCCCTGTCTCATTCGAGCAGCCAATTAAGGGCGGGCAATCTTTTAATTGGGTAAACGTGTCAAGCACGAACCAACTTCCGCCAGCCTCTGAAGAAGTATAAAACAAAACGCGCACGGCAAAGACGGACTGGCTGTCACATTTATTGGAGAGAACAATGTTTCCATACCTGAAATAAAGCGTGATGCTAAACCACTGCTTCCCGAGTGCGTCTCACCCGGATGGGTAACCTGGAGCTTTCATGTGTATGTAGCCACCCTGCTACAGAGACTGCACCACCCCTGCTGGGGGCCACGAGGTAGGGAAATCTCCAAGGCTTAATGTGGGGAAGCCGTAAAGGATTGAGGAAACTACGCTCTCACCGAGGCTCATCCAGAGCTGTTTGAATTTTGGAAAGTAATTGTGCAATCCATTAGAGGAGAGATATTTTGGCACTACATTACCCAGAAAGCCCTGTCTCATTCGAGCAGCCAATTAAGGGCGGGCAATCTTTTAATTGGGTAAACGTGTCAAGCACGAACCAACTTCCGCCAGCCTCTGAAGAAGTATAAAATGAAACGCGTCAGGCAAAGACGGACTGGCTGTCACATTTCTTGGAGAGAACAATGTTTCCATACCTGAAATAAAGCGTGATGCTAAACCACTGCTTCCCGAGTGCGTCTCACCCGGATGGGTAACCTGGAGCTTTCATGTGTATGTAGCCAACCTGCTACAGAGACTGCACCACCCCTGGTGGGGGCCACGAGGTAGGGAAATCACCGAGCCTTAATGTGGGGAAGCCGTGAAGGATTGAAGACACTACGCTCTCACCGAGGCTCATCCAGAGCTGTTTGAATTTTGGACAGTAATTGTGCAATCCATTAGAGGAGAGATATTTTGGCACTACATTACCCAGAAAGCCCTGTCTTATTCGAGCAGCCAATTAAGGGCGGGCAATCTTTTACTTGGGTAAACGTGTCAAGCACAAACCAACTTCCACCAGCCTCTGAAGAAGTATAAAATGAAACGCGTCAGGCAAAGACGGAATAGCTGTCACATTTATTGGAGAGAACAATGTTTCCATACCTGAAATAAAGCGTGATGCTAAACCACTGCTTCCCGAGTGCGTCTCACCCGGATGGGTAGCCTGGAGCTTTCATGTGTATGTAGCCACCCTGCTACAGAGACTGCACCACCCCTGGTGGGGGCCACGAGGTCGGGAAATCACCGAGCCTTAATGTGGTGAAGCCGTGAAGGATTGAGGAAACTACGCTCTCACCGAGGCTCTTCCAGAGCTGTTTGAACTTTGGACAGTAATTGTGCAATCCATTAGAGGCGAGATATTTTGGCACTACATTACCCAGAAAGCCCTGTCTCATTCGAGCAGCCAATTAAGGGCGGGCAATCTTTTAATTGGGTAAACGTGTCAAGTACGAACCAACTTCCGCCAGCCTCTGCAGAAGTATAAAACGAAACGCGTCAGGCAAAGACGGACTGGTTGTCACATTTATTGTTGAGAACAATGTTTCCATACCTGAAATAAAGCATGATGCTAAACCACTGCTTTCTGAGTGCGTCTCACCCGGATGGGTAACCTGGAGCTTTCATGTGTATGTAGCCACCCTGCTACAGAGACTGCACCACCCCTGGTGGGGGCCACAAGGTAGGGAAATCACTTAGCCTTAATGTGGGGAAGCCGTGAAGGATTGAGGAAACTACGCTCTCACCGAGGCTCATCCAGAGCTGTTTGAACTTTGGACAGTAATTGTGCAATCCATTAGAGGAGAGATATTTTGGCACTACATTACCCAGAAATCCCTGTCTCATTCGAGCAGCCAATTAAGGGCGGGCAATCTTTTAATTGGGTAAACGTGTCAAGCACGAACCAACTTCCGCCAGCCTCAGAAGAAGTATAAAACAAAACGCGTCAGGCAAAGACGACTGGCTGACACATTTATTGAGAGAACAATGTTTCCATACCTGAAATAAAGCGTGATGCTAAACCACTGCTTCCCGAGTGCGTCTCTCCCGGATGGGTAACCTGGAGCTTTCATGTGTATGTAGCCACCCTGCTACAGAGACTGCACCACCCCTGGTGGGGGCCACGAGGTAGGGAAATCACCGAGCCTTAATGTGGGGAAGCCGTGAAGGATTGAGGAAACTACGCTCTCACCGAGGCTCATCCAGAGCTGTTTGAACTTTGGACAGTAATTGTGCAATCCATTAGAGGAGAGATATTTTGGCACTACATTACCCAGAAAGCCCTGTCTCATTCGAGCAGCCAATTAAGGCCGGCAATCTTTTAATTGGGTAAACGTGTCAAGCATGAACCAACTTCCGCCAGCCTCTGAAGAAGTATAAAACGAAACGCGTCAGGCAAAGACGGACTGGCTGTCACATTTATTGGAGAGAACAATGTTTCCATACCTGAAATAAAGCGTGATGCTAAACCACTGCTTCCTGAGTGCGTCTCACCCGGATGGGTAACATGGAGCTTTCATGTGTATCTAGCCACCCTGCTACAGAGACTGCACCACCCCTGGTGGGGGCCACGAGGAAGGGAAATCACCGAGCCTTAGGGCCTTATGTAGGTGAATTAGATTTACCACTTCATAAATACCGAATGTTACCGATTCGGTATTTATGAATCGGTAAATGTAATGTAAGTAAAAAAATACCGAATCGGTAAGTGTCGGTATTTTAGAGTCGGTATTTACCGATTCGGTAATTGCAACCTGTATCTCATTGATTCCTATGGGCCAGGAGGCCCATAGGAATCAATGGGAATCCAGTTACCATTACCGAATCGGTAAATACCGAATCGGTAATGGGGGAGCTTAAACAAGGGTGGCAGGGTGTCACATTGACACCCTGTTGCACCCCTGATTTCTGCATGTGTGCACATGTGGCACACATACATGCCCTGAGGGCATGTGTGTCTGCCACATTGCACACATCTAAGGGCTATAAAATGCATTAACTGAGTCATTCGTCATTTACCACCAACTTTCAGTTGGTGGTAAATAACGACTCCCCACACCCACCACACACTCCCCCTACATCTCATTTCTGTATTCGGTATTTACTGAATCGGTAATATTACCGATTCGGTAATTTTACCGATTCGGTAAATTACCGAATACAGAAATGAGCCCCCTACATTTCAAAAGCCTAAATACCGGTCGGTAACGGTATAATTACCGAAAATCGGCCGTTACCGACCGGTATTAGGCTACGTACATATGGCCCTTAATGTGGGAAAGCCGTGAAGGATTGAGGAAACTACGCTCTCACCGAGGCTCATCCAGAGCTGTTTGAATTTTGGACAGTAATTGTGCAATCCATTAGAGGAGAGATATTTTGGCACTATATTACCCAGAAAGCCCCGTCTCGAGCAGCCAATTAAGGGCGGGCAATATTTTAATTGGGTAAACGTGTCAAGCACGAACCAACTTCCGCCAGCCTCTGAAGAAGTATAAAACGAAACGCGTCAGGCAAAGACGGACTGGCTGTCACATTTCTTGGAGAGAACAATGTTTCTATACCTGAAATAAAGCGTGATGCTAAACCACTGCTTCCCGAGTGCGTCTCACCCGGATGGGTAACCTGGAACTTTCATGTGTATGTAGCCACCCTGCTACAGAGACTGCACCACCCCTTGTGGGGGCCACGAGGTAGGGAAATCACCGAGCCTTAATGTGGGGAAGCCGTGAAGGATTGAGGAAACTACGCCCTCACCGAGGCTCATCCAGAGCTGTTTGAATTTTGGACAGTAATTGTGCAATCCATTAGAGGAGAGATATTTTGGCATTACATTACCCAGAAAGCCCTGTCTCATTCGAGCAGCCAATTAAGGGCGGGCAATCTTTTAATTGGGTAAACGTGTCAAGCACGAACCAACTTCCGCCAGCCTCTGAAGAAGTATAAAACGAAACGCGTCAGGCAAAGACGGACTGGCTGTCACATTTATTGGAGAGAACAATGTTTCCATACCTGAAATAAAGCGTGATGCTAAACCACTGCTTCCCGAGTGCGTCTCACCCGGATGGGTAACCTGGAGCTTTCATGTGTATGTAGCCACCCTGCTACAGAGACTGCACCACCCCTTGTGGGGGCCACGAGGTAGGGAAATCACCGAGCCTTAATGTGGGGAAGCCGTGAAGGATTGAGGAAACTACGCCCTCACCGAGGCTCATCCAGAGCTGTTTGAATTTTGGACAGTAATTGTGCAATCCATTAGAGGAGATATATTTTGGCATTACATTACCCAGAAAGCCCTGTCTCATTCGAGCAGCCAATTAAGGGCGGGCAATCTTTTAATTGGGTAAACGTGTCAAGCACGAACCAACTTCCGCCAGCCTCTGAAGAAGTATAAAACGAAACGCGCACGGCAAAGACGGACTGGCTGTCACATTTATTGGAGAGAACAATGTTTCCATACCTGAAATAAAGCGTGATGCTAAACCACTGCTTCCCGAGTGCGTCTCACCCGGATGGGTAACCTGGAGCTTTCGTGTGTATGTAGCCACCCTGCTACAGAGACTGCACCACCCCTGGTGGGGGCCACGAGGTAGGGAAATCACCGAGCCTTAATGTGGGGAAGCCGTGAAGGATTGAAGAAACTACGCTCTCACCGAGGCTCATCCAGAGCTGTTTGAATTGTGGACAGTAATTGTGCAATCCATTAGAGGAGAGATATATTGGCACTACATTACCCAGAAAGCCCTGTCTCATTCGAGCAACCAATTAAGGGCGGGCAATCTTTTACTTGGGTAAACGTGTCAAGCACGAACCAACTTCCACCAGCCTCTGAAGAAGTATAAAACGAAACGCGTCAGGCAAAGACGGACTGGCTGTCACATTTATTGGAGAGAACAATGTTTCCATACCTGAAATAAAGCGTGATGCTAAACCACTGCTTCCCGAGTGCGTCTCACCCGGATGGGTAACCTGGAGCTTTCATGTGTATGTAGCCACCCTGCTACAGAGACTGCACCACCCCTGGTGGTGGCCACGAGGTAGGAAAATCACCAAGCCTTAATGTGGGGAAGCCTTGAAGGATTGAGGAAACTACGCTCTCACCGAGGCTCATCCAGAGCTGTTTAAATTTTGGACAGTAATTGTGCAATCCATTAGAGGAGAGATATTTTGGCATTACATTACCCAGAAAGCCCTGTCTCATTCGAGCAGCCAATTAAGGGCGGGCAATCTTTTAATTGGGTAAACGTGTCAAGCACTAACCAACTTCCGCCAGCCTCTGAAGAAGTATAAAACGAAACGCGTACGGCAAAGACGGACTGGCTGTCACATTTATTGGAGAGAACAATGTTTCCATACCTGAAATAAAGCGTGATGCTAAACCACTGCTTCCCGAGTGCGTCTCACCCGGATGGGTAACCTGGAGCTTTCATCTGTATGTAGCCACCCTGCTACAGAGACTGCACCACCCCTGCTGGGGGCCACGAGGTAGGGAAATCACCGAGCCTTAATGTGGGGAAGCCGTGAAGGATTGAGGAAACTACGCTCTCACCGAGGCTCATCCAGAGCTGTTTGAATTTTGGAAAGTAATTGTGCAATCCATTAGAGGAGAGATATTTTCGCACTACATTACCCAGAAAGCCCTGTCTCATTCGAGCAGCCAATTAAGGGCGGGCAATCTTTTAATTGGGTAAACGTGTCAAGCACGAACCAACTTCCGCCAGCCTCTGAAGAAGTATAAAATGAAACGCGTCAGGCAAAGACGGACTGGCTGTCACATTTCTTGGAGAGAACAATGTTTCCATACCTGAAATAAAGCGTGATGCTAAACCACTGCTTCCCGAGTGCGTCTCACCCGGATGGGTAACCTGGAGCTTTCATGTGTATGTAGCCAACCTGCTACAGAGACTGCACCACCCCTGGTGGGGGCCACGAGGTAGGGAAATCACCGAGCCTTAATGTGGGGAAGCCGTGAAGGATTGAAGACACTACGCTCTCACCGAGGCTCATCCAGAGCTGTTTGAATTTTGGACAGTAATTGTGCAATCCATTAGAGGAGAGATATTTTGGCACTACATTACCCAGAAAGCCCTGTCTCATTCGAGCAGCCAATTAAGGGCGGGCAATCTTTTACTTGGGTAAACGTGTCAAGCACGAACCAACTTCCACCAGCCTCTGAAGAAGTATAAAACGAAACGCGTCAGGCAAAGACGGAATGGCTGTCACATTTATTGGAGAGAACAATGTTTCCATACCTGAAATAAAGCGTGATGCTAAACCACTGCTTCCCGAGTGCGTCTCACCCGGATGGGTAGCCTGGAGCTTTCATGTGTATGTAGCCACCCTGCTACAGAGACTGCACCACCCCTGGTGGGGGCCACGAGGTCGGGAAATCACCGAGCCTTAATGAGGGGAAGCCGTGAAGGATTGAGGAAACTACGCTCTCACCGAGGCTCTTCCAGAGCTGTTTGAACTTTGGACAGTAATTGTGCAATCCATTAGAGGAGAGATATTTTGGCACTACATTACCCAGAAATCCCTGTCTCATTCGAGCAGCAAATTAAGGGCGGGCAATCTTTTAATTGGGTAAAAGTGTCAAGCACGAACCAACTTCCGCCAGCCTCTGAAGAAGTATATTCGAAACGCGTCAGGCGAAGGCGGACTGGCGGTCACATTTATTGGAGATAACAATGTTTCCATACCTGAAATAAAGCGTGATGCTAAACCACTGCTTCCCGAGTGCGTCTCACCCGGATGGGTAACCTGGTGCTTTCATGTGTATGTAGCCACCCTGCTACAGAGACTGCACCACCCCTGGTGGGGGCCACGAGGTAGGGAAATCACCGAGCCTTAATGTGGGGAAGCCGTGAAGGATTGAGGAAACTACGCTCTCACCGAGGCTCATCCAGAGCTGTTTGAATTTTGGACAGTAATTGTGCAATCCATTAGAGGAGAGATATTTTGGCACTACATTACCCAGAAAGCCCTGTCTCATTCAAGCAGCCAATTAAGGGCCGGCAATCTTTTAATTGGGTAAACGTGTCAAGCACGAACCAACTTCCGCCAGCCTCTGAAGAAGTATAAAACAAAATGCGTCAGGCAAAGACGGACTGGCTGTCACATTTATTGGAGAGAACAATGCTCCATACCTGAAATAAAGCGTGATGCTAAACCACTGCTTCCCGAGTGCGTCTCACCCGGATGGGTAACCTGGAGCTTTCATGTGTATGTAGCCACCCTGCTACAAAGACTGCACCACCCCTGGTGGGGGCCACGAGGTAGGGAAATCTCCGAGCCTTAATGTGGGGAAGCCGTGAAGGATTGAGGAAACTACGCTCTCACCGAGGCTCATCCAGAGCTGTTTAAATTTTGGACAGTAATTGTGCAATCCATTAGAGGAGAGATATTTTGGCACTACATTACCCAGAAAGCCCTGTCTCATTTGAGCAGCCAATTAAGGGCGGGCAATGTTTTAATTGGGTATCCGTGTCAAGCACGAACCAACTTCCGCCAGCCTCTGAAGAAGTATAAAACGAAACGCTTCAGGTAAAGACGGACTGGCTGTCACATTTATTGGAGAGAACAATGTTTCCATACCTGAAATAAAGCGTGATGCTAAACCACTGCTTCCCGAGTGCGTCTCACCCGGATGGGTAACCTGGAGCTTTCATGTGTATGTAGCCACCCTGCTACAGAGACTGCACCACCCCTGCTGGGGGCCACGAGGTAGGGAAATCACCGAACCTTAATGTGGGGAAGCCGTGAAGGATTGAGGAATCTACGCTCTCACCGAGGCTCATCCAGAGCTGTTTGAATTTTGGACAGTAATTGTGCAATCCATTAGAGGAGAGATATTTTGGCACTACATTACCCAGAAAGCCCTGTCTCATTCGAGCAGCCAATTAAGGGCGGGCAATCTTTTAATTGGGTAAACGTGTCAAGCACGAACCAACTTCCACCAGCCTCTGAAGAAGTATAAAACGAAACGCGTCAGGCAAAGACGGACTGGCTGTCACATTTATTGGAGAGAACAATGTTTCCATACCTGAAATAAAGCGTGATGCTAAACCACTGCTTCCCGAGCGCTTCTCACCCGGATGGGTAACCTGGAGCTTTCATGTGTATGTAGCCACCCTGCTACAGAGACTGCACCACCCCTGGTGGGGGCCACGAGGTAGGGAAATCACCGAGCCTTAATGTGGGGAAGCCGTGAAGTATTGAAGAAACTACGCCCTCACCGAGGCTCATCCAGAGCTGTTTGAATTTTGGACAGTAATTGTGCAATCCATTAGAGGAGAGATATTTTGGCACTACATTACCCGGAAAGCCCTGTCTCATTCGAGCAGCCAATTAAGGGCGGGCAATCTTTTAATTGGATAAACGTGTCAAGCACGAACCAACTTCTGCCAGCCTCTGAAGAAGTATAAAACGAAACGCGTCAGGCAAAGACGGACTGGTTGTCACATTTATTGGAGAGAACATTGTTTCCATACCTGAAATAAAGCATGATGCTAAACCACTGCTTTCCGAGTGCGTCTCACCCGGATGGGTAACCTGGAGCTTTCATGTGTATGTAGCCACCCTGCTACAGAGACTGCACCACCCCTGGTGGGGGCCACAAGGTAGGGAAATCACCGAGCCTTAATGTGGGGAAGCCGTGAAGGATTGAGGAAACTACGCTCTCACCGAGGCTCATCCAGAGCCTTTTGAACTTTGGACAGTAATTGTGCAATCCATTAGAGGAGAGATATTTTGGCACTACATTACCCAGAAATCCCTGTCTCATTCGAGCAGCCAATTAAGGGCGGGCAATCTTTTAATTGGGTAAACGTGTCAAGCACGAACCAACTTCTGCCAGCCTCTGAAGAAGTATAAAACTAAACGCGTCAGACAAAGACAGACTGGCTGTCACATTTGTTGGAGAGATCAATGTTTCCATACCTGAAATAAAGTGTGATGCTAAACCACTGCTTCCCGAGTGCGTCTCACTCGGATGGGTAACCTGGAGCTTTCATGTGTATGTAGCCACCCTGCTACAGAGACTGCACCACCCCTGCTGGGGGCCACGAGGTAGGGAAATCACAAAGCCTTAATGTGGGGAAGCCGTGAAGGATTGAGGAAACTACGCTCTCACCGAGGCTCATCCAGAGCTGTTTGAATTTTGGACAGTAATTGTGCAATCCATTAGAGGCGAGATATTTTGGCACTACATTACCCGGAAAGCCCTGTCTCATTCGAGCAGCCAATTAAGGGAGGGCAATCTTTTGATTGGGTAAACGTTTCAAGAACGAACCAACTTCCGCCAGCCTCTGAAGAAGTATAAAACTAAACGCGTCAGGCAAAGACAGACTGGCTGCCACATTTATTGGAGAGAACAATGTTTCCATACCTGAAATAAAGCGTGATGCTAAACCACTGCTTCCCGAGTGCGTCTCACCCGGATGGGTAACCTGGAGCTTACATGTGTATGTAGCCACCCTGCTACAGAGACTGCACCACCCCTGGTGGGGGCCACGAGGTAGGGAAATCACCGAGCCTTAAAGTGGGGAAGCTTTGAAGGATTGAGGAAACTACGCTCTCACCGAGGCTCATCCAGAGCTGTTTGAATTTTGGACAGTAATTGTGCAATACAGTAGAGGAGAGATATTTTGGCACTACATTACCCAGAAAGCCCTGTCTGATACGAGCAGCCAATTAAGGGCGGGCAATCTTTTAATTGGGTAAACGTTTCAAGCACGAACCAACTTCCGCCAGCCTCTGAAGAAGTATAAAACGAAACACGTCAGGCAAAGACGGACTGGCTGTCACATTTATTGGAGAGAACAATGTTTCCATACCTGAAATAAAGCGTGATGCTAAACCACTGCTTCCCGAGTGCGTCTCACCCGGATGGGTAACCTGGAGCTTTCATGTGTATGTAGCCACCCTGCTACAGAGACTGCACCACCCCTGGTGGGGGCCACGAGGTCGGGAAATCACCGAGCCTTAATGTGGGGAAGCCGTGAAGGATTGAAGACACTACGCTCTCACCAAGGCTCATCCAGAGCTGTTTGAATTTTGGACAGTAATTGTGCAATCCATTAGAGGAGAGATATTTTGGCACTACATTACCCAGAAAGCCCTGTCTCATTCGAGCAGCCAATTAATGGCGGGCAATCTTTTACTTGGGTAAACGTGTCAAGCACGAACCAACTTCCACCATCCTCTGAAGAAGTATAAAACTAAACGCATCAGGCAAAGACGGAATGGCTGTCACATGTATTGGAGAGAACAATGTTTCCATACCTGAAATAAAGCGTGATGCTAAACCACTGCTTCCCGAGTGCGTCTCACCTGGATGGGTAGCCTGGAGCTTTCATGTGTATGTAGCCACCCTGCTACAGAGACTGCACCACCCCTGGTGGGGGCCACGAAGTCGGGAAATCACCGAGCCTTAATGTGGGGAAGCCGTGAAGGATTGAGGAAACTACGCTCTCACCGAGGCTCTTCCAGAGCTGTTTGAACTTTGGACAGTAATTGTGCAATCCATTAGAGGAGAGATATTTTGGCACTACATTACCCAGAAATCCCTGTCTCATTCGAGCAGCCAATTAAGGGCGGGCAATCTTTTAATTGGGTAAACGTGTCAAGCACGAACCAACTTCCGCCAGCCTCTGAAGAAGTATATTCGAAACGCGTCAGGCGAAGGCGGACTGGCGGTCACATTTATTGGAGATAACAATGTTTCCATACCTGAAATAAAGCGTGATGCTAAACCACTGCTTCCCGAGTGCGTCTCACCCGGATAAGTAACCTGGAGCTTTCATGTGTATGTAGCCACCCTGCTACAGAGACTGCACCACCCCTGGTGGGGGCCACGAGGTAGGGAAATCACCGAGCATTAATGTGGGGAAGCCGTGAAGGATTGAGGAAACTACGCTCTCACCGAGGCTCATCCAGAGCTGTTTGAACTTTGGACAGTAATTGTGCAATCCATTAGAGGAGAGATATTTTGGCACTACATTACCCAGAAATCCCTGTCTCATTCGAGCAGCCAATTAAGGGCGGGCAATCTTTTAATTGGGTAAACGTGTCAAGCACGAACCAACTTCCGCCAGCCTCAGAAGAAGTATAAAACAAAACGCGTCAGGCAAAGACGACTGGCTGACACATTTATTGGAGAGAACAATGTTTCCATACCTGAAATAAAGCGTGATGCTAAACCACTGCTTCCTGAGTGCGTCTCACCCGGATGGGTAACATGGAGCTTTCATGTGTATCTAGCCACCCTGCTACAGAGACTGCACCACCCCTGGTGGGGGCCACGAGGTAGGGAAATCACCGAGCCTTAGGGCCTTATGTAGGTGAATTAGATTTACCACTTCATAAATACCGAATGTTACCGATTCGGTATTTATGAATCGGTAAATGTAATGTAGGTAAAAAAATACCGAATCGGTAAGTGTCGGTATTTTAGAGTCGGTATTTACCGATTCGGTAATTGCAACCTGTATCTCATTGATTCCTATGGGCCAGGAGGCCCATAGGAATCAATGGGAAGCCAGTTACCATTACCGAATCGGTAAATACCGAATCGGTAATGGGGGAGCTTAATCAAGGGTGGCAGGGTGTCACATTGACACCCTGTTGCACCCCTGATTTCTGCATGTGTGCACATGTGGCACACATACATGCCCTGAGGGCATGTGTTTCTGCCACATTGCACACATCTAAGGGCTATAAAATGCATTAACTGAGTCATTCGTCATTTACCACCAACTTTCAGTTGGTGGTAAATAACGACTCCCCACACCCACCACACACTCCCCCTACATCTCATTTCTGTATTCGGTATTTACTGAATCGGTAATATTACCGATTCGGTAATTTTACCGATTCGGTAAATTACCGAATACAGAAATGAGCCCCCTACATTTCAAAAGCCTAAATACCGGTCGGTAACGGTATAATTACCGAAAATCGGCCGTTACCGACCGGTATTAGGCTACGTACATATGGCACTTAATGTGGGAAAGCCGTGAAGGATTGAGGAAACTACGCTCTCACCGAGGCTCATCCAGAGCTGTTTGAATTTTGGACAGTAATTGTGCAATCCATTAGAGGAGAGATATTTTGGCACTACATTACCCAGAAAGCCCCGTCTCGAGCAGCCAATTAAGGGCGGGCAATATTTTAATTGGGTAAACGTGTCAAGCACGAACCAACTTCCGCCAGCCTCTGAAGAAGTATAAAACGAAACGCGTCAGGCAAAGACGGACTGGCTGTCACATTTCTTGGAGAGAACAATGTTTCTATACCTGAAATAAAGCGTGATGCTAAACCACTGCTTCCCGAGTGCGTCTCACCCGGATGGGTAACCTGGAACTTTCATGTGTATGTAGCCACCCTGCTACAGAGACTGCACCACCCCTTGTGGGGGCCACGAGGTAGGGAAATCACCGAGCCTTAATGTGGGGAAGCCGTGAAGGATTGAGGAAACTACGCCCTCACCGAGGCTCATCCAGAGCTGTTTGAATTTTGGACAGTAATTGTGCAATCCATTAGAGGAGAGATATTTTGGCATTACATTACCCAGAAAGCCCTGTCTCATTCGAGCAGCCAATTAAGGGCGGGCAATCTTTTAATTGGGTAAACGTGTCAAGCACGAACCAACTTCCGCCAGCCTCTGAAGAAGTATAAAACGAAACGCGTCAGGCAAAGACGGACTGGCTGTCACATTTATTGGAGAGAACAATGTTTCCATACCTGAAATAAAGCGTGATGCTAAACCACTGCTTCCCGAGTGCGTCTCACCCGGATGGGTAACCTGGAGCTTTCATGTGTATGTAGCCACCCTGCTACAGAGACTGCACCACCCCTTGTGGGAGCCACGAGGTAGGGAAATCACCGAGCCTTAATGTGGGGAAGCCGTGAAGGATTGAGGAAACTACGCCCTCACCGAGGCTCATCCAGAGCTGTTTGAATTTTGGACAGTAATTGTGCAATCCATTAGAGGAGATACATTTTGGCATTACATTACCCAGAAAGCCCTGTCTCATTCGAGCAGCCAATTAAGGGCGGGCAATCTTTTAATTGGGTAAACGTGTCAAGCACGAACCAACTTCCGCCAGCCTCTGAAGAAGTATAAAACGAAACGCGCACGGCAAAGACGGACTGGCTGTCACATTTATTGGAGAGAACAATGTTTCCATACCTGAAATAAAGCGTGATGCTAAACCACTGCTTCCCGAGTGCGTCTCACCCGGATGGGTAACCTGGAGCTTTCGTGTGTATGTAGCCACCCTGCTACAGAGACTGCACCACCCCTGGTGGGGGCCACGAGGTAGGGAAATCACCGAGCCTTAATGTGGGGAAGCCGTGAAGGATTGAAGAAACTACGCTCTCACCGAGGCTCATCCAGAGCTGTTTGAATTTTGGACAGTAATTGTGCAATCCATTAGAGGAGAGATATATTGGCACTACATTACCCAGAAAGCCCTGTCTCATTCGAGCAGCCAATTAAGGGCGGGCAATCTTTTACTTGGGTAAACGTGTCAAGCACGAACCAACTTCCACCAGCCTCTGAAGAAGTATAAAACGAAACGCGTCAGGCAAAGACGGACTGGCTGTCACATTTATTGGAGAGAACAATGTTTCCATACCTGAAATAAAGCGTGATGCTAAACCACTGCTTCCCGAGTGCGTCTCACCCGGATGGGTAACCTGGAGCTTTCATGTGTATGTAGCCACCCTGCTACAGAGACTGCACCACCCCTGGTGGGGGCCACGAGGTAGGGAAATCACCGAGCCTTAATGTGGGGAAGCCGTGAAGGATTGAGGAAACTACGCTCTCACCGAGGCTCATCCAGAGCTGTTTGAACTTTGGACAGTAATTGTGCAATCCATTAGAGGAGAGATATTTTGGCACTACATTACCCAGAAATCCCTGTCTCAATCGAGCAGCCTATTAAGGGCGGGCAATCTTTTAATTGGGTAAACGTCTCAAGCACGAACCAACTTCCGCCAGCCTCTGAAGAAGTATAAAATGAAACGCGTCAGGCAAAGACGGACTAGCAGTCACATTTATTGGAGAGAACAATGTTTCCATACCTGAAATAAAGCGTGATGCTAAACCACTGCTTTCCGAGGGCGTCTCACCCGGATGGGTAACCTGGAGCTTTCATGTGTATGTAGCCACCCTGCTACAGAGACTGCACCACCCCTGGTGGTGGCCACGAGGTAGGAAAATCACCAAGCCTTAATGTGGGGAAGCCTTGAAGGATTGAGGAAACTACGCTCTCACCGAGGCTCATCCAGAGCTGTTTAAATTTTGGACAGTAATTGTGCAATCCATTAGAGGAGAGATATTTTGGCATTACATTACCCAGAAAGCCCTGTCTCATTCGAGCAGCCAATTAAGGGCGGGCAATCTTTTAATTGGGTAAACGTGTCAAGCACGAACCAACTTCCGCCAGCCTCTGAAGAAGTATAAAACGAAACGCGTACGGCAAAGACGGACTGGCTGTCACATTTATTGGAGAGAACAATGTTTCCATACCTGAAATAAAGCGTGATGCTAAACCACTGCTTCCCGAGTGCGTCTCACCCGGATGGGTAACCTGGAGCTTTCATGTGTATGTAGCTCCCTGCTACAGAGACTGCACCACCCCTGCTGGGGGCCACGAGGTAGGGAAATCACCGAGCCTTAATGTGGGGAAGCCGTGAAGGATTGAGGAAACTACGCTCTCACCGAGGCTCATCCAGAGCTGTTTGAATTTTGGAAAGTAATTGTGCAATCCATTAGAGGAGAGATATTTTCGCACTACATTACCCAGAAAGCCCTGTCTCATTCGAGCAGCCAATTAAGGGCGGGCAATCTTTTAATTGGGTAAACGTGTCAAGCACGAACCAACTTCCGCCAGCCTCTGAAGAAGTATAAAATGAAATGCGTCAGGCAAAGACGGACTGGCTGTCACATTTCTTGGAGAGAACAATGTTTCCATACCTGAAATAAAGCGTGATGCTAAACCACTGCTTCCCGAGTGCGTCTCACCCGGATGGGTAACCTGGAGCTTTCATGTGTATGTAGCCAGCCTGCTACAGAGACTGCACCACCCCTGGTGGGGGCCACGAGGTAGGGAAATCACCGAGCCTTAATGTGGGGAAGCCGTGAAGGATTGAAGACACTACGCTCTCACCGAGGCTCATCCAGAGCTGTTTGAATTTTGGACAGTAATTGTGCAATCCATTAGAGGAGAGATATTTTGGCACTACATTACCCAGAAAGCCCTGTCTCATTCAAGCAGCCAATTAAGGGCCGGCAATCTTTTAATTGGGTAAACGTGTCAAGCACGAACCAACTTCCGCCAGCCTCTGAAGAAGTATAAAACGAAATGCGTCAGGCAAAGACGGACTGGCTGTCACATTTATTGGAGAGAACAATGCTCCATACCTGAAATAAAGCGTGATGCTAAACCACTGCTTCCCGAGTGCGTCTCACCCGGATGGGTAACCTGGAGCTTTCATGTGTATGTAGCCACCCTGCTACAAAGACTGCACCACCCCTGGTGGGGGCCACGAGGCAGGGAAATCTCTGAGCCTTAATGTGGGGAAGCCGTGAAGGATTGAGGAAACTACGCTCTCACCGAGGCTCATCCAGAGCTGTTTAAATTTTGGACAGTAATTGTGCAATCCATTAGAGGAGAGATATTTTGGCACTACATTACCCAGAAAGCCCTGTCTCATTCGAGCAGCCAATTAAGGGCGGGCAATCTTTTAATTGGGTATCCGTGTCAAGCACGAACCAACTTCCGCCAGCCTCTGAAGAAGTATAAAACAAAACGCGTCAGGTAAAGACGGACTGGCTGTCACATTTATTGGAGAGGACAATGTTTCCATACCTGAAATAAAGCGTGATGCTAAACCACTGCTTCCCGAGTGCGTCTCACCCGGATGGGTAACCTGGAGCTTTCATGTGTATGTAGCCACCCTGCTACAGAGACTGCACCACCCCTGCTGGGGGCCACGAGGTAGGGAAATCACCGAACCTTAATGTGGGGAAGCCGTGAAGGATTGAGGAATCTACGCTCTCACCGAGGCTCATCCAGAGCTGTTTGAATTTTGGACAGTAATTGTGCAATCCATTAGAGGAGAGATATTTTGGCACTACATTACCCAGAAAGCCCTGTCTCATTCGAGCAGCCAATTAAGGGCGGGCAATCTTTTAATTGGGTAAACGTGTCAAGCACGAACCAACTTCCACCAGCCTCTGAAGAAGTATAAAACGAAACGCGTCAGGCAAAGACGGACTGGCTGTCACATTTATTGGAGAGAACAATTTTTCCATACCTGAAATAAAGCGTGATGCTAAACCACTGCTTCCCGAGCGCTTCTCACCCGGATGGGTAACCTTGAGCTTTCATGTGTATGTAGCCACCCTGCTACAGAGACTGCACCACCCCTGGTGGGGGCCACGAGGTAGGGAAATAACTGAGCCTTAATGTGGGGAAGCCGTGAAGGATTGAGGAAACTACGCTCTCACCGAGGCTCATCCAGAGCTGTTTGAATTTTGGAAAGTAATTGTGCAATCCATTAGAGGAGAGATATTTTGGCACTACATTACCCAGAAAGCCCTGTCTCATTCGAGCAGCAAATTAAGGGCGGGCAATCTTTTAATTGGGTAAACGTGTCAAGCACGAACCAACTTCCGCTAGCCTCTGAAGAAGTATAACACTAAACGCGTCAGGCAAAGACAGACTGGCTGTCACATTTGTTGGAGAGATCAATGTTTCCATACCTGAAATAAAGCGTGATGCTAAACCACTGCTTCCAGAGTGCGTCTCACTCGGATGGGTAACCTGGAGCTTTCGTGTGTATGTAGCCACCCTGCTACAGAGACTGCACCACCCCTGGTGGGGGCCACGAGGTAGGGAAATCACCGAGCCTTAATGTGGGGAAGCCGTGAAGGATTGAAGAAACTACGCTCTCACCGAGGCTCATCCAGAGCTGTTTGAATTTTGGACAGTAATTGTGCAATCCATTAGAGGAGAGATATATTGGCACTACATTACCCAGAAAGCCCTGTCTCATTCGAGCAGCCAATTAAGGGCGGGCAATCTTTTACTTGGGTAAACGTGTCAAGCACGAACCAACTTCCACCAGCCTCTGAAGAAGTATAAAACGAAACGCGTCAGGCAAAGACGGACTGGCTGTCACATTTATTGGAGAGAACAATGTTTCCATACCTGAAATAAAGCGTGATGCTAAACCACTGCTTCCCGAGTGCGTCTCACCCGGATGGGTAACCTGGAGCTTTCATGTGTATGTAGCCACCCTGCTACAGAGACTGCACCACCCCTGGTGGGGGCCACGAGGTAGGGAAATCACCGAGCCTTAATGTGGGGAAGCCGTGAAGGATTGAGGAAACTACGCTCTCACCGAGGCTCATCCAGAGCTGTTTGAACTTTGGACAGTAATTGTGCAATCCATTAGAGGAGAGATATTTTGGCACTACATTACCCAGAAATCCCTGTCTCAATCGAGCAGCCTATTAAGGGCGGGCAATCTTTTAATTGGGTAAACGTCTCAAGCACGAACCAACTTCCGCCAGCCTCTGAAGAAGTATAAAATGAAACGCGTCAGGCAAAGACGGACTAGCAGTCACATTTATTGGAGAGAACAATGTTTCCATACCTGAAATAAAGCGTGATGCTAAACCACTGCTTTCCGAGGGCGTCTCACCCGGATGGGTAACCTGGAGCTTTCATGTGTATGTAGCCACCCTGCTACAGAGACTGCACCACCCCTGGTGGTGGCCACGAGGTAGGAAAATCACCAAGCCTTAATGTGGGGAAGCCTTGAAGGATTGAGGAAACTACGCTCTCACCGAGGCTCATCCAGAGCTGTTTAAATTTTGGACAGTAATTGTGCAATCCATTAGAGGAGAGATATTTTGGCATTACATTACCCAGAAAGCCCTGTCTCATTCGAGCAGCCAATTAAGGGCGGGCAATCTTTTAATTGGGTAAACGTGTCGAGCACGAACCAACTTCCGCCAGCCTCTGAAGAAGTATAAAACGAAACGCGTACGGCAAAGACGGACTGGCTGTCACATTTATTGGAGAGAACAATGTTTCCATACCTGAAATAAAGCGTGATGCTAAACCACTGCTTCCCGAGTGCGTCTCACCCGGATGGGTAACCTGGAGCTTTCATGTGTATGTAGCTCCCTGCTACAGAGACTGCACCACCCCTGCTGGGGGCCACGAGGTAGGGAAATCACCGAGCCTTAATGTGGGGAAGCCGTGAAGGATTGAGGAAACTACGCTCTCACCGAGGCTCATCCAGAGCTGTTTGAATTTTGGAAAGTAATTGTGCAATCCATTAGAGGAGAGATATTTTCGCACTACATTACCCAGAAAGCCCTGTCTCATTCGAGCAGCCAATTAAGGGCGGGCAATCTTTTAATTGGGTAAACGTGTCAAGCACGAACCAACTTCCGCCAGCCTCTGAAGAAGTATAAAATGAAATGCGTCAGGCAAAGACGGACTGGCTGTCACATTTCTTGGAGAGAACAATGTTTCCATACCTGAAATAAAGCGTGATGCTAAACCACTGCTTCCCGAGTGCGTCTCACCCGGATGGGTAACCTGGAGCTTTCATGTGTATGTAGCCAGCCTGCTACAGAGACTGCACCACCCCTGGTGGGGGCCACGAGGTAGGGAAATCACCGAGCCTTAATGTGGGGAAGCCGTGAAGGATTGAAGACACTACGCTCTCACCGAGGCTCATCCAGAGCTGTTTGAATTTTGGACAGTAATTGTGCAATCCATTAGAGGAGAGATATTTTGGCACTACATTACCCAGAAAGCCCTGTCTCATTCAAGCAGCCAATTAAGGGCCGGCAATCTTTTAATTGGGTAAACGTGTCAAGCACGAACCAACTTCCGCCAGCCTCTGAAGAAGTATAAAACGAAATGCGTCAGGCAAAGACGGACTGGCTGTCACATTTATTGGAGAGAACAATGCTCCATACCTGAAATAAAGCGTGATGCTAAACCACTGCTTCCCGAGTGCGTCTCACCCGGATGGGTAACCTGGAGCTTTCATGTGTATGTAGCCACCCTGCTACAAAGACTGCACCACCCCTGGTGGGGGCCACGAGGCAGGGAAATCTCTGAGCCTTAATGTGGGGAAGCCGTGAAGGATTGAGGAAACTACGCTCTCACCGAGGCTCATCCAGAGCTGTTTAAATTTTGGACAGTAATTGTGCAATCCATTAGAGGAGAGATATTTTGGCACTACATTACCCAGAAAGCCCTGTCTCATTCGAGCAGCCAATTAAGGGCGGGCAATCTTTTAATTGGGTATCCGTGTCAAGCACGAACCAACTTCCGCCAGCCTCTGAAGAAGTATAAAACAAAACGCGTCAGGTAAAGACGGACTGGCTGTCACATTTATTGGAGAGGACAATGTTTCCATACCTGAAATAAAGCGTGATGCTAAACCACTGCTTCCCGAGTGCGTCTCACCCGGATGGGTAACCTGGAGCTTTCATGTGTATGTAGCCACCCTGCTACAGAGACTGCACCACCCCTGCTGGGGGCCACGAGGTAGGGAAATCACCGAACCTTAATGTGGGGAAGCCGTGAAGGATTGAGGAATCTACGCTCTCACCGAGGCTCATCCAGAGCTGTTTGAATTTTGGACAGTAATTGTGCAATCCATTAGAGGAGAGATATTTTGGCACTACATTACCCAGAAAGCCCTGTCTCATTCGAGCAGCCAATTAAGGGCGGGCAATCTTTTAATTGGGTAAACGTGTCAAGCACGAACCAACTTCCACCAGCCTCTGAAGAAGTATAAAACGAAACGCGTCAGGCAAAGACGGACTGGCTGTCACATTTATTGGAGAGAACAATTTTTCCATACCTGAAATAAAGCGTGATGCTAAACCACTGCTTCCCGAGCGCTTCTCACCCGGATGGGTAACCTTGAGCTTTCATCTGTATGTAGCCACCCTGCTACAGAGACTGCACCACCCCTGGTGGGGGCCACGAGGTAGGGAAATAACTGAGCCTTAATGTGGGGAAGCCGTGAAGGATTGAGGAAACTACGCTCTCACCGAGGCTCATCCAGAGCTGTTTGAATTTTGGAAAGTAATTGTGCAATCCATTAGAGGAGAGATATTTTGGCACTACATTACCCAGAAAGCCCTGTCTCATTCGAGCAGCAAATTAAGGGCGGGCAATCTTTTAATTGGGTAAACGTGTCAAGCACGAACCAACTTCCGCTAGCCTCTGAAGAAGTATAACACTAAACGCGTCAGGCAAAGACAGACTGGCTGTCACATTTGTTGGAGAGATCAATGTTTCCATACCTGAAATAAAGCGTGATGCTAAACCACTGCTTCCAGAGTGCGTCTCACTCGGATGGGTAACCTGGAGCTTTCATGTGTATGTAGCCACCCTGCTACAGAGACTGCACCACCCCTGGTGGGGGCCACGAGGTAGGGAAATCAATCACCAAGCCTTAATGTGGGGAAGCCGTGAAGGATTGAGGAAACTACGCTCTCACCGAGGCTCATTCAGAGCTGTTTGAATTTTGGACAGTAATTGTGCAATCCATTAGAGGAGAGATATTTTGGCACTACATTACCCAGAAAGCCCTGTCTCATTCGAGCAGCCAATTAAGGGCGGGTAATCTTTTAATTGGGTAAACGTGTCAAGCACGAACCAACTTCCGCCAGCCTCTGAAGAAGTATAAAGCGAAACGTGTCAGGCAAAGGCGGACTGGCTGTCACATTTATTGGAGTGAACAATGTTTCCATACCTGAAATAAAGCGTGATGCTAAACCACTGCTTCCCGAGTGCGTCTCACCCGGATGGGTAACCTGGAGCTTTCATGTGTATGTAGCCACCCTGCTACAGAGACTGCACCACCCCTGGTGGGGGCCACGAGGTAGGGAAATCACCGAGCCTTAATGTGGGGAAGCCGTGAAGTATTGAAGAAACTACGCCCTCACCGAGGCTCATCCAGAGCTGTTTGAATTTTGGACAGTAATTGTGCAATCCATTAGAGGAGAGATATTTTGGCACTACATTACCCGGAAAGCCCTGTCTCATTCGAGCAGCCAATTAAGGGCGGGCAATCTTTTAATTGGATAAACGTGTCAAGCACGAACCAACTTCTGCCAGCCTCTGAAGAAGTATAAAACAAAACGCGTCAGGCAAAGACGGACTGGTTGTCACATTTATTGGAGAGAACATTGTTTCCATACCTGAAATAAAGCATGATGCTAAACCACTGCTTTCCGAGTGCGTCTCACCCGGATGGGTAACCTGGAGCTTTCATGTGTATGTAGCCACCCTGCTACAGAGACTGCACCACCCCTGGTGGGGGCCACAAGGTAGGGAAATCACCGAGCCTTAATGTGGGGAAGCCGTGAAGGATTGAGGAAACTACGCTCTCACCGAGGCTCATCCAGAGCTGTTTGAACTTTGGACAGTAATTGTGCAATCCATTAGAGGAGAGATATTTTGGCACTACATTACCCAGAAATCCCTGTCTCATTCGAGCAGCCAATTAAGGGCGGGCAATCTTTTAATTGGGTAAACGTGTCAAGCACGAACCAACTTCTGCCAGCCTCTGAAGAAGTATAAAACTAAACGCGTCAGACAAAGACAGACTGGCTGTCACATTTGTTGGAGAGATCAATGTTTCCATACCTGAAATAAAGTGTGATGCTAAACCACTGCTTCCCGAGTGCGTCTCACTCGGATGGGTAACCTGGAGCTTTCATGTGTATGTAGCCACCCTGCTACAGAGACTGCACCACCCCTGGTGGGGGCCACGAGGTAGGGAAATCACCGAGCCTTAAAGTGGGGAAGCTTTGAAGGATTGAGGAAACTACGCTCTCACCGAGGCTCATCCAGAGCTGTTTGAATTTTGGACAGTAATTGTGCAATACAGTAGAGGAGAGATATTTTGGCACTACATTACCCAGAAAGCCCTGTCTGATACGAGCAGCCAATTAAGGGCGGGCAATCTTTTAATTGGGTAAACGTTTCAAGCACGAACCAACTTCCGCCAGCCTCTGAAGAAGTATAAAACGAAACACGTCAGGCAAAGACGGACTGGCTGTCACATTTATTGGAGAGAACAATGTTTCCATACCTGAAATAAAGCGTGATGCTAAACCACTGCTTCCCGAGTGCGTCTCACCCGGATGGGTAACCTGGAGCTTTCATGTGTATGTAGCCACCCTGCTACAGAGACTGCACCACCCCTGGTGGGGGCCACGAGGTCGGGAAATCACCGAGCCTTAATGTGGGGAAGCCGTGAAGGATTGAAGACACTACGCTCTCACCGAGGCTCATCCAGAGCTGTTTGAATTTTGGACAGTAATTGTGCAATCCATTAGAGGAGAGATATTTTGGCACTACATTACCCAGAAAGCCCTGTCTCATTCGAGCAGCCAATTAATGGCGGGCAATCTTTTACTTGGGTAAACGTGTCAAGCACGAACCAACTTCCACCATCCTCTGAAGAAGTATAAAACTAAACGCATCAGGCAAAGACGGAATGGCTGTCACATGTATTGGAGAGAACAATGTTTCCATACCTGAAATAAAGCGTGATGCTAAACCACTGCTTCCCGAGTGCGTCTCACCTGGATGGGTAGCCTGGAGCTTTCATGTGTATGTAGCCACCCTGCTACAGAGACTGCACCACCCCTGGTGGGGGCCACGAGGTCGGGAAATCACCGAGCCTTAATGTGGGGAAGCCGTGAAGGATTGAGGAAACTACGCTCTCACCGAGGCTCTTCCAGAGCTGTTTGAACTTTGGACAGTAATTGTGCAATCCATTAGAGGAGAGATATTTTGGCACTACATTACCCAGAAATCCCTGTCTCATTCGAGCAGCCAATTAAGGGCGGGCAATCTTTTAATTGGGTAAACGTGTCAAGCACGAACCAACTTCCGCCAGCCTCTGAAGAAGTATATTCGAAACGCGTCAGGCGAAGGCGGACTGGCGGTCACATTTATTGGAGATAACAATGTTTCCATACCTGAAATAAAGCGTGATGCTAAACCACTGCTTCCCGAGTGCGTCTCACCCGGATGGGTAACCTGGAGCTTTCATGTGTATGTAGCCACCCTGCTACAGAGACTGCACCACCCCTGGTGGGGGCCACGTGGTGGGGAAATCACTGAGCCTTAATGTGGGGAAGCCGTGAAGGATTGAGGAAACTACGCTCTCACCGAGGCTCATCCAGAGCTGTTTGAATTTTGGACAGTAATTGTGCAATCCATTAGAGGAGAGATATTTTGGCACTACATTACCCAGAAAGCCCTGTCTCATTCGAGCAGCCAATTAAGGGCCGGCAATCTTTTAATTGGGTAAACGTGTCAAGCATGAACCAACTTCCGCCAGCCTCTGAAGAAGTATAAAACGAAACGTGTCAGGCAAAGGCGGACTGGCTGTCACATTTATTGGAGTGAACAATGTTTCCATACCTGAAATAAAGCGTGATGCTAAACCACTGCTTCCCGAGTGCGTCTCACCCGGATAAGTAACCTGGAGCTTTCATGTGTATGTAGCCACCCTGCTACAGAGACTGCACCACCCCTGGTGGGGGCCACGAGGTAGGGAAATCACCGAGCATTAATGTGGGGAAGCCGTGAAGGATTGAGGAAACTACGCTCTCACCGAGGCTCATCCAGAGCTGTTTGAATTTTGGACAGTAATTGTGCAATCCATTAGAGGCGAGATATTTTGGCACTACATTACCCAGAAAGCCCTGTCTCATTCGAGCAGCCCATTAAGGGCGGGCAATCTTTTAATTGGGTAAACGTGTCAAGCACGAACCAGCTTCCGCCAGCCTCTGAAGAAGTATAAAACGAAACGCGTCAGGCAAAGACGGACTGGCTGTCACATTTCTTGGAGAGAACAATGTTTCCATACCTGAAATAAAGCGTGATGCTAAACCACTGCTTCCCGAGTGCGTCTCACCCAGATGGGTAACCTGGAGCTTTCATGTGTATGTAGCCACCCTGCTACAGAGACTGCACCACCCCTGGTGGGGGCCACGAGGTAGGGAAATCAATCACCAAGCCTTAATGTGGGGAAGCCGTGAAGGATTGAGGAAACTACGCTCTCACCGAGGCTCATTCAGAGCTGTTTGAATTTTGGACAGTAATTGTGCAATCCATTAGAGGAGAGATATTTTGGCACTACATTACCCAGAAAGCCCTGTCTCATTCGAGCAGCCAATTAAGGGCGGGTAATCTTTTAATTGGGTAAACGTGTCAAGCACGAACCAACTTCCGCCAGCCTCTGAAGAAGTATAAAACGAAACGTGTCAGGCAAAGGCGGACTGGCTGTCACATTTATTGGAGTGAACAATGTTTCCATACCTGAAATAAAGCGTGATGCTAAACCACTGCTTCCCGAGTGCGTCTCACCCGGATGGGTAACCTGGAGCTTTCATGTGTATGTAGCCACCCTGCTACAGAGACTGCACCACCCCTGGTGGGGGCCACGAGGTAGGGAAATCACCGAGCCTTAATGTGGGGAAGCCGTGAAGTATTGAAGAAACTACGCCCTCACCGAGGCTCATCCAGAGCTGTTTGAATTTTGGACAGTAATTGTGCAATCCATTAGAGGAGAGATATTTTGGCACTACATTACCCAGAAAGCCCTGTCTCATTCGAGCAGCCAATTAAGGGCGGGCAATCTTTTAATTGGGTAAACGTGTCAAGCACGAACCAACTTCCGCCAGCCTCTGAAGAAGTATAAAACGAAACGCGTCAGGCAAAGACGGACTGGTTGTCACATTTATTGGAGAGAACGTTGTTTCCATACCTGAAATAAAGCGTGATGCTAAACCACTGCTTTCCGAGTGCGTCTCACCCGGATGGGTAACCTGGAGCTTTCATGTGTATGTAGCCACCCTGCTACAGAGACTGCACCACCCCTGGTGGGGGCCACAAGGTAGGGAAATCACCGAGCCATAATGTGGGGAAGCCGTGAAGGATTGAGGAAACTACGCTCTCACCGAGGCTCATCCAGAGCTGTTTGAACTTTGGACAGTAATTGTGCAATCCATTAGAGGAGAGATATTTTGGCACTACATTACCCAGAAATCCCTGTCTCATTCGAGCAGCCAATTAAGGGCGGGCAATCTTTTAATTGGGTAAACGTGTCAAGCACGAACCAACTTCCGCCAGCCTCTGAAGAAGTATAAAACTAAACGCGTCAGGCAAAGACAGACTGGCTGTCACATTTGTTGGAGAGATCAATGTTTCCATACCTGAAATAAAGCGTGATGCTAAACCACTGCTTCCCGAGTGCGCCTCACTAGGATGGGTAACCTGGAGCTTTCATGTGTATGTAGCCACCCTGCTACAGAGACTGCACCACCCCTGGTGGGGGCCAAGAGGTAGGGAAATCACAAAGCCTTAATGTGGGGAAGCCGTGAAGGATTGAGGAAACTACGCTCTCACCGAGGCTCATCCAGAGCTGTTTGAATTTTGGACAGTAACTGTGCAATCCATTAGAGGCGAGATATTTTGGCACTACATTACCCGGAAAGCCCTGTCTCATTCGAGCAGCCAATTAAGGGCGGGCAATCTTTTAATTGGGTAAACGTTTCAAGAACGAACCAACTTCCGCCAGCCTCTGAAGAAGTATAAAACTAAACGCGTCAGGCAAAGACAGACTGGCTGTCACATTTATTGGAGAGAACAATGTTTCCATACCTGAAATTAAGCGTGATGCTAAACCACTGCTTTCCGAGTGCGTCTCACCCGGTTGGGTAACCTGGAGCTTTCATGTGTATGTAGCCACCCTGCTACAGAGACTGCACCACCCCTGGTGGGGGCCACAAGGTAGGGAAATCACCGAGCCATAATGTGGGGAAGCCGTGAAGGATTGAGGAAACTACGCTCTCACCGAGGCTCATCCAGAGCTGTTTGAACTTTGGACAGTAATTGTGCAATCCATTAGAGGAGAGATATTTTGGCACTACATTACCCAGAAATCCCTGTCTCATTCGAGCAGCCAATTAAGGGCGGGCAATCTTTTAATTGGGTAAACGTGTCAAGCACGAACCAACTTCCGCCAGCCTCTGAAGAAGTATAAAACTAAACGCGTCAGGCAAAGACAGACTGGCTGTCACATTTGTTGGAGAGATCAATGTTTCCATACCTGAAATAAAGCGTGATGCTAAACCACTGCTTCCCGAGTGCGCCTCACTCGGATGGGTAACCTGGAGCTTTCATGTGTATGTAGCCACCCTGCTACAGAGACTGCACCACCCCTGGTGGGGGCCAAGAGGTAGGGAAATCACAAAGCCTTAATGTGGGGAAGCCGTGAAGGATTGAGGAAACTACGCTCTCACCGAGGCTCATCCAGAGCTGTTTGAATTTTGGACAGTAACTGTGCAATCCATTAGAGGCGAGATATTTTGGCACTACATTACCCGGAAAGCCCTGTCTCATTCGAGCAGCCAATTAAGGGCGGGCAATCTTTTAATTGGGTAAACGTTTCAAGAACGAACCAACTTCCGCCAGCCTCTGAAGAAGTATAAAACTAAACGCGTCAGGCAAAGACAGACTGGCTGTCACATTTATTGGAGAGAACAATGTTTCCATACCTGAAATAAAGCGTGATGCTAAACCACTGCTTCCCGAGTGCGTCTCACCCGGATGGGTAACCTGGAGCTTACATGTGTATGTAGCCACCCTGCTACAGAGACTGCACCACCCCTGGTGGGGGCCACGAGGTAGGGAAATCACCGAGCCTTAATGTGGGGAAGCTTTGAAGGATTGAGGAAACTACGCTCTCACCGAGGCTCATCCAGAGCTGTTTGAATTTTGGACAGTAATTGTGCAATACAGTAGAGGAGAGATATTTTGGCACTACATTACCCAGAAAGCCCTGTCTCATTCGAGCAGCCAATTAAGGGCGGGCAATCTTTTACTTGGGTAAACGTGTCAAGCTCGAACCAACTTCCACCAGCCTCTGAAGAAGTATAAAACGAAACGCATCAGGCAAAGACGGAATGGCTGTCACATGTATTGGAGAGAACAATGTTTCCATACCTGAAATAAAGCGTGATGCTAAACCACTGCTTCCCGAGTGCGTCTCACCCGGATGGGTAGCCTGGAGCTTTCATGTGTATGTAGCCACCCTGCTACAGAGACTGCACCACCCCTGGTGGGGGCAACGAGGTCGGGAAATCACCGAGCCTTAATGTGGGGAAGCCGTGAAGGATTGAGGAAACTACGCTCTCACCGAGGCTCTTCCAGAGCTGTTTGAACTTTGGACAGTAATTGTGCAATCCATTAGAGGAGAGATATTTTGGCACTACATTACCCAGAAAGCCCTGTCTCATTCGAGCAGCCAATTAAGGGCGGGCAATCTTTTAATTGGGTATCCGTGTCAAGCACGAACCAACTTCCGCCAGCCTCTGAAGAAGTATAAAACGAAACGCGTCAGGTAAAGACGGACTGGCTGTCACATTTATTGGAGAGGACAATGTTTCCATACCTGAAATAAAGCGTGATGCTAAACCACTGCTTCCCGAGTGCGTCTCACCCGGATGGGTAACCTGGAGCTTTCATGTGTATGCAGCCACCCTGCTACAGAGACTGCACCACCCCTGGTGGGGGCCACGAGGTAGGAAACTAACTGAGCCTTAATGTGGGGAAGCCGTGAACGATTGAGGAAACTACGCTCTCACCGAGGCTCATCCAGAGCTGTTTGAATTTTGGACAGTAATTGTGCAATCCATTAGAGGAGAGATATTTTGGCATTACATTACCCAGAAAGCCCTGTCTCATTCGAGCAGCCAATTAAGGGCGGGCAACCTTTTAATTGGGTAAACGTGTCAAGCACGAACCAACTTCCGCCAGCCTCTGAAGAAGTATAAATCGAAACGCGTCAGGCAAAGACGGACTGGCCGTCACATTTATTGGAGAGAACAATGTTTCCATACCTGAAATAAAGCGTGATGCTAAACCACTGCTTCCCGAGTGCGTCTCACCCGGATGGGTAACCTGGAGCTTTCATGTGTATGTAGCCACCCTGCTACGGAGACTGCACCACCCCTGTTGGGGGCCACGAGGTAGGGAAATCACCGAGCCTTAATGTGGGGAAGCCGTGAAGGATTGAGGCAACTACGCTCTCACCGAGGCTCATCCAGAGCTGTTTGAATTTTGGAAAGTAATTGTGCAATCCATTAGAGGAGAGATATTTTGGCACTACATTACCCAGAAAGCCCTGTCTCATTCGAGCAGCCAATTAAGGGCGGACAATCTTTTAATTGGGTAAATGTGTCAAGCACGAACCAACTTCCGCCAGCCTCTGAAGAAGTATAAAACGAAACGCGTCAGGCAAAGACGGACTGGCTGTCACATTTCTTGGAGAGAACAATGTTTACATACCTGAAATAAAGCGTGATGCTAAACCACTGCTTCCCGAGTGCGTCTCACCCGGATGGGTAACCTGGAGCTTTCATGTGTATGTAGCCACCCTGCTACAGAGACTGCACCACCCCTGGTGGGGGCCACGAGGTAGGGAAATCACCGAGCCTTAATGTGGGGAAGCCGTGAAGGATTGGAGAAACTACGCCCTCACCGAGGCTCATCCAGAGCTGTTTGAATTTTGGACAGTAATTGTGCAATCCATTAGAGGAGAGATATTTTGGCACTACATTACCCAGAAAGCCCTGTCTCATTCGAGCAGCCAATTAAGGGCGGGCAATTTTTTAATTAGGTAAACGTGTCAAGCACGAACCAACTTCCGCCAGCCTCTGAAGAAGTATAAAACTAAACGCGTCAGGCAAAGCCAGACTGGCTGTCACATTTGTTGGAGAGATCAATGTTTCCATACCTGAAATAAAGCGTGATGCTAAACCACTGCTTCCCGAGTGCGTCTCACCCGGATGGGTAACCTGGAGCTTTCATGTGTATGCAGCCACCCTGCTACAGAGACTGCACCACCCCTGGTGGGGGCCACGAGGTAGGGAACTAACTGAGCCTTAATGTGGGGAAGCCGTGAACGATTGAGGAAACTACGCTCTCACCGAGGCTCATCCAGAGCTGTTTGAATTTTGGACAGTAATTGTGCAATCCATTAGAGGAGAGATATTTTGGCATTACATTACCCAGAAAGCCCTGTCTCATTCGAGCAGCCAATTAAGGGCGGGCAACCTTTTAATTGGGTAAACGTGTCAAGCACGAACCAACTTCCGCCAGCCTCTGAAGAAGTATAAATCGAAACGCGTCAGGCAAAGACGGACTGGCCGTCACATTTATTGGAGAGAACAATGTTTCCATACCTGAAATAAAGCGTGATGCTAAACCACTGCTTCCTGAGTGCGTCTCACCCGGATGGGTAACCTGGAGCTTTCATGTGTATGTAGCCACCCTGCTACGGAGACTGCACCACCCCTGTTGGGGGCCACGAGGTAGGGAAATCACCGAGCCTTAATGTGGGGAAGCCGTGAAGGATTGAGGCAACTACGCTCTCACCGAGGCTCATCCAGAGCTGTTTGAATTTTGGAAAGTAATTGTGCAATCCATTAGAGGAGAGATATTTTGGCACTACATTACCCAGAAAGCCCTGTCTCATTCGAGCAGCCAATTAAGGGCGGACAATCTTTTAATTGGGTAAATGTGTCAAGCACGAACCAACTTCCGCCAGCCTCTGAAGAAGTATAAAACGAAACGCGTCAGGCAAAGACGGACTGGCTGTCACATTTCTTGGAGAGAACAATGTTTACATACCTGAAATAAAGCGTGATGCTAAACCACTGCTTCCCGAGTGCGTCTCACCCGGATGGGTAACCTGGAGCTTTCATGTGTATGTAGCCACCCTGCTACAGAGACTGCACCACCCCTGGTGGGGGCCACGAGGTAGGGAAATCACCGAGCCTTAATGTGGGGAAGCCGTGAAGGATCGGAGAAACTACGCCCTCACCGAGGCTCATCCAGAGCTGTTTGAATTTTGGACAGTAATTGTGCAATCCATTAGAGGAGAGATATTTTGGCACTACATTACCCAGAAAGCCCTGTCTCATTCGAGCAGCCAATTAAGGGCGGGCAATTTTTTAATTAGGTAAACGTGTCAAGCACGAACCAACTTCCGCCAGCCTCTGAAGAAGTATAAAACTAAACGCGTCAGGCAAAGCCAGACTGGCTGTCACATTTGTTGGAGAGATCAATGTTTCCATACCTGAAATAAAGCGTGATGCTAAACCACTGCTTCCCGAGTGCGTCTCACCCGGATGGGTAACCTGGAGCTTTCATGTGTATGCAGCCACCCTGCTACAGAGACTGCACCACCCCTGGTGGGGGCCACGAGGTAGGGAACTAACTGAGCCTTAATGTGGGGAAGCCGTGAACGATTGAGGAAACTACGCTCTCACCGAGGCTCATCCAGAGCTGTTTGAATTTTGGACAGTAATTGTGCAATCCATTAGAGGAGAGATATTTTGGCATTACATTACCCAGAAAGCCCTGTCTCATTCGAGCAGCCAATTAAGGGCGGGCAACCTTTTAATTGGGTAAACGTGTCAAGCACGAACCAACTTCCGCCAGCCTCTGAAGAAGTATAAAACGAAACGCGTCAGGCAAAGACGGACTGGTTGTCACATTTATTGGAGAGAACAATGTTTCCATACCTGAAATAAAGCGTGATGCTAAACCACTGCTTCCCGAGTGCGTCTCACCCGGATGGGTAACCTGGAGCTTTCATGTGTATGTAGCCACCCTGCTACGGAGACTGCACCACCCCTGTTGGGGGCCACGAGGTAGGGAAATCACCGAGCCTTAATGTGGGGAAGCCGTGAAGGATTGAGGAAACTACGCTCTCACCGAGGCTCATCCACAGCTGTTTGAATTTTGGAAAGTAATTGTGCAATCCATTAGAGGAGAGATATTTTGGCACTACATTACCCAGAAAGCCCTGTCTCATTCGAGCAGCCAATTAAGGGCGGACAATCTTTTAATTGGGTAAATGTGTCAAGCACGAACCAACTTCCGCCAGCCTCTAAAGAAGTATAAAACGAAACGCGTCAGGCAAAGACGGACTGGCTGTCACATTTCTTGGAGAGAACAATGTTTACATACCTGAAATAAAGCGTGATGCTAAACCACTGCTTCCCGAGTGCGTCTCACCCGGATGGGTAACCTGGAGCTTTCATGTGTATGTAGCCACCCTGCTACAGAGACTGCACCACCCCTGGTGGGGGCCACGAGGTAGGGAAATCACCGAGCCTTAATGTGGGGAAGCCGTGAAGGATTGGAGAAACTACGCCCTCACCGAGGCTCATCCAGAGCTGTTTGAATTTTGGACAGTAATTGTGCAATCCATTAGAGGAGAGATATTTTGGCACTACATTACCCAGAAAGCCCTGTCTCATTCGAGCAGCCAATTGAGGGCGGGCAATTTTTTAATTAGGTAAACGTGTCAAGCACGAACCAACTTCCGACAGCCTCTGAAGAAGTATAAAACGAAACGCGTCAGGCAAAGACGGACTGGTTGTCACATTTATTGGAGAGAACATGGTTCCATACCTGAAATAAAGCGTGATGCTAAACCACTGCTTCCCGAGTGCGTCTCACCCGGATGGGTAACCTGGAGCTTTCATGTGTATGTAGCCACCCTGCTACAGAGACTGCACCACCCCTGGTGGGGGCACGAGGTAGGGAAATCACAAAGCCTTAATGTGGGGAAGCCGTGAAGGATTGAGTAAACTATGCTCTCACCGAGGCTCATCCAGAGCTGTTTGAATTTTGGACAGTAATTGTGCAATCCATTAGAGGCGAGATATTTTGCACTACATTACCCAGAAAGCCCTGTCTCATTCGAGCAGCCAATTAAGGACGGGCAATCTTTTAATTGGGTAAACGTGTCAAGCACGAACCAACTTCCGACAGCCTCTGAAGAAGTATAAAACGAAACGCGTCAGGCAAAGACGGACTGGTTGTCACATTTATTGGAGAGAACATGGTTCCATACCTGAAATAAAGCGTGATGCTAAACCACTGCTTCCCGAGTGCGTCTCACCCGGATGGGTAACCTGGAGCTTTCATGTGTATGTAGCCACCCTGCTACAGAGACTGCACCACCCCTGGTGGGGGCACGAGGTAGGGAAATCAATCACCAAGCCTTAATGTGGGGAAGCCGTGAAGGATTGAGGAAACTACGCTCTCACCGAGGCTCATTCAGAGATGTTTGAATTTTGGACAGTAATTGTGCAATCCATCAGAGGAGAGATATTTTGGCACTACATTACCCAGAAAGCCCTGTCTCATTCGAGCAGCCAATTAAGGGCGGGCAATCTTTTAATTGGGTAAATGTGTCAAGCATGAACCAACTTCCGCCAGCCTCTGAAGAAGTATAAAACGAAACGCGTCAGGCAAAGACAGACTGGCTGTCACGTTTATAGGAGAGAACAATGTTTCCATACCTGCAATAAAGCGTGATGCTTAACCACTGCTTCCCGAGTGCGTCTCACCCGGATGGGTAACCTGGAGCTTTCATGTGTATGTAGCCACCCTGCTACAGAGACTGTACCACCCCTGGTGGGGGCCACGAGGTAGGGAAATCACCGAGCCTTAATGTGGGGAAGCCGTGAAGGATTGAGGAAACTACGCTCTCACCGAGGCTCATCCAGAGCTGTTTGAACTTTGGACAGTAATTGTGCAATCCATTAGAGGAGAGATATTTTGGCACTAAATTACCCAGAAATCCCTGTCTCATTCGAGCAGCCAATTAAGGGCGGGCAATCTTTTAATTGGGTAAACGTGTCAAGCACGAACCAACTTCCGCCAGCCTCTGAAGAAGTATAAAACGAAACGTGTCAGGCAAAGACGGACTGGCTGTCACATTTATTGGAGAGAACAATGTTTCCATACCTGAAATAAAGCGTGATGCTAAACCACTGCTTCCCGAGTGCATCTCACCCGGATGGGTAACCTGGAGCTTTCATGTGTATGTAGCCACCCTGCTACAGAGACTGCACCACCCCTGGTGGGGGCCACGAGGTAGGGAAATCACCGAGCCTTAATGTGGGGAAGCCGTGAAGGATTGAGGAAACTACGCTCTCACCGAGGCTCATCCAGAGCTGTTTGAATTTTGGACAGTAATTGTGCAATCCATTAGAGGCGAGATATTTTGGCACTGCATTACCCAGAAAGCCCTGTCTCATTCGAGCAGCCAATTAAGGGCGGGCAATCTTTTAATTGGGTAAACGTGTCAAGCACGAACCAACTTCCGCCAGCCTTTGAAGAAGTATAAAACGAAACGCGTCAGGCAAAGACGGACTGGCTGTCACATTTATTGGAGAGAACAATGTTTCCATACCTGAAATAAAGCGTGATGCTAAACCACTGCTTCCCGAGTGCGTCTCACCCGGATGGGTAACCTGGAGCTTTCAGGTGTATGTAGCCACCCTGCTACAGAGACTGCACCACCCCTGGTGGGGGCCACGAGGTAGGGAAATCACCGAGCCTTAATGTGGGGAAGCCGTGAAGGATTGAAGACACTACGCTCTCACCGAGGCTCATCCAGAGCTGTTTGAACTTTGGACAGTAATTGTGCAATCCATTAGAGGAGAGATATTTTGGCACTAAATTACCCAGAAATCCCTGTCTCATTCGAGCAGCCAATTAAGGGCGGGCAATCTTTTAATTGGGTAAACGTGTCAAGCACGAACCAACTTCCGCCAGCCTCTGAAGAAGTATAAAACGAAACGTGTCAGGCAAAGACGGACTGGCTGTCACATTTATTGGAGAGAACAATGTTTCCATACCTGAAATAAAGCGTGATGCTAAACCACTGCTTCCCGAGTGCATCTCACCCGGATGGGTAACCTGGAGCTTTCATGTGTATGTAGCCACCCTGCTACAGAGACTGCACCACCCCTGGTGGGGGCCACGAGGTAGGGAAATCACCGAGCCTTAATGTGGGGAAGCCGTGAAGGATTGAGGAAACTACGCTCTCACCGAGGCTCATCCAGAGCTGTTTGAATTTTGGACAGTAATTGTGCAATCCATTAGAGGCGAGATATTTTGGCACTGCATTACCCAGAAAGCCCTGTCTCATTCGAGCAGCCAATTAAGGGCGGGCAATCTTTTAATTGGGTAAACGTGTCAAGCACGAACCAACTTCCGCCAGCCTTTGAAGAAGTATAAAACGAAACGCGTCAGGCAAAGACGGACTGGCTGTCACATTTATTGGAGAGAACAATGTTTCCATACCTGAAATAAAGCGTGATGCTAAACCACTGCTTCCCGAGTGCGTCTCACCCGGATGGGTAACCTGGAGCTTTCAGGTGTATGTAGCCACCCTGCTACAGAGACTGCACCACCCCTGGTGGGGGCCACGAGGTAGGGAAATCACCGAGCCTTAATGTGGGGAAGCCGTGAAGGATTGAAGACACTACGCTGTCACCGAGGCTCATCCAGAGCTGTTTGAATTTTGGACAGTAATTGTGCAATCCATTAGAGGTGAGATATTTTGGCACTACATTACCCAGAAAGCCCTGTCTCATTCGAGCAGCCAATTAAGGGCGGGCAATCTTTTACTTGGGTAAACGTGTCAAGCACGAACCAACTTCCACCAGCCTCTGAAGAAGTATAAAACGAAACGCATCAGGCAAAGACGGAATGGCCGTCACATGTATTGGAGAGAACAATGTTTCCATACCTGAAATAAAGCGTGATGCTAAACCACTGCTCCCCGAGTGCGTCTCACCCGGATGGGTAACCTGGAGCTTTCATGTGTATGTAGCCACCCTGCTACAGAGACTGCATCACCCCTGGTGGGGGTCACGAGGTGGGGAAATCACTGAGCCTTAATGTGGGGAAGCCGTGAAGGATTGAGGAAACTACGCTCTCACCGAGGCTCATCCAGAGCTGTTTGAATTTTGGACAGTAATTGTGCAATACATTAGAGGAGAGATATTTTGGCACTACATTACCCAGAAAGCCCTGTCTCATTCGAGCAGCCAATTAAGGCCGGCAATCTTTTAATTGGGTAAACGTGTCAAGCATGAACCAACTTCCGCCAGCCTCTGAAGAAGTATAAAACGAAACGCGTCAGGCAAAGACGGACTGGCTGTCACATTTATTGGAGAGAAAAATGTTTCCATACCTGAAATAAAGCGTGATGCTAAACCACTGCTTCCCGAGTGCATCTCACCCGGATGGGTAACCTGGAGCTTTCATGTGTATGTAGCCACCCTGCTACAGAGACTGCACCACCCCTGGTGGGGGCCACGAGGTAGGGAAATCACCGAGCCTTAATGTGGGGAAGCCGTGAAGGATTGAAGACACTACGCTCTCACCGAGGCTCATCCAGAGCTGTTTGAATTTTGGACAGTAATTGTGCAATCCATTAGAGGTGAGATATTTTGGCACTACATTACCCAGAAAGCCCTGTCTCATTCGAGCAGCCAATTAAGGGCGGGCAATCTTTTACTTGGGTAAACGTGTCAAGCACGAACCAACTTCCACCAGCCTCTGAAGAAGTATAAAACGAAACGCATCAGGCAAAGACGGAATGGCCGTCACATGTATTGGAGAGAACAATGTTTCCATACCTGAAATAAAGCGTGATGCTAAACCACTGCTCCCCGAGTGCGTCTCACCCGGATGGGTAACCTGGAGCTTTCATGTGTATGTAGCCACCCTGCTACAGAGACTGCATCACCCCTGGTGGGGGTCACGAGGTGGGGAAATCACTGAGCCTTAATGTGGGGAAGCCGTGAAGGATTGAGGAAACTACGCTCTCACCGAGGCTCATCCAGAGCTGTTTGAATTTTGGACAGTAATTGTGCAATACATTAGAGGAGAGATATTTTGGCACTACATTACCCAGAAAGCCCTGTCTCATTCGAGCAGCCAATTAAGGCCGGCAATCTTTTAATTGGGTAAACGTGTCAAGCATGAACCAACTTCCGCCAGCCTCTGAAGAAGTATAAAACGAAACGCGTCAGGCAAAGACGGACTGGCTGTCACATTTATTGGAGAGAAAAATGTTTCCATACCTGAAATAAAGCGTGATGCTAAACCACTGCTTCCCGAGTGCATCTCACCCGGATGGGTAACCTGGAGCTTTCATGTGTATGTAGCCACCCTGCTACAGAGACTGCACCACCCCTGGTGGGGGCCACGAGGTAGGGAAATCACCGAGCCTTAATGTGGGGAAGCCGTGAAGGATTGAGGAAACTACGCTCTCACCGAGGCTCATCCAGAGCTGTTTGAATTTTGGACAGTAATTGTGCAATCCATTAGAGGCGAGATATTTTGGCACTGCATTACCCAGAAAGCCCTGTCTCATTCGAGCAGCCAATTAAGGGCGGGCAATCTTTTAATTGGGTAAACGTGTCAAGCACGAACCAACTTCCGCCAGCCTTTGAAGAAGTATAAAACGAAACGCGTCAGGCAAAGACGGACTGGCTGTCACATTTATTGGAGAGAACAATGTTTCCATACCTGAAATAAAGCGTGATGCTAAACCACTGCTTCCCGAGTGCGTCTCACCCGGATGGGTAACCTGGAGCTTTCAGGTGTATGTAGCCACCCTGCTACAGAGACTGCACCACCCCTGGTGGGGGCCACGAGGTAGGGAAATCACCGAGCCTTAATGTGGGGAAGCCGTGAAGGATTGAAGACACTACGCTCTCACCGAGGCTCATCCAGAGCTGTTTGAACTTTGGACAGTAATTGTGCAATCCATTAGAGGAGAGATATTTTGGCACTAAATTACCCAGAAATCCCTGTCTCATTCGAGCAGCCAATTAAGGGCGGGCAATCTTTTAATTGGGTAAACGTGTCAAGCACGAACCAACTTCCGCCAGCCTCTGAAGAAGTATAAAACGAAACGTGTCAGGCAAAGACGGACTGGCTGTCACATTTATTGGAGAGAACAATGTTTCCATACCTGAAATAAAGCGTGATGCTAAACCACTGCTTCCCGAGTGCATCTCACCCGGATGGGTAACCTGGAGCTTTCATGTGTATGTAGCCACCCTGCTACAGAGACTGCACCACCCCTGGTGGGGGCCACGAGGTAGGGAAATCACCGAGCCTTAATGTGGGGAAGCCGTGAAGGATTGAGGAAACTACGCTCTCACCGAGGCTCATCCAGAGCTGTTTGAATTTTGGACAGTAATTGTGCAATCCATTAGAGGCGAGATATTTTGGCACTGCATTACCCAGAAAGCCCTGTCTCATTCGAGCAGCCAATTAAGGGCGGGCAATCTTTTAATTGGGTAAACGTGTCAAGCACGAACCAACTTCCGCCAGCCTTTGAAGAAGTATAAAACGAAACGCGTCAGGCAAAGACGGACTGGCTGTCACATTTATTGGAGAGAACAATGTTTCCATACCTGAAATAAAGCGTGATGCTAAACCACTGCTTCCCGAGTGCGTCTCACCCGGATGGGTAACCTGGAGCTTTCAGGTGTATGTAGCCACCCTGCTACAGAGACTGCACCACCCCTGGTGGGGGCCACGAGGTAGGGAAATCACCGAGCCTTAATGTGGGGAAGCCGTGAAGGATTGAAGACACTACGCTCTCACCGAGGCTCATCCAGAGCTGTTTGAACTTTGGACAGTAATTGTGCAATCCATTAGAGGAGAGATATTTTGGCACTAAATTACCCAGAAATCCCTGTCTCATTCGAGCAGCCAATTAAGGGCGGGCAATCTTTTAATTGGGTAAACGTGTCAAGCACGAACCAACTTCCGCCAGCCTCTGAAGAAGTATAAAACGAAACGTGTCAGGCAAAGACGGACTGGCTGTCACATTTATTGGAGAGAACAATGTTTCCATACCTGAAATAAAGCGTGATGCTAAACCACTGCTTCCCGAGTGCATCTCACCCGGATGGGTAACCTGGAGCTTTCATGTGTATGTAGCCACCCTGCTACAGAGACTGCACCACCCCTGGTGGGGGCCACGAGGTAGGGAAATCACCGAGCCTTAATGTGGGGAAGCCGTGAAGGATTGAGGAAACTACGCTCTCACCGAGGCTCATCCAGAGCTGTTTGAATTTTGGACAGTAATTGTGCAATCCATTAGAGGCGAGATATTTTGGCACTGCATTACCCAGAAAGCCCTGTCTCATTCGAGCAGCCAATTAAGGGCGGGCAATCTTTTAATTGGGTAAACGTGTCAAGCACGAACCAACTTCCGCCAGCCTTTGAAGAAGTATAAAACGAAACGCGTCAGGCAAAGACGGACTGGCTGTCACATTTATTGGAGAGAACAATGTTTCCATACCTGAAATAAAGCGTGATGCTAAACCACTGCTTCCCGAGTGCGTCTCACCCGGATGGGTAACCTGGAGCTTTCAGGTGTATGTAGCCACCCTGCTACAGAGACTGCACCACCCCTGGTGGGGGCCACGAGGTAGGGAAATCACCGAGCCTTAATGTGGGGAAGCCGTGAAGGATTGAAGACACTACGCTCTCACCGAGGCTCATCCAGAGCTGTTTGAATTTTGGACAGTAATTGTGCAATCCATTAGAGGTGAGATATTTTGGCACTACATTACCCAGAAAGCCCTGTCTCATTCGAGCAGCCAATTAAGGGCGGGCAATCTTTTACTTGGGTAAACGTGTCAAGCACGAACCAACTTCCACCAGCCTCTGAAGAAGTATAAAACGAAACGCATCAGGCAAAGACGGAATGGCCGTCACATGTATTGGAGAGAACAATGTTTCCATACCTGAAATAAAGCGTGATGCTAAACCACTGCTCCCCGAGTGCGTCTCACCCGGATGGGTAACCTGGAGCTTTCATGTGTATGTAGCCACCCTGCTACAGAGACTGCATCACCCCTGGTGGGGGTCACGAGGTGGGGAAATCACTGAGCCTTAATGTGGGGAAGCCGTGAAGGATTGAGGAAACTACGCTCTCACCGAGGCTCATCCAGAGCTGTTTGAATTTTGGACAGTAATTGTGCAATACATTAGAGGAGAGATATTTTGGCACTACATTACCCAGAAAGCCCTGTCTCATTCGAGCAGCCAATTAAGGCCGGCAATCTTTTAATTGGGTAAACGTGTCAAGCATGAACCAACTTCCGCCAGCCTCTGAAGAAGTATAAAACGAAACGCGTCAGGCAAAGACGGACTGGCTGTCACATTTATTGGAGAGAAAAATGTTTCCATACCTGAAATAAAGCGTGATGCTAAACCACTGCTTCCCGAGTGCGTCTCACCCGGATGGGTAACCTGGAGCTTTCATGTGTATGTAGCCACCCTGCTACAGAGACTGCACCACCCCTGGTGGGGGCCACGAGGTAGGGAAATCTCCGAGCCTTAATGTGGGGAAGCCGTGAAGGATTGAGGAAACTACGCTCTCACCGAGGCTCATCCAGAGCTGTTTGAATTTTGGACAGTAATTGTGCAATCCATTAGAGGAGAGATATTTTGGCACTACATTACCCAGAAAGCCCTGTCTCATTCGAGCAGCCAATTAAGGGCGGGCAATCTTTTAATTGGGTATCCGTGTCAAGCACGAACCAACTTCCGCCAGCCTCTGAAGAAGTATAAAACGAAACGCGTCAGGTAAAGACGGACTGGCTGTCACATTTATTGGAGAGGACAATGTTTCCATACCTGAAATAAAGCGTGATGCTAAACCACTGCTTCCCGAGTGCGTCTCACCCGGATGGGTAACCTGGAGCTTTCATGTGTATGCAGCCACCCTGCTACAGAGACTGCACCACCCCTGGTGGGGGCCACGAGGTAGGGAACTAACTGAGCCTTAATGTGGGGAAGCCGTGAACGATTGAGGAAACTACGCTCTCACCGAGGCTCATCCAGAGCTGTTTGAATTTTGGACAGTAATTGTGCAATCCATTAGAGGAGAGATATTTTGGCACTACATTACCCAGAAAGCCCTGTCTCATTCGAGCAGCCAATTAAGGGCGGGCAACCTTTTAATTGGGTAAACGTGTCAAGCACGAACCAACTTCCGCCAGCCTCTGAAGAAGTATAAAACTAAACGCGTCAGGCAAAGCCAGACTGGCTGTCACATTTGTTGGAGAGATCAATGTTTCCATACCTGAAATAAAGCGTGATGCTAAACCACTGCTTCCCGAGTGCGTCTCACTCGGATGGGTAACCTGGAGCTTTCATGTGTATGTAGCCACCCTGCTACAGAGACTGCACCACCCCTGGTGGGGGCACGAGGTAGGGAAATCAATCACCAAGCCTTAATGTGGGGAAGCCGTGAAGGATTGAGGAAACTACGCTCTCACCGAGGCTCATTCAGAGATGTTTGAATTTTGGACAGTAATTGTGCAATCCATCAGAGGAGAGATATTTTGGCACTACATTACCCAGAAAGCCCTGTCTCATTCGAGCAGCCAATTAAGGGCGGGCAATCTTTTAATTGGGTAAATGTGTCAAGCATGAACCAACTTCCGCCAGCCTCTGAAGAAGTATAAAACGAAACGCGTCAGGCAAAGACAGACTGGCTGTCACGTTTATAGGAGAGAACAATGTTTCCATACCTGCAATAAAGCGTGATGCTTAACCACTGCTTCCCGAGTGCGTCTCACCCGGATGGGTAACCTGGAGCTTTCATGTGTATGTAGCCACCCTGCTACAGAGACTGTACCACCCCTGGTGGGGGCCACGAGGTAGGGAAATCACCGAGCCTTAATGTGGGGAAGCCGTGAAGGATTGAGGAAACTACGCTCTCACCGAGGCTCATCCAGAGCTGTTTGAACTTTGGACAGTAATTGTGCAATCCATTAGAGGAGAGATATTTTGGCACTAAATTACCCAGAAATCCCTGTCTCATTCGAGCAGCCAATTAAGGGCGGGCAATCTTTTAATTGGGTAAACGTGTCAAGCACGAACCAACTTCCGCCAGCCTCTGAAGAAGTATAAAACGAAACGTGTCAGGCAAAGACGGACTGGCTGTCACATTTATTGGAGAGAACAATGTTTCCATACCTGAAATAAAGCGTGATGCTAAACCACTGCTTCCCGAGTGCATCTCACCCGGATGGGTAACCTGGAGCTTTCATGTGTATGTAGCCACCCTGCTACAGAGACTGCACCACCCCTGGTGGGGGCCACGAGGTAGGGAAATCAGCGAGCCTTAATGTGGGGAAGCCGTGAAGGATTGAAGAAACTACGCCCTCACCGAGGCTCATTCAGAGCTGTTTGAATTTTGGACAGTAATTGTGCAATCCATTAGAGGAGAGATATTTTGGCACTACATTACCCAGAAAGCCCTGTCTCATTCGAGCAGCCAATTAAGGGCGGGCAATCTTTTAATTGGGTAAACGTGTCAAGCACGAACCAACTTCCGCCAGCCTCTAAAGAAGTATAAAACTAAACGCATCAGGCAAAGACAGACTGGCTGTCACATTTGTTGGAGAGATCAATGTTTCCATACCTGAAATAAAGCGTGATTCTAAACCACTGCTTCCTGAGTGCGTCTCACCCGGATGGGTAACCTGGAGCTTTCATGTGTATGTAGCCACCCTGCTACAGAGACTGCACCACCCCTGGTGGGGGCCACGAGGTAGGGAAATCACCGAGCCTTAATGTGGGGAAGCCGTGAAGGATTGAGGAAACTACGCTCTCACCGAGGCTCATCCAGAGCTGTTTGAATTTTGGACAGTAATTGTGCAATCCATTAGAGGCGAGATATTTTGGCACTACATTACCCAGAAAGCCCTGTCTCATTCGAGCAGCCAATTAAGGGCGGGCAATCTTTTAATTGGGTAAACGTGTCAAGCACGAACCAACTTCCGCCAGCCTCTGAAGAAGTATAAAACGAAACGCATCAGGCAAAGACGGACTGGTTGTCACATTTATTGGAGAGAACAATGTTTCCATACCTGAAAGAAAGCGTGATGCTAAACCACTGCTTTCCGAGTGTGTCTCACCCGGATGGGTAACCTGGAGCTTTCATGTGTATGCAGCCACCCTGCTACAGAGACTGCACCACCCCTGGTGGGGGCCACGAGGTAGGGAAATCACCGAGCCTTAATGTGGGGAAGCTGTGAAGGATTGAGGAAACTACGCTCTCACCGAGGCTCATCCAGAGCTGTTTGAATTTTGGACAGTAATTGTGCAATACATTAGAGGAGAGATATTTTGGCACTACATTACCCAGAAAGCCCTGTCTCATACGAACAGCCAATTAAGGGCGGGCAATCTTTTAATTGGGTAAACTTGTCAAGCACGAACCAACTTCCGCCAGCCTCTGAAGAAGTATAAAACGAAACGCGTCAGGCAAAGACGGACTGGCTGTCACATTTATTGGAGAGAACAATGTTTCCATACCTGAAATAAAGCGTGATGCTAAACCACTTCTTCCCGAGTGCGTCTCACCCGGATGGGTAACCTGGAGCTTTCATGTGTATGTAGCCACCCTGCTACAGAGACTGCACCACCCCTGGTGGGGGCCACGAGGTAGGGAAATCACCGAGCCTTAATGTGGGAAGGCCGTGAAGGATTGAAGACACTACGCTCTCACCGAGGCTCATCCAGAGCTGTTTGAATTTTGGACAGTAATTGTGCAATCCATTAGAGGTGAGATATTTTGACACTACATTACCCAGAAAGCCCTGTCTCATTCGAGCAGCCAATTAAGGGCGGGCAATCTTTTACTTGGGTAAACGTGTCAAGCACGAACCAACTTCCACCAGCCTCTGAAGAAGTATAAAACGAAAGGCATCAGGCAAAGACGGAATGGCTGTCACATGTATTGGAGAGAACAATGTTTCCATACCTGAAATAAAGCGTGATGCTAAACCACTGCTTCCCGAGTGCGTCTCACCCGGATGGGTAACCTGGAGCTTTCATGTGTATGTAGCCACCCTGCTACAGAGACTGCACCACCCCTGGTGGGGGCCACGAGGTAGGGAAATCACCGAGCCTTAATGTGGGGAAGCCGTGAAGGATTGAGGAAACTACGCTCTCACCGAGGCTCATCCAGAGCTGTTTGAATTTTGGACAGTAATTGTGCAATCCATTAGAGGAGAGATATTTTGGCACTACATTACCCAGAAAGCCCTGTCTCATTCGAGCAGCCAATTAAGGGCGGGCAATCTTTTAATTGGGTAAACGTTTCAAGAACGAACCAACTTCCGCCAGCCTCTGAAGAAGTATAAAACTAACCGCGTCAGGCAAAGACAGACTGGCTGTCACATTTATTGGAGAGAGCAATGTTTCCATACCTGAAATAAAGCGTGATGCTAAACCACTGCTTCCCGAGTGCGTCTCACCCGGATGGGTAGCCTGGAGCTTTCATGTGTATGTAGCCACCCTGCTACAGAGACTGCACCACCCCTGGTGGGGGCCACGAGGTCGGGAAATCACCGAGCCTTAATGTGGGGAAGCCGTGAAGGATTGAGGAAACTACGCTCTCACCGAGGCTCTTCCAGAGCTGTTTGAACTTTGGACAGTAATTGTGCAATCCATTAGAGGAGAGATATTTTGGCACTACATTACCCAGAAATCCCTGTCTCATTCGAGCAGCCAATTAAGGGCGGGCAATCTTTTAACTGGGTAAACGTGTCAAGCACGAACCAACTTCCGCCAGCCTCTGAAGAAGTATATTCGAAACGCGTCAGGCGAAGGCGGACTGGCGGTCACATTTATTGGAGATAACAATGTTTCCATACCTGAAATAAAGCGTGATGCTAAACCACTGCTTCCCGAGTGCGTCTCACCCGGATGGGTAACCTGGAGCTTTCATGTGTATGTAGCCACCCTGCTACAGAGACTGCACCACCCCTGGTGGGGGCCACGAGGTGGGGAAATCACTGAGCCTTAATGTGGGGAAGCCGTGAAGGATTGAGGAAACTACGCTCTCACCGAGGCTCATCCAGAGGTGTTTGAATTTTGGACAGTAATTGTGCAATCCATTAGAGGAGAGATATTTTGGCACTACATTACCCAGAAAGCCCTGTCTCATTCGAGCAGCCAATTAAGGGCCGGCAATCTTTTAATTGGGTAAACGTGTCAAGCATGAACCAACTTCCGCCAGCCTCTGAAGAAGTATAAAACGAAACGCGTCAGGCAAAGACGGACTGGCTGTCACATTTATTGGAGAGAAAAATGTTTCCATACCTGAAATAAAGCGTGATGCTAAACCACTGCTTCCCGAGTGCGTCTCACCCGGATGGGTAACCTGGAGCTTTCATGTGTATGTAGCCACCCTGCTACAGAGACTGCACCACCCCTGGTGGGGGCCACGAGGTAGGGAAATCTCCGAGCCTTAATGTGGGGAAGCCGTGAAGGATTGAGGAAACTACGCTCTCACCGAGGCTCATCCAGAGCTGTTTGAATTTTGGACAGTAATTGTGCAATCCATTAGAGGAGAGATATTTTGGCACTACATTACCCAGAAAGCCCTGTCTCATTCGAGCAGCCAATTAAGGGCGGGCAATCTTTTAATTGGGTATCCGTGTCAAGCACGAACCAACTTCCGCCAGCCTCTGAAGAAGTATAAAACGAAACGCGTCAGGTAAAGACGGACTGGCTGTCACATTTATTGGAGAGGACAATGTTTCCATACCTGAAATAAAGCGTGATGCTAAACCACTGCTTCCCGAGTGCGTCTCACCCGGATGGGTAACCTGGAGCTTTCATGTGTATGCAGCCACCCTGCTACAGAGACTGCACCACCCCTGGTGGGGGCCACGAGGTAGGGAACTAACTGAGCCTTAATGTGGGGAAGCCGTGAACGATTGAGGAAACTACGCTCTCACCGAGGCTCATCCAGAGCTGTTTGAATTTTGGACAGTAATTGTGCAATCCATTAGAGGAGAGATATTTTGGCATTACATTACCCAGAAAGCCCTGTCTCATTCGAGCAGCCAATTAAGGGCGGGCAATCTTTTAATTGGGTAAACGTGTCAAGCACGAACCAACTTCCGCCAGCCTCTGAAGAAGTATAAATCGAAACGCGTCAGGCAAAGACGGACTGGCCGTCACATTTATTGGAGAGAACAATGTTTCCATACCTGAAATAAAGCGTGATGCTAAACCACTGCTTCCCGAGTGCGTCTCACCCGGATGGGTAACCTGGAGCTTTCATGTGTATGTAGCCACCCTGCTACGGAGACTGCACCACCCCTGTTGGGGGCCACGAGGTAGGGAAATCACCGAGCCTTAATGTGGGGAAGCCGTGAAGGATTGAGGAAACTACGCTCTCACCGAGGCTCATCCAGAGCTGTTTGAATTTTGGAAAGTAATTGTGCAATCCATTAGAGGAGAGATATTTTGGCACTACATTACCCAGAAAGCCCTGTCTCATTCGAGCAGCCAATTAAGGGTGGACAATCTTTTAATTGGGTAAATGTGTCAAGCACGAACCAACTTCCGCCAGCCTCTGAAGAAGTATAAAACGAAACGCGTCAGGCAAAGACGGACAGGCTGTCACATTTCTTGGAGAGAACAATGTTTACATACCTGAAATAAAGCGTGATGCTAAACCACTGCTTCCCGAGTGCGTCTCACCCGGATGGGTAACCTGGAGCTTTCATGTGTATGTAGCCACCCTGCTACAGAGACTGCACCACCCCTGGTGGGGGCCACGAGGTAGGGAAATCACCGAGCCTTAATGTGGGGAAGCCGTGAAGGATTGGAGAAACTACGCCCTCACCGAGGCTCATCCAGAGCTGTTTGAATTTTGGACAGTAATTGTGCAATCCATTAGAGGAGAGAAATTTGGCACTACATTACCCAGAAAGCCCTGTCTCATTCGAGCAGCCAATTAAGGGCGGGCAATTTTTTAATTAGGTAAACGTGTCAAGCACGAACCAACTTCCGCCAGCCTCTGAAGAAGTATAAAACTAAACGCAACAGGCAAAGACAGACTGGCTGTCACATTTGTTGGAGAGATCGATGTTTCCATACCTGAAATAAAGCGTGATGCTAAACCACTGCTTCCCGAGTGCGTCTCACTCGGATGGGTAACCTGGAGCTTTCATGTGTATGTAGCCACCCTGCTACAGAGACTGCACCACCCCTGGTGGGGGCCACGAGGTAGGGAAATCACAAAGCCTTAATGTGGGGAAGCCGTGAAGGATTGAGTAAACTATGCTCTCACCGAGGCTCATCCAGAGCTGTTTGAATTTTGGACAGTAATTGTGCAATCCATTAGAGGCGAGATATTTTGGCACTACATTACCCAGAAAGCCCTGTCTCATTCGAGCAGCCAATTAAGGACGGGCAATCTTTTAATTGGGTAAACGTGTCAAGCACGAACCAACTTCCGCCAGCCTCTGAAGAAGTATAAAACGAAACGCGTCAGGCAAAGACGGACTGGTTGTCACATTTATTGGAGAGAACATGGTTCCATACCTGAAATAAAGCGTGATGCTAAACCACTGCTTCCCGAGTGCGTCTCACCCGGATGGGTAACCTGGAGCTTTCATGTGTATGTAGCCACCCTGCTACAGAGACTGCACCACCCCTGGTGGGGGCACGAGGTAGGGAAATCAATCACCAAGCCTTAATGTGGGGAAGCCGTGAAGGATTGAGGAAACTACGCTCTCACCGAGGCTCATTCAGAGCTGTTTGAATTTTGGACAGTAATTGTGCAATCCATCAGAGGAGAGATATTTTGGCACTACATTACCCAGAAAGCCCTGTCTCATTCGAGCAGCCAATTAAGGGCGGGCAATCTTTTAATTGGGTAAATGTGTCAAGCATGAACCAACTTCCGCCAGCCTCTGAAGAAGTATAAAACGAAACGCGTCAGGCAAAGACAGACTGGCTGTCACATTTATAGGAGAGAACAATGTTTCCATACCTGCAATAAAGCGTGATGCTTAACCACTGCTTCCCGAGTGCGTCTCACCCGGATGGGTAACCTGGAGCTTTCATGTGTATGTAGCCACCCTGCTACAGAGACTGTACCACCCCTGGTGGGGGCCACGAGGTAGGGAGATCACCGAGCCTTAATGTGGGGAAGCCGTGAAGGATTCAGGAAACTACGCTCTCACCGAGGCTCATCCAGAGCTGTTTGAACTTTGGACAGTAATTGTGCAATCCATTAGAGGAGAGATATTTTGGCACTAAATTACCCAGAAATCCCTGTCTCATTCGAGCAGCCAATTAAGGGCGGGCAATCTTTTAATTGGGTAAACGTGTCAAGCACGAACCAACTTCCGCCAGCCTCTGAAGAAGTATAACACGAAACGTGTCAGGCAAAGACGGACTGGCTGTCACATTTATTGGAGAGAACAATGTTTCCATACCTGAAATAAAGCGTGATGCTAAACCACTGCTTCCCGAGTGCATCTCACCCGGATGGGTAACCTGGAGCTTTCATGTGTATGTAGCCACCCTGCTACAGAGACTGCACCACCCCTGGTGGGGGCCACGAGGTAGGGAAATCAGCGAGCCTTAATGTGGGGAAGCCGTGAAGGATTGAAGAAACTACGCCCTCACCGAGGCTCATCCAGAGCTGTTTGAATTTTGGACAGTAATTGTGCAATCCATTAGAGGAGAGATATTTTGGCACTACATTACCCAGAAAGCCCTGTCTCATTCGAGCAGCCAATTAAGGGCGGGCAATCTTTTAATTGGGTAAACGTGTCAAGCACGAACCAACTTCCGCCAGCCTCTAAAGAAGTATAAAACTAAACGCATCAGGCAAAGACAGACTGGCTGTCACATTTGTTGGAGAGATCAATGTTTCCATACCTGAAATAAAGCGTGATGCTAAACCACTGCTTCCTGAGTGCGTCTCACCCGGATGGGTAACCTGGAGCTTTCATGTGTATGTAGCCACCCTGCTACAGAGACTGCACCACCCCTGGTGGGGGCCACGAGGTAGGGAAATCACCGAGCCTTAATGTGGGGAAGCCGTGAAGGATTGAGGAAACTACGCTCTCACCGAGGCTCATCCAGAGCTGTTTGAATTTTGGACAGTAATTGTGCAATCCATTAGAGGCGAAATATTTTGGCACTACATTACCCAGAAAGCCCTGTCTCATTCGAGCAGCCAATTAAGGGCGGGCAATCTTTTAATTGGGTAAACGTGTCAAGCACGAACCAACTTCCGCCAGCCTCTGAAGAAGTATAAAACGAAACGCGTCAGGCCAAGACGGACTGGTTGTCACATTTATTGGAGAGAACAATGTTTCCATACCTGAAATAAAGCGTGATGCTAAACCACTGCTTCCCGAGTGCGTCTCACCCAGATAGGTAACCTGGAGCTTTCATGTGTATGTAGCCACCCTGCTACAGAGACTGCACCACCCCTGGTGGGGGCCACGAGGTGGGGAAATCAATCACCAAGCCTTCATGTGGGGAAGCCGTGAAGGATTGAGGAAACTACGCTCTCACTGAGGCTCATCCAGAGCTGTTTGAATTTTGGACGGTAATTGTGCAATCCATTAGAGGCGAGATATTTTGGCACTACATTACCCAGAAAGCCCTGTCTCATTCGAGCAGCCAGTTAAGGGCGGGCAATATTTTAATTGGGTAAACGTGTCAAGCACGAACCAACTTCCGCCAGCCTCTGAAGAAGTATAAAACGAAACGCATCAGGCAAAGACGGACTGGTTGTCACATTTATTGGAGAGAACAATGTTTCCATACCTGAAAGAAAGCGTGATGCTAAACCACTGCTTTCCGAGTGTGTCTCACCCGGATGGGTAACCTGGAGCTTTCATGTGTATGTAGCCACCCTGCTACAGAGACTGCACCACCCCTGGTGGGGGCCACGAGGTAGGGAAATCACCGAGCCTTAATGTGGGGAAGCTGTGAAGGATTTAGGAAACTACGCTCTCACCGAGGCTCATCCAGAGCTGTTTGAATTTTGGACAGTAATTGTGCAATACATTAGAGGAGAGATATTTTGGCACTACATTACCCAGAAAGCCCTGTCTCATACGAGCAGCCAATTAAGGGCGGGCAATCTTTTAATTGGGTAAACGTGTCAAGCACGAACCAACTTCCGCCAGCCTCTGAAGAAGTATAAAACGAAACGCGTCAGGCAAAGACGGACTGGCTGTCACATTTATTGGAGAGAACAATGTTTCCATACCTGAAATAAAGCGTGATGCTAAACCACTGCTTCCCGAGTGCGTCTCACCCGGATGGGTAACCTGGAGCTTTCATGTGTATGTAGCCACCCTGCTACAGAGACTGCACCACCCCTGGTGGGGGCCACGAGGTAGGGAAATCACCGAGCCTTAATGTGGGAAGGCCGTGAAGGATTGAAGACACTACGCTCTCACCGAGGCTCATCCAGAGCTGTTTGAATTTTGGACAGTAATTGTGCAATCCATTAGAGGTGAGATATTTTGGCACTACATTACCCACAAAGCCCTGTCTCATTCGAGCAGCCAATTAAGGGCGGGCAATCTTTTACTTGGGTAAACGTGTCAAGCACGAACCAACTTCCACCAGCCTCTGAAGAAGTATAAAACGAAAGGCATCAGGCAAAGAAGGAATGGCTGTCACATGTATTGGAGAGAACAATGTTTCCATACCTGAAATAAAGCGTGATGCTAAACCACTGCTTCCCGAGTGCGTCTCACCCGGATGGGTAGCCTGGAGCTTTCATGTGTATGTAGCCACCCTGCTACAGAGACTGCACCACCCCTGGTGGGGGCCACGAGGTCGGGAAATCAACGAGCCTTAATGTGGGGAAGCCGTGAAGGATTGAGGAAACTACGCTCTCACCGAGGCTCTTCCAGAGCTGTTTGAACTTTGGACAGTAATTGTGCAATCCATTAGAGGAGAGATATTTTGGCACTACATTACCCAGAAATCCCTGTCTCATTCGAGCAGCCAATTAAGGGCGGGCAATCTTTTAATTGGGTAAACGTGTCAAGCACGAACCAACTTCCGCCAGCCTCTGAAGAAGTATAAAACAAAACGCGTCAGGCAAAGACGACTGGCTGTCACATTTATTGGAGAGAACAATGTTTCCATACCTGAAATAAAGCGTGATGATAAACCACTGCTTCCCGAGTGCGTCTCACCCGGATGGGTAACCTGGAGCTTTCATGTGTATGTAGCCACCCTGCTACAGAGACTGCACCACCCCTGGTGGGGGCCACGAGGTAGGGAAATCACCGAGCCTTAATGTGGCGAAGCCGTGAAGGATTGAGGAAACTACGCTCTCACCGAGGCTCATCCAGAGCTGTTTGAATTTTGGACAGTAATTGTGCAATCCATTAGAGGAGAGATATTTTGGCACTACATTACCCAGAAAGCCCTGTCTCATTCGAGCAGCCAATTAAGGGCGGGCAATCTTTTAATTGGGTAAACGTTTCAAGAACGAACCAACTTCCGCCAGCCTCTGAAGAAGTATAAAACTAAACGCGTCAGGCAAAGACAGACTGGCTGTCACATTTATTGGAGAGAACAATGTTTCCATACCTGAAATAAAGCGTGATGCTAAACCACTGCTTCCCGAGTGCGTCTCACCCGGATGGGTAGCCTGGAGCTTTCATGTGTATGTAGCCACCCTGCTACAGAGACTGCACCACCCCTGGTGGGGGCCACGAGGTCGGGAAATCACCGAGCCTTAATGTGGGGAAGCCGTGAAGGATTGAGGAAACTACGCTCTCACCGAGGCTCTTCCAGAGCTGTTTGAACTTTGGACAGTAATTGTGCAATCCATTAGAGGAGAGATATTTTGGCACTACATTACCCAGAAATCCCTGTCTCATTCGAGCAGCCAATTAAGGGCGGGCAATCTTTTAATTGGGTAAACGTGTCAAGCACGAACCAACTTCCGCCAGCCTCTGAAGAAGTATATTCGAAACGCGTCAGGCGAAGGCGGACTGGCGGTCACATTTATTGGAGATAACAATGTTTCCATACCTGAAATAAAGCGTGATGCTAAACCACTGCTTCCCGAGTGCGTCTCACCCGGATGGGTAACCTGGAGCTTTCATGTGTATGTAGCCACCCTGCTACAGAGACTGCACCACCCCTGGTGGGGGCCACGAGGTGGGGAAATCACTGAGCCTTAATGTGGGGAAGCCGTGAAGGATTGAGGAAACTACGCTCTCACCGAGGCTCATCCAGAGCTGTTTGAATTTTGGACAGTAATTGTGCAATCCATTAGAGGAGAGATATTTTGGCACTACATTACCCAGAAAGCCCTGTCTCATTCGAGCAGCCAATTAAGGGCGGGCAATCTTTTAATTGGGTATCCGTGTCAAGCACGAACCAACTTCCGCCAGCCTCTGAAGAAGTATAAAACGAAACGTGTCAGGCAAAGACGGACTGGCTGTCACATTTATTGGAGAGAACAATGTTTCCATACCTGAAATAAAGCGTGATGCTAAACCACTGCTTCCCGAGTGCATCTCACCCGGATGGGTAACCTGGAGCTTTCATGTGTATGTAGCCACCCTGCTACAGAGACTGCACCACCCCTGGTGGGGGCCACGAGGTAGGGAAATCAGCGAGCCTTAATGTGGGGAAGCCGTGAAGGATTGAAGAAACTACGCCCTCACCGAGGCTCATCCAGAGCTGTTTGAATTTTGGACAGTAATTGTGCAATCCATTAGAGGAGAGATATTTTGGCACTACATTACCCAGAAAGCCCTGTCTCATTCGAGCAGCCAATTAAGGGCGGGCAATCTTTTAATTGGGTAAACGTGTCAAGCACGAACCAACTTCCGCCAGCCTCTAAAGAAGTATAAAACTAAACGCATCAGGCAAAGACAGACTGGCTGTCACATTTGTTGGAGAGATCAATGTTTCCATACCTGAAATAAAGCGTGATGCTAAACCACTGCTTCCCGAGTGCGTCTCACCCGGATAGGTAACCTGGAGCTTTCATGTGTATGTAGCCACCCTGCTACAGAGACTGCACCACCCCTGGTGGGGGCCACGAGGTGGGGAAATCAATCACCAAGCCTTAATGTGGGGAAGCCGTGAAGGATTGAGGAAACTACGCTCTCACTGAGGCTCATCCAGAGCTGTTTGAATTTTGGACGGTAATTGTGCAATCCATTAGAGGCGAGATATTTTGGCACTACATTACCCAGAAAGCCCTGTCTCATTCGAGCAGCCAATTAAGGGCGGGCAATCTTTTAATTGGGTAAACGTGTCAAGCACGAACCAACTTCCGCCAGCCTCTGAAGAAGTATAAAACGAAACGCATCAGGCAAAGACGGACTGGTTGTCACATTTATTGGAGAGAACAATGTTTCCATACCTGAAAGAAAGCGTGATGCTAAACCACTGCTTTCCGAGTGTGTCTCACCCGGATGGGTAACCTGGAGCTTTCATGTGTATGTAGCCACCCTGCTACAGAGACTGCACCACCCCTGGTGGGGGCCACGAGGTAGGGAAATCACCGAGCCTTAATGTGGGGAAGCTGTGAAGGATTTAGGAAACTACGCTCTCACCGAGGCTCATCCAGAGCTGTTTGAATTTTGGACAGTAATTGTGCAATACATTAGAGGAGAGATATTTTGGCACTACATTACCCAGAAAGCCCTGTCTCATACGAGCAGCCAATTAAGGGCAGGCAATCTTTTAATTGGGTAAACGTGTCAAGCACGAACCAACTTCCGCCAGCCTCTGAAGAAGTATAAAACGAAACGCGTCAGGCAAAGACGGACTGGCTGTCACATTTATTGGAGAGAACAATGTTTCCATACCTGAAATAAAGCGTGATGCTAAACCACTGCTTCCCGAGTGCGTCTCACCCGGATGGGTAACCTGGAGCTTTCATGTGTATGTAGCCACCCTGCTACAGAGACTGCACCACCCCTGGTGGGGGCCACCAGGTAGGGAAATCACCGAGCCTTAATGTGGGAAGGCCGTGAAGGGTTGAAGACACTACGCTCTCACCGAGGCTCATCCAGAGCTGTTTTAATTTTGGACAGTAATTGTGCAATCCATTAGAGGTGAGATATTTTGGCACTACATTACCCAGAAAGCCCTGTCTCATTCGAGCAGCCAATTAAGGGCGGGCAATCTTTTACTTGGGTAAACGTGTCAAGCACGAACCAACTTCCACCAGCCTCTGAAGAAGTATAAAACGAAAGGCATCAGGCAAAGACGGAATGGCTGTCACATGTATTGGAGAGAACAATGTTTCCATACCTGAAATAAAGCGTGATGCTAAACCACTGCTTCCCGAGTGCGTCTCACCCGGATGGGTAGCCTGGAGCTTTCATGTGTATGTAGCCACCCTGCTACAGAGACTGCACCACCCCTGGTGGGGGCCACGAGGTCGGGAAATCAACGAGCCTTAATGTGGGGAAGCCGTGAAGGATTGAGGAAACTACGCTCTCACCGAGGCTCTTCCAGAGCTGTTTGAACTTTGGACAGTAATTGTGCAATCCATTAGAGGAGAGATATTTTGGCACTACATTACCCAGAAATCCCTGTCTCATTCGAGCAGCCAATTAAGGGCGGGCAGTCTTTTAATTGGGTAAACGTGTCAAGCACGAACCAACTTCCGCCAGCCTCTGAAGAAGTATAAAACAAAACGCGTCAGGCAAAGACGACTGGCTGTCACATTTATTGGAGAGAACAATGTTTCCATACCTGAAATAAAGCGTGATGATAAACCACTGCTTCCCGAGTGCGTCTCACCCGGATGGGTAACCTGGAGCTTTCATGTGTATGTAGCCACCCTGCTACAGAGACTGCACCACCCCTGGTGGGGGCCACGAGGTAGGGAAATCACCGAGCCTTAATGTGGGGAAGCCGTGAAGGATTGAGGAAACTACGCTCTCACCGAGGCTCATCCAGAGCTGTTTGAATTTTGGACAGTAATTGTGCAATCCATTAGAGGAGAGATATTTTGGCACTACATTACCCAGAAAGCCCTGTCTCATTCGAGCAGCCAATTAAGGGCGGGCAATCTTTTAATTGGGTAAACGTTTCAAGAACGAACCAACTTCCGCCAGCCTCTGAAGAAGTATAAAACTAAACGCGTCAGGCAAAGACAGACTGGCTGTCACATTTATTGGAGAGAACAATGTTTCCATACCTGAAATAAAGCGTGATGCTAAACCACTGCTTCCCGAGTGCGTCTCACCCGGATGGGTAGCCTGGAGCTTTCATGTGTATGTAGCCACCCTGCTACAGAGACTGCACCACCCCTGGTGGGGGCCACGAGGTCGGGAAATCACCGAGCCTTAATGTGGGGAAGCCGTGAAGGATTGAGGAAACTACGCTCTCACCGAGGCTCTTCCAGAGCTGTTTGAACTTTGGACAGTAATTGTGCAATCCATTAGAGGAGAGATATTTTGGCACTACATTACCCAGAAATCCCTGTCTCATTCGAGCAGCCAATTAAGGGCGGGCAATCTTTTAATTGGGTAAACGTGTCAAGCACGAACCAACTTCCGCCAGCCTCTGAAGAAGTATATTCGAAACGCGTCAGGCGAAGGCGGACTGGCGGTCACATTTATTGGAGATAACAATGTTTCCATACCTGAAATAAAGCGTGATGCTAAACCACTGCTTCCCGAGTGCGTCTCACCCGGATGGGTAACCTGGAGCTTTCATGTGTATGTAGCCACCCTGCTACAGAGACTGCACCACCCCTTGTGGGGGCCACGAGGTGGGTAAATCACTGAGCCTTAATGTGGGGAAGCCGTGAAGGATTGAGGAAACTACGCTCTCACCGAGGCTCATCCAGAGCTGTTTGAATTTTGGACAGTAATTGTGCAATCCATTAGAGGAGAGATATTTTGGCACTACATTACCCAGAAAGCCCTGTCTCATTCGAGCAGCCAATTAATGGCCGGCAATCTTTTAATTGGGTAAACGTGTCAAGCATGAACCAACTTCCGCCAGCCTCTGAAGAAGTATAAAACGAAACGCGTCAGGCAAAGACGGACTGGCTGTCACATTTATTGGAGAGAACAATGTTTCCATACCTGAAATAAAGCGTGATGCTAAACCACTGCTTCCCGAGTGCGTCGCACCCGGATGGGTAACCTGGAGCTTTCATGTGTATGTAGCCACCCTGCTACAGAGACTGCACCACCCCTGGTGGGGGCCACGAGGTAGGGAAATCTCCGAGCCTTAATGTGGGGAAGCCGTGAAGGATTGAGGAAACTACGCTCTCACCGAGGCTCATCCAGAGCTGTTTGAATTTTGGACAGTAATTGTGCAATCCATTAGAGGAGAGATATTTTGGCACTACATTACCCAGAAAGCCCTGTCTCATTCGAGCAGCCAATTAAGGGCGGGCAATCTTTTAATTGGGTAAACGTTTCAAGAACGAACCAACTTCCGCCAGCCTCTGAAGAAGTATAAAACTAAACGCGTCAGGCAAAGACAGACTGGCTGTCACATTTATTGGAGAGAACAATGTTTCCATACCTGAAATAAAGCGTGATGCTAAACCACTGCTTCCCGAGTGCGTCTCACCCGGATGGGTAGCCTGGAGCTTTCATGTGTATGTAGCCACCCTGCTACAGAGACTGCACCACCCCTGGTGGGGGCCACGAGGTCGGGAAATCACCGAGCCTTAATGTGGGGAAGCCGTGAAGGATTGAGGAAACTACGCTCTCACCGAGGCTCTTCCAGAGCTGTTTGAACTTTGGACAGTAATTGTGCAATCCATTAGAGGAGAGATATTTTGGCACTACATTACCCAGAAATCCCTGTCTCATTCGAGCAGCCAATTAAGGGCGGGCAATCTTTTAATTGGGTAAACGTGTCAAGCACGAACCAACTTCCGCCAGCCTCTGAAGAAGTATATTCGAAACGCGTCAGGCGAAGGCGGACTGGCGGTCACATTTATTGGAGATAACAATGTTTCCATACCTGAAATAAAGCGTGATGCTAAACCACTGCTTCCCGAGTGCGTCTCACCCGGATGGGTAACCTGGAGCTTTCATGTGTATGTAGCCACCCTGCTACAGAGACTGCACCACCCCTTGTGGGGGCCACGAGGTGGGTAAATCACTGAGCCTTAATGTGGGGAAGCCGTGAAGGATTGAGGAAACTACGCTCTCACCGAGGCTCATCCAGAGCTGTTTGAATTTTGGACAGTAATTGTGCAATCCATTAGAGGAGAGATATTTTGGCACTACATTACCCAGAAAGCCCTGTCTCATTCGAGCAGCCAATTAAGGGCCGGCAATCTTTTAATTGGGTAAACGTGTCAAGCATGAACCAACTTCCGCCAGCCTCTGAAGAAGTATAAAACGAAACGCGTCAGGCAAAGACGGACTGGCTGTCACATTTATTGGAGAGAACAATGTTTCCATACCTGAAATAAAGCGTGATGCTAAACCACTGCTTCCCGAGTGCGTCGCACCCGGATGGGTAACCTGGAGCTTTCATGTGTATGTAGCCACCCTGCTACAGAGACTGCACCACCCCTGGTGGGGGCCACGAGGTAGGGAAATCTCCGAGCCTTAATGTGGGGAAGCCGTGAAGGATTGAGGAAACTACGCTCTCACCGAGGCTCATCCAGAGCTGTTTGAATTTTGGACAGTAATTGTGCAATCCATTAGAGGAGAGATATTTTGGCACTACATTACCCAGAAAGCCCTGTCTCATTCGAGCAGCCAATTAAGGGCGGGCAATCTTTTAATTGGGTATCCGTGTCAAGCACGAACCAACTTCCGCCAGCCTCTGAAGAAGTATAAAACGAAACGCGTCAGGTAAAGACGGACTGGCTGTCACATTTATTAGAGAGGACAATGTTTCCATACCTGAAATAAAGCGTGATGCTAAACCACTGCTTCCCGAATGCGTCTCACCCGGATGGGTAACCTGGAGCTTTCATGTGTATGTAGCCACCCTGCTACAGAGACTGCACCACCCCTGGTGGGGGCCACGAGGTAGGGAACTAACTGAGCCTTAATGTGGGGAAGCCGTGAACGATTGAGGAAACTACGCTCTCACCGAGGCTCATCCAGAGCTGTTTGAATTTTGGACAGTAATTGTGCAATCCATTAGAGGAGAGATATTTTGGCATTACATTACCCAGAAAGCCCTGTCTCATTCGAGCAGCCAATTAAGGGCGGGCAATCTTTTAATTGGGTAAACGTGTCAAGCACGAACCAACTTCCGCCAGCCTCTGAAGAAGTATAAATCGAAACGCGTCAGGCAAAGACGGACTGGCTGTCACATTTATTGGAGAGAACAATGTTTCCATACCTGAAATAAAGCGTGATGCTAAACCACTGCTTCCCGAGTGCGTCTCACCCGGATGGGTAACCTGGAGCTTTCATGTGTATGTAGCCACCCTGCTACAGAGACTGCACCACCCCTGGTGGGGGCCACGAGGTAGGGAAATCACCGAGCCTTAATGTGGGGAAGCCGTGAAGGATTGGAGAAACTACGCCCTCACCGAGGCTCATCCAGAGCTGTTTGAATTTTGGACAGTAATTGTGCAATCCATTAGAGGAGAGATATTTTGGCACTACATTACCCAGAAAGCCCTGTCTCATTCGAGCAGCCAATTAAGGGCGGGCAATCTTTTAATTGGGTAAACGTTTCAAGCACGAACCAACTTCCGCCAGCCTCTGAAGAAGTATAAAACTAAACGCGTCAGGCAAAGACAGACTGGCTGTCACATTTATTGGAGAGATCAATGTTTCCATACCTGAAATAAAGCGTGATGCTAAACCACTGCTTCCCGAGTGCGTCTCACCCGGATGGGTAACCTGGAGCTTTCATGTGTATGTAGCCACCCTGCTACAGAGACTGCACCACCCCTGGTGGGGGCCACGAGGTGGGGAAATCAATCACCAAGCCTTAATGTGGGGAAGCCGTGAAGGATTGAGGAAACTACGCTCTCACCGAGGCTCATCCAGAGCTGTTTGAATTTTAGACAGTAATTGTGCAATCCATTAGAGGCGAGATATTTTGGCACTACATTACCCAGAAAGCCCTGTCTCATTCGAGCAGCCAATTAAGGGTGGGCAATCTTTTAATTGGGTAAACGTGTCAAGCACGAACCAACTTCCGCCAGCCTCTGAAGAAGTATAAAACAAAACTCATCAGGCAAAGACGGACTGGCTGTCACATTTATTGGAGAGAACAATGTTTCCATACCTGAAATAAAGCGTGATGCTAAACCACTGCTTCCCGAGTGCGTCTCACCCGGATGGGTAACCTGGAGCTTTCATGTGTATGTAGCCACCCTGCTACAGAGACTGCACCACCCCTGGTGTTGGCCACGAGGTAGGAAAATCACCGAGCCTTAATGTGGGGAAGCCGTGAAGGATTGAGGAAACTACGCTCTCACCGAGGCTCATCCAGAGCTGTTTAAATTTTGGACAGTAATTGTGCAATCCATTAGAGGCGAGATATTTTGGCACTACATTACCCAGAAAGCCCTGTCTCATTCGAGTAGCTAATTAAGGGCGGGCAAACTTTTAATTGGGTAAACGTGTCAAGCACGAACCAACTTCCGCCAGCCTCTGAAGAAGTATAAAACGAAACGCGTCAGGTAAAGACGGACTGGCTCTCACATTTATTGGAGAGGACAATGTTTCCATACCTGAAATAAAGCGTGATGCTAAACCACTGCTTCCCGAGTGCGTCTCACCCGGATGGGTAACCTGGAGCTTTCATGTGTATGTAGCCACCCTGCTACAGAGACTGCACCACCCCTGGTGGGGGCCACGAGGTAGGGAAATCAATCACCAAGCCTTAATGTGGGGAAGCCGTGAAGGATTGAGGATACTACGCTCTCACCGAGGCTCATCCAGAGCTGTTTGAATTTTGGACAGTAATTGTGCAATCCATTAGAGGAGAGATATTTTGGCACTACATTACCCAGAAAGCCCTGTCTCATTCGAGCAGCCAATTAAGGGCGGGCAATCTTTTAATTGGGTAAATGTGTCAAGCATGAACCAACTTCCGCCAGCCTCTGAAGAAGTATAAAACGAAACGCGTCAGGCAAAGACGGACTGGCTGTCACATTTAATGGAGAGAACAATGTTTCCATACCTGAAATAAAGCGTGATGCTTAACCACTGCTTCCCGAGTGAGTCTCACCCGGATGGGTAACCTGGAGCTTTCATGTGTATGTAGCCACCCTGCTACAGAGACTACACTACCCCTGGTGGGGGCCACGAGGTAGGGAAATCACCGAGCCTTAATGTGGGGAAGACGTGAAGGATTGAGGAAACTATGCTCTCACGGAGGCTCATCCAGAGCTGTTTGAACTTTGGACAGTAATTGTGCAATCCATTAGAGGAGAGATATTTTGGCACTACATTACCCAGAAATCCCTGTCTCATTCGAGCAGCCAATTAAGGGCGGGCAATCTTTTAATTGGGTAAACGTGTCAAGCACGAACCAACTTCCGCCAGCCTCTGAAGAAGTATAAAACGAAACGCGTCAGGCAAAGACGGACTGGCTGTCACATTTCTTGGAGAGAACAATGTTTCCATACCTGAAATAAAGCGTGATGCTAAACCACTGCTTCCCGAGTGCGTCTCACCCAGAAGGGTAACCTGGAGCTTTCATGTGTATGTAGCCACCCTGCTACAGAGACTGCACCACCCCTGGTGGGGGCCACGAGGTAGGGAAATCACCGAGCCTTAATGTGGGGAAGCCGTGAAGGACTGAAGAAACTACGCCCTCACCGAGGCTCATCCAGAGCTGTTTGAACTTTAGACAGTAATTGTGCAATCCATTAGAGGAGAGATATTTTGGCACTACATTACCCAGAAATCCCTGTCTCATTCGAGCAGCCAATTAAGGGCGGGCAATCTATTAATTGGGTAAACGTGTCAAGCACGAACCAACTTCCGCCAGCCTCTGAAGAAGTATAAAACGAAACGCGTCAGGCAAAGACGGACTGGCTGTCACATTTCTTGGAGAGAACAATGTTTCCATACCTGAAATAAAGCGTGATGCTAAACCACTGCTTCCCGAGTGCGTCTCACCCAGAAGGGTAACCTGGAGCTTTCATGTGTATGTAGCCACCCTGCTACAGAGACTGCACCACCCCTGGTGGGGGCCACGAGGTAGGGAAATCACCGAGCCTTAATGTGGGGAAGCCGTGAAGGACTGAAGAAACTACGCCCTCACCGAGGCTCATCCAGAGCTGTTTGAATTTTGGACAGTAATTGTGCAATCCATTAGAGGCGAGATATTTTGGCACTACATTACCCAGAAAGCCCTGTCTCATTCGAGCAGCCAATTAAGGGCGGGCAATCTTTTAATTGGGTAAACGTGTCAAGCACGAACCAACTTCTGCCAGCCTCTGAAGAAGTATAAAACGAAACGCGTCAGGCAAAGACGGATTGGCTGTCACATTTATTGGAGAGAACAATGTTTCCATACCTGAAATAAAGCGTGATGCTAAACCACTGCTTCCTGAGTGCGTCTCACCCGGATGGGTAACCTGGAGCTTTCATGTGTATGTAGCCACCCTGCTACAGAGACTGCACCACCCCTGGTGGGCGCAACGAGGTAGGGAAATCACAGAGCCTTAATGTGGGGAAGTCGTGAAGGATTGAGGAATCTACGCTCTCACGAGGCTCATCCAGAGCTGTTTGAATTTTGGACAGTAATTATGCAATCCATTAGAGGAGAGATATTTTGGCACTACATTACCCAGAAAGCCCTGTCTCATTCGAGCAGCCAATTAAGGGCGGGCAATCTTTTAATTGGGTAAACGCGTCAAGCACGAACCAACTTCCGCCAGCCTCTGAAGAAGTATAAAATGAAACGCGTCAGGCAAAGACAGACTGGCTGTCACATTTATTGGAGAGAACAATGTTTCCATACCTGAAATGAAGCGTGATGCTAAACCACTGCTTACCGAGTGCGTCTCACCCGGATGGGTAACCTGGAGCTCTCATGTGTATGTAGCCACCCTGCTACAGAGACTGCACCACCCCTGGTGGGGGCCACGAGGTAGGGAAATCACCGAGCCTTAATGTGGGGAAGCCGTGAAGGACTGAGGAAACTACGCTCTCACCGAGGCTCATCCAGAGCTGTTTGAACTTTGGACAGTAATTGTGCAATCCATTAGAGGAGAGATATTTTGGCACTACATTACCCAGAAATCCCTGTCTCATTCGAGCAGCCAATTAAGGGCGGGCAAACTTTTAATTGGGTAAACGTGTCAAGCACGAACCAACTTCCGCCAGCCTCTGAAGAAGTATAAAACGAAACGCGTCAGGCAAAGACGGACTGGCTGTCATATTTATTGGAGAGAAAAATGTTTCCATACCTGAAATAAAGCATGATGCTAAACCACTGCTTCCCGAGTGCGTCTCACCCGGATGGGTAACCTGGAGCTTTCATGTGTATGTAGCCACCCTGCTACAGAGACTGCACCACCCCTGGTGGGGGCCACGAGGTAGGGAAATCACCGAGCCTTAATGTGGGGAAGCCGTGAAGGATTGAGGAAACTACGCTCTCACCGAGGCTCATCCAGAGCTGTTTGAATTTTGGACAGTAATTGTGCAATCCATTAGAGGAGAGATATTTTGGCACTACATTACGCAGAAAGCCCTGTCTCATTCGAGCAGCCAATTAAGGGCGGGCAATCTTTTAATTGGGTAAACTTGTCAAGCACGAACCAACTTCCGCCAGCCTCTGAAGAAGTATAAAACGAAACGCGTCAGGCAAAGACAGACTGGCTGTCACATTTATTGGAGAGAACAATCTTTCCATACCTGAAATAAAGCGTGATGCTAAACCACTGCTTCCCGAGTGCGTCTCACCCGGATGGGTAACCTGGAGCTTTCATGTGTATGTAGCCACCCTGCTACAGAGACTGCACCACCCCTGGTGGGGGCCACGAGGTAGGGAAATCACCGAGCCTTAATGTGGGGAAGCCGTGAAGGATTGAGGAAACTACGCTCTCACCGAGGCTCATCCAGAGCTGTTTGAATTTTGGACAGTAATTGTGCAATCCATTAGAGGAGTGATATTTTGGCACTACATTACCCAGAAAGCCCTGTCTCGAGAAGCCAATTAAGGGCGGGCAATCTTTTAATTGGGTAAACGTGTCAAGCTCGAACCAACTTCCGCCAGCCTCTGAAGAAGTATAAAACGAAACGCGTCAGGCAAAGACGGACTGGCTGTCACATTTATTGGAGAGAACAATGTTTCCATACCTGAAATGAAGCGTGATGCTAAACCACTGCTTCCCGAGTGCGTCTCACCCGGATGGGTAACCTGGAGCTTTCATGTGTATGTAGCCACCCTGCTACAGAGACTGCACCACCCCTAGTGGGGGCCACGAGGTGGGGAAATCAATCACCAAGCCTTAATGTGGGGAAGCCGTGAAGGATTGAGGAAACTACCCTCTCACCGAGGCTCATCCAGAGCTGTTTGAATTTTGGACAGTAATTGTGCAATCCATTAGAGGCGAGATATTTTGGCACTACATTACCCAGAAAGCCCTGTCTCATTCGAGCAGCCAATTAAGGGCGGGCAATCTTTTAATTGGGTAAACGTGTCAAGCACGAACCAACTTCCGCCAGCCTCTGAAGAAGTATAAAACGAAACGCGTCAGGCAAAGACGGACTGGCTGTCACATTTATTGGAGAGAACAATGTTTCCATACCTGAAATGAAGCGTGATGCTAAACCACTGCTTCCCGAGTGCGTCTCACCCGGATGGGTAACCTGGAGCTTTCATGTGTATGTAGCCACCCTGCTACAGAGACTGCACCACCCCTGGTGGGGGCCACGAGGTAGGGAAATCACCGAGCCTTAATGTGGGGAAGCCGTGAAGGATTGAGGAAACTACGCTCTCACCGAGGCTCATCCAGAGCTGTTTGAACTTTGGACAGTAATTGTGCAATCCATTAGAGGAGAGATATTTTGGCACTACATTACCCAGAAATCCCTGTCTCATTCGAGCAGCCAATTAAGGGCGGGCAAACTTTTAATTGGGTAAACGTGTCAAGCACGAACCAACTTCCGCCAGACTCTGAAGAAGTATAAAACGAAACGCGTCAGGCAAAGACGGACTGGCTGTCACATTTAATGGAGAGAACAATGTTTCCATACCTGAAATAAAGCGTGATGCTTAACCACTGCTTCCTGAGTGAGTCTCACCCCGATGGGTAACCTGGAGCTTTCATGTGTATGTAGCCACCCTGCTACAGAGACTACACCACCCCTGGTGGGGGCCACGAGGTAGGGAAATCACAGAGCCTTAATGTGGGGAAGCCGTGAAGGATTGAGGAAACTATGCTCTCACCGAGGCTCATCCAGAGCTGTTTGAACTTTGGACAGTAATTGTGCAATCCATTAGAGGATAGATATTTTGGCATTACATTACCCAGAAAGCCCTGTCTCATTCGAGCAGCCAATTAAGGGCGGGCAATCTTTTAATTGGGTAAACGTGTCAAGCACGAACCAACTTCCGCCAGCCTCTGAAGAAGTATAAATCGAAACGCGTCAGGCAAAGATGGACTGGCTGTCACATTTATTGGAGAGAACAATGTTTCCATACCTGAAATAAAGCGTGATGCTAAACCACTGCTTCCCGAGTGCGTCTCACCCGGATGGGTAACCTGGAGCTTTCATGTGTATGTAGCCACCCTGCTACGGAGACTGCACCACCCCTGGTGGGGGCCACGAGGTAGGGAAATTACCGAGCCTTAATGTGGGGAAGCCGTGAAGGATTGAGGAAACTACGCTCTCACCGAGGCTCATCCAGAGCTGTTTGAATTTTGGACAGTAATTGTGCAATCCATTAGAGGAGAGATATTTTGGCACTACATTACCCAGAAAGCCCTGTCTCATTCGAGCAGCCAATTAAGGGCGGGCAATCTTTTAATTGGGTAAACGTTTCAAGCACGAACCAACTTCCGCCAGCCTCTGAAGAAGTATAAAACTAAACACGTCATGCAAAGACAGACTGGCTGTCACATTTGTTGGAGAGATCAATGTTTCCATACCTGAAATAAAGCGTGATGCTAAACCACTGCTTCCCGAGTGCGTCTCACCCGGATGGGTAACCTGGAGCTTTCATGTGTATGTAGCCACCCTGCTACAGAGACTGCATCACCCCTGGTGGGGGCCACGAGGTAGGGAAATCACCGAGCCTTAATGTGGGGAAGCCGTGAAGGATTGAGGAAACTACGCTCTCACCGAGGCTCATCCAGAGCTGTTTGAATTTTGGACAGTAATTGTGCAATCCATTAGAGGCGAGATATTTTGGCACTACATTACCCAGAAAGCCCTGTCTCATTCGAGCAGCCAATTAAGGGCGGGCAATCTTTTAATTGGGTAAACGTGTCAAGCACGAACCAACTTCCGCCAGCCTCTGAAGAAGTATAAAACGAAACGCGTCAGGCAAAGACGGACTGGTTGTCACATTTATTGGAGAGAACAATGTTTCCATACCTGAAATAAAGCGTGATGCTAAACCACTGCTTCCCGAGTGCGTCTCACCCGTATGGGTAACCTGGAGCTTTCATGTGTATGTAGCCACCCTGCTACAGAGACTGCACCACCCCTGGTGGGGGCCACGAGGTAGGGAAATCAATCACCAAGCCTTAATGTGGGGAAGCCGTGAAGGATTGAGGAAACTACGCTCTCACCGAGGCTCATCCAGAGCTGTTTGAATTTTGGACAGTAATTGTGCAATCCATTAGAGGAGAGATATTTTGGCACTACATTACCCAGAAAGCCCTGTCTCATTTGAGCAGCCAATTAAGGGCGGGCAATCTTTTAATTGGGTAAATGTGTCAAGCATGAACCAACTTCCGCCAGCCTCTGAAGAAGTATAAAACGAAACGCGTCAGGAAAAGACGGACTGGCTGTCACATTTATTGGAGAGAACAATGTTTCCATACCTGAAATGAAGCGTGATGCTTAACCACTGCTTCCCGAGTGCGTCTCACCCGGATGGGTAACCTGGAGCTTTCATGTGTATGTAGCCACCCTGCTACAGAGACTACACCACCCCTGGTGGGGGCCACGAGGTAGGGAAATCACCGAGCCTTAATGTGGGGAAGCCGTGAAGGATTGAGGAAACTACGCTCTCACCGAGGCTCATCCAGAGCTGTTTGAACTTTGGACAGTAATTGTGCAATCCATTAGAGGAGAGATATTTTGGCACTACATTACCCAGAAATCCCTGTCTCATTCGAGCAGCCAATTAAAGGCGGGCAAACTTTTAATTGGGTAAACGTGTCAAGCACGAACCAACTTCCGCCAGACTCTGAAGAAGTATAAAACGAAACGCGTCAGGCAAAGACGGAATAGCTGTCACATTTATTGGAGAGAACAATGTTTCCATACCTGAAATAAAGCGTGATGCTAAACCACTGCTTCCCGAGTGCGTCTCACCCGGATGGGTAACCTGGAGCTTTCATGTGTATGTAGCCACCCTGCTACAGAGACTGCACCACCCCTGGTGGGGGCCACGAGGTAGGGAAATCACCGAGCCTTAATGTGGGGAAGCCGTGAAGGATTGAGGAAACTACGCTCTCACCGAGGCTCATCCAGAGCTGTTTGAATTTTGGACAGGAATTGTGGAATCCATTAGAGGAGAGATATTTTGGCACTACATTATGCAGAAAGCCCTGTCTCATTCGAGCAGCCAATTAAGGGCGGGCAATCTTTTAATTGGGTAAATGTGTCAATCATGAACCAACTTCTGCCAGCCTCTGAAGAAGTATAAAACGAAACGCGTCAGGCAAAGACGGACTGGCTGTCACATTTAATGGAGAGAACAATGTTTCCATACCTGAAATAAAGCGTGATGCTTAACCACTGCTTCCCGAGTGAGTCTCACCCGGATGGGTAACCTGGAGCTTTCATGTGTATGTAGCCACCCTGCTACAGAGACTACACCACCCCTGGTGGGGGCCACGAGGTAGGGAAATCACAGAGCCTTAATGTGGGGAAGCCGAGAAGGATGGAGGAAACTATGCTCTCACCGAGGCTCATCCAGAGCTGTTTGAACTTTGGACAGTAATTGTGCAATCCATTAGAGGATAGATATTTTGGCATTACATTACCCAGAAAGCCCTGTCTCATTCGAGCAGCCAATTAAGGGCGGGCAATCTTTTAATTGGGTAAACGTGTCAAGCACGAACCAACTTCCGCCAGCCTCTGAAGAAGTATAAATCGAAACGCGTCAGGCAAAGATGGACTGGCTGTCACATTTATTGGAGAGAACAATGTTTCCATACCTGAAATAAAGCGTGATGCTAAACCACTGCTTCCCGAGTGCGTCTCACCCGGATGGGTAACCTGGAGCTTTCATGTGTATGTAGCCACCCTGCTACAGAGACTGCACCACCCGTGGTGGGGGCCACGAGGTAGGGAAATCACCGAGCCTTAATGTGGGGAAGCCGTGAAGGATTGAGGAAACTACGCTCTCACCGAGGCTCATCCAGAGCTGTTTGAATTTTGGACAGTAATTGTGCAATCCATTAGAGGCGAGATATTTTGGCACTACATTACCCAGAAAGCCCTGTCTCATTCGAGCAGCCAATTAAGGGCGGGCAATCTTTTAATTGGGTAAACGTGTCAAGCACGAACCAACTTCCGCCAGCCTCTGAAGAAGTATAAAACGAAACGCGTCAGGCAAAGACGGACTGGTTGTCACATTTATTGGAGAGAACAATGTTTCCATACCTGAAATAAAGCGTGATGCTAAACCACTGCTTCCCGAGTGCGTCTCACCCGTATGGGTAACCTGGAGCTTTCATGTGTATGTAGCCACCCTGCTACAGAGACTGCACCACCCCTGGTGGGGGCCACGAGGTAGGGAAATCAATCACCAAGCCTTAATGTGGGGAAGCCATGAAGGATTGAGGAAACTACGCTCTCACCGAGGCTCATCCAGAGCTGTTTGAATTTTGGACAGTAATTGTGCAATCCATTAGAGGAGAGATATTTTGGCACTAAATTACCCAGAAAGCCCTGTCTCATTTGAGCAGCCAATTAAGGGCGGGCAATCTTTTAATTGGGTAAATGTGTCAAGCATGAACCAACTTCCGCCAGCCTCTGAAGAAGTATAAAACGAAACGCGTCAGGAAAAGACGGACTGGCTGTCACATTTAATGGAGAGAACAATGTTTCCATACCTGAAATAAAGCATGATGCTTAACCACTGCTTCCCGAGTGCGTCTCACCCGGATGGGTAACCTGGAGCTTTCATGTGTATGTAGCCACCCTGCTACAGAGACTGCATCACCCCTGGTGGGGGCCACGAGGTAGGGAAATCACCGAGCCTTAATGTGGGGAAGCCGTGAAGGATTGAGGAAACTACGCTCTCACCGAGGCTCATCCAGAGCTGTTTGAATTTTGGACAGTAATTGTGCAATCCATTAGAGGCGAGATATTTTGGCACTACATTACCCAGAAAGCCCTGTCTCATTCGAGCAGCCAATTAAGGGCGGGCAATCTTTTAATTGGGTAAACGTGTCAAGCACGAACCAACTTCCGCCAGCCTCTGAAGAAGTATAAAACGAAACGCGTCAGGCAAAGACGGACTGGTTGTCACATTTATTGGAGAGAACAATGTTTCCATACCTGAAATAAAGCGTGATGCTAAACCACTGCTTCCCGAGTGCGTCTCACCCGTATGGGTAACCTGGAGCTTTCATGTGTATGTAGCCACCCTGCTACAGAGACTGCACCACCCCTGGTGGGGGCCACGAGGTAGGGAAATCAATCACCAAGCCTTAATGTGGGGAAGCCGTGAAGGATTGAGGAAACTACGCTCTCACCGAGGCTCATCCAGAGCTGTTTGAATTTTGGACAGTAATTGTGCAATCCATTAGAGGAGAGATATTTTGGCACTACATTACCCAGAAAGCCCTGTCTCATTTGAGCAGCCAATTAAGGGCGGGCAATCTTTTAATTGGGTAAATGTGTCAAGCATGAACCAACTTCCGCCAGCCTCTGAAGAAGTATAAAACGAAACGCGTCAGGAAAAGACGGACTGGCTGTCACATTTAATGGAGAGAACAATGTTTCCATACCTGAAATAAAGCATGATGCTTAACCACTGCTTCCCGAGTGAGTCTCACCCGGATGGGTAACCTGGAGCTTTCATGTGTATGTAGCCACCCTGCTACAGAGACTACACCACCCCTGGTGGGGGCCACGAGGTAGGGAAATCACCGAGCCTTAATGTGGGGAAGCCGTGAAGGATTGAGGAAACTATGCTCTCACCGAGGCTCATCCAGAGCTGTTTGAACTTTGGACAGTAATTGTGCAATCCATTAGAGGAGAGATATTTTGGCACTACATTACCCAGAAAGCCCTGTCTCATTCGAGCAGCCAATTAAGGGCGGGCAATCTTTTAATTGGGTAAATTTGTCAAGCACGAACCAACTTCCGCCAGCCTCTGAAGAAGTATAAAACTAAACGCGTCAGGCAAAGACAGACTGGCTGTCACATTTATTGGAGAGAACAATGTTTCCATACCTGAAATAAAGCGTGATGCTAAACCACTGCTTCCCGAGTGCGTCTCACCCGGATGGGTAACCTGGAGCTTTCATGTGTATGTAGCCACCCTGCTACAGAGACTGCACCACCCCTGGTGGTGGCCACAAGGTAGGAAAATCACCGAGCCTTAATGTGGGGAAGCCGTGAAGGATTAAGGAAACTACGCTCTCACCGACGCTCATCCAGAGCTGTTTGAATTTTGGACAGTAATTTTGCAATCCATTAGAGGCAAGATATTTTGGCACTACATTACCCAGAAAGCCCTGTCTCATTCGAGTAGCTAATTAAGGCCGGGCAATCTTTTAATTGGGTAAACGTGTCAAGCACGAACCAACTTCCGCCAGCCTCTGAAGAAGTATAAAACGAAACGCGTCAGACAAAGACGGACTGGCTGTCACATTTATTGGAGAGAACAATGTTTCCATACCTGAAATAAAGCGTGATGCTAAACCACTGCTTCCCGAGTGCGTCTCACCCGGATGGGTAACCTGGAGCTTTCATGTGTATGTAGCCACCCTGCTACAGAGACTGCACCACCCCTGGCGGGGGCCACGAGGTAGGGAAATCACCGAGCCTTAATGTGGGGAAGCCGTGAAGGATTGAGGAAACTACGCTCTCACCGAGGCTCATCCAGAGCTGTTTGAATTTTGGACAGTAATTGTGCAATCCATTAGAGGAGAGATATTTTGGCACTACATTACCCAGAAAGCCCTGTCTCGAGCAGCCAATTAAGGGCGGGCAATCTTTTAATTGGGTAAACGTGTCAAGCACGAACCAACTTCCGCCAGCCTCTGAAGAAGTATAAAACGAAACTCGTCAGGCAAAGACGGAATAGCTGTCACATTTCTTGGAGAGAACAATGTTTCCACACCTGAAATAAAGCGTGATGCTAAACCACTGCTTCCCGAGTGCGTCTCACCCGGATGGGTAACCTGGAGCTTTCATGTGTATGTAGCCACCCTGCTACAGAGACTGCACCACCCCTTGTGGGGGCCACGAGGTAGGGAAATCACCGAGCCTTAATGTGGGGAAGCCGTGAAGGATTGAGGAAACTACGCCCTCACCGAGGCTCATCCAGAGCTGTTTAAATTTTGGACAGTAATTGTGCAATCCATTAGAGGAGAGATATTTTGGCACTGCATTACCCAGAAAGCCCTGTCTCATTCGAGCAGCCAATTAAGGGCAGGCAATCTTTTAATTGGGTAAATGTGTCAAGCACGAACCAACTTCCGCAAGCCTCTGAAGAAGTATAAAACGAAACGCGTCAGTCAAAGACGGATTGGCTGTCACATTTATTGGAGAGAACAATGTTTCCATACCTGAAATAAAGCGTGATGCTAAACCACTGCTTCCCGAGTACGTCTCACCCGGATGGGTAATCTGGAGCTTTCATGTGTATGTAGCCACCCTGCTACAGAGACTGCACCACCCCTAGTGGGGGCCACGAGGTGGGGAAATCAATCACCAAGCCTTAATGTGGGGAAGCCGTGAAGGATTGAGGAAACTACCCTCTCACCGAGGCTCATCCAGAGCTGTTTGAATTTTGGACAGTAATTGTGCAATCCATTAGAGGCGAGATATTTTGGCACTACATTACCCAGAAAGCCCTGTCTCATTCGAGCAGCCAATTAAGGGCGGGCAATCTTTTAATTGGGTAAACGTGTCAAGCACGAACCAACTTCCGCCAGCCTCTGAAGAAGTATAAAACGAAACGCGTCAGGCAAAGATGGACTGGCTGTCACATTTATTGGAGAGAACAATGTTTCCATACCTGAAATGAAGCGTGATGCTAAACCACTGCTTCCCGAGTGCGTCTCACCCGGATGGGTAACCTGGAGCTTTCATGTGTATGTAGCCACCCTGCTACAGAGACTGCACCACCCCTGGTGGGAGCCACGAGGTAGGGAAATCACCGAGCCTTAATGTGGGGAAGCCGTGAAGGATTGAGGAAACTACGCTCTCACCGAGGCTCATCCAGAGCTGTTTGAACTTTGGACAGTAATTGTGCAATCCATTAGAGGAGAGATATTTTGGCACTACATTACCCAGAAATCCCTGTCTCATTCGAGCAGCCAATTAAAGGCGGGCAAACTTTTAATTGGGTAAACGTGTCAAGCACGAACCAACTTCCGCCAGACTCTGAAGAAGTATAAAACGAAACGCGTCAGGCAAAGACGGACTGGCTGTCACATTTATTGGAGAGAACAATGTTTCCATACCTGAAATAAAGCGTGATGCTAAACCACTGCTTCCCGAGTGCGTCTCACCCGGATGGGTAACCTGGAGCTTTCATGTGTATGTAGCCACCCTGCTACAGAGACTGCACCACCCCTGGTGGGGGCCACGAGGTAGGGAAATCACCGAGCCTTAATGTGGGGAAGCCGTGAAGGATTGAGGAAACTACGCTCTCACCGAGGCTCATCCAGAGCTGTTTGAATTTTGGACAGGAATTGTGGAATCCATTAGAGGAGAGATATTTTGGCACTACATTATGCAGAAAGCCCTGTCTCATTCGAGCAGCCAATTAAGGGCGGGCAATCTTTTAATTGGGTAAATGTGTCAATCATGAACCAACTTCTGCCAGCCTCTGAAGAAGTATAAAACGAAACGCGTCAGGCAAAGACGGACTGGCTGTCACATTTAATGGAGAGAACAATGTTTCCATACCTGAAATAAAGCGTGATGCTTAACCACTGCTTCCCGAGTGAGTCTCACCCGGATGGGTAACCTGGAGCTTTCATGTGTATGTAGCCACCCTGCTACAGAGACTACACCACCCCTGGTGGGGGCCACGAGGTAGGGAAATCACAGAGCCTTAATGTGGGGAAGCCGAGAAGGATGGAGGAAATTATGCTCTCACCGAGGCTCATCCAGAGCTGTTTGAACTTTGGACAGTAATTGTGCAATTCATTAGAGGATAGATATTTTGGCATTACATTACCCAGAAAGCCCTGTCTCATTCGAGCAGCCAATTAAGGGCGGGCAATCTTTTAATTGGGTAAACGTGTCAAGCACGAACCAACTTCCGCCAGCCTCTGAAGAAGTATAAATCGAAACGCGTCAGGCAAAGATGGACTGGCTGTCACATTTATTGGAGAGAACAATGTTTCCATACCTGAAATAAAGCGTGATGCTAAACCACTGCTTCCCGAGTGCGTCTCACCCGGATGGGTAACCTGGAGCTTTCATGTGTATGTAGCCACCCTGCTACAGAGACTGCACCACCCGTGGTGGGGGCCACGAGGTAGGGAAATCACCGAGCCTTAATGTGGGGAAGCCGTGAAGGATTGAGGAAACTACGCTCTCACCGAGGCTCATCCAGAGCTGTTTGAATTTTGGACAGTAATTGTGCAATCCATTAGAGGCGAGATATTTTGGCACTACATTACCCAGAAAGCCCTGTCTCATTCGAGCAGCCAATTAAGGGCGGGCAATCTTTTAATTGGGTAAACGTGTCAAGCACGAACCAACTTCCGCCAGCCTCTGAAGAAGTATAAAACGAAACGCGTCAGGCAAAGACGGACTGGTTGTCACATTTATTGGAGAGAACAATGTTTCCATACCTGAAATAAAGCGTGATGCTAAACCACTGCTTCCCGAGTGCGTCTCACCCGTATGGGTAACCTGGAGCTTTCATGTGTATGTAGCCACCCTGCTACAGAGACTGCACCACCCCTGGTGGGGGCCACGAGGTAGGGAAATCAATCACCAAGCCTTAATGTGGGGAAGCCATGAAGGATTGAGGAAACTACGCTCTCACCGAGGCTCATCCAGAGCTGTTTGAATTTTGGACAGTAATTGTGCAATCCATTAGAGGAGAGATATTTTGGCACTACATTACCCAGAAAGCCCTGTCTCATTTGAGCAGCCAATTAAGGGCGGGCAATCTTTTAATTGGGTAAATGTGTCAAGCATGAACCAACTTCCGCCAGCCTCTGAAGAAGTATAAAACGAAACGCGTCAGGAAAAGACGGACTGGCTGTCACATTTAATGGAGAGAACAATGTTTCCATACCTGAAATAAAGCATGATGCTTAACCACTGCTTCCCGAGTGAGTCTCACCCGGATGGGTAACCTGGAGCTTTCATGTGTATGTAGCCACCCTGCTACAGAGACTACACCACCCCTGGTGGGGGCCACGAGGTAGGGAAATCACCGAGCCTTAATGTGGGGAAGCCGTGAAGGATTGAGGAAACTATGCTCTCACCGAGGCTCATCCAGAGCTGTTTGAACTTTGGACAGTAATTGTGCAATCCATTAGAGGAGAGATATTTTGGCACTACATTACCCAGAAAGCCCTGTCTCATTCGAGCAGCCAATTAAGGGCGGGCAATCTTTTAATTGGGTAAATTTGTCAAGCACGAACCAACTTCCGCCAGCCTCTGAAGAAGTATAAAACTAAACGCGTCAGGCAAAGACAGACTGGCTGTCACATTTATTGGAGAGAACAATGTTTCCATACCTGAAATAAAGCGTGATGCTAAACCACTGCTTCCCGAGTGCGTCTCACCCGGATGGGTAACCTGGAGCTTTCATGTGTATGTAGCCACCCTGCTACAGAGACTGCACCACCCCTGGTGGTGGCCACAAGGTAGGAAAATCACCGAGCCTTAATGTGGGGAAGCCGTGAAGGATTAAGGAAACTACGCTCTCACCGACGCTCATCCAGAGCTGTTTGAATTTTGGACAGTAATTTTGCAATCCATTAGAGGCAAGATATTTTGGCACTACATTACCCAGAAAGCCCTGTCTCATTCGAGTAGCTAATTAAGGCCGGGCAATCTTTTAATTGGGTAAACGTGTCAAGCACGAACCAACTTCCGCCAGCCTCTGAAGAAGTATAAAACGAAACGCGTCAGACAAAGACAGACTGGCTGTCACATTTATTGGAGAGAACAATGTTTCCATACCTGAAATAAAGCGTGATGCTAAACCACTGCTTCCCGAGTGCGTCTCACCCGGATGGGTAACCTGGAGCTTTCATGTGTATGTAGCCACCCTGCTACAGAGACTGCACCACCCCTGGTGGGGGCCACGAGGTAGGGAAATCAATCACCAAGCCTTAATGTGGGGAAGCCATGAAGGATTGAGGAAACTACGCTCTCACCGAGGCTCATCCAGAGCTGTTTGAATTTTGGACAGTAATTGTGCAATCCATTAGAGGAGAGATATTTTGGCACTACATTACCCAGAAAGCCCTGTCTCATTTGAGCAGCCAATTAAGGGCGGGCAATCTTTTAATTGGGTAAATGTGTCAAGCATGAACCAACTTCCGCCAGCCTCTGAAGAAGTATAAAACGAAACGCGTCAGGAAAAGACGGACTGGCTGTCACATTCAATGGAGAGAACAATGTTTCCATACCTGAAATAAAGCATGATGCTTAACCACTGCTTCCCGAGTGAGTCTCACCCGGATGGGTAACCTGGAGCTTTCATGTGTATGTAGCCACCCTGCTACAGAGACTACACCACCCCTGGTGGGGGCCACGAGGTAGGGAAATCACCGAGCCTTAATGTGGGGAAGCCGTGAAGGATTGAGGAAACTATGCTCTCACCGAGGCTCATCCAGAGCTGTTTGAACTTTGGACAGTAATTGTGCAATCCATTAGAGGAGAGATATTTTGGCACTACATTACCCAGAAAGCCCTGTCTCATTCGAGCAGCCAATTAAGGGCGGGCAATCTTTTAATTGGGTAAATTTGTCAAGCACGAACCAACTTCCGCCGGCCTCTGAAGAAGTATAAAACTAAACGCGTCAGGCAAAGACAGACTGGCTGTCACATTTATTGGAGAGAACAATGTTTCCATACCTGAAATAAAGCGTGATGCTAAACCACTGCTTCCCGAGTGCGTCTCACCCGGATGGGTAACCTGGAGCTTTCATGTGTATGTAGCCACCCTGCTACAGAGACTGCACCACCCCTGGTGGTGGCCACAAGGTAGGAAAATCACCGAGCCTTAATGTGGGGAAGCCGTGAAGGATTAAGGAAACTACGCTCTCACCGACGCTCATCCAGAGCTGTTTGAATTTTGGACAGTAATTTTGCAATCCATTAGAGGCAAGATATTTTGGCACTACATTACCCAGAAAGCCCTGTCTCATTCGAGTAGCTAATTAAGGCCGGGCAATCTTTTAATTGGGTAAACGTGTCAAGCACGAACCAACTTCCGCCAGCCTCTGAAGAAGTATAAAACGAAACGCGTCAGACAAAGACAGACTGGCTGTCACATTTATTGGAGAGAACAATGTTTCCATACCTGAAATAAAGCGTGATGCTAAACCACTGCTTCCCGAGTGCGTCTCACCCGGATGGGTAACCTGGAGCTTTCATGTGTATGTAGCCACCCTGCTACAGAGACTGCAGCACCCCTGGCGGGGGCCACGAGGTAGGGAAATCACCGAGCCTTAATGTGGGGAAGCCGTGAAGGATTGAGGAAACTACGCTCTCACCGAGGCTCATCCAGAGCTGTTTGAATTTTGGACAGTAATTGTGCAATCCATTAGAGGAGAGATATTTTGGCACTACATTACCCAGAAAGCCCTGTCTCGAGCAGCCAATTAAGGGCGGGCAATCTTTTAATTGGGTAAACGTGTCAAGCACGAACCAACTTCCGCCAGCCTCTGAAGAAGTATAAAACGAAACGCGTCAGGAAAAGACGGACTGGCTGTCACATTTAATGGAGAGAACAATGTTTCCATACCTGAAATAAAGCATGATGCTTAACCACTGCTTCCCGAGTGAGTCTCACCCGGATGGGTAACCTGGAGCTTTCATGTGTATGTAGCCACCCTGCTACAGAGACTACACCACCCCTGGTGGGGGCCACGAGGTAGGGAAATCACCGAGCCTTAATGTGGGGAAGCCGTGAAGGATTGAGGAAACTATGCTCTCACCGAGGCTCATCCAGAGCTGTTTGAACTTTGGACAGTAATTGTGCAATCCATTAGAGGAGAGATATTTTGGCACTACATTACCCAGAAAGCCCTGTCTCATTCGAGCAGCCAATTAAGGGCGGGCAATCTTTTAATTGGGTAAATTTGTCAAGCACGAACCAACTTCCGCCAGCCTCTGAAGAAGTATAAAACTAAACGCGTCAGGCAAAGACAGACTGGCTGTCACATTTATTGGAGAGAACAATGTTTCCATACCTGAAATAAAGCGTGATGCTAAACCACTGCTTCCCGAGTGCGTCTCACCCGGATGGGTAACCTGGAGCTTTCATGTGTATGTAGCCACCCTGCTACAGAGACTGCACCACCCCTGGTGGTGGCCACAAGGTAGGAAAATCACCGAGCCTTAATGTGGGGAAGCCGTGAAGGATTAAGGAAACTACGCTCTCACCGACGCTCATCCAGAGCTGTTTGAATTTTGGACAGTAATTTTGCAATCCATTAGAGGCAAGATATTTTGGCACTACATTACCCAGAAAGCCCTGTCTCATTCGAGTAGCTAATTAAGGTCGGGCAATCTTTTAATTGGGTAAACGTGTCAAGCACGAACCAACTTCCGCCAGCCTCTGAAGAAGTATAAAACGAAACGCGTCAGACAAAGACAGACTGGCTGTCACATTTATTGGAGAGAACAATGTTTCCATACCTGAAATAAAGCGTGATGCTAAACCACTGCTTCCCGAGTGCGTCTCACCCGGATGGGTAACCTGGAGCTTTCATGTGTATGTAGCCACCCTGCTACAGAGACTGCACCACCCCTGGCGGGGGCCACGAGGTAGGGAAATCACCGAGCCTTAATGTGGGGAAGCCGTGAAGGATTGAGGAAACTACGCTCTCACCGAGGCTCATCCAGAGCTGTTTGAATTTTGGACAGTAATTGTGCAATCCATTAGAGGAGAGATATTTTGGCACTACATTACCCAGAAAGCCCTGTCTCGAGCAGCCAATTAAGGGCGGGCAATCTTTTAATTGGGTAAACGTGTCAAGCACGAACCAACTTCCGCCAGCCTCTGAAGAAGTATAAAACGAAACTCGTCAGGCAAAGACGGAATAGCTGTCACATTTCTTGGAGAGAACAATGTTTCCACACCTGAAATAAAGCGTGATGCTAAACCACTGCTTCCCGAGTGCGTCTCACCCGGATGGGTAACCTGGAGCTTTCATGTGTATGTAGCCACCCTGCTACAGAGACTGCACCACCCCTTGTGGGGGCCACGAGGTAGGGAAATCACCGAGCCTTAATGTGGGGAAGCCGTGAAGGATTGAGGAAACTACGCCCTCACCGAGGCTCATCCAGAGCTGTTTGAATTTTGGACAGTAATTGTGCAATCCATTAGAGGAGAGATATTTTGGCACTGCATTACCCAGAAAGCCCTGTCTCATTCGAGCAGCCAATTAAGGGCAGGCAATCTTTTAATTGGGTAAATGTGTCAAGCACGAACCAACTTCCGCCAGCCTCTGAAGAAGTATAAAACGAAACGCGTCAGTCAAAGACGGATTGGCTGTCACATTTATTGGAGAGAACAATGTTTCCATACCTGAAATAAAGCGTGATGCTAAACCACTGCTTCCTGAGTGCGTCTCACCCGGATGGGTAACCTGGAGCTTTCATGTGTATGTAGCCACCCTGCTACAGAGACTACACTACCCCTGGTGGGGGCCACGAGGTAGGGAAATCACCGAGCCTTAATGTGGGGAAGATGTGAAGGATTGAGGAAACTATGCTTTCACGGAGGCTCATCCAGAGCTGTTTGAACTTTGGACAGTAATTGTGCAATCCATTAGAGGAGAGATATTTTGGCACTACATTACCCAGAAATCCCTGTCTCATTCGAGCAGCCAATTAAGGGCGGGCAATCTTTTAATTGGGTAAACGTGTCAAGCACGAACCAACTTCCGCCAGCCTCTGAAGAAGTATAAAACGAAACGCGTCAGGCAAAGACGGACTGGCTGTCACATTTCTTGGAGAGAACAATGTTTCCATACCTGAAATAAAGCGTGATGCTAAACCACTGCTTCCCGAGTGCGTCTCACCCAGAAGGGTAACCTGGAGCTTTCATGTGTATGTAGCCACCCTGCTACAGAGACTGCACCACCCCTGGTGGGGGCCACCAGGTAGGGAAATCACCGAGCCTTAATGTGGGGAAGCCGTGAAGGACTGAAGAAACTACGCCCTCACCGAGGCTCATCCAGAGCTGTTTGAACTTTAGACAGTAATTGTGCAATCCATTAGAGGAGAGATATTTTGGCACTACATTACCCAGAAATCCCTGTCTCATTCGAGCAGCCAATTAAGGGCGGGCAATCTATTAATTGGGTAAACGTGTCAAGCACGAACCAACTTCCGCCAGCCTCTGAAGAAGTATAAAACGAAACGCGTCAGGCAAAGACGGACTGGCTGTCACATTTCTTGGAGAGAACAATGTTTCCATACCTGAAATAAAGCGTGATGCTAAACCACTGCTTCCCGAGTGCGTCTCACCCAGAAGGGTAACCTGGAGCTTTCATGTGTATGTAGCCACCCTGCTACAGAGACTGCACCACCCCTGGTGGGGGCCACGAGGTAGGGAAATCACCGAGCCTTAATGTGGGGAAGCCGTGAAGGACTGAAGAAACTACGCCCTCACCGAGGCTCATCCAGAGCTGTTTGAATTTTGGACAGTAATTGTGCAATCCATTAGAGGCGAGATATTTTGGCACTACATTACCCAGAAAGCCCTGTCTCATTCGAGCAGCCAATTAAGGGCGGGCAATCTTTTAATTGGGTAAACGTGTCAAGCACGAACCAACTTCTGCCAGCCTCTGAAGAAGTATAAAACGAAACGCGTCAGGCAAAGACGGATTGGCTGTCACATTTATTGGAGAGAACAATGTTTCCATACCTGAAATAAAGCGTGATGCTAAACCACTGCTTCCTGAGTGCGTCTCACCCGGATGGGTAACCTGGAGCTTTCATGTGTATGTAGCCACCCTGCTACAGAGACTGCACCACCCCTGGTGGGGGCAACGAGGTAGGGAAATCACAGAGCCTTAATGTGGGGAAGTCGTGAAGGATTGAGGAATCTACGCTCTCACGAGGCTCATCCAGAGCTGTTTGAATTTTGGACAGTAATTATGCAATCCATTAGAGGAGAGATATTTTGGCACTACATTACCCAGAAAGCCCTGTCTCATTCGAGCAGCCAATTAAGGGCGGGCAATCTTTTAATTGGGTAAACGCGTCAAGCACGAACCAACTTCCGCCAGCCTCTGAAGAAGTATAAAATGAAACGCGTCAGGCAAAGACAGACTGGCTGTCACATTTATTGGAGAGAACAATGTTTCCATACCTGAAATGAAGCGTGATGCTAAACCACTGCTTACCGAGTGCGTCTTACCCGGATGGGTAACCTGGAGCTCTCATGTGTATGTAGCCACCCTGCTACAGAGACTGCACCACCCCTGGTGGGGGCCACGAGGTAGGGAAATCACCGAGCCTTAATGTGGGGAAGCCGTGAAGGACTGAGGAAACTACGCTCTCACCGAGGCTCATCCAGAGCTGTTTGAATTTTGGACAGTAATTGTGCAATCCATTAGAGGAGAGATATTTTGGCACTACATTACGCAGAAAGCCCTGTCTCATTCGAGCAGCCAATTAAGGGCGGGCAATCTTTTAATTGGGTAAACTTGTCAAGCACGAACCAACTTCCGCCAGCCTCTGAAGAAGTATAAAACGAAACGCGTCAGGCAAAGACAGACTGGCTGTCACATTTATTGGAGAGAACAATCTTTCCATACCTGAAATAAAGCGTGATGCTAAACCACTGCTTCCCGAGTGCGTCTCACCCGGATGGGTAACCTGGAGCTTTCATGTGTATGTAGCCACCCTGCTACAGAGACTGCACCACCCCTGGTGGGGGCCACGAGGTAGGGAAATCACCGAGCCTTAATGTGGGGAAGCCGTGAAGGATTGAGGAAACTACGCTCTCACCGAGGCTCATCCAGAGCTGTTTGAATTTTGGACAGTAATTGTGCAATCCATTAGAGAAGTGATATTTTGGCACTACATTACCCAGAAAGCCCTGTCTCGAGAAGCCAATTAAGGGCGGGCAATCTTTTAATTGGGTAAACGTGTCAAGCTCGAACCAACTTCCGCCAGCCTCTGAAGAAGTATAAAACGAAACGCGTCTGGCAAAGACGGACTGGCTGTCACATTTATTGGAGAGAACAATGTTTCCATACCTGAAATGAAGCGTGATGCTAAACCACTGCTTCCCGAGTGCGTCTCACCCGGATGGGTAACCTGGAGCTTTCATGTGTATGTAGCCACCCTGCTACAGAGACTGCACCACCCCTAGTGGGGGCCACGAGGTGGGGAAATCAATCACCAAGCCTTAATGTGGGGAAGCCGTGAAGGATTGAGGAAACTACCCTCTCACCGAGGCTCATCCAGAGCTGTTTGAATTTTGGACAGTAATTGTGCAATCCATTAGAGGCGAGATATTTTGGCACTACATTACCCAGAAAGCCCTGTCTCATTCGAGCAGCCAATTAAGGGCGGGCAATCTTTTAATTGGGTAAACGTGTCAAGCACGAACCAACTTCCGCCAGCCTCTGAAGAAGTATAAAACGAAACGCGTCAGGCAAAGACGGACTGGCTGTCACATTTATTGGAGAGAACAATGTTTCCATACCTGAAATGAAGCGTGATGCTAAACCACTGCTTCCCGAGTGCGTCTCACCCGGATGGGTAACCTGGAGCTTTCATGTGTATGTAGCCACCCTGCTACAGAGACTGCACCACCCCTGGTGGGGGCCACGAGGTAGGGAAATCACCGAGCCTTAATGTGGGGAAGCCGTGAAGGATTGAGGAAACTACGCTCTCACCGAGGCTCATCCAGAGCTGTTTGAACTTTGGACAGTAATTGTGCAATCCATTAGAGGAGAGATATTTTGGCACTACATTACCCAGAAATCCCTGTCTCATTCGAGCAGCCAATTAAGGGCGGGCAAACTTTTAATTGGGTAAACGTGTCAAGCACGAACCAACTTCCGCCAGACTCTGAAGAAGTATAAAACGAAACGCGTCAGGCAAAGACGGACTGGCTGTCACATTTATTGGAGAGAACAATGTTTCCATACCTGAAATAAAGCGTGATGCTAAACCACTGCTTCCCGAGTGCGTCTCACCCGGATGGGTAACCTGGAGCTTTCATGTGTATGTAGCCACCCTGCTACAGAGACTGCACCACCCCTGGTGGGGGCCACGAGGTAGGGAAATCACCGAGCCTTAATGTGGGGAAGCCGTGAAGGATTGAGGAAACTACGCTCTCACCGAGGCTCATCCAGAGCTGTTTGAATTTTGGACAGGAATTGTGGAATCCATTAGAGGAGAGATATTTTGGCACTACATTATGCAGAAAGCCCTGTCTCATTCGAGCAGCCAATTAAGGGCGGGCAATCTTTTAATTGGGTAAATGTGTCAATCATGAACCAACTTCTGCCAGCCTCTGAAGAAGTATAAAACGAAACGCGTCAGGCAAAGACGGACTGGCTGTCACATTTAATGGAGAGAACAATGTTTCCATACCTGAAATAAAGCGTGATGCTTAACCACTGCTTCCCGAGTGAGTCTCACCCCGATGGGTAACCTGGAGCTTTCATGTGTATGTAGCCACCCTGCTACAGAGACTACACCACCCCTGGTGGGGGCCACGAGGTAGGGAAATCACAGAGCCTTAATGTGGGGAAGCCGTGAAGGATTGAGGAAACTATGCTCTCACCGAGGCTCATCCAGAGCTGTTTGAACTTTGGACAGTAATTGTGCAATCCATTAGAGGATAGATATTTTGGCATTACATTACCCAGAAAGCCCTGTCTCATTCGAGCAGCCAATTAAGGGCGGGCAATCTTTTAATTGGGTAAACGTGTCAAGCACGAACCAACTTCCGCCAGCCTCTGAAGAAGTATAAATCGAAACGCGTCAGGCAAAGATGGACTGGCTGTCACATTTATTGGAGAGAACAATGTTTCCATACCTGAAATAAAGCGTGATGCTAAACCACTGCTTCCCGAGTGCGTCTCACCCGGATGGGTAACTTGGAGCTTTCATGTGTATGTAGCCACCCTGCTACGGAGACTGCACCACCCCTGGTGGGGGCCACGAGGTAGGGAAATTACCGAGCCTTAATGTGGGGAAGCCGTGAAGGATTGAGGAAACTACGCTCTCACCGAGGCTCATCCAGAGCTGTTTGAATTTTGGACAGTAATTGTGCAATCCATTAGAGGAGAGATATTTTGGCACTACATTACCCAGAAAGCCCTGTCTCATTCGAGCAGCCAATTAAGGGCGGGCAATCTTTTAATTGGGTAAACGTTTCAAGCACGAACCAACTTCCGCCAGCCTCTGAAGAAGTATAAAACTAAACACGTCATGCAAAGACAGACTGGCTGTCACATTTGTTGGAGAGATCAATGTTTCCATACCTGAAATAAAGCGTGATGCTAAACCACTGCTTCCCGAGTGCGTCTCACCCGGATGGGTAACCTGGAGCTTTCATGTGTATGTAGCCACCCTGCTACAGAGACTGCATCACCCCTGGTGGGGGCCACGAGGTAGGGAAATCACCGAGCCTTAATGTGGGGAAGCCGTGAAGGATTGAGGAAACTACGCTCTCACCGAGGCTCATCCAGAGCTGTTTGAATTTTGGACAGTAATTGTGCAATCCATTAGAGGCGAGATATTTTGGCACTACATTACCCAGAAAGCCCTGTCTCATTCGAGCAGCCAATTAAGGGCGGGCAATCTTTTAATCGGGTAAACGTGTCAAGCACGAACCAACTTCCGCCAGCCTCTGAAGAAGTATAAAACGAAACGCGTCAGGCAAAGACGGACTGGTTGTCACATTTATTGGAGAGAACAATGTTTCCATACCTGAAATAAAGCGTGATGCTAAACCACTGCTTCCCGAGTGCGTCTCACCCGTATGGGTAACCTGGAGCTTTCATGTGTATGTAGCCACCCTGCTACAGAGACTGCACCACCCCTGGTGGGGGCCACGAGGTAGGGAAATCAATCACCAAGCCTTAATGTGGGGAAGCCGTGAAGGATTGAGGAAACTACGCTCTCACCGAGGCTCATCCAGAGCTGTTTGAATTTTGGACAGTAATTGTGCAATCCATTAGAGGAGAGATATTTTGGCACTACATTACCCAGAAAGCCCTGTCTCATTTGAGCAGCCAATTAAGGGCGGGCAATCTTTTAATTGGGTAAATGTGTCAAGCATGAACCAACTTCCGCCAGCCTCTGAAGAAGTATAAAACGAAACGCGTCAGGAAAAGACGGACTGGCTGTCACATTTAATGGAGAGAACAATGTTTCCATACCTGAAATAAAGCATGATGCTTAACCACTGCTTCCCGAGTGAGTCTCACCCAGATGGGTAACCTGGAGCTTTCATGTGTATGTAGCCACCCTGCTACAGAGACTACACCACCCCTGGTGGGGGCCACGAGGTAGGGAAATCACCGAGCCTTAATGTGGGGAAGCCGTGAAGGATTGAGGAAACTATGCTCTCACCGAGGCTCATCCAGAGCTGTTTGAACTTTGGACAGTAATTGTGCAATCCATTAGAGGAGAGATATTTTGGCACTACATTACCCAGAAAGCCCTGTCTCATTCGAGCAGCCAATTAAGGGCGGGCAATCTTTTAATTGGGTAAATTTGTCAAGCACGAACCAACTTCCGCCAGCCTCTGAAGAAGTATAAAACTAAACGCGTCAGGCAAAGACAGACTGGCTGTCACATTTATTGGAGAGAACAATGTTTCCATACCTGAAATAAAGCGTGATGCTAAACCACTGCTTCCCGAGTGCGTCTCACCCGGATGGGTAACCTGGAGCTTTCATGTGTATGTAGCCACCCTGCTACAGAGACTGCACCACCCCTGGTGGTGGCCACAAGGTAGGAAAATCACCGAGCCTTAATGTGGGGAAGCCGTGAAGGATTAAGGAAACTACGCTCTCACCGACGCTCATCCAGAGCTGTTTGAATTTTGGACAGTAATTTTGCAATCCATTAGAGGCAAGATATTTTGGCACTACATTACCCAGAAAGCCCTGTCTCATTCGAGTAGCTAATTAAGGCCGGGCAATCTTTTAATTGGGTAAACGTGTCAAGCACGAACCAACTTCCGCCAGCCTCTGAAGAAGTATAAAACGAAACGCGTCAGACAAAGACGGACTGGCTGTCACATTTATTGGAGAGAACAATGTTTCCATACCTGAAATAAAGCGTGATGCTAAACCACTGCTTCCCGAGTGCGTCTCACCCGGATGGGTAACCTGGAGCTTTCATGTGTATGTAGCCACCCTGCTACAGAGACTGCACCACCCCTGGCGGGGGCCACGAGGTAGGGAAATCACCGAGCCTTAATGTGGGGAAGCCGTGAAGGATTGAGGAAACTACGCTCTCACCGAGGCTCATCCAGAGCTGTTTGAATTTTGGACAGTAATTGTGCAATCCATTAGAGGAGAGATATTTTGGCACTACATTACCCAGAAAGCCCTGTCTCGAGCAGCCAATTAAGGGCGGGCAATCTTTTAATTGGGTAAACGTGTCAAGCACGAACCAACTTCCGCCAGCCTCTGAAGAAGTATAAAACGAAACTCGTCAGGCAAAGACGGAATAGCTGTCACATTTCTTGGAGAGAACAATGTTTCCACACCTGAAATAAAGCGTGATGCTAAACCACTGCTTCCCGAGTGCGTCTCACCCGGATGGGTAACCTGGAGCTTTCATGTGTATGTAGCCACCCTGCTACAGAGACTGCACCACCCCTTGTGGGGGCCACGAGGTAGGGAAATCACCGAGCCTTAATGTGGGGAAGCCGTGAAGGATTGAGGAAACTACGCCCTCACCGAGGCTCATCCAGAGCTGTTTGAATTTTGGACAGTAATTGTGCAATCCATTAGAGGAGAGATATTTTGGCACTGCATTACCCAGAAAGCCCTGTCTCATTCGAGCAGCCAATTAAGGGCAGGCAATCTTTTAATTGGGTAAATGTGTCAAGCACGAACCAACTTCCGCCAGCCTCTGAAGAAGTATAAAACGAAACGCGTCAGTCAAAGACGGATTGGCTGTCACATTTATTGGAGAGAACAATGTTTCCATACCTGAAATAAAGCGTGATGCTAAACCACTGCTTCCCGAGTACGTCTCACCCGGATGGGTAACCTGGAGCTTTCATGTGTATGTAGCCACCCTGCTACAGAGACTGCACCACCCCTAGTGGGGGCCACGAGGTGGGGAAATCAATCACCAAGCCTTAATGTGGGGAAGCCGTGAAGGATTGAGGAAACTACCCTCTCACCGAGGCTCATCCAGAGCTGTTTGAATTTTGGACAGTAATTGTGCAATCCATTAGAGGCGAGATATTTTGGCACTACATTACCCAGAAAGCCCTGTCTCATTCGAGCAGCCAATTAAGGGCGGGCAATCTTTTAATTGGGTAAACGTGTCAAGCACGAACCAACTTCCGCCAGCCTCTGAAGAAGTATAAAACGAAACGCGTCAGGCAAAGACGGACTGGCTGTCACATTTATTGGAGAGAACAATGTTTCCATACCTGAAATGAAGCGTGATGCTAAACCACTGCTTCCCGAGTGCGTCTCACCCGGATGGGTAACCTGGAGCTTTCATGTGTATGTAGCCACCCTGCTACAGAGACTGCACCACCACTGGTGGGAGCCACGAGGTAGGGAAATCACCGAGCCTTAATGTGGGGAAGCCGTGAAGGATTGAGGAAACTACGCTCTCACCGAGGCTCATCCAGAGCTGTTTGAACTTTGGACAGTAATTGTGCAATCCATTAGAGGAGAGATATTTTGGCACTACATTACCCAGAAATCCCTGTCTCATTCGAGCAGCCAATTAAAGGCGGGCAAACTTTTAATTGGGTAAACGTGTCAAGCACGAACCAACTTCCGCCAGACTCTGAAGAAGTATAAAACGAAACGCGTCAGGCAAAGACGGACTGGCTGTCACATTTATTGGAGAGAACAATGTTTCCATACCTGAAATAAAGCGTGATGCTAAACCACTGCTTCCCGAGTGCGTCTCACCCGGATGGGTAACCTGGAGCTTTCATGTGTATGTAGCCACCCTGCTACAGAGACTGCACCACCCCTGGTGGGGGCCACGAGGTAGGGAAATCACCGAGCCTTAATGTGGGGAAGCCGTGAAGGATTGAGGAAACTACGCTCTCACCGAGGCTCATCCAGAGCTGTTTGAATTTTGGACAGGAATTGTGGAATCCATTAGAGGAGAGATATTTTGGCACTACATTATGCAGAAAGCCCTGTCTCATTCGAGCAGCCAATTAAGGGCGGGCAATCTTTTAATTGGGTAAATGTGTCAATCATGAACCAACTTCTGCCAGCCTCTGAAGAAGTATAAAACGAAACGCGTCAGGCAAAGACGGACTGGCTGTCACATTTAATGGAGAGAACAATGTTTCCATACCTGAAATAAAGCGTGATGCTTAACCACTGCTTCCCGAGTGAGTCTCACCCGGATGGGTAACCTGGAGCTTTCATGTGTATGTAGCCACCCTGCTACAGAGACTACACCACCCCTGGTGGGGGCCACGAGGTAGGGAAATCACAGAGCCTTAATGTGGGGAAGCCGAGAAGGATGGAGGAAACTATGCTCTCACCGAGGCTCATCCAGAGCTGTTTGAACTTTGGACAGTAATTGTGCAATCCATTAGAGGATAGATATTTTGGCATTACATTACCCAGAAAGCCCTGTCTCATTCGAGCAGCCAATTAAGGGCGGGCAATCTTTTAATTGGGTAAACGTGTCAAGCACGAACCAACTTCCGCCAGCCTCTGAAGAAGTATAAATCGAAACGCGTCAGGCAAAGATGGACTGGCTGTCACATTTATTGGAGAGAACAATGTTTCCATACCTGAAATAAAGCGTGATGCTAAACCACTGCTTCCCGAGTGCGTCTCACCCGGATGGGTAACCTGGAGCTTTCATGTGTATGTAGCCACCCTGCTACAGAGACTGCACCACCCGTGGTGGGGGCCACGAGGTAGGGAAATCACCGAGCCTTAATGTGGGGAAGCCGTGAAGGATTGAGGAAACTACGCTCTCACCGAGGCTCATCCAGAGCTGTTTGAATTTTGGACAGTAATTGTGCAATCCATTAGAGGCGAGATATTTTGGCACTACATTACCCAGAAAGCCCTGTCTCATTCGAGCAGCCAATTAAGGGCGGGCAATCTTTTAATTGGGTAAACGTGTCAAGCACGAACCAACTTCCGCCAGCCTCTGAAGAAGTATAAAACGAAACGCGTCAGGCAAAGACGGACTGGTTGTCACATTTATTGGAGAGAACAATGTTTCCATACCTGAAATAAAGCGTGATGCTAAACCACTGCTTCCCGAGTGCGTCTCACCCGTATGGGTAACCTGGAGCTTTCATGTGTATGTAGCCACCCTGCTACAGAGACTGCACCACCCCTGGTGGGGGCCACGAGGTAGGGAAATCAATCACCAAGCCTTAATGTGGGGAAGCCGTGAAGGATTGAGGAAACTACGCTCTCACCGAGGCTCATCCAGAGCTGTTTGAATTTTGGACAGTAATTGTGCAATCCATTAGAGGAGAGATATTTTGGCACTACATTACCCAGAAAGCCCTGTCTCATTTGAGCAGCCAATTAAGGGCGGGCAATCTTTTAATTGGGTAAATGTGTCAAGCATGAACCAACTTCCGCCAGCCTCTGAAGAAGTATAAAACGAAACGCGTCAGGAAAAGACGGACTGGCTGTCACATTTAATGGAGAGAACAATGTTTCCATACCTGAAATAAAGCATGATGCTTAACCACTGCTTCCCGAGTGAGTCTCACCCGGATGGGTAACCTGGAGCTTTCATGTGTATGTAGCCACCCTGCTACAGAGACTACACCACCCCTGGTGGGGGCCACGAGGTAGGGAAATCACCAAGCCTTAATGTGGGGAAGCCGTGAAGGATTGAGGAAACTATGCTCTCACCGAGGCTCATCCAGAGCTGTTTGAACTTTGGACAGTAATTGTGCAATCCATTAGAGGAGAGATATTTTGGCACTACATTACCCAGAAAGCCCTGTCTCATTCGAGCAGCCAATTAAGGGCGGGCAATCTTTTAATTGGGTAAATTTGTCAAGCACGAACCAACTTCCGCCAGCCTCTGAAGAAGTATAAAACTAAACGCGTCAGGCAAAGACAGACTGGCTGTCACATTTATTGGAGAGAACAATGTTTCCATACCTGAAATAAAGCGTGATGCTAAACCACTGCTTCCCGAGTGCGTCTCACCCGGATGGGTAACCTGGAGCTGTCATGTGTATGTAGCCACCCTGCTACAGAGACTGCACCACCCCTGGTGGTGGCCACAAGGTAGGAAAATCACCGAGCCTTAATGTGGGGAAGCCGTGAAGGATTAAGGAAACTACGCTCTCACCGACGCTCATCCAGAGCTGTTTGAATTTTGGACAGTAATTTTGCAATCCATTAGAGGCAAGATATTTTGGCACTACATTACCCAGAAAGCCCTGTCTCATTCGAGTAGCTAATTAAGGCCGGGCAATCTTTTAATTGGGTAAACGTGTCAAGCACGAACCAACTTCCGCCAGCCTCTGAAGAAGTATAAAACGAAACGTGTCAGACAAAGACAGACTGGCTGTCACATTTATTGGAGAGAACAATGTTTCCATACCTGAAATAAAGCGTGATGCTAAACCACTGCTTCCCGAGTGCGTCTCACCCGGATGGGTAACCTGGAGCTTTCATGTGTATGTAGCCACCCTGCTACAGAGACTGCACCACCCCTGGCGGGGGCCACGATGTAGGGAAATCACCGAGCCTTAATGTGGGGAAGCCGTGAAGGATTGAGGAAACTACGCTCTCACCGATGCTCATCCAGAGCTGTTTGAATTTTGGACAGTAATTGTGCAATCCATTAGAGGAGAGATATTTTGGCACTACATTACCCAGAAAGCCCTGTCTCGAGCAGCCAATTAAGGGCGGGCAATCTTTTAATTGGGTAAACGTGTCAAGCACGAACCAACTTCCGCCAGCCTCTGAAGAAGTATAAAACGAAACTCGTCAGGCAAAGACGGAATAGCTGTCACATTTCTTGGAGAGAACAATGTTTCCACACCTGAAATAAAGCGTGATGCTAAACCACTGCTTCCCGAGTGCGTCTCACCCGGATGGGTAACCTGGAGCTTTCATGTGTATGTAGCCACCCTGCTACAGAGACTGCACCACCCCTTGTGGGGGCCACGAGGTAGGGAAATCACCGAGCCTTAATGTGGGGAAGCCGTGAAGGATTGAGGAAACTACGCCCTCACCGAGGCTCATCCAGAGCTGTTTGAATTTTGGACAGTAATTGTGCAATCCATTAGAGGAGAGATATTTTGGCACTGCATTACCCAGAAAGCCCTGTCTCATTCGAGCAGCCAATTAAGGGCAGGCAATCTTTTAATTGGGTAAATGTGTCAAGCACGAACCAACTTCCGCCAGCCTCTGAAGAAGTATAAAACGAAACGCGTCAGTCAAAGACGGATTGGCTGTCACATTTATTGGAGAGAACAATGTTTCCATACCTGAAATAAAGCGTGATGCTAAACCACTGCTTCCTGAGTGCGTCTCACCCGGATGGGTAACCTGGAGCTTTCATGTGTATGTAGCCACCCTGCTACAGAGACTGCACCACCCCTGGTGGGGGCAACGAGGTAGGGAAATCACAGAGCCTTAATGTGGGGAAGTCGTGAAGGATTGAGGAATCTACGCTCTCACGAGGCTCATCCAGAGCTGTTTGAATTTTGGACAGTAATTATGCAATCCATTAGAGGAGAGATATTTTGGCACTACATTACCCAGAAATCCCTGTCTCATTCGAGCAGCCAATTAAGGGCGGGCAAACTTTTAATTGGGTAAACGTGTCAAGCACGAACCAACTTCCGCCAGCCTCTGAAGAAGTATAAAACGAAACGCGTCAGGCAAAGACGGACTGGCTGTCATATTTATTGGAGAGAAAAATGTTTCCATACCTGAAATAAAGCGTGATGCTAAACCACTGCTTCCCGAGTGCGTCTCACCCGGATGGGTAACCTGGAGCTTTCATGTGTATGTAGCCACCCTGCTACAGAGACTGCACCACCCCTGGTGGGGGCCACGAGGTAGGGAAATCACCGAGCCTTAATGTGGGGAAGCCGTGAAGGATTGAGGAAACTACGCTCTCACCGAGGCTCATCCAGAGCTGTTTGAATTTTGGACAGTAATTGTGCAATCCATTAGAGGAGAGATATTTTGGCACTACATTACGCAGAAAGCCCTGTCTCATTCGAGCAGCCAATTAAGGGCGGGCAATCTTTTAATTGGGTAAACTTGTCAAGCACGAACCAACTTCCGCCAGCCTCTGAAGAAGTATAAAACTAAACGCGTCAGGCAAAGACAGACTGGCTGTCACATTTATTGGAGAGAACAATCTTTCCATACCTGAAATAAAGCGTGATGCTAAACCACTGCTTCCCGAGTGCGTCTCACCCGGATGGGTAACCTGGAGCTTTCATGTGTATGTAGCCACCCTGCTACAGAGACTGCACCACCCCTGGTGGGGGCCACGAGGTAGGGAAATCACCGAGCCTTAATGTGGGGAAGCCGTGAAGGATTGAGGAAACTACGCTCTCACCGAGGCTCATCCAGAGCTGTTTGAATTTTGGACAGTAATTGTGCAATCCATTAGAGGAGTGATATTTTGGCACTACTCGAGAAGCCAATTAAGGGCGGGCAATCTTTTAATTGGGTAAACGTGTCAAGCACGAACCAACTTCCGCCAGCCTCTGAAGAAGTATAAAACGAAACGCGTCAGGCAAAGACGGACTGGCTGTCACATTTCTTGGAGAGAACAATGTTTCCATACCTGAAATAAAGCGTGATGCTAAACCACTGCTTCCCGAGTGCGTCTCACCCGGATGGGTAACCTGGAGCTTTCATGTGTATGTAGCCACCCTGCTAAAGAGACTGCACCACTCCTTGTGGGGGCCACGAGGTAGGGAAATCACCGAGCCTTAATGTGGGGAAGCCGTGAAGGATTGAGGAAACTATGCCCTCACCGAGGCTCATCCAGAGCTGTTTGAATTTTGGACAGTAATAGTGCAATCCATTAGAGGAGAGATATTTTGGCACTACATTACCCAGAAAGCCCTGTCTCATTCGAGCAGCCAATTAAGGGCGGGCAATCTTTTAATTGGGTAAATGTGTCAAGCACGAACCAACTTCCGCCAGCCTCTGAAGAAGTATAAAACGAAACGCGTCAGGCAAAGACGGATTGGCTGTCACATTTATTGGAGAGAACAATGTTTCCATACCTGAAATAAAGCGTGATGCTAAACCACTGCTTCCCGAGTGCGTCTCACCCGGAAGGGTAACCTGGAGCTTTCATGTGTATGTAGCCACCCTGCTACAGAGACTGTACCACCCCTGGTGGGGGCCACGAGGTAGGGAAATTACCGAGCCTTAATGTGGGGAAGCCGTGAAGGATTGAGGAAACTACGCTCTCACCGAGGCTCATCCAGAGCTGTTTGAATTTTGGACAGTAATTGTGCAATCCATTAGAGGAGAGATATTTTGGCACTACATTACGCAGAAAGCCCTGTCTCATTCGAGCAGCCAATTAAGGGCGGGCAATCTTTTAATTGGGTAAACTTGTCAAGCACGAACCAACTTCTGCCAGCCTCTGAAGAAGTATAAAACTAAACGCGTCAGGCAAAGACAGACTGGCTGTCACATTTATTGGAGAGAACAATGTTTCCATACCTGAAATAAAGCGTGATGCTAAACCACTGCTTCCCGAGTGCGTCTCACCCGGATGGGTAACCTGGAGCTTTCATGTGTATGTAGCCACCCTGCTACAGAGACTGCACCACCCCTGGTGGGGGCCACGAGGTAGGGAAATCACCGAGCCTTAATGTGGGGAAGCCGTGAAGGATTGAGGAAACTACGCTCTCACTGAGGCTCATCCAGAGCTGTTTGAATTTTGGACAGTAATTGTGCAATCCATTAGAGGAGAGATATTTTGGCACTACATTACCTAGAAAGCCCTGTCTCGAGCAGCCAATTAAGGGCGGTCAATCTTTTAATTGGGTAAACGTGTCAAGCACGAACCAACTTCCGCCAGCCTCTGAAGAAGTATAAAACGAAACGCGTCAGGCAAAGACGGACTGGCTGTCACATTTCTTGGAGAGAACAATGTTTCCATACCTGAAATAAAGCGTGATGCTAAACCACTGCTTCCCGAGTGCGTCTCACCCGGATGGGTAACCTGGAGCTTTCATGTGTATGTAGCCACCCTGCTACAGAGACTGCACCACCCCTGCTGGGGGCCACGAGGTAGGGAAATCACCGAGCCTTAATGTGGGGAAGCCGTGAAGGATTGAGGAAACTACGCTCTCACCGAGGCTCATCCAGAGCTGTTTGAATTTTGGACAGGAATTGTGCAATCCATTAGAGGATAGATATTTTGGCACTACATTACCCAGAAAGCCCTGTCTCGAGCAGCCAATTAAGGGCGGGCAATCTTTTAATTGGGTAAACGTGTCAAGCACGAACCAACTTCCGCCAGCCTCTGAAGAAGTATAAAACGAAACGCGTCAGGCAAAGACGGACTGGCTGTCACATTTCTTGGAGAGAACAATGTTTCCATACCTGAAATAAAGCGTGATGCTAAACCACTGCTTCCCGAGTGCGTCTCACCCGGATGGGTAACCTGGAGCTTTCATGTGTATGTTGCCACCCTGCTACAGAGACTGCACCACCCCTGCTGGGGGCCACGAGGTAGGGAAATCACCGAGCCTTAATGTGGGGAAGCCGTGAAGGATTGAGGAAACTACGCTCTCACCGAGGCTCATCCAGAGCTGTTTGAATTTTGGACAGGAATTGTGCAATCCATTAGAGGATAGATATTTTGGCACTACATTATGCAGAAAGCCCTGTCTCATTCGAGCAGCCAATTAAGGGCGGGCAATCTTTTAATTGGGTAAACGTGTCAAGCACGAACCAACTTCCGCCAGCCTCTGAAGAAGTATAAATCGAAACGCGTCAGGCAAAGACGGACTGGCTGTCACATTTATTGGAGAGAACAATGTTTCCATACCTGAAATAAAGCGTGATGCTAAACCACTGCTTCCCGAGTGCGTCTCACCCGGATGGGTAACCTGGAGCTTTCATGTGTATGTAGCCACCCTGCTACGGAGACTGCACCACCCCTGGTGGGGGCCACGAGGTAGGGAAATTACCGAGCCTTAATGTGGGGAAGCCGTGAAGGATTGAGGAAACTACGCTCTCACCGAGGCTCATCCAGAGCTGTTTGAATTTTGGACAGTAATTGTGCAATCCATTAGAGGAGAGATATTTTGGCACTACATTACCCAGAAAGCCCTGTCTCATTCGAGCAGCCAATTAAGGGCGGGCAATCTTTTAATTGGGTAAACGTTTCAAGCACGAACCAACTTCCGCCAGCCTCTGAAGAAGTATAAAACTAAACACGTCAGGCAAAGACAGACTGCCTGTCACATTTGTTGGAGAGATCAATGTTTCCATACCTGAAATAAAGCGTGATGCTAAACCACTGCTTCCTGAGTGCGTCTCACCCGGATGGGTAACCTGGAGCTTTCATGTGAATGTAGCCACCCTGCTACAGAGACTGCACCACCCCTGGTGGGGGCCACGAGGTAGGGAAATCACCGAGCCTTAATGTGGGGAAGCCGTGAAGGATTGAGGGAAGCCGTGAAGGATTGAGGAAACTACGCTCTCACCGAGGCTCATCCAGAGCTGTTTGAATTTTGGACAGTAATTGTGCAATCCATTAGAGGCGAGATATTTTGGCACTACATTACCCAGAAAGCCCTGTCTCATTCGAGCAGCCAATTAAGGGCGGGCAATCTTTTAATTGGGTAAACGTGTCAAGCACGAACCAACTTCCGCCAGCCTCTGAAGAAGTATAAAACTAAACGCGTCAGGCAAAGACAGACTGGCTGTCACATTTATTGGAGAGAACAATCTTTCCATACCTGAAATAAAGCGTGATGCTAAACCACTGCTTCCCGAGTGCGTCTCACCCGGATGGGTAACCTGGAGCTTTCATTTGTATGTAGCCACCCTGCTACAGAGACTGCACCACCCCTGGTGGGGGCCACGAGGTAGGGAAATCACCGAGCCTTAATGTGGGGAAGCCGTGAAGGATTGAGGAAACTACGCTCTCACCGAGGCTCATCCAGAGCTGTTTGAATTTTGGACAGTAATTGTGCAATCCATTAGAGGAGAGATATTTTGGCACTACATTACCCAGAAAGCCCTGTCTCGAGAAGCCAATTAAGGGCGGGCAATCTTTTAATTGGGTAAACGTGTCAAGCACGAACCAACTTCCGCCAGCCTCTGAAGAAGTATAAAACGAAACGCGTCAGACAAAGACGGACTGGCTGTCACATTTCTTGGAGAGAACAATGTTTCCATACCTGAAATAAAGCGTGATGCTAAACCACTGCTTCCCGAGTGCGTCTCACCCGGATGGGTAACCTGGAGCTTTCATGTGTATGAAGCCACCCTGCTACAGAGACTGCACCACCCCTGGTGGGGGCCACGAGGTAGGGAAATTACCGAGCCTTAATGTGGGGCAGCCGTGAAGGATTGAGGTAACTACGCTCTCACCGAGGCTCATCCAGAGCTGTTTGAATTTTGGACAGTAATTGTGCAATCCATTAGAGGAGAGATATTTTGGCACTACATTACGCAGAAAGCCCTGTCTCATTCGAGCAGCCAATTAAGGGCGGGCAATCTTTTAATTGGGTAAACTTGTCAAGCACGAACCAACTTCCGCCAGCCTCTGAAGAAGTATAAAACGAAACGCGTCAGGCAAAGACAGACTGGCTGTCACATTTATTGGAGAGAACAATGTTTCCATACCTGAAATAAAGCGTGATGCTAAACCACTGCTTCCCGAGTGCGTCTCACCGGGATGGGTAACCTGGAGCTTTCATGTGTATGTAGCCACCCTGCTACAGAGACTGCACCACCCCTGGTGGGGGCCACGAGGTAGGGAAATCACCGAGCCTTAATGTGGGGAAGCCGTGAAGGATTGAGGAAACTACGCTCTCACCGAGGCTCATCCAGAGCTGTTTGAATTTTGGACAGTAATTGTGCAATCCATTAGAGGAGAGATATTTTGGCACTACATTACCCAGAAAGCCCTGTCTCGAGCAGCCAATTAAGGGCGGGCAATCTTTTAATTGGGTAAACGTGTCAAGCACGAACCAACTTCCGCCAGCCTCTGAAGAAGTATAAAACGAAACGCGTCAGGCAAAGACGGACTGGCTGTCACATTTCTTGGAGAGAACAATGTTTCCATACCTGAAATAAAGCGTGATGCTACACCACTGCTTCCCGAGTGCGTCTCACCCGGATGGGTAACCTGGAGCTTTCATGTGTATGTAGCCACCCTGCTAAAGAGACTGCACCACTCCTTGTGGGGGCCACGAGGTAGGGAAATCACCGAGCCTTAATGTGGGGAAGCCGTGAAGGATTGAGGAAACTATGCCCTCACCGAGGCTCATCCAGAGCTGTTTGAACTTTGGACAGTAATTGTGCAATCCATTAGAGGAGAGATATTTTGGCACTACATTACCCAGAAATCCCTGTCTCATTCGAGCAGCCAATTAAGGGCGGGCAAACTTTTAATTGGGTAAACGTGTCAGGCATGAACCAACTTCTGCCAGCCTCTGAAGAAGTATAAAACGAAACGCGTCAGGCAAAGACGGACTGGCTGTCACATTTAATGGAGAGAACAATGTTTCCATACCTGAAATAAAGCGTGATGCTTAACCACTGCTTCCCGAGTGAGTCTCACCCGGATGGGTAACCTGGAGCTTTCATGTGTATGTAGCCACCCTGATACAGAGACTACACCACCCCTGGTGGGGGCCACGAGGTAGGGAAATCACAGAGCCTTAATGTGGGGAAGCCGTGAAGGATTGAGGAAACTATGCTCTCACCGAGGCTCATCCAGAGCTGTTTGAACTTTGGACAGTAATTGTGCAATCCATTAGAGGATAGATATTTTGGCATTACATTACCCAGAAAGCCCTGTCTCATTCGAGCAGCCAATTAAGGGCGGGCAATCTTTTAATTGGGTAAACGTGTCAAGCACGAACCATGTTCCGCCAGCCTCTGAAGAAGTATAAATCGAAACGCGTCAGGCAAAGATGGACTGGCTGTCACATTTATTGGAGAGAACAATGTTTCCATACCTGAAATAAAGCGTGATGCTAAACTACTGCTTCCCGAGTGCGTCTCACCCGGATGGGTAACCTGGAGCTTTCATGTGTATGTAGCCACCCTGCTACGGAGACTGCACCACCCCTGGTGGGGGCCACGAGGTAGGGAAATTACCGAGCCTTAATGTGGGGAAGCCGTGAAGGATTGAGGAAACTACGCTCTCACCGAGGCTCATCCAGAGCTGTTTGAATTTTGGACAGTAATTGTGCAATCCATTAGAGGAGAGATATTTTGGCACTACATTACCCAGAAAGCCCTGTCTCATTCGAGCAGCCAAGTAAGGGCGGGCAATCTTTTAATTGGGTAAACGTTTCAAGCACGAACCAACTTCCGCCAGCCTCTGAAGAAGTATAAAACTAAACACGTCAGGCAAAGACAGACTGGCTGTCACATTTGTTGGAGAGATCAATGTTTCCATACCTGAAATAAAGCGTGATGCTAAACCACTGCTTCCTGAGTGCGTCTCACCCGGATGGGTAACCTGGAGCTTTCATGTGTATGTAGCCACCCTGCTACAGAGACTGCACCACCCCTGGTGGGGGCCACGAGGCAGGGAAATCACCGAGCCTTAATGTGGGGAAGCCGTGAAGGATTGAGGGAAGCCGTGAAGGATTGAGGAAACTACGCTCTCACCGAGGCTCATCCAGAGCTGTTTGAATTTTGGACAGTAATTGTGCAATCCATTAGAGGCGAGATATTTTGGCACTACATTACCCAGAAAGCCCTGTCTCATTCGAGCAGCCAATTAAGGGCGGGCAATCTTTTAATTGGGTAAACGTGTCAAGCACGAACCAACTTCCGCCAGCCTCTGAAGAAGTATAAAACTAAACGCGTCAGGCAAAGACAGACTGGCTGTCACATTTATTGGAGAGAACAATCTTTCCATACCTGAAATAAAGCGTGATGCTAAACCACTGCTTCCCGAGTGCGTCTCACCCGGATGGGTAACCTGGAGCTTTCATTTGTATGTAGCCACCCTGCTACAGAGACTGCACCACCCCTGGTGGGGGCCACGAGGTAGGGAAATCACCGAGCCTTAATGTGGGGAAGCCGTGAAGGATTGAGGAAACTACGCTCTCACCGAGGCTCATCCAGAGCTGTTTGAATTTTGGACAGTAATTGTGCAATCCATTAGAGGAGAGATATTTTGGCACTACATTACCCAGAAAGCCCTGTCTCGAGAAGCCAATTAAGGGCGGGCAATCTTTTAATTGGGTAAACGTGTCAAGCACGAACCAACTTCCGCCAGCCTCTGAAGAAGTATAAAACGAAACGCGTCAGGCAAAGACGGACTGGCTGTCACATTTCTTGGAGAGAACAATGTTTCCATACCTGAAATAAAGCGTGATGCTAAACCACTGCTTCCCGAGTGCGTCTCACCCGGATGGGTAACCTGGAGCTTTCATGTGTATGTAGCCACCCTGCTAAAGAGACTGCACCACTCCTTGTGGGGGCCACGAGGTAGGGAAATCACCGAGCCTTAATTTTGGGAAGCCATGAAGGATTGAGGAAACTATGCCCTCACCGAGGCTCATCCAGAGCTGTTTGAATTTTGGACAGTAATTGTGCAATCCATTAGAGGAGAGATATTTTGGCACTACATTACCCAGAAAGCCCTGTCTCATTCGAGCAGCCAATTAAGGGCGGGCAATCTTTTAATTGGGTAAATGTGTCAAGCACGAACCAACTTCCGCCAGCCTCTGAAGAAGTATAAAACGAAACGCGTCAGGCAAAGACGGATTGGCTGTCACATTTATTGGAGAGAACAATGTTTCCATACCTGAAATAAAGCGTGATGCTAAACCACTGCTTCCCGAGTGCGTCTCACCCGGAAGGGTAACCTGGAGCTTTCATGTGTATGAAGCCACCCTGCTACAGAGACTGCACCACCCCTGGTGGGGGCCACGAGGTAGGGAAATTACCGAGCCTTAATGTGGGGCAGCCGTGAAGGATTGAGGAAACTACGCTCTCACCGAGGCTCATCCAGAGCTGTTTGAATTTTGGACAGTAATTGTGCAATCCATTAGAGGAGAGATATTTTGGCACTACATTACGCAGAAAGCCCTGTCTCATTCGAGCAGCCAATTAAGGGCGGGCAATCTTTTAATTGGGTAAACTTGTCAAGCACGAACCAACTTCCGCCAGCCTCTGAAGAAGTATAAAACTAAACGCGTCAGGCAAAGACAGACTGGCTGTCACATTTATTGGAGAGAACAATGTTTCCATACCTGAAATAAAGCGTGATGCTAAACCACTGCTTCCCGAGTGCGTCTCACCCGGATGGGTAACCTGGAGCTTTCATGTGTATGTAGCCACCCTGCTACAGAGACTGCACCACCCCTGGTGGGGGCCACGAGGTAGGGAAATCACCGAGCCTTAATGTGGGGAAGCCGTGAAGGATTGAGGAAACTACGCTCTCACCGAGGCTCATCCAGAGCTGTTTGAATTTTGGACAGTAATTGTGCAATCCATTAGAGGAGAGATATTTTGGCACTACATTACCCAGAAAGCCCTGTCTCGAGCAGCCAATTAAGGGCGGGCAATCTTTTAATTGGGAAAACGTGTCAAGCACGAACCAACTTCCGCCAGCCTCTGAAGAAGTATAAAACGAAACGCGTCAGGCAAAGACGGACTGGCTGTCACATTTCTTGGAGAGAACAATGTTTCCATACCTGAAATAAAGCGTGATGCTAAACCACTGCTTCCCGAGTGCGTCTCACCCGGATGGGTAACCTGGAGCTTTCATGTGTATGTAGCCACACTGCTAAAGAGACTGCACCACTCCTTGTGGGGGCCACGAGGTAGGGAAATCACCGAGCCTTAATGTGGGGAAGCCGTGAAGGATTGAGGGAAGCCGTGAAGGATTGAGGAAACTACGCTCTCACCGAGGCTCATCCAGAGCTGTTTGAATTTTGGACAGTAATTGTGCAATCCATTAGAGGCGAGATATTTTGGCACTACATTACCCAGAAAGCCCTGTCTCATTCGAGCAGCCAATTAAGGGCGGGCAATCTTTTAATTGGGTAAACGTGTCAAGCACGAACCAACTTCCGCCAGCCTCTGAAGAAGTATAAAACTAAACGCGTCAGGCAAAGACAGACTGGCTGTCACATTTATTGGAGAGAACAATCTTTCCATACCTGAAATAAAGCGTGATGCTAAACCACTGCTTCCCGAGTGCGTCTCACCCGGATGGGTAACCTGGAGCTTTCATTTGTATGTAGCCACCCTGCTACAGAGACTGCACCACCCCTGGTGGGGGCCACGAGGTAGGGAAATCACCGAGCCTTAATGTGGGGAAGCCGTGAAGGATTGAGGAAACTACGCTCTCACCGAGGCTCATCCAGAGCTGTTTGAATTTTGGACAGTAATTGTGCAATCCATTAGAGGAGAGATATTTTGGCACTACATTACCCAGAAAGCCCTGTCTCGAGAAGCCAATTAAGGGCGGGCAATCTTTTAATTGGGTAAACGTGTCAAGCACGAACCAACTTCCGCCAGCCTCTGAAGAAGTATAAAACGAAACGCGTCAGGCAAAGACGGACTGGCTGTCACATTTCTTGGAGAGAACAATGTTTCCATACCTGAAATAAAGCGTGATGCTAAACCACTGCTTCCCGAGTGCGTCTCACCCGGATGGGTAACCTGGAGCTTTCATGTGTATGTAGCCACCCTGCTAAAGAGACTGCACCACTCCTTGTGGGGGCCACGAGGTAGGGAAATCACCGAGCCTTAATTTTGGGAAGCCATGAAGGATTGAGGAAACTATGCCCTCACCGAGGCTCATCCAGAGCTGTTTGAATTTTGGACAGTAATTGTGCAATCCATTAGAGGAGAGATATTTTGGCACTACATTACCCAGAAAGCCCTGTCTCATTCGAGCAGCCAATTAAGGGCGGGCAATCTTTTAATTGGGTAAATGTGTCAAGCACGAACCAACTTCCGCCAGCCTCTGAAGAAGTATAAAACGAAACGCGTCAGGCAAAGACGGATTGGCTGTCACATTTATTGGAGAGAACAATGTTTCCATACCTGAAATAAAGCGTGATGCTAAACCACTGCTTCCCGAGTGCGTCTCACCCGGAAGGGTAACCTGGAGCTTTCATGTGTATGAAGCCACCCTGCTACAGAGACTGCACCACCCCTGGTGGGGGCCACGAGGTAGGGAAATTACCGAGCCTTAATGTGGGGCAGCCGTGAAGGATTGAGGAAACTACGCTCTCACCGAGGCTCATCCAGAGCTGTTTGAATTTTGGACAGTAATTGTGCAATCCATTAGAGGAGAGATATTTTGGCACTACATTACGCAGAAAGCCCTGTCTCATTCGAGCAGCCAATTAAGGGCGGGCAATCTTTTAATTGGGTAAACTTGTCAAGCACGAACCAACTTCCGCCAGCCTCTGAAGAAGTATAAAACTAAACGCGTCAGGCAAAGACAGACTGGCTGTCACATTTATTGGAGAGAACAATGTTTCCATACCTGAAATAAAGCGTGATGCTAAACCACTGCTTCCCGAGTGCGTCTCACCCGGATGGGTAACCTGGAGCTTTCATGTGTATGTAGCCACCCTGCTACAGAGACTGCACCACCCCTGGTGGGGGCCACGAGGTAGGGAAATCACCGAGCCTTAATGTGGGGAAGCCGTGAAGGATTGAGGAAACTACGCTCTCACCGAGGCTCATCCAGAGCTGTTTGAATTTTGGACAGTAATTGTGCAATCCATTAGAGGAGAGATATTTTGGCACTACATTACCCAGAAAGCCCTGTCTCGAGCAGCCAATTAAGGGCGGGCAATCTTTTAATTGGGAAAACGTGTCAAGCACGAACCAACTTCCGCCAGCCTCTGAAGAAGTATAAAACGAAACGCGTCAGGCAAAGACGGACTGGCTGTCACATTTCTTGGAGAGAACAATGTTTCCATACCTGAAATAAAGCGTGATGCTAAACCACTGCTTCCCGAGTGCGTCTCACCCGGATGGGTAACCTGGAGCTTTCATGTGTATGTAGCCACACTGCTAAAGAGACTGCACCACTCCTTGTGGGGGCCACGAGGTAGGGAAATCACCGAGCCTTAATGTGGGGAAGCCGTGAAGGATTGAGGAAACTATGCCCTCACCGAGGCTCATCCAGAGCTGTTTGAACTTTGGACAGTAATTGTGCAATCCATTAGAGGAGAGATATTTTGGCACTACATTACCCAGAAATCCCTGTCTCATTCGAGCAGCCAATTAAGGGCGGGCAAACTTTTAATTGGGTAAACGTGTCAAGCACGAACCAACTTCCGCCACCCTCTGAAGAAGTATAAAACGAAACGCGTCAGGCAAAGACGGACTGGCTGTCACATTTATTGGAGAGAACAATGTTTGCATACCTGAAATAAAGCGTGATGCTAAACCACTGCTTCCCGAGTGCGTCTCACCCGGATGGGTAACCTGGAGCTTTCATGTGTATGTAGCCACCCTGCTACAGAGACTGCACCACCCCTGGTGGGGGCCACGAGGTAGGGAAATCACCGAGCCTTAATGTGGGGAAGCCGTGAAGGATTGAGGAAACTACGCTCTCACCGAGGCTCATCCAGAGCTGTTTGAATTTTGGACAGGAATTGTGGAATCCATTAGAGGAGAGATATTTTGGCACTACATTATGCAGAAAGCCCTGTCTCATTCGAGCAGCCAATTAAGGGCGGGCAATCTTTTAATTGGGTAAATGTGTCAAGCATGAACCAACTTCTGCCAGCCTCTGAAGAAGTATAAAACGAAACGCGTCAGGCAAAGACGGACTGGCTGTCACATTTAATGGAGAGAACAATGTTTCCATACCTGAAATAAAGCGTGATGCTTAACCACTGCTTCCCGAGTGAGTCTCACCCGGATGGGTAACCTGGAGCTTTCATGTGTATGTAGCCACCCTGCTACAGAGACTACACCACCCCTGGTGGGGGCCACGAGGTAGGGAAATCACAGAGCCTTAATGTGGGGAAGCCGTGAAGGATTGAGGAAACTATGCTCTCACCGAGGCTCATCCAGAGCTGTTTGAACTTTGGACAGTAATTGTGCAATCCATTAGAGGATAGATATTTTGGCATTACATTACCCAGAAAGCCCTGTCTCATTCGAGCAGCCAATTAAGGGCGGGCAATCTTTTAATTGGGTAAACGTGTCAAGCACGAACCAACTTCCGCCAGCCTCTGAAGAAGTATAAATCGAAACGCGTCAGGCAAAGACGGACTGGCTGTCACATTTATTGGAGAGAACAATGTTTCCATACCTGAAATAAAGCGTGATGCTAAACCACTGCTTCCCGAGTGCGTCTCACCCGGATGGGTAACCTGGAGCTTTCATGTGTATGTAGCCACCCTGCTACGGAGACTGCACCACCCCTGGTGGGGGCCACGAGGTAGGGAAATTACCGAGCCTTAATGTGGGGAAGCCGTGAAGGATTGAGGAAACTACGCTCTCACCGAGGCTCATCCAGAGCTGTTTGAATTTTGGACAGTAATTGTGCAATCCATTAGAGGAGAGATATTTTGGCACTACATTACCCAGAAAGCCCTGTCTCATTCGAGCAGCCAATTAAGGGCGGGCAATCTTTTAATTGGGTAAACGTTTCAAGCACGAACCAACTTCCGCCAGCCTCTGAAGAAGTATAAAACTAAACACGTCAGGCAAAGACAGACTGCCTGTCACATTTGTTGGAGAGATCAATGTTTCCATATCTGAAATAAAGCGTGATGCTAAACCACTGCTTCCTGAGTGCGTCTCACCCGGATGGGTAACCTGGAGCTTTCATGTGAATGTAGCCACCCTGCTACAGAGACTGCACCACCCCTGGTGGGGGCCACGAGGTAGGGAAATCACCGAGCCTTAATGTGGGGAAGCCGTGAAGGATTGAGGGAAGCCGTGAAGGATTGAGGAAACTACGCTCTCACCGAGGCTCATCCAGAGCTGTTTGAATTTTGGACAGTAATTGTGCAATCCATTAGAGGCGAGATATTTTGGCACTACATTACCCAGAAAGCCCTGTCTCATTCGAGCAGCCAATTAAGGGCGGGCAATCTTTTAATTGGGTAAACGTGTCAAGCACGAACCAACTTCCGCCAGCCTCTGAAGAAGTATAAAACTAAACGCGTCAGGCAAAGACAGACTGGCTGTCACATTTATTGGAGAGAACAATCTTTCCATACCTGAAATAAAGCGTGATGCTAAACCACTGCTTCCCGAGTGCGTCTCACCCGGATGGGTAACCTGGAGCTTTCATTTGTATGTAGCCACCCTGCTACAGAGACTGCACCACCCCTGGTGGGGGCCACGAGGTAGGGAAATCACCGAGCCTTAATGTGGGGAAGCCGTGAAGGATTGAGGAAACTACGCTCTCACCGAGGCTCATCCAGAGCTGTTTGAATTTTGGACAGTAATTGTGCAATCCATTAGAGGAGAGATATTTTGGCACTACATTACCCAGAAAGCCCTGTCTCGAGAAGCCAATTAAGGGCGGGCAATCTTTTAATTGGGTAAACGTGTCAAGCACGAACCAACTTCCGCCAGCCTCTGAAGAAGTATAAAACGAAACGCGTCAGGCAAAGACGGACTGGCTGTCACATTTCTTGGAGAGAACAATGTTTCCATACCTGAAATAAAGCGTGATGCTAAACCACTGCTTCCCGAGTGCGTCTCACCCGGATGGGTAACCTGGAGCTTTCATGTGTATGAAGCCACCCTGCTACAGAGACTGCACCACCCCTGGTGGGGGCCACGAGGTAGGGAAATTACCGAGCCTTAATGTGGGGCAGCCGTGAAGGATTGAGGAAACTACGCTCTCACCGAGGCTCATCCAGAGCTGTTTGAATTTTGGACAGTAATTGTGCAATCCATTAGAGGAGAGATATTTTGGCACTACATTACGCAGAAAGCCCTGTCTCATTCGAGCAGCCAATTAAGGGCGGGCAATCTTTTAATTGGGTAAACTTGTCAAGCACGAACCAACTTCCGCCAGCCTCTGAAGAAGTATAAAACGAAACGCGTCAGGCAAAGACAGACTGGCTGTCACATTTATTGGAGAGAACAATGTTTCCATACCTGAAATAAAGCGTGATGCTAAACCACTGCTTCCCGAGTGCGTCTCACCGGGATGGGTAACCTGGAGCTTTCATGTGTATGTAGCCACCCTGCTACAGAGACTGCACCACCCCTGGTGGGGGCCACGAGGTAGGGAAATCACCGAGCCTTAATGTGGGGAAGCCGTGAAGGATTGAGGAAACTACGCTCTCACCGAGGCTCATCCAGAGCTGTTTGAATTTTGGACAGTAATTGTGCAATCCATTAGAGGAGAGATATTTTGGCACTACATTACCCAGAAAGCCCTGTCTCGAGCAGCCAATTAAGAGCGGGCAATCTTTTAATTGGGTAAACGTGTCAAGCACGAACCAACTTCCGCCAGCCTCTGAAGAAGTATAAAACGAAACGCGTCAGGCAAAGACGGACTGGCTGTCACATTTCTTGGAGAGAACAATGTTTCCATACCTGAAATAAAGCGTGATGCTACACCACTGCTTCCCGAGTGCGTCTCACCCGGATGGGTAACCTGGAGCTTTCATGTGTATGTAGCCACCCTGCTAAAGAGACTGCACCACTCCTTGTGGGGGCCACGAGGTAGGGAAATCACCGAGCCTTAATGTGGGGAAGCCGTGAAGGATTGAGGAAACTATGCCCTCACCGAGGCTCATCCAGAGCTGTTTGAACTTTGGACAGTAATTGTGCAATCCATTAGAGGAGAGATATTTTGGCACTACATTACCCAGAAATCCCTGTCTCATTCGAGCAGCCAATTAAGGGCGGGCAAACTTTTAATTGGGTAAACGTGTCAGGCACGAACCAACTTCCGCCAGCCTCTGAAGAAGTATAAAACGAAACGCGTCAGGCAAAGACGGACTGGCTGTCACATTTATTGGAGAGAACAATGTTTCCATACCTGAAATAAAGCGTGATGCTAAACCACTGCTTCCCGAGTGCGTCTCACCCGGATGGGTAACCTGGAGCTTTCATGTGTATGTAGCCACCCTGCTACAGAGACTGCACCACCCCTGGTGGGGGCCACGAGGTAGGGAAATCACCGAGCCTTAATGTGGGGAAGCCGTGAAGGATTGAGGAAACTACGCTCCCACCGAGGCTCATCCAGAGCTGTTTGAATTTTGGACAGGAATTGTGGAATCCATTAGAGGAGAGATATTTTGGCACTACATTATGCAGAAAGCCCTGTCTCATTCGAGCAGCCAATTAAGGGCGGGCAATCTTTTAATTGGGTAAATGTGTCAAGCATGAACCAACTTCTGCCAGCCTCTGAAGAAGTATAAAACGAAACGCGTCAGGCAAAGACGGACTGGCTGTCACATTTAATGGAGAGAACAATGTTTCCATACCTGAAATAAAGCGTGATGCTTAACCACTGCTTCCCGAGTGAGTCTCACCCGGATGGGTAACCTGGAGCTTTCATGTGTATGTAGCCACCCTGATACAGAGACTACACCACCCCTGGTGGGGGCCACGAGGTAGGGAAATCACAGAGCCTTAATGTGGGGAAGCCGTGAAGGATTGAGGAAACTATGCTCTCACCGAGGCTCATCCAGAGCTGTTTGAACTTTGGACAGTAATTGTGCAATCCATTAGAGGATAGATATTTTGGCATTACATTACCCAGAAAGCCCTGTCTCATTCGAGCAGCCAATTAAGGGCGGGCAATCTTTTAATTGGGTAAACGTGTCAAGCACGAACCATGTTCCGCCAGCCTCTGAAGAAGTATAAATCGAAACGCGTCAGGCAAAGATGGACTGGCTGTCACATTTATTGGAGAGAACAATGTTTCCATACCTGAAATAAAGCGTGATGCTAAACTACTGCTTCCCGAGTGCGTCTCACCCGGATGGGTAACCTGGAGCTTTCATGTGTATGTAGCCACCCTGCTACGGAGACTGCACCACCCCTGGTGGGGGCCACGAGGTAGGGAAATTACCGAGCCTTAATGTGGGGAAGCCGTGAAGGATTGAGGAAACTACGCTCTCACCGAGGCTCATCCAGAGCTGTTTGAATTTTGGACAGTAATTGTGCAATCCATTAGAGGAGAGATATTTTGGCACTACATTACCCAGAAAGCCCTGTCTCATTCGAGCAGCCAAGTAAGGGCGGGCAATCTTTTAATTGGGTAAACGTTTCAAGCACGAACCAACTTCCGCCAGCCTCTGAAGAAGTATAAAACTAAACACGTCAGGCAAAGACAGACTGGCTGTCACATTTGTTGGAGAGATCAATGTTTCCATACCTGAAATAAAGCGTGATGCTAAACCACTGCTTCCTGAGTGCGTCTCACCCGGATGGGTAACCTGGAGCTTTCATGTGTATGTAGCCACCCTGCTACAGAGACTGCACCACCCCTGGTGGGGGCCACGAGGCAGGGAAATCACCGAGCCTTAATGTGGGGAAGCCGTGAAGGATTGAGGGAAGCCGTGAAGGATTGAGGAAACTACGCTCTCACCGAGGCTCATCCAGAGCTGTTTGAATTTTGGACAGTAATTGTGCAATCCATTAGAGGCGAGATATTTTGGCACTACATTACCCAGAAAGCCCTGTCTCATTCGAGCAGCCAATTAAGGGCGGGCAATCTTTTAATTGGGTAAACGTGTCAAGCACGAACCAACTTCCGCCAGCCTCTGAAGAAGTATAAAACTAAACGCGTCAGGCAAAGACAGACTGGCTGTCACATTTATTGGAGAGAACAATCTTTCCATACCTGAAATAAAGCGTGATGCTAAACCACTGCTTCCCGAGTGCGTCTCACCCGGATGGGTAACCTGGAGCTTTCATTTGTATGTAGCCACCCTGCTACAGAGACTGCACCACCCCTGGTGGGGGCCACGAGGTAGGGAAATCACCGAGCCTTAATGTGGGGAAGCCGTGAAGGATTGAGGAAACTACGCTCTCACCGAGGCTCATCCAGAGCTGTTTGAATTTTGGACAGTAATTGTGCAATCCATTAGAGGAGAGATATTTTGGCACTACATTACCCAGAAAGCCCTGTCTCGAGAAGCCAATTAAGGGCGGGCAATCTTTTAATTGGGTAAACGTGTCAAGCACGAACCAACTTCCGCCAGCCTCTGAAGAAGTATAAAACGAAACGCGTCAGGCAAAGACGGACTGGCTGTCACATTTCTTGGAGAGAACAATGTTTCCATACCTGAAATAAAGCGTGATGCTAAACCACTGCTTCCCGAGTGCGTCTCACCCGGATGGGTAACCTGGAGCTTTCATGTGTATGTAGCCACCCTGCTAAAGAGACTGCACCACTCCTTGTGGGGGCCACGAGGTAGGGAAATCACCGAGCCTTAATTTTGGGAAGCCATGAAGGATTGAGGAAACTATGCCCTCACCGAGGCTCATCCAGAGCTGTTTGAATTTTGGACAGTAATTGTGCAATCCATTAGAGGAGAGATATTTTGGCACTACATTACCCAGAAAGCCCTGTCTCATTCGAGCAGCCAATTAAGGGCGGGCAATCTTTTAATTGGGTAAATGTGTCAAGCACGAACCAACTTCCGCCAGCCTCTGAAGAAGTATAAAACGAAACGCGTCAGGCAAAGACGGATTGGCTGTCACATTTATTGGAGAGAACAATGTTTCCATACCTGAAATAAAGCGTGATGCTAAACCACTGCTTCCCGAGTGCGTCTCACCCGGAAGGGTAACCTGGAGCTTTCATGTGTATGAAGCCACCCTGCTACAGAGACTGCACCACCCCTGGTGGGGGCCACGAGGTAGGGAAATTACCGAGCCTTAATCTGGGGCAGCCGTGAAGGATTGAGGAAACTACGCTCTCACCGAGGCTCATCCAGAGCTGTTTGAATTTTGGACAGTAATTGTGCAATCCATTAGAGGAGAGATATTTTGGCACTACATTACGCAGAAAGCCCTGTCTCATTCGAGCAGCCAATTAAGGGCGGGCAATCTTTTAATTGGGTAAACTTGTCAAGCACGAACCAACTTCCGCCAGCCTCTGAAGAAGTATAAAACTAAACGCGTCAGGCAAAGACAGACTGGCTGTCACATTTATTGGAGAGAACAATGTTTCCATACCTGAAATAAAGCGTGATGCTAAACCACTGCTTCCCGAGTGCGTCTCACCCGGATGGGTAACCTGGAGCTTTCATGTGTATGTAGCCACCCTGCTACAGAGACTGCACCACCCCTGGTGGGGGCCACGAGGTAGGGAAATCACCGAGCCTTAATGTGGGGAAGCCGTGAAGGATTGAGGAAACTACGCTCTCACCGAGGCTCATCCAGAGCTGTTTGAATTTTGGACAGTAATTGTGCAATCCATTAGAGGAGAGATATTTTGGCACTACATTACCCAGAAAGCCCTGTCTCGAGCAGCCAATTAAGGGCGGGCAATCTTTTAATTGGGAAAACGTGTCAAGCACGAACCAACTTCCGCCAGCCTCTGAAGAAGTATAAAACGAAACGCGTCAGGCAAAGACGGACTGGCTGTCACATTTCTTGGAGAGAACAATGTTTCCATACCTGAAATAAAGCGTGATGCTAAACCACTGCTTCCCGAGTGCGTCTCACCCGGATGGGTAACCTGGAGCTTTCATGTGTATGTAGCCACACTGCTAAAGAGACTGCACCACTCCTTGTGGGGGCCACGAGGTAGGGAAATCACCGAGCCTTAATGTGGGGAAGCCGTGAAGGATTGAGGGAAGCCGTGAAGGATTGAGGAAACTACGCTCTCACCGAGGCTCATCCAGAGCTGTTTGAATTTTGGACAGTAATTGTGCAATCCATTAGAGGCGAGATATTTTGGCACTACATTACCCAGAAAGCCCTGTCTCATTCGAGCAGCCAATTAAGGGCGGGCAATCTTTTAATTGGGTAAACGTGTCAAGCACGAACCAACTTCCGCCAGCCTCTGAAGAAGTATAAAACTAAACGCGTCAGGCAAAGACAGACTGGCTGTCACATTTATTGGAGAGAACAATCTTTCCATACCTGAAATAAAGCGTGATGCTAAACCACTGCTTCCCGAGTGCGTCTCACCCGGATGGGTAACCTGGAGCTTTCATTTGTATGTAGCCACCCTGCTACAGAGACTGCACCACCCCTGGTGGGGGCCACGAGGTAGGGAAATCACCGAGCCTTAATGTGGGGAAGCCGTGAAGGATTGAGGAAACTACGCTCTCACCGAGGCTCATCCAGAGCTGTTTGAATTTTGGACAGTAATTGTGCAATCCATTAGAGGAGAGATATTTTGGCACTACATTACCCAGAAAGCCCTGTCTCGAGAAGCCAATTAAGGGCGGGCAATCTTTTAATTGGGTAAACGTGTCAAGCACGAACCAACTTCCGCCAGCCTCTGAAGAAGTATAAAACGAAACGCGTCAGGCAAAGACGGACTGGCTGTCACATTTCTTGGAGAGAACAATGTTTCCATACCTGAAATAAAGCGTGATGCTAAACCACTGCTTCCCGAGTGCGTCTCACCCGGATGGGTAACCTGGAGCTTTCATGTGTATGTAGCCACCCTGCTAAAGAGACTGCACCACTCCTTGTGGGGGCCACGAGGTAGGGAAATCACCGAGCCTTAATTTTGGGAAGCCATGAAGGATTGAGGAAACTATGCCCTCACCGAGGCTCATCCAGAGCTGTTTGAATTTTGGACAGTAATTGTGCAATCCATTAGAGGAGAGATATTTTGGCACTACATTACCCAGAAAGCCCTGTCTCATTCGAGCAGCCAATTAAGGGCGGGCAATCTTTTAATTGGGTAAATGTGTCAAGCACGAACCAACTTCCGCCAGCCTCTGAAGAAGTATAAAACGAAACGCGTCAGGCAAAGACGGACTGGCTGTCACATTTCTTGGACAGAACAATGTTTCCATACCTGAAATAAAGTGTGATGCTAAACCACTGCTTCCCGAGTGCGTCTCACCCGGAAGGGTAACCTGGAGCTTTCATGTGTATGTAGCCACCCTGCTACAGAGACTGCACCACCCCTGGTGGGGGCCACGAGGTAGGGAAATCACCGAGCCTTAATGTGGGGAAGCCGTGAAGGATTGAAGAAACTACGCCCTCACTGAGGCTCATCCAGAGCTGTTTGAATTTTGGACAGTAATTGTGCAATCCATTAGAGGCGAGATATTTTGGCACTACATTACCCAGAAAGCCCTGTCTCATTCGAGCAGCCAATTAAGGGCGGGCAATCTTTTAATTGGGTAAACTTGTCAAGCACGAACCAACTTCCGCCAGCCTCTGAAGAAGTATAAAACTAAACGCGTCAGGCAAAGACAGACTGGCTGTCACATTTATTGGAGAGAACAATGTTTCCATACCTGAAATAAAGCGTGATGCTAAACCACTGCTTCCCGAGTGCGTCTCACCCGGATGGGTAACCTGGAGCTTTCATGTGTATGTAGCCACCCTGCTACAGAGACTGCACCACCCCTGGTGGTGGCCACAAGGTAGGAAAATCACCGAGCCTTAATGTGGGGAAGCCGTGAAGGATTAAGGAAACTACGCTCTCACCGACGCTCATCCAGAGCTGTTTGAATTTTGGACAGTAATTTTGCAATCCATTAGAGGCAAGATATTTTGGCACTACATTACCCAGAAAGCCCTGTCTCATTCGAGTAGCTAATTAAGGCCGGGCAATCTTTTAATTGGGTAAACGTGTCAAGCACGAACCAACTTCCGCCAGCCTCTGAAGAAGTATAAAACGAAACGCGTCAGACAAAGACGGACTGGCTGTCACATTTATTGGAGAGAACAATGTTTCCATACCTGAAATAAAGCGTGATGCTAAACCACTGCTTCCCGAGTGCGTCTCACCCGGATGGGTAACCTGGAGCTTTCATGTGTATGTAGCCACCCTGCTACAGAGACTGCACCACCCCTGGTGGGGGCCACGAGGTAGGGAAATCACAAAGCCTTAATGTGGGGAAGCCGTGAAGGATTGAGGAAACTACGCTCTCACCGAGGCTCATCCAGAGCTGTTTGAATTTTGGACAGTAATTGTGCAATCCATTAGAGGAGAGATATTTTGGCACTACATTACCCAGAAAGCCCTGTCTCGAGCAGCCAATTAAGGGCGGGCAATCTTTTAATTGGGTAAACGTGTCAAGCACGAACCAACTTCCGCCAGCCTCTGAAGAAGTATAAAACGAAACTCGTCAGGCAAAGACGGAATAGCTGTCACATTTCTTGGAGAGAACAATGTTTCCACACCTGAAATAAAGCGTGATGCTAAACCACTGCTTCCCGAGTGCGTCTCACCCGGATGGGTAACCTGGAGCTTTCATGTGTATGTAGCCACCCTGCTACAGAGACTGCACCACCCCTTGTGGGGGCCACGAGGTAGGGAAATCACCGAGCCTTAATGTGGGGAAGCCATGAAGGATTGAGGAAACTACGCCCTCACCGAGGCTCATCCAGAGCTGTTTGAATTTTGGACAGTAATTGTGCAATCCATTAGAGGAGAGATATTTTGGCACTGCATTACCCAGAAAGCCCTGTCTCATTCGAGCAGCCAATTAAGGGCAGGCAATCTTTTAATTGGGTAAATGTGTCAAGCACGAACCAACTTCCGCCAGCCTCTGAAGAAGTATAAAACGAAACGCGTCAGGCAAAGACGGATTGGCTGTCACATTTATTGGAGAGAACAATGTTTCCATACCTGAAATAAAGCGTGATGCTAAACCACTGCTTCCTGAGTGCGTCTCACCCGGATGGGTAACCTGGAGCTTTCATGTGTATGTAGCCACCCTGCTACAGAGACTGCACCACCCCTGGTGGGGGCAACGAGGTAGGGAAATCACAGAGCCTTAATGTGGGGAAGTCGTGAAGGATTGAGGAATCTACGCTCTCACGAGGCTCATGCAGAGCTGTTTGAATTTTGGACAGTAATTATGCAATCCATTAGAGGAGAGATATTTTGGCACTACATTACCCAGAAAGCCCTGTCTCATTCGAGCAGCCAATTAAGGGCGGGCAATCTTTTAATTGGGTAAACGTGTCAAGCACGAACCAACTTCCGCCAGCCTCTGAAGAAGTATAAAACGAAACGCGTCAGGCAAAGACAGACTGGCTGTCACATTTATTGGAGAGAACAATGTTTCCATACCTGAAATGAAGCGTGATGCTAAACCACTGCTTACCGAGTGCGTCTCACCCGGATGGGTAACCTGGAGCTCTCATGTGTATGTAGCCACCCTGCTACAGAGACTGCACCACCCCTGGTGGGAGCCACGAGGTAGGGAAATCACCGAGCCTTAATGTGGGGAAGACGTGAAGGACTGAGGAAACTACGCTCTCACCGAGGCTCATCCAGAGCTGTTTGAACTTTGGACAGTAATTGTGCAATCCATTAGAGGAGAGATATTTTGGCACTACATTACCCAGAAATCCCTGTCTCATTCGAGCAGCCAATTAAGGGCGGGCAAACTTTTAATTGGGTAAACGTGTCAAGCACGAACCAACTTCCGCCAGCCTCTGAAGAAGTATAAAACGAAACGCGTCAGGCAAAGACGGACTGGCTGTCATATTTATTGGAGAGAAAAATGTTTCCATACCTGAAATAAAGCGTGATGCTAAACCACTGCTTCCCGAGTGCGTCTCACCCGGATGGGTAACCTGGAGCTTTCATGTGTATGTAGCCACCCTGCTACAGAGACTGCACCACCCCTGGTGGGGGCCACGAGGTAGGGAAATCACCGAGCCTTAATGTGGGGAAGCCGTGAAGGATTGAGGAAACTACGCTCTCACCGAGGCTCATCCAGAGCTGTTTGAATTTTGGACAGTAATTGTGCAATCCATTAGAGGAGAGATATTTTGGCACTACATTACCCAGAAAGCCCTGTCTCGAGCAGCCAATTAAGGGCGGGCAATCTTTTAATTGGGTAAACTTGTCAAGCACGAACCAACTTCCGCCAGCCTCTGAAGAAGTATAAAACTAAACGCGTCAGGCAAAGACAGACTGGCTGTCACATTTATTGGAGAGAACAATCTTTCCATACCTGAAATAAAGCGTGATGCTAAACCACTGCTTCCCGAGTGCGTCTCACCCGGATGGGTAACCTGGAGCTTTCATGTGTATGTAGCCACCCTGCTACAGAGACTGCACCACCCCTGGTGGGGGCCACGAGGTAGGGAAAATACCGAGCCTTAATGTGGGGAAGCCGTGAAGGATTGAGGAAACTACGCTCTCACCGAGGCTCATCCAGAGCTGTTTGAATTTTGGACAGTAATTGTGCAATCCATTAGAGGAGAGATATTTTGGCACTACATTACCCAGAAAGCCCTGTCTCGAGAAGCCAATTAAGGGCGGGCAATCTTTTAATTGGGTAAACGTGTCAAGCACGAACCAACTTCCGCCAGCCTCTGAAGAAGTATTAAACGAAACGCGTCAGGCAAAGACGGACTGGCTGTCACATTTCTTGGAGAGAACAATGTTTCCATACCTGAAATAAAGCGTGATGCTAAACCACTGCTTCCCGAGTGCGTCTCACCCGGATGGGTAACCTGGAGCTTTCATGTGTATGTAGCCACCCTGCTAAAGAGACTGCACCACTCCTTGTGGGGGCCACGAGGTAGGGAAATCACCGAGCCTTAATGTGGGGAAGCCGTGAAGGATTGAGGAAACTATGCCCTCACCGAGGCTCATCCAGAGCTGTTTGAATTTTGGACAGTAATTGTGCAATCCATTAGAGGAGAGATATTTTGGCACTACATTACCGAGAAAGCCCTGTCTCATTCGAGCAGCCAATTAAGGGCGGGCAATCTTTTAATTGGGTAAATGTGTCAAGCACAAACCAACTTCCTCCAGCCTCTGAAGAAGTATAAAACGAAACGCGTCAGGCAAAGACGGATTGGCTGTCACATTTATTGGAGAGAACAATGTTTCCATACCTGAAATAAAGCGTGATGCTAAACCACTGCTTCCCGAGTGCGTCTCACCCGGAAGGGTAACCTGGAGCTTTCATGTGTATGTAGCCACCCTGCTACAGAGACTGCACCACCCCTGGTGGGGGCCACGAGGTAGGGAAATTACCGAGCCTTAATGTGGGGAAGCCGTGAAGGATTGAGGAAACTACGCTCTCACCGAGGCTCATCCAGAGCTGTTTGAATTTTGGACAGTAATTGTGCAATCCATTAGAGGAGAGATATTTTGGCACTACATTACGCAGAAAGCCCTGTCTCATTCGAGCAGCCAATTAAGGGCGGGCAATCTTTTAATTGGGTAAACTTGTCAAGCACGAACCAACTTCCACCAGCCTCTGAAGAAGTATAAAACTAAACGCGTCAGGCAAAGACAGACTGGCTGTCACATTTATTGGAGAGAACAATGTTTCCATACCTGAAATAAAGCGTGATGCTAAACCACTGCTTCCCGAGTGCGTCTCACCCGGATGGGTAACCTGGAGCTTTCATGTGTATGTAGCCACCCTGCTACAGAGACTGCACCACCCCTGGTGGGGGCCACGAGGTAGGGAAATCACCGAGCCTTAATGTGGGGAAGCCGTGAAGGATTGAGGAAACTACGCTCTCACCGAGGCTCATCCAGAGCTGTTTGAATTTTTGACAGTAATTGTGCAATCCATTAGAGGAGAGATATTTTGGCACTACATTACCCAGAAAGCCCTGTCTCGAGCAGCCAATTAAGGGCAGGCAATCTTTTAATTGGGTAAACGTGTCAAGCACGAACCAACTTCCGCCAGCCTCTGAAGAAGTATAAAACGAAACGCGTCAGGCAAAGACGGATTGGCTGTCACATTTATTGGAGAGAACAATGTTTCCATACCTGAAATAAAGCGTGATGCTAAACCACTGCTTCCCGAGTGCGTCTCACCCGGAAGGGTAACCTGGAGCTTTCATGTGTATGTAGCCACCCTGCTACAGAGACTGCACCACCCCTGGTGGGGGCCACGAGGTAGGGAAATCACCGAGCCTTAATGTGGGGAAGCCGTGAAGGATTGAAGAAACTACGCCCTCACCGAGGCTCATCCAGAGCTGTTTGAATTTTGGACAGTAATTGTGCAATCCATTAGAGGAGAGATATTTTGGCACTACATTACCCAGAAAGCCCTGTCTCATTCGAGCAGCCAATTAAGGGCGGGCAATCTTTTAATTGGGTAAACGTGTCAAGCACGAACCAACTTCCGCCAGCCTCTGAAGAAGTATAAAACGAAACGCGTCAGGCAAAGACAGACTGGCTGTCACATTTATTGGAGAGAACAATGTTTCCATACCTGAAATGAAGCGTGATGCTAAACCACTGCTTCCCGAGTGCGTCTCACCCGGATGGGTAACCTGGAGCTTTCATGTGTATGTAGCCACCCTGCTACAGAGACTGCACCACCCCTGGTGGGGGCCACGAGGTAGGGAAATCACCGAGCCTTAATGTGGGGAAGCTGTGAAGGACTGAGGAAACTACGCTCTCACCGAGGCTCATCCAGAGCTGTTTGAACTTTGGACAGTAATTGTGCAATCCATTAGAGGAGAGATATTTTGGCACTACATTACCCAGAAATCCCTGTCTCATTCGAGCAACCAATTAAGGGCGGGCAAACTTTTAATTGGGTAAATGTGTCAAGCACGAACCAACTTCCGCCAGCCTCTGAAGAAGTATAAAACGAAACGCGTCAGGCAAAGACGGACTGGCTGTCATATTTCTTGGAGAGAAAAATGTTTCCATCCCTGAAATAAAGCGTGATGCTAAACAACTGCTTCCCGAGTGCGTCTCACCCGGATGGGTAACCTGGAGCTTTCATGTGTATGTAGCCACCCTGCTACAGAGACTGCACCACCCCTGGTGGGGGCCACGAGGTAGGGAAATCACTCAGCCTTAATGTGGGGAAGCCGTGAAGGATTGAGGAAACTACGCTCTCACCGAGGCTCATCCAGAGATGTTTGAATTTTGGACAGTAATTGTGCAATCCATTAGAGGAGAGATATTTTGGCACTACATTACGCAGAAAGCCCTGTCTCATTCGAGCAGCCAATTAAGGGCGGGCAATCTTTTAATTGGGTAAACTTGTCAAGCATGAACCAACTTCCGCCAGCCTCTGAAGAAGTATAAAACTAAACGCGTCAGGCAAAGACAGACTGGCTGTCACATTTATTGGAGAGAACAATGTTTCCATACCTGAAATAAAGCGTGATGCTAAACCACTGCTTCCCGAGTTCGTCTCACCCGGATGGGTAACCTGGAGCTTTCATGTGTATGTAGCCACCCTGCTACAGAGACTGCACCACCCCTGGTGGTGGCCACGAGGTAGGAAAATCACCGAGCCTTAATGTGGGGAAGCCGTGAAGGATTGAGGAAACTACGCTCTCACCGAGGCTCATCCAGACCTGTTTGAATTTTGGACAGTAATTGTGCAATCCATTAGAGGCGAGATATTTTGGCACTACATTACCCAGAAAGCCCTGTCTCATTCGAGTAGCCAATTAAGGGCGGGCAATCTTTTAATTGGGTAAACGTGTCAAGCACGAACCAACTTTCGCCAGCCTCTGAAGAAGTATAAATCCAAACGCGTCAGGCAAAGACGGACTGGCTGTCACATTTATTGGAGAGAACAATGTTTCCATACCTGAAATAAAGCGTGATGCTAAACCACTGCTTCCCGAGTGCGTCTCACCCGGATGGGTAACCTGGAGCTTTCATGTGTATGTAGCCACCCTGCTACAGAGACTGCACCACCCCTGGTGGGGGCCACGAGGTAGGGAAATCACCGAGCCTTAATGTGGGGAAGCCGTGAAGGATTGAGGAAACTACGCTCTCACAGAGGCTCATCCAGAGCTGTTTGAATTTTGGACAGTAATTGTGCAATCCATTAGAGGAGAGATATTTTGGCACTACATTACCCAGAAAGCCCTGTCTCGAGCAGCCAATTAAGGGCGGGCAATCTTTTAATTGGGTAAACGTGTCAAGCACGAACCAACTTCCGCCAGCCTCTGAAGAAGTATAAAACGAAACGCGTCAGGCAAAGACGGACTGGCTGTCACATTTCTTGGAGAGAACAATGTTTCCATACCTGAAGTAAAGCGTGATGCTAAACCACTGCTTCCCGAGTGCGTCTCACCCGGATGGGTAACCTGGAGCTTTCATGTGTATGTAGCCACCCTGCTACAGAGACTGCACCACTCCTTGTGGGGGCCACGAGGTAGGGAAATCACCGAGCCTTAATGTGGGGAAGCCGTGAAGGATTGAGGAAACTATGCCCTCACCGAGGCTCATCCAGAGCTGTTTGAATTTTGGACAGTAATTGTGCAATCAATTAGAGGAGAGATATTTTGGCACTACATTACCCAGAAAGCCCTGTCTCATTCGAGCAGCCAATTAAGGGCGGGCAATCTTTTAATTGGGTAAATGTGTCAAGCACGAACCAAATTCCGCCAGCCTCTGAAGAAGTATAAAACGAAACGCGTCAGGCAAAGACGGATTGGCTGTCACATTTATTGGAGAGAACAATGTTTCCATACCTGAAATAAAGCGTGATGCTAAACCACTGCTTCCCGAGTGCGTCTCACCCGGAAGGGTAACCTGGAGCTTTCATGTGTATGTAGCCACCCTGCTACAGAGACTGCACCACCCCTGGTGGGGGCCACGAGGTAGGGAAATTACCGAGCCTTAATGTGGGGAAGCCGTGAAGGATTGAGGAAACTATGCTCTCACCGAGGCTCATCCAGAGCTGTTTGAATTTTGGAAAGTAATTGTGCAATCCATTAGAGGAGAGATATTTTGGCAGAGCAGCCAATTAAGGGCGGGCAATCTTTTAATTGGGTAAACGTGTCAAGCACGAACCAACTTCCGCCAGCCTCTGAAGAAGTATAAAACGAAACGCGTCAGGCAAAGACGGACTGGCTGTCACATTTCTTGGAGAGAACAATGTTTCCATACCTGAAATAAAGCTTGATGCTAAACCACTGCTTCCCGAGTGAGTCTCACCCGGATGGGTAACCTGGAGCTTTCATGTGTATGTAGCCACCCTGCTACAGAGACTGCACCACCCCTGGTGGGGGCCACGAGGTAGGGAAATCACCGAGCCTTAATGTGGGGAAGCCGTGAAGGATTGAAGAAACTACGCCCTCACCGAGGCTCATCCAGAGCTGTTTGAATTTTGGACAGTAATTGTGCAATCCATTAGAGGCGAGATATTTTGGCACTACATTACCCAGAAAGCCCTGTCTCATTCGAGCAGCCAATTAAGGGCGGGCAATCTTTTAATTGGGTAAACGTGTCAAGCACGAACCAACTTCCGCCAGCCTCTGAAGAAGTATAAAACGAAACGCGTCAGGCAAAGACGGACTGGCTGTCACATTTCTTGGAGAGAACAATGTTTCCATACCTGAAATAAAGCTTGATGCTAAACCACTGCTTCCCGAGTGAGTCTCACCCGGATGGGTAACCTGGAGCTTTCATGTGTATGTAGCCACCCTGCTACAGAGACTGCACCACCCCTGGTGGGGGCCACGAGTTAGGGAAATCACCGAGCCTTAATGTGGGGAAGCCGTGAAGGATTGAAGAAACTACGCCCTCACCGAGGCTCATCCAGAGCTGTTTGAATTTTGGACAGTAATTGTGCAATCCATTAGAGGCGAGATATTTTGGCACTACATTACCCAGAAAGCCCTGTCTCATTCGAGCAGCCAATTAAGGGCGGGCAATCTTTTAATTGGGTAAACGTGTCAAGCACGAACCAACTTCCGCCAGCCTCTGAAGAAGTATAAAACGAAACGCGTCAGGCAAAGACGGACTGGTTGTCACATTTATTGGAGAGAACAATGTTTCCATACCTGAAATAAAGCGTGATGCTAAACCACTGCTTCCCGAGTGCGTCTCACCCGGATGGGTAACCTGGAGCTTTCATGTGTATGTAGCCACCCTGCTACAGAGACTGCACCACCCCTGGTGGGGGCCACGAGGTAGGGAAATCACCGAGCCTTAATGTGGGGAAGCCGTGAAGGATTGAAGAAACTACGCCCTCACCGAGGCTCATCCAGAGCTGTTTGAATTTTGGACAGTAATTGTGCAATCCATTAGAGGAGAGATATTTTGGCACTACATTACCCAGAAAGCCCTGTCTCATTCGAGCAGCCAATTAAGGGCGGGCAATCTTTTAATTGGGTAAACGTGTCAAGCACGAACCAACTTCCGCCAGCCTCTGAAGAAGTATAAAACGAAACGCGTCAGGCAAAGACAGACTGGCTGTCACATTTATTGGAGAGAACAATGTTTCCATACCTGAAATGAAGCGTGATGCTAAACCACTGCTTCCCGAGTGCGTCTCACCCGGATGGGTAACCTGGAGCTTTCATGTGTATGTAGCCACCCTGCTACAGAGACTGCACCACCCCTGGTGGGGGCCACGAGGTAGGGAAATCACCGAGCCTTAATGTGGGGAAGCTGTGAAGGACTGAGGAAACTACGCTCTCAACGAGGCTCATCCAGAACTGTTTGAACTTTGGACAGTAATTGTGCAATCCATTAGAGGAGAGATATTTTGGCACTACATTACCCAGAAATCCCTGCCTCATTCGAGCAACCAATTAAGGGCGGGCAAACTTTTAATTGGGTAAACGTGTCAAGCACGAACCAACTTCCGCCAGCCTCTGAAGAAGTATAAAACGAAACGCGTCAGGCAAAGACGGACTGGCTGTCATATTTCTTGGAGAGAAAAATGTTTCCATACCTGAAATAAAGCGTGATGCTAAACCACTGCTTCCCGAGTGCGTCTCACCCGGATGGGTAACCTGGAGCTTTCATGTGTATGTAGCCACCTTGCTACAGAGACTGCACCACCCCTGGTGGGGGCCACGAGGTAGGGAAATCACTCAGCCTTAATGTGGGGAAGCCGTGAAGGATTGAGGAAACTACGCTCTCACCGAGGCTCATCCAGAGCTGTTTGAATTTTGAACAGTAATTGTGCAATCCATTAGAGGAGAGATATTTTGGCACTACATTACGCAGAAAGCCCTGTCTCATTCGAGCAGCCAATTAAGGGCGGGCAATCTTTTAATTGGGTAAACTTGTCAAGCACGAACCAACTTCCGCCAGCCTCTGAAGAAGTATAAAACTAAACGCGTCAGGCAAAGACAGACTGGCTGTCACATTTATTGGAGAGAACAATGTTTCCATACCTGAAATAAAGCGTGATGCTAAACCACTGCTTCCCGAGTTCGTCTCACCCGGATGGGTAACCTGGAGCTTTCATGTGTATGTAGCCACCCTGCTACAGAGACTGCACCAACCCTGGTGGTGGCCACGAGGTAGGAAAATCACCGAGCCTTAATGTGGGGAAGCCGTGAAGGATTGAGGAAACTACGCTCTCACCGAGGCTCATCCAGACCTGTTTGAATTTTGGACAGTAATTGTGCAATCCATTAGAGGCGAGATATTTTGTCACTACATTACCCAGAAAGCCCTGTCTCATTCGAGTAGCCAATTAAGGGCGGGCAATCTTTTAATTGGGTAAACGTGTCAAGCACGAACCAACTTTCGCCAGCCTCTGAAGAAGTATAAATCCAAATGCGTCAGGCAAAGACGGACTGGCTGTCACATTTATTGGAGAGAACAATGTTTCCATACCTGAAATAAAGCGTGACGCTAAACCACTGCTTCCCGAGTTCGTCTCACCCGGATGGGTAACCTGGAGCTTTCATGTGTATGTAGCCACCCTGCTACAGAGACTGCACCAACCCTGGTGGTGGCCACGAGGTAGGAAAATCACCGAGCCTTAATGTGGGGAAGCCGTGAAGGATTGAGGAAACTACGCTCTCACCGAGGCTCATCCAGACCTGTTTGAATTTTGGACAGTAATTGTGCAATCCATTAGAGGCGAGATATTTTGGCACTACATTACCCAGAAAGCCCTGTCTCATTCGAGTAGCCAATTAAGGGCGGGCAATCTTTTAATTGGGTAAACGTGTCAAGCACGAACCAACTTTCGCCAGCCTCTGAAGAAGTATAAATCCAAACGCGTCAGGCAAAGACGGACTGGCTGTCACATTTATTGGAGAGAACAATGTTTCCATACCTGAAATAAAGCGTGATGCTAAACCACTGCTTCCCGAGTGCGTCTCACCCGGATGGGTAACCTAGAGCTTTCATGTGTATGTAGCCACCCTGCTACAGAGACTGCACCACCCCTGGTGGGGGCCACGAGGTAGGGAAATCACCGAGCCTTAATGTGGGGAAGCCGTGAAGGATTGAGGAAACTACGCTCTCACCGAGGCTCATCCAGAGCTGTTTGAATTTTGGACAGTAATTGTGCAATCCATTAGAGGAGAGATATTTTGGCACTACATTACCCAGAAAGCCCTGTCTCGAGCAGCCAATTAAGGGCGGGCAATCTTTTAATTGGGTAAACGTGTCAAGCACGAACCAACTTCCGCCAGCCTCTGAAGAAGTATAAAACGAAACGCGTCAGGCAAAGACGGACTGGCTGTCACATTTCTTGGAGAGAACAATGTTTCCATACCTGAAGTAAAGCGTGATGCTAAACCACTGCTTCCCGAGTGCGTCTCACCCGGATGGGTAACCTGGAGCTTTCATGTGTATGTAGCCACCCTGCTACAGAGACTGCACCACTCCTTGTGGGGGCCACGAGGTAGGAAAATCACCGAGCCTTAATGTGGGGAAGCCGTGAAGGATTGAGGAAACTATGCCCTCACCGAGGCTCATCCAGAGCTGTTTGAATTTTGGACAGTAATTGTGCAATCAATTAGAGGAGAGATATTTTGGCACTACATTACCCAGAAAGCCCTGTCTCATTCGAGCAGCCAATTAAGGGCGGGCAATCTTTTAATTGGGTAAATGTGTCAAGCACGAACCAAATTCCGCCAGCCTCTGAAGAAGTATAAAACGAAACGCGTCAGGCAAAGACGGATTGGCTGTCACATTTATTGGAGAGAACAATGTTTCCATACCTGAAATAAAGCGTGATGCTAAACCACTGCTTCCCGAGTGCGTCTCACCCGGAAGGGTAACCTGGAGCTTTCATGTGTATGTAGCCACCCTGCTACAGAGACTGCACCACCCCTGGTGGGGGCCACGAGGTAGGGAAATTACCGAGCCTTAATGTGGGGAAGCCGTGAAGGATTGAGGAAACTATGCTCTCACCGAGGCTCATCCAGAGCTGTTTGAATTTTGGAAAGTAATTGTGCAATCCATTAGAGGAGAGATATTTTGGCAGAGCAGCCAATTAAGGGCGGGCAATCTTTTAATTGGGTAAACGTGTCAAGCACGAACCAACTTCCGCCAGCCTCTGAAGAAGTATAAAACGAAACGCGTCAGGCAAAGACGGACTGGCTGTCACATTTCTTGGAGAGAACAATGTTTCCATACCTGAAATAAAGCTTGATGCTAAACCACTGCTTCCCGAGTGAGTCTCACCCGGATGGGTAACCTGGAGCTTTCATGTGTATGTAGCCACCCTGCTACAGAGACTGCACCACCCCTGGTGGGGGCCACGAGGTAGGGAAATCACCGAGCCTTAATGTGGGGAAGCCATGAAGGATTGAAGAAACTACGCCCTCACCGAGGCTCATCCAGAGCTGTTTGAATTTTGGACAGTAATTGTGCAATCCATTAGAGGCGAGATATTTTGGCACTACATTACCCAGAAAGCCCTGTCTCATTCGAGCAGCCAATTAAGGGCGGGCAATCTTTTAATTGGGTAAACGTGTCAAGCACGAACCAACTTCCGCCAGCCTCTGAAGAAGTATAAAACGAAACGCGTCAGGCAAAGACGGACTGGTTGTCACATTTATTGGAGAGAACAATGTTTCCATACCTGAAATAAAGCGTGATGCTAAACCACTGCTTCCTGAGTGCGTCTCACCCGGATGGGTAACCTGGAGCTTTCATGTGTATGTAGCCACCCTGCTACAGAGACTGCACCACCCCTGGTGGGGGCCACGAGGTAGGGAAATCACCGAGCCTTAATGTGGGGAAGCCGTGAAGGATTGAGGAAACTATGCTCTCACCGAGGCTCATCCAGAGCTGTTTGAACTTTGAACAGTAAGTGTGCAATCCATTAGAGGAGAGATATTTTGGCACTACATTACCCAGAAAGCCCTGTCTCGAGCAGCCAATTAAGGGCGGGCAATCTTTTAATTGGGTAAACGTGTCAAGCACGAACCAACTTCCGCCAGCCTCTGAAGAAGTATAAAACGAAACGCGTCAGGCAAAGACGGACTGGCTGTCACATTTCTTGGAGAGAACAATGTTTCCATACCTGAAATAAAGCGTGATGCTAAACCACTGCTTCCCGAGTGCGTCTCACCCGGAAGGGTAACCTGGAGCTTTCATGTGTATGTAGCCACCCTGCTACAGAGCCTGCACCACCCCTGGTGGGGGCCACGAGGTAGGGAAATCACCGAGCCTTAATGTGGGGAAGCCGTGAAGGATTGAAGAAACTACGCCCTCACCGAGGCTCATCCAGAGCTGTTTGAATTTTGGACTGTAATTGTGCAATCCATTAGAGGCGAGATATTTTGGCACTACATTACCCAGAAAGCCCTGTCTCATTCGAGCAGCCAATTAAGGGCGGGCAATCTTTTAATTGGGTAAACGTGTCAAGCACGAACCAACTTCCGCCAGCCTCTGAAGAAGTATAAAACGAAACGCATGAGGCAAAGACGGACTGGTTGTCATATTTATTGGAGAGAACAATGTTTCCATACCTGAAATAAAGCGTGATGCTAAACCACTGCTTCCCGAGTGCGTCTCACCCGGATGGGTAACCTGGGGCTTTCATGTGTATGTAGCCACCCTGCTACAGAGACTGCACCACCCCTGGTGGTGGCCACAAGGTAGGAAAATCACCGAGCCTTAATGTGGGGAAGCCGTGAAGGATTAAGGAAACTACGCTCTCACCGACGCTCATCCAGAGCTGTTTGAATTTTGGACAGTAATTTTGCAATCCATTAGAGGCAAGATATTTTGGCACTACATTACCCAGAAAGCCCTGTCTCATTCGAGTAGCTAATTAAGGCCGGGCAATCTTTTAATTGGGTAAACGTGTCAAGCACAAACCAACTTCCGCCAGCCTCTGAAGAAGTATAAAACGAAACGCGTCAGACAAAGACGGACTGGCTGACACATTTATTGGAGAGAACAATGTTTCCATACCTGAAATAAAGCGTGATGCTAAACCACTGCTTCCCGAGTGCGTCTCACCCGGATGGGTAACCTGGAGCTTTCATGTGTATGTAGCCACCCTGCTACAGAGACTGCACCACCCCTGGTGGGGGCCACGAGGTAGGGAAATCACCGAGCCTTAATGTGGGGAAGCCGTGAAGGATTGAGGAAACTACGCTCTCACCGAGGCTCATCCAGAGCTGTTTGAATTTTGGACAGTAATTGTGCAATCCATTAGAGGAGAGATATTTTGGCACTACATTACCCAGAAAGCCCTGTCTCGAGCAGTCAATTAAGGGCGGGCAATCTTTTAATTGGGTAAACGTGTCAAGCACGAACCAACTTCCGCCAGCCTCTGAAGAAGTATAAAACAAAACTCGTCAGGCAAAGACGGAATAGCTGTCACATTTCTTGGAGAGAACAATGTTTCCACACCTGAAATAAAGCGTGATGCTAAACCACTGCTTCCCGAGTGCGTCTCACCCGGATGGGTAACCTGGAGCTTTCATGTGTATGTAGCCACCCTGCTACAGAGACTGCACCACCCCTTGTGGGGGCCACGAGGTAGGGAAATCACCGAGCCTTAATGTGGGGAAGCCGTGAAGGATTGAGGAAACTACGCCCTCACCGAGGCTCATCCAGAGCTGTTTGAATTTTGGACAGTAATTGTGCAATCCATTAGAGGAGAGATATTTTGGCACTGCATTACCCAGAAAGCCCTGTCTCATTCGAGCAGCCAATTAAGGGCAGGCAATCTTTTAATTGGGTAAATGTGTCAAGCACGAACCAACTTCCGCCAGCCTCTGAAGAAGTATAAAACGAAACGCGTCAGGCAAAGACGGATTGGCTGTCACATTTATTGGAGAGAACAATGTTTCCATACCTGAAATAAAGCGTGATGCTAAACCACTGCTTCCTGAGTGCGTCTCACCCGGATGGGTAACCTGGAGCTTTCATGTGTATGTAGCCACCCTGCTACAGAGACTGCACCACCCCTGGTGGGGGCAACGAGGTAGGGAAATCACAGAGCCTTAATGTGGGGAAGTCGTGAAGGATTGAGGAATCTACGCTCTCACGAGGCTCATGCAGAGCTGTTTGAATTTTGGACAGTAATTATGCAATCCATTAGAGGAGAGATATTTTGGCACTACATTACCCAGAAAGCCCTGTCTCATTCGAGCAGCCAATTAAGGGCGGGCAATCTTTTAATTGGGTAAACGTGTCAAGCACGAACCAACTTCCGCCAGCCTCTGAAGAAGTATAAAACGAAACGCGTCAGGCAAAGACAGACTGGCTGTCACATTTATTGGAGAGAACAATGTTTCCATACCTGAAATGAAGCGTGATGCTAAACCACTGCTTACCGAGTGCGTCTCACCCGGATGGGTAACCTGGAGCTCTCATGTGTATGTAGCCACCCTGCTACAGAGACTGCACCACCCCTGGTGGGGGCCACGAGGTAGGGAAATCACCGAGCCTTAATGTGGGGAAGCCGTGAAGGACTGAGGAAACTACGCTCTCACCGAGGCTCATCCAGAGCCGTTTGAACTTTGGACAGTAATTGTGCAATCCATTAGAGTAGAGATATTTTGGCACTACATTACCCAGAAATCCCTGTCTCATTCGAGCAGCCAATTAAGGACGGGCAAACTTTTAATTGGGTAAACGTGTCAAGCACGAACCAACTTCCGCCAGCCTCTGAAGAAGTATAAAACGAAACGCGTCAGGCAAAGACGGACTGGCTGTCATATTTATTGGAGAGAAAAATGTTTCCATACCTGAAATAAAGCGTGATGCTAAACCACTGCTTCCCGAGTGCGTCTCACCCGGATGGGTAACCTGGAGCTTTCATGTGTATGTAGCCACCCTGCTACAGAGACTGCACCACCCCTGGTGGGGGCCACGAGGTAGGGAAATCACCGAGCCTTAATGTGGGGAAGCCGTGAAGGATTGAGGAAACTACGCTCTCACCGAGGCTCATCCAGAGCTGTTTGAATTTTGGACAGTAATTGTGCAATCCATTAGAGGAGTGATATTTTGGCACTACTCGAGAAGCCAATTAAGGGCGGGCAATCTTTTAATTGGGTAAACGTGTCAAGCACGAACCAACTTCCGCCAGCCTCTGAAGAAGTATAAAACGAAACGCGTCAGGCAAAGACGGACTGGCTGTCACATTTCTTGGAGAGAACAATGTTTCCATACCTGAAATAAAGCGTGATGCTAAACCACTGCTTCCCGAGTGCGTCTCACCCGGATGGGTAACCTGGAGCTTTCATGTGTATGTAGCCACCCTGCTAAAGAGACTGCACCACTCCTTGTGGGGGCCACGAGGTAGGGAAATCACCGAGCCTTAATGTGGGGAAGCCGTGAAGGATTGAGGAAACTATGCCCTCACCGAGGCTCATCCAGAGCTGTTTGAATTTTGGACAGTAATAGTGCAATCCATTAGAGGAGAGATATTTTGGCACTACATTACCCAGAAAGCCCTGTCTCATTCGAGCAGCCAATTAAGGGCGGGCAATCTTTTAATTGGGTAAATGTGTCAAGCACAAACCAACTTCCGCCAGCCTCTGAAGAAGTATAAAACGAAACGCGTCAGGCAAAGACGGATTGGCTGTCACATTTATTGGAGAGAACAATGTTTCCATACCTGAAATAAAGCGTGATGCTAAACCACTGCTTCCCGAGTGCGTCTCACCCGGAAGGGTAACCTGGAGCTTTCATGTGTATGTAGCCACCCTGCTACAGAGACTGTACCACCCCTGGTGGGGGCCACGAGGTAGGGAAATTACCGAGCCTTAATGTGGGGAAGCCGTGAAGGATTGAGGAAACTACGCTCTCACCGAGGCTCATCCAGAGCTGTTTGAATTTTGGACAGTAATTGTGCAATCCATTAGAGGAGAGATATTTTGGCACTACATTACGCAGAAAGCCCTGTCTCATTCGAGCAGCCAATTAAGGGCGGGCAATCTTTTAATTGGGTAAACTTGTCAAGCACGAACCAACTTCCGCCAGCCTCTGAAGAAGTATAAAACTAAACGCGTCAGGCAATGACAGACTGGCTGTCACATTTATTGGAGAGAACAATGTTTCCATACCTGAAATAAAGCGTGATGCTAAACCACTGCTTCCCGAGTGCGTCTCACCCGGATGGGTAACCTGGAGCTTTCATGTGTATGTAGCCACCCTGCTACAGAGACTGCACCACCCCTGGTGGGGGCCACGAGGTAGGGAAATCACCGAGCCTTAATGTGGGGAAGCCGTGAAGGATTGAGGAAACTACGCTCTCACCGAGGCTCATCCAGAGCTGTTTGAATTTTGGACAGTAATTGTGCAATCCATTAGAGGAGAGATATTTTGGCACTACATTACCCAGAAAGCCCTGTCTCGAGCAGCCAATTAAGGGCGGGCAATCTTTTAATTGGGTAAACGTGTCAAGCACGAACCAACTTCCGCCAGCCTCTGAAGAAGTATAAAACGAAACGCGTCAGGCAAAGACGGACTGGCTGTCACATTTCTTGGAGAGAACAATGTTTCCATACCTGAAATAAAGCGTGATGCTAAACCACTGCTTCCCGAGTGCGTCTCACCCGGATGGGTAACCTGGAGCTTTCATGTGTATGTAGCCACCCTGCTAAAGAGACTGCACCACTCCTTGTGGGGGCCACGAGGTAGGGAAATCACCGAGCCTTAATGTGGGGAAGCCGTGAAGGATTGAGGAAACTATGCCCTCACCGAGGCTCATCCAGAGCTGTTTGAACTTTGGACAGTAATTGTGCAATCCATTAGAGGAGAGATATTTTGGCACTACATTACCCAGAAATCCCTGTCTCATTCGAGCAGCCAATTAAGGGCGGGCAAACTTTTAATTGGGTAAACGTGTCAGGCACGAACCAACTTCCGCCAGCCTCTGAAGAAGTATAAAACGAAACGCGTCAGGCAAAGACGGACTGGCTGTCACATTTATTGGAGAGAACAATGTTTCCATACCTGAAATAAAGCGTGATGCTAAACCACTGCTTCCCGAGTGCGTCTCACCCGGATGGGTAACCTGGAGCTTTCATGTGTATGTAGCCACCCTGCTACAGAGACTGCACCACCCCTGGTGGGGGCCACGAGGTAGGGAAATCACCGAGCCTTAATGTGGGGAAGCCGTGAAGGATTGAGGAAACTACGCTCTCACCGAGGCTCATCCAGAGCTGTTTGAATTTTGGACAGGAATTGTGCAATCCATTAGAGGATAGATATTTTGGCACTACATTATGCAGAAAGCCCTGTCTCATTCGAGCAGCCAATTAAGGGCGGGCAATCTTTTAATTGGGTAAACGTGTCAAGCACGAACCAACTTCCGCCAGCCTCTGAAGAAGTATAAATCGAAACGCGTCAGGCAAAGACGGACTGGCTGTCACATTTATTGGAGAGAACAATGTTTCCATACCTGAAATAAAGCGTGATGCTAAACCACTGCTTCCCGAGTGCGTCTCACCCGGATGGGTAACCTGGAGCTTTCATGTGTATGTAGCCACCCTGCTACGGAGACTGCACCACCCCTGGTGGGGGCCACGAGGTAGGGAAATTACCGAGCCTTAATGTGGGGAAGCCGTGAAGGATTGAGGAAACTACGCTCTCACCGAGGCTCATCCAGAGCTGTTTGAATTTTGGACAGTAATTGTGCAATCCATTAGAGGAGAGATATTTTGGCACTACATTACCCAGAAAGCCCTGTCTCATTCGAGCAGCCAATTAAGGGCGGGCAATCTTTTAATTGGGTAAACGTTTCAAGCACGAACCAACTTCCGCCAGCCTCTGAAGAAGTAGAAGTATAAAACTAAACACGTCAGGCAAAGACAGACTGCCTGTCACATTTGTTGGAGAGATCAATGTTTCCATACCTGAAATAAAGCGTGATGCTAAACCACTGCTTCCTGAGTGCGTCTCACCCGGATGGGTAACCTGGAGCTTTCATGTGAATGTAGCCACCCTGCTACAGAGACTGCACCACCCCTGGTGGGGGCCACGAGGTAGGGAAATCACCGAGCCTTAATGTGGGGAAGCCGTGAAGGATTGAGGGAAGCCGTGAAGGATTGAGGAAACTACGCTCTCACCGAGGCTCATCCAGAGCTGTTTGAATTTTGGACAGTAATTGTGCAATCCATTAGAGGCGAGATATTTTGGCACTACATTACCCAGAAAGCCCTGTCTCATTCGAGCAGCCAATTAAGGGCGGGCAATCTTTTAATTGGGTAAACGTGTCAAGCACGAACCAACTTCCGCCAGCCTCTGAAGAAGTATAAAACTAAACGCGTCAGGCAAAGACAGACTGGCTGTCACATTTATTGGAGAGAACAATCTTTCCATACCTGAAATAAAGCGTGATGCTAAACCACTGCTTCCCGAGTGCGTCTCACCCGGATGGGTAACCTGGAGCTTTCATTTGTATGTAGCCACCCTGCTACAGAGACTGCACCACCCCTGGAGGGGGCCACGAGGTAGGGAAATCACCGAGCCTTAATGTGGGGAAGCCGTGAAGGATTGAGGAAACTACGCTCTCACCGAGGCTCATCCAGAGCTGTTTGAATTTTGGACAGTAATTGTGCAATCCATTAGAGGAGAGATATTTTGGCACTACATTACCCAGAAAGCCCTGTCTCGAGAAGCCAATTAAGGGCGGGCAATCTTTTAATTGGGTAAACGTGTCAAGCACGAACCAACTTCCGCCAGCCTCTGAAGAAGTATAAAATGAAACGCGTCAGGCAAAGACGGACTGGCTGTCACATTTCTTGGAGAGAACAATGTTTCCATACCTGAAATAAAGCGTGATGCTAAACCACTGCTTCCCGAGTGCGTCTCACCCGGATGGGTAACCTGGAGCTTTCATGTGTATGAAGCCACCCTGCTACAGAGACTGCACCACCCCTGGTGGGGGCCACGAGGTAGGGAAATTACCGAGCCTTAATGTGGGGCAGCCGTGAAGGATTGAGGAAACTACGCTCTCACCGAGGCTCATCCAGAGCTGTTTGAATTTTGGACAGTAATTGTGCAATCCATTAGAGGAGAGATATTTTGGCACTACATTACGCAGAAAGCCCTGTCTCATTCGAGCAGCCAATTAAGGGCGGGCAATCTTTTAATTGGGTAAACTTGTCAAGCACGAACCAACTTCCGCCAGCCTCTGAAGAAGTATAAAACTAAACGCGTCAGGCAAAGACAGACTGGCTGTCACATTTATTGGAGAGAACAATGTTTCCATACCTGAAATAAAGCGTGATGCTAAACCACTGCTTCCCGAGTGCGTCTCACCCGGATGGGTAACCTGGAGCTTTCATGTGTATGTAGCCACCCTGCTACAGAGACTGCACCACCCCTGGTGGGGGCCACGAGGTAAGGAAATTACCGAGCCTTAATGTGGGGAAGCCGTGAAGGATTGAGGAAACTACGCTCTCACCGAGGCTCATCCAGAGCTGTTTGAATTTTGGACAGTAATTGTGCAATCCATTAGAGGAGAGATATTTTGGCACTACATTACGCAGAAAGCCCTGTCTCATTCGAGCAGCCAATTAAGGGCGGGCAATCTTTTAATTGGGTAAACTTGTCAAGCACGAACCAACTTCCGCCAGCCTCTGAAGAAGTATAAAACTAAACGCGTCAGGCAAAGACAGACTGGCTGTCACATTTATTGGAGAGAACAATGTTTCCATACCTGAAATAAAGCGTGATGCTAAACCACTGCTTCCCGAGTGCGTCTCACCCGGATGGGTAACCTGGAGCTTTCATGTGTATGTAGCCACACTGCTACAGAGACTGCACCACCCCTGGTGGGGGCCACGAGGTAGGGAAATCACCGAGCCTTAATGTGGGGAAGCCGTGAAGGATTGAGGAAACTACGCTCTCACCGAGGCTCATCCAGAGCTGTTTGAATTTTGGACAGTAATTGTGCAATCCATTAGAGGAGAGATATTTTGGCACTACATTACCCAGAAAGCCCTGTCTCGAGCAGCCAATTAAGGGCGGGCAATCTTTTAATTGGGTAAACGTGTCAAGCACGAACCAACTTCCGCCAGCCTCTGAAGAAGTATAAAACGAAACGCGTCAGGCAAAGACGGACTGGCTGTCACATTTCTTGGAGAGAACAATGTTTCCATACCTGAAATAAAGCGTGATGCTACACCACTGCTTCCCGAGTGCGTCTCACCCGGATGGGTAACCTGGAGCTTTCATGTGTATGTAGCCACCCTGCTAAAGAGACTGCACCACTCCTTGTGGGGGCCACGAGGTAGGGAAATCACCGAGCCTTAATGTGGGGAAGCCGTGAAGGATTGAGGAAACTATGCCCTCACCGAGGCTCATCCAGAGCTGTTTGAACTTTGGACAGTAATTGTGCAATCCATTAGAGGAGAGATATTTTGGCACTACATTACCCAGAAATCCCTGTCTCATTCGAGCAGCCAATTAAGGGCGGGCAAACTTTTAATTGGGTAAACGTGTCAGGCACGAACCAACTTCCGCCAGCCTCTGAAGAAGTATAAAACGAAACGCGTCAGGCAAAGACGGACTGGCTGTCACATTTATTGGAGAGAACAATGTTTCCATACCTGAAATAAAGCGTGATGCTAAACCACTGCTTCCCGAGTGCGTCTCACCCGGATGGGTAACCTGGAGCTTTCATGTGTATGTAGCCACCCTGCTACAGAGACTGCACCACCCCTGGTGGGGGCCACGAGGTAGGGAAATCACCGAGCCTTAATGTGGGGAAGCCGTGAAGGATTGAGGAAACTACGCTCTCACCGAGGCTCATCCAGAGCTGTTTGAATTTTGGACAGGAATTGTGGAATCCATTAGAGGAGAGATATTTTGGCACTACATTACCCAGAAAGCCCTGTCTCGAGCAGCCAATTAAGGGCGGGCAATCTTTTAATTGGGTAAATGTGTCAAGCATGAACCAACTTCTGCCAGCCTCTGAAGAAGTATAAAACGAAACGCGTCAGGCAAAGACGGACTGGCTGTCACATTTAATGGAGAGAACAATGTTTCCATACCTGAAATAAAGCGTGATGCTTAACCACTGCTTCCCGAGTGAGTCTCACCCGGATGGGTAACCTGGAGCTTTCATGTGTATGTAGCCACCCTGCTACAGAGACTACACCACCCCTGGTGGGGGCCACGAGGTAGGGAAATCACAGAGCCTTAATGTGGGGAAGCCGTGAAGGATTGAGGAAACTATGCTCTCACCGAGGCTCATCCAGAGCTGTTTGAACTTTGGACAGTAATTGTGCAATCCATTAGAGGATAGATATTTTGGCATTACATTACCCAGAAAGCCCTGTCTCATTCGAGCTGCCAATTAAGGGCGGGCAATCTTTTAATTGGGTAAACGTGTCAAGCACGAACCATGTTCCGCCAGCCTCTGAAGAAGTATAAATCGAAACGCGTCAGGCAAAGACGGACTGGCTGTCACATTTATTGGAGAGAACAATGTTTCCATACCTGAAATAAAGCGTGATGCTAAACTACTGCTTCCTGAGTGCGTCTCACCCGGATGGGTAACCTGGAGCTTTCATGTGTATGTAGCCACCCTGCTACGGAGACTGCACCACCCCTGGTGGGGGCCACGAGGTAGGGAAATTACCGAGCCTTAATGTGGGGAAGCCGTGAAGGATTGAGGAAACTACGCTCTCACCGAGGCTCATCCAGAGCTGTTTGAATTTTGGACAGTAATTGTGCAATCCATTAGAGGAGAGATATTTTGGCACTACATTACCCAGAAAGCCCTGTCTCATTCGAGCAGCCAATTAAGGGCGGGCAATCTTTTAATTGGGTAAACGTTTCAAGCACGAACCAACTTCCGCCAGCCTCTGAAGAAGTATAAAACTAAACACGTCAGGCAAAGACAGACTGGCTGTCACATTTGTTGGAGAGATCAATGTTTCCATACCTGAAATAAAGCGTGATGCTAAACCACTGCTTCCTGAGTGCGTCTCACCCGGATGGGTAACCTGGAGCTTTCATGTGTATGTAGCCACCCTGCTACAGAGTCTGCACCACCCCTGGTGGGGGCCACGAGGTAGGGAAATCACCGAGCCTTAATGTGGGGAAGCCGTGAAGGATTGAGGGAAGCCGTGAAGGATTGAAGGAAACTACGCTCTCACCGAGGCTCATCCAGAGCTGTTTGAATTTTGGACAGTAATTGTGCAATCCATTAGAGGCGAGATATTTTGGCACTACATTACCCAGAAAGCCCTGTCTCATTCGAGCAGCCAATTAAGGGCGGGCAATCTTTTAATTGGGTAAACGTGTCAAGCACGAACCAACTTCCGCCAGCCTCTGAAGAAGTATAAAACTAAACGCGTCAGGCAAAGACAGACTGGCTGTCACATTTATTGGAGAGAACAATGTTTCCATACCTGAAATAAAGCGTGATGCTAAACTACTGCTTCCCGAGTGCGTCTCACCCGGATGGGTAACCTGGAGCTTTCATGTGTATGTAGCCACCCTGCTACGGAGACTACACCACCCCTGGTGGGGGCCACGAGGTAGGGAAATTACCGAGCCTTAATGTGGGGAAGCCGTGAAGGATTGAGGAAACTACGCTCTCACCGAGGCTCATCCAGAGCTGTTTGAATTTTGGACAGTAATTGTGCAATCCATTAGAGGAGAGATATTTTGGCACTACATTACCCAGAAAGCCCTGTCTCATTCGAGCAGCCAATTAAGGGCGGGCAATCTTTTAATTGGGTAAACGTTTCAAGCACGAACCAACTTCCGCCAGCCTCTGAAGAAGTATAAAACTAAACACGTCAGGCAAAGACAGACTGGCTGTCACATTTGTTGGAGAGATCAATGTTTCCATACCTGAAATAAAGCGTGATGCTAAACCACTGCTTCCTGAGTGCGTCTCACCCGGATGGGTAACCTGGAGCTTTCATGTGTATGTAGCCACCCTGCTACAGAGTCTGCACCACCCCTGGTGGGGGCCACGAGGTAGGGAAATCACCGAGCCTTAATGTGGGGAAGCCGTGAAGGATTGAGGGAAGCCGTGAAGGATTGAGGAAACTACGCTCTCACCGAGGCTCATCCAGAGCTGTTTGAATTTTGGACAGTAATTGTGCAATCCATTAGAGGCGAGATATTTTGGCACTACATTACCCAGAAAGCCCTGTCTCATTCGAGCAGCCAATTAAGGGCGGGCAATCTTTTAATTGGGTAAACGTGTCAAGCACGAACCAACTTCCGCCAGCCTCTGAAGAAGTATAAAACTAAACGCGTCAGGCAAAGACAGACTGGCTGTCACATTTATTGGAGAGAACAATCTTTCCATACCTGAAATAAAGCGTGATGCTAAACCACTGCTTCCCGAGTGCGTCTCACCCGGATGGGTAACCTGGAGCTTTCATTTGTATGTAGCCACCCTGCTACAGAGACTGCACCACCCCTGGTGGGGGCCACGAGGTAGGGAAATCACCGAGCCTTAATGTGGGGAAGCCGTGAAGGATTGAGGAAACTACGCTCTCACCGAGGCTCATCCAGAGCTGTTTGAATTTTGGACAGTAATTGTGCAATCCATTAGAGGAGAGATATTTTGGCACTACATTACCCAGAAAGCCCTGTCTCGAGAAGCCAATTAAGGGCGGGCAATCTTTTAATTGGGTAAACGTGTCAAGCACGAACCAACTTCCGCCAGCCTCTGAAGAAGTATAAAACGAAACGCGTCAGGCAAAGACGGACTGGCTGTCACATTTCTTGGAGAGAACAATGTTTCCATACCTGAAATAAAGCGTGATGCTAAACCACTGCTTCCCGAGTGCGTCTCACCCGGATGGGTAACCTGGAGCTTTCATGTGTATGTAGCCACCCTGCTAAAGAGACTGCACCACTCCTTGTGGGGGCCACGAGGTAGGGAAATCACCGAGCCTTAATGTGGGGAAGCCATGAAGGATTGAGGAAACTATGCCCTCACCGAGGCTCATCCAGAGCTGTTTGAATTTTGGACAGTAATTGTGCAATCCATTAGAGGAGAGATATTTTGGCACTACATTACCCAGAAAGCCCTGTCTCATTCGAGCAGCCAATTAAGGGCGGGCAATCTTTTAATTGGGTAAATGTGTCAAGCACGAACCAACTTCCGCCAGCCTCTGAAGAAGTATAAAACGAAACGCGTCAGGCAAAGATGGATTGGCTGTCACATTTATTGGAGAGAACAATGTTTCCATACCTGAAATAAAGCGTGATGCTAAACCACTGCTTCCCGAGTGCGTCTCACCCGGAAGGGTAACCTGGAGCTTTCATGTGTATGAAGCCACCCTGCTACAGAGACTGCACCACCCCTGGTGGGGGCCACGAGGTAGGGAAATTACCGAGCCTTAATGTGGGGCAGCCGTGAAGGATTGAGGAAACTACGCTCTCACCGAGGCTCATCCAGAGCTGTTTGAATTTTGGACAGTAATTGTGCAATCCATTAGAGGAGAGATATTTTGGCACTACATTACGCAGAAAGCCCTGTCTCATTCGAGCAGCCAATTAAGGGCGGGCAATCTTTTAATTGGGTAAACTTGTCAAGCACGAACCAACTTCCGCCAGCCTCTGAAGAAGTATAAAACTAAACGCGTCAGGCAAAGACAGACTGGCTGTCACATTTATTGGAGAGAACAATGTTTCCATACCTGAAATAAAGCGTGATGCTAAACCACTGCTTCCCGAGTGCGTCTCACCCGGATGGGTAACCTGGAGCTTTCATGTGTATGTAGCCACCCTGCTACAGAGACTGCACCACCCCTGGTGGGGGCCACGAGGTAGGGAAATCACCGAGCCTTAATGTGGGGAAGCCGTGAAGGATTGAGGAAACTACGCTCTCACCGAGGCTCATCCAGAGCTGTTTGAATTTTGGACAGTAATTGTGCAATCCATTAGAGGAGAGATATTTTGGCACTACATTACCCAGAAAGCCCTGTCTCGAGCAGCCAATTAAGGGCGGGCAATCTTTTAATTGGGAAAACGTGTCAAGCACGAACCAACTTCCGCCAGCCTCTGAAGAAGTTTAAAACGAAACGCGTCAGGCAAAGACGGACTGGCTGTCACATTTCTTGGAGAGAACAATGTTTCCATACCTGAAATAAAGCGTGATGCTAAACCACTGCTTCCCGAGTGCGTCTCACCCGGATGGGTAACCTGGAGCTTTCATGTGTATGTAGCCACACTGCTAAAGAGACTGCACCACTCCTTGTGGGGGCCACGAGGTAGGGAAATCACCGAGCCTTAATGTGGGGAAGCCGTGAAGGATTGAGGAAACTATGCCCTCACCGAGGCTCATCCAGAGCTGTTTGAACTTTGGACAGTAATTGTGCAATCCATTAGAGGAGAGATATTTTGGCACTACATTACCCAGAAATCCCTGTCTCATTCGAGCAGCCAATTAAGGGCGGGCAAACTTTTAATTGGGTAAACGTGTCAAGCACGAACCAACTTCCGCCACCCTCTGAAGAAGTATAAAACGAAACGCGTCAGGCAAAGACGGACTGGCTGTCACATTTATTGGAGAGAACAATGTTTGCATACCTGAAATAAAGCGTGATGCTAAACCACTGCTTCCCGAGTGCGTCTCACCCGGATGGGTAACCTGGAGCTTTCATGTGTATGTAGCCACCCTGCTACAGAGACTGCACCACCCCTGGTGGGGGCCACGAGGTAGGGAAATCACCGAGCCTTAATGTGGGGAAGCCGTGAAGGATTGAGGAAACTACGCTCTCACCGAGGCTCATCCAGAGCTGTTTGAATTTTGGACAGGAATTGTGGAATCCATTAGAGGAGAGATATTTTGGCACTACATTATGCAGAAAGCCCTGTCTCATTCGAGCAGCCAATTAAGGGCGGGCAATCTTTTAATTGGGTAAATGTGTCAAGCATGAACCAACTTCTGCCAGCCTCTGAAGAAGTATAAAACGAAACGCGTCAGGCAAAGACGGACTGGCTGTCACATTTAATGGAGAGAACAATGTTTCCATACCTGAAATAAAGCGTGATGCTTAACCACTGCTTCCCGAGTGAGTCTCACCCGGATGGGTAACCTGGAGCTTTCATGTGTATGTAGCCACCCTGCTACAGAGACTACACCACCCCTGGTGGGGGCCACGAGGTAGGGAAATCACAGAGCCTTAATGTGGGGAAGCCGTGAAGGATTGAGGAAACTATGCTCTCACCGAGGCTCATCCAGAGCTGTTTGAACTTTGGACAGTAATTGTGCAATCCATTAGAGGATAGATATTTTGGCATTACATTACCCAGAAAGCCCTGTCTCATTCGAGCAGCCAATTAAGGGCGGGCAATCTTTTAATTGGGTAAACGTGTCAAGCACGAACCAACTTCCGCCAGCCTCTGAAGAAGTATAAATCGAAACGCGTCAGGCAAAGACGGACTGGCTGTCACATTTATTGGAGAGAACAATGTTTCCATACCTGAAATAAAGCGTGATGCTAAACCACTGCTTCCCGAGTGCGTCTCACCCGGATGGGTAACCTGGAGCTTTCATGTGTATGTAGCCACCCTGCTACGGAGACTGCACCACCCCTGGTGGGGGCCACGAGGTAGGGAAATTACCGAGCCTTAATGTGGGGAAGCCGTGAAGGATTGAGGAAACTACGCTCTCACCGAGGCTCATCCAGAGCTGTTTGAATTTTGGACAGTAATTGTGCAATCCATTAGAGGAGAGATATTTTGGCACTACATTACCCAGAAAGCCCTGTCTCATTCGAGCAGCCAATTAAGGGCGGGCAATCTTTTAATTGGGTAAACGTTTCAAGCACGAACCAACTTCCGCCAGCCTCTGAAGAAGTATAAAACTAAACACGTCAGGCAAAGACAGACTGGCTGTCACATTTGTTGGAGAGATCAATGTTTCCATACCTGAAATAAAGCGTGATGCTAAACCACTGCTTCCCGAGTGCGTCTCACCCGGATGGGTAACCTGGAGCTTTCATGTGTATGTAGCCACCCTGCTACAGAGACTGCACCACCCCTGGTGGGGGCCACGAGGTAGGGAAATCACCGAGCCTTAATGTGGGGAAGCCGTGAAGGATTGAGGAAACTACGCTCTCACCGAGGCTCATCCAGAGCTGTTTGAATTTTGGACAGTAATTGTGCAATCCATTAGAGGCGAGATATTTTGGCACTACATTACCCAGAAAGCCCTGTCTCATTCGAGCAGCCAATTAAGGGCGGGCAATCTTTTAATTGGGTAAACGTGTCAAGCACGAACCAACTTCCGCCAGCCTCTGAAGAAGTATAAAACGAAACGCGTCAGGCAAAGACGGACTGGTTGTCACATTTATTGGAGAGAACAATGTTTCCATACCTGAAATACAGCGTGATGCTAAACCACTGCTTCCCGAGTGCGTCTCACCCGTATGGGTAACCTGGAGCTTTCATGAGTATGTAGCCACCCTGCTACAGAGACTGCACCACCCCTGGTGAGGGCCACGAGGTAGGGAAATCAATCACCAAGCCTTAATGTGGGGAAGCCGTGAAGGATTGAGGAAACTACGCTCTCACCGAGGCTCATCCAGAGCTGTTTGAATTTTGGACAGTAATTGTGCAATCCATTAGAGGAGAGATATTTTGGCACTACATTACCCAGAAAGCCCTGTCTCATTTGAGCAGCCAATTAAGGGCGGGCAATCTTTTAATTGGGTAAATGTGTCAAGCATGAACCAACTTCCGCCAGCCTCTGAAGAAGTATAAAACGAAACGCGTCAGGCAAAGACGGACTGGCTGTCACATTTAATGGAGAGAACAATGTTTCCATACCTGAAATAAAGCATGATGCTTAACCACTGCTTCCCGAGTGAGTCTCACCCGGATGGGTAACCTGGAGCTTTCATGTGTATGTAGCCACCCTGCTACAGAGACTACACCACCCCTGGTGGGGGCCATGAGGTAGGGAAATCACCGAGCCTTAATGTGGGGAAGCCGTGAAGGATTGAGGAAACTATGCTCTCACCGAGGCTCATCCAGAGCTGTTTGAACTTTGGACAGTAATTGTGCAATCCATTAGAGGAGAGATATTTTGGCACTACATTACCCAGAAATCCCTGTCTCATTCGAGCAGCCAATTAAGGGCGGGCAATCTTTTAATTGGGTAACTGTGTCAAGCACGAACCAACTTCCGCCAGCCTCTGAAGAAGTATAAAACGAAACGCGTCAGGCAAAGACGGACTGGCTGTCACATTTCTTGGACAGAACAATGTTTCCATACCTGAAATAAAGCGTGATGCTAAACCACTGCTTCCCGAGTGCGTCTCACCCGGAAGGGTAACCTGGAGCTTTCATGTGTATGTAGCCACCCTGCTACAGAGACTGCACCACCCCTGGTGGGGGCCACGAGGTAGGGAAATCACCGAGCCTTAATGTGGGGAAGCCGTGAAGGATTGAAGAAACTACGCCCTCACTGAGGCTCATCCAGAGCTGTTTGAATTTTGGACAGTAATTGTGCAATCCATTAGAGGCGAGATATTTTGGCACTACATTACCCAGAAAGCCCTGTCTCATTCGAGCAGCCAATTAAGGGCGGGCAATCTTTTAACTGGGTAAACTTGTCAAGCACGAACCAACTTCCGCCAGCCTCTGAAGAAGTATAAAACTAAACGCGTCAGGCAAAGACAGACTGGCTGTCACATTTATTGGAGAGAACAATGTTTCCATACCTGAAATAAAGCGTGATGCTAAACCACTGCTTCCCGAGTGCGTCTCACCCGGATGGGTAACCTGGAGCTTTCATGTGTATGTAGCCACCCTGCTACAGAGACTGCACCACCCCTGGTGGTGGCCACAAGGTAGGAAAATCACCGAGCCTTAATGTGGGGAAGCCGTGAAGGATTAAGGAAACTACGCTCTCACCGACGCTCATCCAGAGCTGTTTGAATTTTGGACAGTAATTTTGCAATCCATTAGAGGCAAGATATTTTGGCACTACATTACCCAGAAAGCCCTGTCTCATTCGAGTAGCTAATTAAGGCCGGGCAATCTTTTAATTGGGTAAACGTGTCAAGCACGAACCAACTTCCGCCAGCCTCTGAAGAAGTATAAAACGAAACGCGTCAGACAAAGACGGACTGGCTGTCACATTTATTGGAGAGAACAATGTTTCCATACCTGAAATAAAGCGTGATGCTAAACCACTGCTTCCCGAGTGCGTCTCACCCGGATGGGTAACCTGGAGCTTTCATGTGTATGTAGCCACCCTGCTACAGAGACTGCACCACCCCTGGTGGGGGCCACGAGGTAGGGAAATCACCGAGCCTTAATGTGGGGAAGCCGTGAAGGATTGAGGAAACTACGCTCTCACCGAGGCTCATCCAGAGCTGTTTGAATTTTGGACAGTAATTGTGCAATCCATTAGAGGAGAGATATTTTGGCACTACATTACCCAGAAAGCCCTGTCTCGAGCAGCCAATTAAGGGCGGGCAATCTTTTAATTGGGTAAACGTGTCAAGCACGAACCAACTTCCGCCAGCCTCTGAAGAAGTATAAAACGAAACTCGTCAGGCAAAGACGGAATAGCTGTCACATTTCTTGGAGAGAACAATGTTTCCACACCTGAAATAAAGCGTGATGCTAAACCACTGCTTCCCGAGTGCGTCTCACCCGGATGGGTAACCTGGAGCTTTCATGTGTATGTAGCCACCCTGCTACAGAGACTGCACCACCCCTTGTGGGGGCCACGAGGTAGGGAAATCACCGAGCCTTAATGTGGGGAAGCCATGAAGGATTGAGGAAACTACGCCCTCACCGAGGCTCATCCTGAGCTGTTTGAATTTTGGACAGTAATTGTGCAATCCATTAGAGGAGAGATATTTTGGCACTGCATTACCCAGAAAGCCCTGTCTCATTCGAGCAGCCAATTAAGGGCAGGCAATCTTTTAATTGGGTAAATGTGTCAAGCACGAACCAACTTCCGCCAGCCTCTGAAGAAGTATAAAACGAAACGCGTCAGGCAAAGACGGATTGGCTGTCACATTTATTGGAGAGAACAATGTTTCCATACCTGAAATAAAGCGTGATGCTAAACCACTGCTTCCTGAGTGCGTCTCACCCGGATGGGTAACCTGGAGCTTTCATGTGTATGTAGCCACCCTGCTACAGAGACTGCACCACCCCTGGTGGGGGCAACGAGGTAGGGAAATCACAGAGCCTTAATGTGGGGAAGTCGTGAAGGATTGAGGAATCTACGCTCTCACGAGGCTCATGCAGAGCTGTTTGAATTTTGGACAGTAATTATGCAATCCATTAGAGGAGAGATATTTTGGCACTACATTACCCAGAAAGCCCTGTCTCATTCGAGCAGCCAATTAAGGGCGGGCAATCTTTTAATTGGGTAAACGTGTCAAGCACAAACCAACTTCCGCCAGCCTCTGAAGAAGTATAAAACGAAACGCGTCAGGCAAAGACAGACTGGCTGTCACATTTATTGGAGAGAACAATGTTTCCATACCTAAAATGAAGCGTGATGCTAAACCACTGCTTACCGAGTGCGTCTCACCCGGATGGGTAACCTGGAGCTCTCATGTGTATGTAGCCACCCTGCTACAGAGACTGCACCACCCCTGGTGGGGGCCACGAGGTAGGGAAATCACCGAGCCTTAATGTGGGGAAGCCGTGAAGGACTGAGGAAACTACGCTCTCACCGAGGCTCATCCAGAGCTGTTTGAACTTTGGACAGTAATTGTGCAATCCATTAGAGGAGAGATATTTTGGCACTACATTACCCAGAAATCCCTGTCTCATTCGAGCAGCCAATTAAGGGCGGGCAAACTTTTAATTGGGTAAACGTGTCAAGCACGAACCAACTTCCGCCAGCCTCTGAAGAAGTATAAACCGAAACGCGTCAGGCAAAGACGGACTGGCTGTCATATTTATTGGAGAGAAAAATGTTTCCATACCTGAAATAAAGCGTGATGCTAAACCACTGCTTCCCGAGTGCGTCTCACCCGGATGGGTAACCTGGAGCTTTCATGTGTATGTAGCCACCCTGCTACAGAGACTGCACCACCCCTGGTGGGGGCCACGAGGTAGGGAAATCACCGAGCCTTAATGTGGGGAAGCCGTGAAGGATTGAGGAAACTACGCTCTCACCGAGGCTCATCCAGAGCTGTTTGAATTTTGGACAGTAATTGTGCAATCCATTAGAGGAGAGATATTTTGGCACTACATTACCCAGAAAGCCCTGTCTCGAGCAGCCAATTAAGGGCGGGCAATCTTTTAATTGGGTAAACTTGTCAAGCACGAACCAACTTCCGCCAGCCTCTGAAGAAGTATAAAACTAAACGCGTCAGGCAAAGACAGACTGGCTGTCACATTTATTGGAGAGAACAATCTTTCCATACCTGAAATAAAGCGTGATGCTAAACCACTGCTTCCCGAGTGCGTCTCACCCGGATGGGTAACCTGGAGCTTTCATGTGTATGTAGCCACCCTGCTACAGAGACTGCACCACCCCTGGTGGGGGCCACAAGGTAGGGAAATCACCGAGCCTTAATGTGGGGAAGCCGTGAAGGATTGAGGAAACTACGTTCTCACCGAGGCTCATCCAGAGCTGTTTGAATTTTGGACAGTAATTGTGCAATCCATTAGAGGAGAGATATTTTGGCACTACATTACCCAGAAAGCCCTGTCTCGAGAAGCCAATTAAGGGTGGGCAATCTTTTAATTGGGTAAACGTGTCAAGCACGAACCAACTTCCGCCAGCCTCTGAAGAAGTATTAAACGAAACGCGTCAGGCAAAGACGGATTGGCTGTCACATTTATTGGAGAGAACAATGTTTCCATACCTGAAATAAAGCGTGATGCTAAACCACTGCTTCCCGAGTGCGTCTCACCCGGAAGGGTAACCTGGAGCTTTCATGTGTATGTAGCCACCCTGCTACAGAGACTGCACCACCCCTGGTGGGGGCCACGAGGTAGGGAAATTACCGAGCCTTAATGTGGGGAAGCCGTGAAGGATTGAGGAAACTACGCTCTCACCGAGGCTCATCCAGAGCTGTTTGAATTTTGGACAGTAATTGTGCAATCCATTAGAGGAGAGATATTTTGGCACTACATTACGCAGAAAGCCCTGTCTCATTCGAGCAGCCAATTAAGGGCGGGCAATCTTTTAATTGGGTAAACTTGTCAAGCACGAACTAACTTCCGCCAGCCTCTGAAGAAGTATAAAACTAAACGCGTCAGGCAAAGACAGACTGGCTGTCACATTTATTGGAGAGAACAATGTTTCCATACCTGAAATAAAGCGTGATGCTAAACCACTGCTTCCCGAGTGCGTCTCACCCGGATGGGTAACCTGGAGCTTTCATGTGTATGTAGCCACCCTGCTACAGAGACTGCACCACCCCTGGTGGGGGCCACGAGGTAGGGAAATCACCGAGCCTTAATGTGGGGAAGCCGTGAAGGATTGAGGAAACTACGCTCTCACCGAGGCTCATCCAGAGCTGTTTGAATTTTTGACAGTAATTGTGCAATCCATTAGAGGAGAGATATTTTGGCACTACATTACCCAGAAAGCCCTGTCTCGAGCAGCCAATTAAGGGCAGGCAATCTTTTAATTGGGTAAACGTGTCAAGCACGAACCAACTTCCGCCAGCCTCTGAAGAAGTATAAAACGAAACGCGTCAGGCAAAGACGGATTGGCTGTCACATTTATTGGAGAGAACAATGTTTCCATACCTGAAATAAAGCGTGATGCTAAACCACTGCTTCCCGAGTGCGTCTCACCCGGAAGGGTAACCTGGAGCTTTCATGTGTATGTAGCCACCCTGCTACAGAGACTGCACCACCCCTGGTGGGGGCCACGAGGTAGGGAAATCACCGAGCCTTAATGTGGGGAAGCCGTGAAGGATTGAAGAAACTACGCCCTCACCGAGGCTCATCCAGAGCTGTTTGAATTTTGGACAGTAATTGTGCAATCCATTAGAGGAGAGATATTTTGGCACTACATTACCCAGAAAGCCCTGTCTCATTCGAGCAGCCAATTAAGGGCGGGCAATCTTTTAATTGGGTAAACGTGTCAAGCACGAACCAACTTCCGCCAGCCTCTGAAGAAGTATAAAACGAAACGCGTCAGGCAAAGACAGACTGGCTGTCACATTTATTGGAGAGAACAATGTTTCCATACCTGAAATGAAGCGTGATGCTAAACCACTGCTTCCCGAGTGCGTCTCACCCGGATGGGTAACCTGGAGCTTTCATGTGTATGTAGCCACCCTGCTACAGAGACTGCACCACCCCTGGTGGGGGCCACGAGGTAGGGAAATCACCGAGCCTTAATGTGGGGAAGCCGTGAAGGATTGAGGAAACTACGCTCTCACCGAGGCTCATCCAGAGCTGTTTGAATTTTGGACAGTAATTGTGCAATCCATTAGAGGCGAGATATTTTGGCACTACATTACCCAGAAAGCCCTGTCTCATTCGAGCAGCCAATTAAGGGCGGGCAATCTTTTAATTGGGTAAACGTGTCAAGCACGAACCAACTTCCGCCAGCCTCTGAAGAAGTATAAAACGAAACGCGTCAGGCAAAGACGGACTGGTTGTCACATTTATTGGAGAGAACAATGTTTCCATACCTGAAATACAGCGTGATGCTAAACCACTGCTTCCCGAGTGCGTCTCACCCGTATGGGTAACCTGGAGCTTTCATGAGTATGTAGCCACCCTGCTACAGAGACTGCACCACCCCTGGTGGGGGCCACGAGGTAGGGAAATCAATCACCAAGCCTTAATGTGGGGAAGCCGTGAAGGATTGAGGAAACTACGCTCTCACCGAGGCTCATCCAGAGCTGTTTGAATTTTGGACAGTAATTGTGCAATCCATTAGAGGAGAGATATTTTGGCACTACATTACCCAGAAAGCCCTGTCTCATTTGAGCAGCCAATTAAGGGCGGGCAATCTTTTAATTGGGTAAATGTGTCAAGCATGAACGAACTTCCGCCAGCCTCTGAAGAAGTATAAAACGAAACGCGTCAGGCAAAGACGGACTGGCTGTCACATTTAATGGAGAGAACAATGTTTCCATACCTGAAATAAAGCATGATGCTTAACCACTGCTTCCCGAGTGAGTCTCACCCGGATGGGTAACCTGGAGCTTTCATGTGTATGTAGCCACCCTGCTACAGAGACTACACCACCCCTGGTGGGGGCCATGAGGTAGGGAAATCACCGAGCCTTAATGTGGGGAAGCCGTGAAGGATTGAGGAAACTATGCTCTCACCGAGGCTCATCCAGAGCTGTTTGAACTTTGGACAGTAATTGTGCAATCCATTAGAGGAGAGATATTTTGGCACTACATTACCCAGAAATCCCTGTCTCATTCGAGCAGCCAATTAAGGGCGGGCAATCTTTTAATTGGGTAAATGTGTCAAGCACGAACCAACTTCCGCCAGCCTCTGAAGAAGTATAAAACGAAACGCGTCAGGCAAAGACGGACTGGCTGTCACATTTCTTGGACAGAACAATGTTTCCATACCTGAAATAAAGCGTGATGCTAAACCACTGCTTCCCGAGTGCGTCTCACCCGGAAGGGTAACCTGGAGCTTTCATGTGTATGTAGCCACCCTGCTACAGAGACTGCACCACCCCTGGTGGGGGCCACGAGGTAGGGAAATCACCGAGCCTTAATGTGGGGAAGCCGTGAAGGATTGAAGAAACTACGCCCTCACTGAGGCTCATCCAGAGCTGTTTGAATTTTGGACAGTAATTGTGCAATCCATTAGAGGCGAGATATTTTGGCACTACATTACCCAGAAAGCCCTGTCTCATTCGAGCAGCCAATTAAGGGCGGGCAATCTTTTAACTGGGTAAACTTGTCAAGCACGAACCAACTTCCGCCAGCCTCTGAAGAAGTATAAAACTAAACGCGTCAGGCAAAGACAGACTGGCTGTCACATTTATTGGAGAGAACAATGTTTCCATACCTGAAATAAAGCGTGATGCTAAACCACTGCTTCCCGAGTGCGTCTCACCCGGATGGGTAACCTGGAGCTTTCATGTGTATGTAGCCACCCTGCTACAGAGACTGCACCACCCCTGGTGGTGGCCACAAGGTAGGAAAATCACCGAGCCTTAATGTGGGGAAGCCGTGAAGGATTAAGGAAACTACGCTCTCACCGACGCTCATCCAGAGCTGTTTGAATTTTGGACAGTAATTTTGCAATCCATTAGAGGCAAGATATTTTGGCACTACATTACCCAGAAAGCCCTGTCTCATTCGAGTAGCTAATTAAGGCCGGGCAATCTTTTAATTGGGTAAACGTGTCAAGCACGAACCAACTTCCACCAGCCTCTGAAGAAGTATAAAACGAAACGCGTCAGACAAAGACGGACTGGCTGTCACATTTATTGGAGAGAACAATGTTTCCATACCTGAAATAAAGCGTGATGCTAAACCACTGCTTCCCGAGTGCGTCTCACCCGGATGGGTAACCTGGAGCTTTCATGTGTATGTAGCCACCCTGCTACAGAGACTGCACCACCCCTGGTGGGGGCCACGAGGTAGGGAAATCACCGAGCCTTAATGTGGGGAAGCCGTGAAGGATTGAGGAAACTACGCTCTCACCGAGGCTCATCCAGAGCTGTTTGAATTTTGGACAGTAATTGTGCAATCCATTAGAGGAGAGATATTTTGGCACTACATTACCCAGAAAGCCCTGTCTCGAGCAGCCAATTAAGGGCGGGCAATCTTTTAATTGGGTAAACGTGTCAAGCACGAACCAACTTCCGCCAGCCTCTGAAGAAGTATAAAACGAAACTCGTCAGGCAAAGACGGAATAGCTGTCACATTTCTTGGAGAGAACAATGTTTCCACACCTGAAATAAAGCGTGATGCTAAACCACTGCTTCCCGAGTGCGTCTCACCCGGATGGGTAACCTGGAGCTTTCATGTGTATGTAGCCACCCTGCTACAGAGACTGCACCACCCCTTGTGGGGGCCACGAGGTAGGGAAATCACCGAGCCTTAATGTGGGGAAGCCATGAAGGATTGAGGAAACTACGCCCTCACCGAGGCTCATCCTGAGCTGTTTGAATTTTGGACAGTAATTGTGCAATCCATTAGAGGAGAGATATTTTGGCACTGCATTACCCAGAAAGCCCTGTCTCATTCGAGCAGCCAATTAAGGGCAGGCAATCTTTTAATTGGGTAAATGTGTCAAGCACGAACCAACTTCCGCCAGCCTCTGAAGAAGTATAAAACGAAACGCGTCAGGCAAAGACGGATTGGCTGTCACATTTATTGGAGAGAACAATGTTTCCATACCTGAAATAAAGCGTGATGCTAAACCACTGCTTCCTGAGTGCGTCTCACCCGGATGGGTAACCTGGAGCTTTCATGTGTATGTAGCCACCCTGCTACAGAGACTGCACCACCCCTGGTGGGGGCAACGAGGTAGGGAAATCACAGAGCCTTAATGTGGGGAAGTCGTGAAGGATTGAGGAATCTACGCTCTCACGAGGCTCATGCAGAGCTGTTTGAATTTTGGACAGTAATTATGCAATCCATTAGAGGAGAGATATTTTGGCACTACATTACCCAGAAAGCCCTGTCTCATTCGAGCAGCCAATTAAGGGCGGGCAATCTTTTAATTGGGTAAACGTGTCAAGCACAAACCAACTTCCGCCAGCCTCTGAAGAAGTATAAAACGAAACGCGTCAGGCAAAGACAGACTGGCTGTCACATTTATTGGAGAGAACAATGTTTCCATACCTAAAATGAAGCGTGATGCTAAACCACTGCTTACCGAGTGCGTCTCACCCGGATGGGTAACCTGGAGCTCTCATGTGTATGTAGCCACCCTGCTACAGAGACTGCACCACCCCTGGTGGGGGCCACGAGGTAGGGAAATCACCGAGCCTTAATGTGGGGAAGCCGTGAAGGACTGAGGAAACTACGCTCTCACCGAGGCTCATCCAGAGCTGTTTGAACTTTGGACAGTAATTGTGCAATCCATTAGAGGAGAGATATTTTGGCACTACATTACCCAGAAATCCCTGTCTCATTCGAGCAGCCAATTAAGGGCGGGCAAACTTTTAATTGGGTAAACGTGTCAAGCACGAACCAACTTCCGCCAGCCTCTGAAGAAGTATAAACCGAAACGCGTCAGGCAAAGACGGACTGGCTGTCATATTTATTGGAGAGAAAAATGTTTCCATACCTGAAATAAAGCGTGATGCTAAACCACTGCTTCCCGAGTGCGTCTCACCCGGATGGGTAACCTGGAGCTTTCATGTGTATGTAGCCACCCTGCTACAGAGACTGCACCACCCCTGGTGGGGGCCACGAGGTAGGGAAATCACCGAGCCTTAATGTGGGGAAGCCGTGAAGGATTGAGGAAACTACGCTCTCACCGAGGCTCATCCAGAGCTGTTTGAATTTTGGACAGTAATTGTGCAATCCATTAGAGGAGAGATATTTTGGCACTACATTACCCAGAAAGCCCTGTCTCGAGCAGCCAATTAAGGGCGGGCAATCTTTTAATTGGGTAAACTTGTCAAGCACGAACCAACTTCCGCCAGCCTCTGAAGAAGTATAAAACTAAACGCGTCAGGCAAAGACAGACTGGCTGTCACATTTATTGGAGAGAACAATCTTTCCATACCTGAAATAAAGCGTGATGCTAAACCACTGCTTCCCGAGTGCGTCTCACCCGGATGGGTAACCTGGAGCTTTCATGTGTATGTAGCCACCCTGCTACAGAGACTGCACCACCCCTGGTGGGGGCCACGAGGTAGGGAAATCACCGAGCCTTAATGTGGGGAAGCCGTGAAGGATTGAGGAAACTACGCTCTCACCGAGGCTCATCCAGAGCTGTTTGAATTTTGGACAGTAATTGTGCAATCCATTAGAGGAGAGATATTTTGGCACTACATTACCCAGAAAGCCCTGTCTCGAGAAGCCAATTAAGGGTGGGCAATCTTTTAATTGGGTAAACGTGTCAAGCACGAACCAACTTCCGCCAGCCTCTGAAGAAGTATTAAACGAAACGTGCAGGCAAAGACGGACTGGCTGTCACATTTCTTGGAGAGAACAATGTTTTCATACCTGAAATAAAGCGTGATGCTAAACCACTGCTTCCCGAGTGCGTCTCACCCGGATGGGTAACCTGGAGCTTTCATGTGTATGTAGCCACCCTGCTAAAGAGACTGCACCACTCCTTGTGGGGGCCACGAGGTAGGGAAATCACCGAGCCTTAATGTGGGGAAGCCGTGAAGGATTGAGGAAACTATGCCCTCACCGAGGCTCATCCAGAGCTGTTTGAATTTTGGACAGTAATTGTGCAATCCATTAGAGGAGAGATATTTTGGCACTACATTACCGAGAAAGCCCTGTCTCATTCGAGCAGCCAATTAAGGGCGGGCAATCTTTTAATTGGGTAAATGTGTCAAGCACAAACCAACTTCCTCCAGCCTCTGAAGAAGTATAAAACGAAACGCGTCAGGCAAAGACGGATTGGCTGTCACATTTATTGGAGAGAACAATGTTTCCATACCTGAAATAAAGCGTGATGCTAAACCACTGCTTCCCGAGTGCGTCTCACCCGGAAGGGTAACCTGGAGCTTTCATGTGTATGTAGCCACCCTGCTACAGAGACTGCACCACCCCTGGTGGGGGCCACGAGGTAGGGAAATTACCGAGCCTTAATGTGGGGAAGCCGTGAAGGATTGAGGAAACTACGCTCTCACCGAGGCTCATCCAGAGCTGTTTGAATTTTGGACAGTAATTGTGCAATCCATTAGAGGAGAGATATTTTGGCACTACATTACGCAGAAAGCCCTGTCTCATTCGAGCAGCCAATTAAGGGCGGGCAATCTTTTAATTGGGTAAACTTGTCAAGCACGAACCAACTTCCGCCAGCCTCTGAAGAAGTATAAAACTAAACGCGTCAGGCAAAGACAGACTGGCTGTCACATTTATTGGAGAGAACAATGTTTCCATACCTGAAATAAAGCGTGATGCTAAACCACTGCTTCCCGAGTGCGTCTCACCCGGATGGGTAACCTGGAGCTTTCATGTGTATGTAGCCACCCTGCTACAGAGACTGCACCACCCCTGGTGGGGGCCACGAGGTAGGGAAATCACCGAGCCTTAATGTGGGGAAGCCGTGAAGGATTGAGGAAACTACGCTCTCACCGAGGCTCATCCAGAGCTGTTTGAATTTTTGACAGTAATTGTGCAATCCATTAGAGGAGAGATATTTTGGCACTACATTACCCAGAAAGCCCTGTCTCGAGCAGCCAATTAAGGGCAGGCAATCTTTTAATTGGGTAAACGTGTCAAGCACGAACCAACTTCCGCCAGCCTCTGAAGAAGTATAAAACGAAACGCGTCAGGCAAAGACGGATTGGCTGTCACATTTATTGGAGAGAACAATGTTTCCATACCTGAAATAAAGCGTGATGCTAAACCACTGCTTCCCGAGTGCGTCTCACCCGGAAGGGTAACCTGGAGCTTTCATGTGTATGTAGCCACCCTGCTACAGAGACTGCACCACCCCTGGTGGGGGCCACGAGGTAGGGAAATCACCGAGCCTTAATGTGGGGAAGCCGTGAAGGATTGAAGAAACTACGCCCTCACCGAGGCTCATCCAGAGCTGTTTGAATTTTGGACAGTAATTGTGCAATCCATTAGAGGAGAGATATTTTGGCACTACATTACCCAGAAAGCCCTGTCTCATTCGAGCAGCCAATTAAGGGCGGGCAATCTTTTAATTGGGTAAACGTGTCAAGCACGAACCAACTTCCGCCAGCCTCTGAAGAAGTATAAAACGAAACGCGTCAGGCAAAGACAGACTGGCTGTCACATTTATTGGAGAGAACAATGTTTCCATACCTGAAATGAAGCGTGATGCTAAACCACTGCTTCCCGAGTGCGTCTCACCCGGATGGGTAACCTGGAGCTTTCATGTGTATGTAGCCACCCTGCTACAGAGACTGCACCACCCCTGGTGGGGGCCACGAGGTAGGGAAATCACCGAGCCTTAATGTGGGGAAGCTGTGAAGGACTGAGGAAACTACGCTCTCACCGAGGCTCATCCAGAGCTGTTTGAACTTTGGACAGTAATTGTGCAATCCATTAGAGGAGAGATATTTTGGCACTACATTACCCAGAAATCCCTGTCTCATTCGAGCAACCAATTAAGGGCGGGCAAACTTTTAATTGGGTAAATGTGTCAAGCACGAACCAACTTCCGCCAGCCTCTGAAGAAGTATAAAACGAAACGCGTCAGGCAAAGACGGACTGGCTGTCATATTTCTTGGAGAGAAAAATGTTTCCATACCTGAAATAAAGCGTGATGCTAAACAACTGCTTCCCGAGTGCGTCTCACCCGGATGGGTAACCTGGAGCTTTCATGTGTATGTAGCCACCCTGCTACAGAGACTGCACCACCCCTGGTGGGGGCCACGAGGTAGGGAAATCACTCAGCCTTAATGTGGGGAAGCCGTGAAGGATTGAGGAAACTAAGCTCTCACCGAGGCTCATCCAGAGATGTTTGAATTTTGGACAGTAATTGTGCAATCCATTAGAGGAGAGATATTTTGGCACTACATTACGCAGAAAGCCCTGTCTCATTCGAGCAGCCAATTAAGGGCGGGCAATCTTTTAATTGGGTAAACTTGTCAAGCACGAACCAACTTCCGCCAGCCTCTGAAGAAGTATAAAACTAAACGCGTCAGGCAAAGACAGCCTGGCTGTCACATTTATTGGAGAGAACAATGTTTCCATACCTGAAATAAAGCGTGATGCTAAACCACTGCTTCCCGAGTTCGTCTCACCCGGATGGGTAACCTGGAGCTTTCATGTGTATGTAGCCACCCTGCTACAGAGACTGCACCACCCCTGGTGGTGGCCACGAGGTAGGAAAATCACCGAGCCTTAATGTGGGGAAGCCGTGAAGGATTGAGGAAACTACGCTCTCACCGAGGCTCATCCAGACCTGTTTGAATTTTGGACAGTAATTGTGCAATCCATTAGAGGCGAGATATTTTGGCACTACATTACCCAGAAAGCCCTGTCTCATTCGAGTAGCCAATTAAGGGCGGGCAATCTTTTAATTGGGTAAACGTGTCAAGCACGAACCAACTTTCGCCAGCCTCTGAAGAAGTATAAATCCAAACGCGTCAGGCAAAGACGGACTGGCTGTCACATTTATTGGAGAGAACAATGTTTCCATACCTGAAATAAAGCGTGATGCTAAACCACTGCTTCCCGAGTGCGTCTCACCCGGATGGGTAACCTGGAGCTTTCATGTGTATGTAGCCACCCTGCTACAGAGACTGCACCACCCCTGGTGGGGGCCACGAGGTAGGGAAATCACCGAGCCTTAATGTGGGGAAGCCGTGAAGGATTGAGGAAACTACGCTCTCACAGAGGCTCATCCAGAGCTGTTTGAATTTTGGACAGTAATTGTGCAATCCATTAGAGGAGAGATATTTTGGCACTACATTACCCAGAAAGCCCTGTCTCGAGCAGCCAATTAAGGGCGGGCAATCTTTTAATTGGGTAAACGTGTCAAGCACGAACCAACTTCCGCCAGCCTCTGAAGAAGTATAAAACGAAACGCGTCAGGCAAAGACGGACTGGCTGTCACATTTCTTGGAGAGAACAATGTTTCCATACCTGAAGTAAAGCGTGATGCTAAACCACTGCTTCCCGAGTGCGTCTCACCCGGATGGGTAACCTGGAGCTTTCATGTGTATGTAGCCACCCTGCTACAGAGACTGCACCACTCCTTGTGGGGGCCACGAGGTAGGGAAATCACCGAGCCTTAATGTGGGGAAGCCGTGAAGGATTGAGGAAACTATGCCCTCACCGAGGCTCATCCAGAGCTGTTTGAATTTTGGACAGTAATTGTGCAATCAATTAGAGGAGAGATATTTTGGCACTACATTACCCAGAAAGCCCTGTCTCATTCGAGCAGCCAATTAAGGGCGGGCAATCTTTTAATTGGGTAAATGTGTCAAGCACGAACCAAATTCCGCCAGCCTCTGAAGAAGTATAAAACGAAACGCGTCAGGCAAAGACGGATTGGCTGTCATATTTATTGGAGAGAACAATGTTTCCATACCTGAAATAAAGCGTGATGCTAAACCACTGCTTCCCGAGTGCGTCTCACCCGGAAGGGTAACCTGGAGCTTTCATGTGTATGTAGCCACCCTGCTACAGAGACTGCACCACCCCTGGTGGGGGCCACGAGGTAGGGAAATTACCGAGCCTTAATGTGGGGAAGCCGTGAAGGATTGAGGAAACTATGCTCTCACCGAGGCTCATCCAGAGCTGTTTGAATTTTGGAAAGTAATTGTGCAATCCATTAGAGGAGAGATATTTTGGCAGAGCAGCCAATTAAGGGCGGGCAATCTTTTAATTGGGTAAACGTGTCAAGCACGAACCAACTTCCGCCAGCCTCTGAAGAAGTATAAAACGAAACGCGTCAGGCAAAGACGGACTGGCTGTCACATTTCTTGGAGAGAACAATGTTTCCATACCTGAAATAAAGCTTGATGCTAAACCACTGCTTCCCGAGTGAGTCTCACCCGGATGGGTAACCTGGAGCTTTCATGTGTATGTAGCCACCCTGCTACAGAGACTGCACCACCCCTGGTGGGGGCCACGAGGTAGGGAAATCACCGAGCCTTAATGTGGGGAAGCCGTGAAGGATTGAAGAAACTACGCCCTCACCGAGGCTCATCCAGAGCTGTTTGAATTTTGGACAGTAATTGTGCAATCCATTAGAGGCGAGATATTTTGGCACTACATTACCCAGAAAGCCCTGTCTCATTCGAGCAGCCAATTAAGGGCGGGCAATCTTTTAATTGGGTAAACGTGTCAAGCACGAACCAACTTCCGCCAGCCTCTGAAGAAGTATAAAACGAAACGCGTCAGGCAAAGACGGACTGGCTGTCACATTTCTTGGAGAGAACAATGTTTCCATACCTGAAATAAAGCTTGATGCTAAACCACTGCTTCCCGAGTGAGTCTCACCCGGATGGGTAACCTGGAGCTTTCATGTGTATGTAGCCACCCTGCTACAGAGACTGCACCACCCCTGGTGGGGGCCACGAGGTAGGGAAATCACCGAGCCTTAATGTGGGGAAGCCGTGAAGGATTGAAGAAACTACGCCCTCACCGAGGCTCATCCAGAGCTGTTTGAATTTTGGACAGTAATTGTGCAATCCATTAGAGGCGAGATATTTTGGCACTACATTACCCAGAAAGCCCTGTCTCATTCGAGCAGCCAATTAAGGGCGGGCAATCTTTTAATTGGTAAACGTGTCAAGCACGAACCAACTTCCGCCAGCCTCTGAAGAAGTATAAAACGAAACGCGTCAGGCAAAGACGGACTGGTTGTCACATTTATTGGAGAGAACAATGTTTCCATACCTGAAATAAAGCGTGATGCTAAACCACTGCTTCCCGAGTGCGTCTCACCCGGATGGGTAACCTGGAGCTTTCATGTGTATGTAGCCACCCTGCTACAGAGACTGCACCACCCCTGGTGGGGGCCACGAGGTAGGGAAATCACCGAGCCTTAATGTGGGGAAGCCGTGAAGGATTGAAGAAACTACGCCCTCACCGAGGCTCATCCAGAGCTGTTTGAATTTTGGACAGTAATTGTGCAATCCATTAGAGGAGAGATATTTTGGCACTACATTACCCAGAAAGCCCTGTCTCATTCGAGCAGCCAATTAAGGGCGGGCAATCTTTTAATTGGGTAAACGTGTCAAGCACGAACCAACTTCCGCCAGCCTCTGAAGAAGTATAAAACGAAATGCGTCAGGCAAAGACAGACTGGCTGTCACATTTATTGGAGAGAACAATGTTTCCATACCTGAAATGAAGCGTGATGCTAAACCACTGCTTCCCGAGTGCGTCTCACCCGGATGGGTAACCTGGAGCTTTCATGTGTATGTAGCCACCCTGCTACAGAGACTGCACCACCCCTGGTGGGGGCCACGAGGTAGGGAAATCACCGAGCCTTAATGTGGGGAAGCTGTGAAGGACTGAGGAAACTACGCTCTCACCGAGGCTCATCCAGAGCTGTTTGAACTTTGGACAGTAATTGTGCAATCCATTAGAGGAGAGATATTTTGGCACTACATTACCCAGAAATCCCTGCCTCATTCGAGCAACCAATTAAGGGCGGGCAAACTTTTAATTGGGTAAACGTGTCAAGCACGAACCAACTTCCGCCAGCCTCTGAAGAAGTATAAAACGAAACGCGTCAGGCAAAGACGGACTGGCTGTCATATTTCTTGGAGAGAAAAATGTTTCCATACCTGAAATAAAGCGTGATGCTAAACCACTGCTTCCCGAGTGCGTCTCACCCGGATGGGTAACCTGGAGCTTTCATGTGTATGTAGCCACCCTGCTACAGAGACTGCACCACCCCTGGTGGGGGCCACGAGGTAGGGAAATCACTCAGCCTTAATGTGGGGAAGCCGTGAAGGATTGAGGAAACTACGCTCTCACCGAGGCTCATCCAGAGCTGTTTGAATTTTGAACAGTAATTGTGCAATCCATTAGAGGAGAGATATTTTAGCACTACATTACGCAGAAAGCCCTGTCTCATTCGAGCAGCCAATTAAGGGCGGGCAATCTTTTAATTGGGTAAACTTGTCAAGCACGAACCAACTTCCGCCAGCCTCTGAAGAAGTATAAAACTAAACGCGTCAGGCAAAGACAGACTGGCTGTCACATTTATTGGAGAGAACAATGTTTCCATACCTGAAATAAAGCGTGATGCTAAACCACTGCTTCCCGAGTTCGTCTCCCCCGGATGGGTAACCTGGAGCTTTCATGTGTATGTAGCCACCCTGCTACAGAGACTGCACCAACCCTGGTGGTGGCCACGAGGTAGGAAAATCACCGAGCCTTAATGTGGGGAAGCCGTGAAGGATTGAGGAAACTACGCTCTCACCGAGGCTCATCCAGACCTGTTTGAATTTTGGACAGTAATTGTGCAATCCATTAGAGGCGAGATATTTTGGCACTACATTACCCAGAAAGCCCTGTCTCATTCGAGTAGCCAATTAAGGGCGGGCAATCTTTTAATTGGGTAAACGTGTCAAGCACGAACCAACTTTCGCCAGCCTCTGAAGAAGTATAAATCCAAACGCGTCAGGCAAAGACGGACTGGCTGTCACATTTATTGGAGAGAACAATGTTTCCATACCTGAAATAAAGCGTGACGCTAAACCACTGCTTCCCGAGTTCGTCTCACCCGGATGGGTAACCTGGAGCTTTCATGTGTATGTAGCCACCCTGCTACAGAGACTGCACCAACCCTGGTGGTGGCCACGAGGTAGGAAAATCACCGAGCCTTAATGTGGGGAAGCCGTGAAGGATTGAGGAAACTACGCTCTCACCGAGGCTCATCCAGACCTGTTTGAATTTTGGACAGTAATTGTGCAATCCATTAGAGGCGAGATATTTTGGCACTACATTACCCAGAAAGCCCTGTCTCATTCGAGTAGCCAATTAAGGGCGGGCAATCTTTTAATTGGGTAAACGTGTCAAGCACGAACCAACTTTCGCCAGCCTCTGAAGAAGTATAAATCCAAACGCGTCAGGCAAAGACGGACTGGCTGTCACATTTATTGGAGAGAACAATGTTTCCATACCTGAAATAAAGCGTGATGCTAAACCACTGCTTCCCGAGTGCGTCTCACCCGGATGGGTAACCTAGAGCTTTCATGTGTATGTAGCCACCCTGCTACAGAGACTGCACCACCCCTGGTGGGGGCCACGAGGTAGGGAAATCACCGAGCCTTAATGTGGGGAAGCCGTGAAGGATTGAGGAAACTACGCTCTCACCGAGGCTCATCCAGAGCTGTTTGAATTTTGGACAGTAATTGTGCAATCCATTAGAGGAGAGATATTTTGGCACTACATTACCCAGAAAGCCCTGTCTCGAGCAGCCAATTAAGGGCGGGCAATCTTTTAATTGGGTAAACGTGTCAAGCACGAACCAACTTCCGCCAGCCTCTGAAGAAGTATAAAACGAAACGCGTCAGGCAAAGACGGACTGGCTGTCACATTTCTTGGAGAGAACAATGTTTCCATACCTGAAGTAAAGCGTGATGCTAAACCACTGCTTCCCGAGTGCGTCTCACCCGGATGGGTAACCTGGAGCTTTCATGTGTATGTAGCCACCCTGCTACAGAGACTGCACCACTCCTTGTGGGGGCCACGAGGTAGGAAAATCACCGAGCCTTAATGTGGGGAAGCCGTGAAGGATTGAGGAAACTATGCCCTCACCGAGGCTCATCCAGAGCTGTTTGAAGTTTGGACAGTAATTGTGCAATCAATTAGAGGAGAGATATTTTGGCACTACATTACCCAGAAAGCCCTGTCTCATTCGAGCAGCCAATTAAGGGCGGGCAATCTTTTAATTGGGTAAATGTGTCAAGCACGAACCAAATTCCGCCAGCCTCTGAAGAAGTATAAAACGAAACGCGTCAGGCAAAGACGGATTGGCTGTCACATTTATTGGAGAGAACAATGTTTCCATACCTGAAATAAAGCGTGATGCTAAACCACTGCTTCCCGAGTGAGTCTCACCCGGAAGGGTAACCTGGAGCTTTCATGTGTATGTAGCCACCCTGCTACAGAGACTGCACCACCCCTGGTGGGGGCCACGAGGTAGGGAAATTACCGAGCCTTAATGTGGGGAAGCCGTGAAGGATTGAGGAAACTATGCTCTCACCGAGGCTCATCCAGAGCTGTTTGAATTTTGGAAAGTAATTGTGCAATCCATTAGAGGAGAGATATTTTGGCAGAGCAGCCAATTAAGGGCGGGCAATCTTTTAATTGGGTAAACGTGTCAAGCACGAACCAACTTCCGCCAGCCTCTGAAGAAGTATAAAACGAAACGCGTCAGGCAAAGACGGACTGGCTGTCACATTTCTTGGAGAGAACAATGTTTCCATACCTGAAATAAAGCTTGATGCTAAACCACTGCTTCCCGAGTGAGTCTCACCCGGATGGGTAACCTGGAGCTTTCATGTGTATGTAGCCACCCTGCTACAGAGACTGCACCACCCCTGGTGGGGGCCACGAGGTAGGGAAATCACCGAGCCTTAATGTGGGGAAGCCGTGAAGGATTGAAGAAACTACGCCCTCACCGAGGCTCATCCAGAGCTGTTTGAATTTTGGACAGTAATTGTGCAATCCATTAGAGGCGAGATATTTTGGCACTACATTACCCAGAAAGCCCTGTCTCATTCGAGCAGCCAATTAAGGGCGGGCAATCTTTTAATTGGGTAAACGTGTCAAGCACGAACCAACTTCCGCCAGCCTCTGAAGAAGTATAAAACGAAACGCGTCAGGCAAAGACGGACTGGTTGTCACATTTATTGGAGAGAACAATGTTTCCATACCTGAAATAAAGCGTGATGCTAAACCACTGCTTCCTGAGCGCGTCTCACCCGGATGGGTAACCTGGAGCTTTCATGTGTATGTAGCCACCCTGCTACAGAGACTGCACCACCCCTGGTGGGGGCCACGAGGTAGGGAAATCACCGAGCCTTAATGTGGGGAAGCCGTGAAGGATTGAGGAAACTATGCTCTCACCGAGGCTCATCCAGAGCTGTTTGAACTTTGAACAGTAAGTGTGCAATCCATTAGAGGAGAGATATTTTGGCACTACATTACCCAGAAAGCCCTGTCTCGAGCAGCCAATTAAGGTCGGGCAATCTTTTAATTGGGTAAACGTGTCAAGCACAAACCAACTTCCGCCAGCCTCTGAAGAAGTATAAAACGAAACGCGTCAGGCAAAGACGGACTGGCTGTCACATTTCTTGGAGAGAACAATGTTTCCATACCTGAAATAAAGCGTGATGCTAAACCACTGCTTCCCGAGTGCGTCTCACCCGGAAGGGTAACCTGGAGCTTTCATGTGTATGTAGCCACCCTGCTACAGAGCCTGCACCACCCCTGGTGGGGGCCACGAGGTAGGGAAATCACCGAGCCTTAATGTGGGGAAGCCGTGAAGGATTGAAGAAACTACGCCCTCACCGAGGCTCATCCAGAGCTGTTTGAATTTTGGACTGTAATTGTGCAATCCATTAGAGGCGAGATATTTTGGCACTACATTACCCAGAAAGCCCTGTCTCATTCGAGCAGCCAATTAAGGGCGGGCAATCTTTTAATTGGGTAAACGTGTCAAGCACGAACCAACTTCCGCCAGCCTCTGAAGAAGTATAAAACGAAACGCATGAGGCAAAGACGGACTGGTTGTCACATTTATTGGAGAGAACAATGTTTCCATACCTGAAATAAAGCGTGATGCTAAACCACTGCTTCCCGAGTGCGTCTCACCCGGATGGGTAACCTGGAGCTTTCATGTGTATGTAGCCACCCTGCTACAGAGACTGCACCACCCCTGGTGGTGGCCACAAGGTAGGAAAATCACCGAGCCTTAATGTGGGGAAGCCGTGAAGGATTAAGGAAACTACGCTCTCACCGACGCTCATCCAGAGCTGTTTGAATTTTGGACAGTAATTTTGCAATCCATTAGAGGCAAGATATTTTGGCACTACATTACCCAGAAAGCCCTGTCTCATTCGAGTAGCTAATTAAGGCCGGGCAATCTTTTAATTGGGTAAACGTGTCAAGCACAAACCAACTTCCGCCAGCCTCTGAAGAAGTATAAAACGAAACGCGTCAGACAAAGACGGACTGGCTGTCACATTTATTGGAGAGAACAATGTTTCCATACCTGAAATAAAGCGTGATGCTAAACCACTGCTTCCCGAGTGCGTCTCACCCGGATGGGTAACCTGGAGCTTTCATGTGTATGTAGCCACCCTGCTACAGAGACTGCACCACCCCTGGTGGGGGCCACGAGGTAGGGAAATCACCGAGCCTTAATGTGGGGAAGCCGTGAAGGATTGAGGAAACTACGCTCTCACCGAGGCTCATCCAGAGCTGTTTGAATTTTGGACAGTAATTGTGCAATCCATTAGAGGAGAGATATTTTGGCACTACATTACCCAGAAAGCCCTGTCTCGAGCAGTCAATTAAGGGCGGGCAATCTTTTAATTGGGTAAACGTGTCAAGCACGAACCAACTTCCGCCAGCCTCTGAAGAAGTATAAAACAAAACTCGTCAGGCAAAGACGGAATAGCTGTCACATTTCTTGGAGAGAACAATGTTTCCACACCTGAAATAAAGCGTGATGCTAAACCACTGCTTCCCGAGTGCGTCTCACCCGGATGGGTAACCTGGAGCTTTCATGTGTATGTAGCCACCCTGCTACAGAGACTGCACCACCCCTTGTGGGGGCCACGAGGTAGGGAAATCACCGAGCCTTAATGTGGGGAAGCCGTGAAGGATTGAGGAAACTACGCCCTCACCAAGGCTCATCCAGAGCTGTTTGAATTTTGGACAGTAATTGTGCAATCCATTAGAGGAGAGATATTTTGGCACTGCATTACCCAGAAAGCCCTGTCTCATTCGAGCAGCCAATTAAGGGCAGGCAATCTTTTAATTGGGTAAATGTGTCAAGCACGAACCAACTTCCGCCAGCCTCTGAAGAAGTATAAAACGAAACGCGTCAGGCAAAGACGGATTGGCTGTCACATTTATTGGAGAGAACAATGTTTCCATACCTGAAATAAAGCGTGATGCTAAACCACTGCTTCCTGAGTGCGTCTCACCCGGATGGGTAACCTGGAGCTTTCATGTGTATGTAGCCACCCTGCTACAGAGACTGCACCACCCCTGGTGGGGGCAACGAGGTAGGGAAATCACAGAGCCTTAATGTGGGGAAGTCGTGAAGGATTGAGGAATCTACGCTCTCACGAGGCTCATGCAGAGCTGTTTGAATTTTGGACAGTAATTATGCAATCCATTAGAGGAGAGATATTTTGGCACTACATTACCCAGAAAGCCCTGTCTCATTCGAGCAGCCAATTAAGGGCGGGCAATCTTTTAATTGGGTAAACGTGTCAAGCACGAACCAACTTCCGCCAGCCTCTGAAGAAGTATAAAACGAAACGCGTCAGGCAAAGACAGACTGGCTGTCACATTTATTGGAAAAGAACAATGTTTCCATACCTGAAATGAAGCGTGATGCTAAACCACTGCTTACCGAGTGCGTCTCACCCGGATGGGTAACCTGGAGCTCTCATGTGTATGTAGCCACCCTGCTACAGAGACTGCACCACCCCTGGTGGGGGCCACGAGGTAGGGAAATCACCGAGCCTTAATGTGGGGAAGCCGTGAAGGATTGAGGAAACTACGCTCTCACCGAGGCTCATCCAGAGCTGTTTGAATTTTGGACAGTAATTGTGCAATCCATTAGAGGAGAGATATTTTGGCACTACATTACCCAGAAAGCCCTGTCTCGAGCAGCCAATTAAGGGCGGGCAATCTTTTAATTGGGTAAACTTGTCAAGCACGAACCAACTTCCGCCAGCCTCTGAAGAAGTATAAAACTAAACGCGTCAGGCAAAGACAGACTGGCTGTCACATTTATTGGAGAGAACAATGTTTCCATACCTGAAATAAAGCTTGATGCTAAACCACTGCTTCCCGAGTGCGTCTCACCCGGATGGGTAACCTGGAGCTTTCATGTGTATGTAGCCACCCTGCTACAGAGACTGCACCACCCCTGGTGGGGGCCACGAGGTAGGGAAATCACCGAGCCTTAATGTGGGGAAGCCGTGAAGGATTGAGGAAACTACGCTCTCACCGAGGCTCATCCAGAGCTGTTTGAATTTTTGACAGTAATTGTGCAATCCATTAGAGGAGAGATATTTTGGCACTACATTACCCAGAAAGCCCTGTCTCGAGCAGCCAATTAAGGGCAGGCAATCTTTTAATTGGGTAAACGTGTCAAGCACGAACCAACTTCCGCCAGCCTCTGAAGAAGTATAAAACGAAACGCGTCAGGCAAAGACGGACTGGCTGTCACATTTCTTGGAGAGAACAATGTTTCCATACCTGAAATAAAGCGTGATGCTAAACCACTGCTTCCCGAGTGCGTCTCACCCGGATGGGTAACCTGGAGCTTTCATGTGTATGTAGCCACCCTGCTAAAGAGACTGCACCACTCCTTGTGGGGGCCACGAGGTAGGGAAATCACCGAGCCTTAATGTGGGGAAGCCGTGAAGGATTGAGGAAACTATGCCCTCACCGAGGCTCATCCAGAGCTGTTTGAATTTTGGACAGTAATTGTGCAATCCATTAGAGGAGAGATATTTTGGCACTACATTACCCAGAAAGCCCTGTCTCATTCGAGCAGCTAATTAAGGGCGGGCAATCTTTTAATTGGGTAAATATGTCAAGCACGAACCAACTTCCGCCAGCCTCTGAAGAAGTATAAAACGAAACGCGTCAGGCAAAGACGGATTGGCTGTCACATTTATTGGAGAGAACAATGTTTCCATACCTGAAATAAAGCGTGATGCTAAACCACTGCTTCCCGAGTGCGTCTCACCCGGAAGGGTAACCTGGAGCTTTCATGTGTATGTAGCCACCCTGCTACAGAGACTGCACCACCCCTGGTGGGGGCCACGAGGTAGGGAAATCACCGAGCCTTAATGTGGGGAAGCCGTGAAGGTTTGAAGAAACTACGCCCTCACCGAGGCTCATCCAGAGCTGTTTGAATTTTGGACAGTAATTGTGCAATCCATTAGAGGAGAGATATTTTGGCACTACATTACCCAGAAAGCCCTGTCTCATTCGAGCAGCCAATTAAGGGCGGGCAATCTTTTAATTGGGTAAACGTGTCAAGCACGAACCAACTTCCGCCAGCCTCTGAAGAAGTATAAAACGAAACGCGTCAGGCAAAGACAGACTGGCTGTCACATTTATTGGAGAGAACAATGTTTCCATACCTGAAATAAAGCGTGATGCTAAACCACTGCTTCCCGAGTGCGTCTCACCCGGATGGGTAACCTGGAGCTTTCATGTGTATGTAGCCACCCTGCTACAGAGACTGCACCACCCCTGGTGGGGGCCACGAGGTAGGGAAATCACCGAGCCTTAATGTGGGGAAGCCGGGAAGGATTGAGGAAACTACGCTCTCACCGAGGCTCATCCAGAGCTGTTTGAATTTTGGACAGTAATTGTGCAATCCATTAGAGGAGAGATATTTTGGCACTACATTACCCAGAAAGCCCTGTCTCGAGCAGCCAATTAAGGGCGGGCAATCTTTTAATTGGGTAAACGTGTCAAGCACGAACCAACTTCCGCCAGCCTCTGAAGAAGTATAAAACGAAACGCGTCAGGCAAAGACGGACTGGCTGTCACATTTCTTGGAGAGAACAATGTTTCCATACCTGAAGTAAAGCGTGATGCTAAACCACTGCTTCCCGAGTGCGTCTCACCCGGATGGGTAACCTGGAGCTTTCATGTGTATGTAGCCACCCTGCTACAGAGACTGCACCACTCCTTGTGGGGGCCACGAGGTAGGGAAATCACCGAGCCTTAATGTGGGGAAGCCGTGAAGGATTGAGGAAACTATGCCCTCACCGAGGCTCATCCAGAGCTGTTTGAATTTTGGACAGTAATTGTGCAATCAATTAGAGGAGAGATATTTTGGCACTACATTACCCAGAAAGCCCTGTCTCATTCGAGCAGCCAATTAAGGGCGGGCAATCTTTTAATTGGGTAAATGTGTCAAGCACGAACCAAATTCCGCCAGCCTCTGAAGAAGTATAAAACGAAACGCGTCAGGCAAAGACGGATTGGCTGTCACATTTATTGGAGAGAACAATGTTTCCATACCTGAAATAAAGCGTGATGCTAAACCACTGCTTCCCGAGTGCGTCTCACCCGGAAGGGTAACCTGGAGCTTTCATGTGTATGTAGCCACCCTGCTACAGAGACTGCACCACCCCTGGTGGGGGCCACGAGGTAGGGAAATTACCGAGCCTTAATGTGGGGAAGCCGTGAAGGATTGAGGAAACTATGCTCTCACCGAGGCTCATCCAGAGCTGTTTGAATTTTGGAAAGTAATTGTGTAATCCATTAGAGGAGAGATATTTTGGCAGAGCAGCCAATTAAGGGCGGGCAATCTTTTAATTGGGTAAACGTGTCAAGCACGAATAAACTTCCGCCAGCCTCTGAAGAATTATAAAACGAAACGCGTCAGGCAAAGACAGACTGGCTGTCACATTTATTGGAGAGAACAATGTTTCCATACCTGAAATGAAGCGTGATGCTAAACCACTGCTTCCCGAGTGCGTCTCACCCGGATGGGTAACCTGGAGCTTTCATGTGTATGTAGCCACCCTGCTACAGAGACTGCACCACCCTTGGTGGGGGCCACGAGGTAGGGAAATCACCGAGCCTTAATGTGGGGAAGCCGTGAAGGACTGAGGAAACTACACTCTCACCGAGGCTCATCCAGAGCTGTTTGAACTTTGGACAGTAATTGTGCAATCCATTAGAGGAGAGATATTTTGGCACTACATTACCCAGAAATCCCTGTCTCATTCGAGCAGCCAATTAAGGGCGGGCAAACTTTTAATTGGGTAAACGTGTCAAGCACGAACCAACTTCCGCCAGCCTCTGAAGAAGTATAAAACGAAACGCGTCAGGCAAAGACGGACTGGCTGTCATATTTATTGGAGAGAAAAATGTTTCCATACCTGAAATAAAGCGTGATGCTAAACCACTGCTTCCCGAGTGCGTCTCACCCGGATGGGTAACCTGGAGCTTTCATGTGTATGTAGCCACCCTGCTACAGAGACTGCACCACCCCTGGTGGGGGCCACGAGGTAGGGAAATCACCGAGCCTTAATGTGGGGAAGCCGTGAAGGATTGAGGAAACTACGCTCTCACCGAGGCTCATCCAGAGCTGTTTGAATTTTGGACAGTAATTGTGCAATCCATTAGAGGAGAGATATTTTGGCACTACATTACCCAGAAAGCCCTGTCTCGTTCGAGCAGCCAATTAAGGGCGGGCAATCTTTTAATTGGGTAAATGTGTCAAGCATGAACCAACTTCCGCCAGCCTCTGAAGAAGTATAAAACGAAACGCGTCAGGCAAAGACGGACTGGCTGTCACATTTAATGGAGAGAACAATGTTTCCATACCTGAAATAAAGCGTGATGCTAAACCACTGCTTCCCGAGTGCGTCTCACCCGGAAGGGTAACCTGGAGCTTTCATGTGTATGTAGCCACCCTGCTACAGAGCCTGCACCACCCCTGGTGGGGGCCACGAGGTAGGGAAATCACCGAGCCTTAATGTGGGGAAGCCGTGAAGGATTGAAGAAACTACGCCCTCACCGAGGCTCATCCAGAGCTGTTTGAATTTTGGACTGTAATTGTGCAATCCATTAGAGGCGAGATATTTTGGCACTGCATTACCCAGAAAGCCCTGTCTCATTCGAGCAGCCAATTAAGGGCAGGCAAACTTTTAATTGGGTAAACGTGTCAAGCACGAACCAACTTCCGCCAGCCTCTGAAGAAGTATAAAACGAAACGCATGAGGCAAAGACGGACTGGTTGTCACATTTATTGGAGAGAACAATGTTTCCATACCTGAAATAAAGCGTGATGCTAAACCACTGCTTCCCGAGTGCGTCTCACCCGGATGGGTAACCTGGAGCTTTCATGTGTATGTAGCCACCCTGCTACAGAGACTGCACCACCCCTGGTGGGGGCCACGAGGTGGGGAAATCAATCACCAAGCCTTAATGTGGGGAAGCCGTGAAGGATTGAGGAAACTACGCTCTCACCGAGGCTCATCCAGAGCTGTTTGAATTTTGGACAGTAATTGTGCAATCCATTAGAGGCAAGATATTTTGGCACTACATTACCCAGAAAGCCCTGTCTTATTCGAGCAGCCAATTAAGGGCGGGCAATCTTTTAATTGGGTAAACGTGTCAAGCACGAACCAACTTCCGCCAGCCTCTGAAGAAGTATAAAACGAAACGCGTCAGGCAAAGACGGACTGGCTGTCACATTTATTGGAGAGAACAATGTTTCCATACCTGAAATGAAGCGTGATGCTAAACCACTGCTTCCCGAGTGCGTCTCACCCGGATGGGTAACCTGGAGCTTTCATGTGTATGTAGCCACCCTGCTACAGAGACTGCACCACCCCTGGTGGGGGCCACGAGGTAGGGAAATCACCAAGCCTTAATGTGGGGAAGCCGTGAAGGATTGAGGAAACTATGCTCTCACCGAGGCTCATCCAGAGCTGTTTGAACTTTGGACAGTAATTGTGCAATCCATTAGAGGAGAGATATTTTGGCACTACATTAGCCAGAAATCCCTGTCTCATTCGAGCAGCCAATTAAGGGCGGGCAAACTTTTAATTGGGTAAACGGGTCAAGCACAAACCAACTTCCGCCAGCCTCTGAAGAAGTATAAAACGAAACGCGTCAGGCAAAGACGGACTGGCTGTCACATTTATTGGAGCGAACAATGTTTCCATACCTGAAATAAAGCGTGATGGTAAACCACTGCTTCCCGAGTGCGTCTCACCCGGATGGGTAACCTGGAGCTTTCATGTGTATGTAGCCACCCTGCTACAGAGACTGCACCACCCCTGGTGGGGGCCACGAGGTAGGGAAATCACCGAGCCTTAATGTGGGGAAGCCGTGAAGGATTGAGGAAACTACGCTCTCACCGAGGCTCATCCAGAGCTGTTTGAATTTTGGACAGTAATTGTGCAATCCATTAGAGGAGAGATATTTTGGCACTACATTACGCAATAAGCCCTGTCTCATTCGAGCAGCCAATTAAGGGCGGGCAATCTTTTAATTGGGTAAACTTGTCAAGCACGAACCAACTTCCGCCAGCCTCTGAAGAAGTATAAAACTAAACGCGTCAGGCAAAGACAGACTGGCTGTCACATTTATTGGAGAGAACAATGTTTCCATGCCTGAAATAAAGCGTGATGCTAAACCACTGCTTCCCGAGTGCGTCTCACCCGGATGGGTAACCTGGAGCTTTCATGTGTATGTAGCCACCCTGCTACAGAGACTGCACCACCCCTGGTGGGGGCCACGAGGTAGGGAAATTACCGAGCCTTAATGTGGGGAAGCCGTGAAGGATTGAGGAAACTACGCTCTCACCGAGGCTCATCCAGAGCTGTTTGAATTTTGGACAGTAATTGTGCAATCCATTAGAGGAGAGATATTTTGGCACTACATTACCCAGAAAGCCCTGTCTCGAGCAGCCAATTAAGGGCGGGCAATCTTTTAATTGGGTAAACGTGTCAAGCACGAACCAACTTCCGCCAGCCTCTGAAGAAGTATAAAACGAAACGCGTCAGGCAAAGACGGATTGGCTGTCACATTTATTGGAGAGAACAATGTTTCCATACCTGAAATAAAGCGTGATGCTAAACCACTGCTTCCCGAGTGCGTCTCACCCGGATGGGTATCCTGGAGCTTTCATGTGTATGTAGCCACCCTGCTACAGAGACTGCACCACCCCTGGTGGGGGCCACTAGGTAGGGAAATTACCGAGCCTTAATGTGGGGAAGCCGTGAAGGATTGAGGAAACTATGCTCTCACCGAGGATCATCCAGAGCTGTTTGAATTTTGGAAAGTAATTGTGCAATCCATTAGAGGAGAGATATTTTGGCACTACATTACCCAGAAAGCCCTGTCTCATTCGAGCAGCCAATTAAGGTTGGGCAATCTTTTAATTGGGTAAACGTGTCAAGCACGAATCAACTTCCGACAGCCTCTGAAGAAGTATAAAACGAAACGCGTCAGGCAAAGACGGACTGGCTGTCACATTTCTTGGAGAGAACAATGTTTCCATACTTGAAATAAAGCGTGATGCTAAACCACTGCTTCCCGAGTGCGTCTCACCCAGAAGGGTAACCTGGAGCTTTCATGTGTATGTAGCCACCCTGCTACAGAGACTGCACCACCCCTGGTGGGGGCCACGAGGTAGGGAAATCACCGAGCCTTAAAGTGGGGAAGCCGTGAAGGATTGAAGAAACTACGCCCTCACCGAGGCTCATCCAGAGCTGTTTGAATTTTGGACTGTAATTGTGCAATCCATTAGAGGCGAGATATTTTGGCACTACATTACCTAGAAAGCCCTGTCTCATTCGAGCAGCCAATTAAGGGCGGGCAATCTTTTAATTGGGTAAACGTGTCAAGCACGAACCAACTTCCGCCAGCCTCTGAAGAAGTATAAAACGAAACGCATGAGGCAAAGATGGACTGGTTGTCACATTTATTGGAGAGAACAATGTTTCCATACCTGAAATAAAGCGTGATGCTAAACCACTGCTTCCCGAGTGCGTCTCACCCGGATGGGTAACCTGGAGCTTTCATGTGTATGTAGCCACCCTGCTACAGAGACTGCACCATCCCTGGTGGGGGCCACGAGGTGGGGAAATCAATCACCAAGCCTTAATGTGGGGAAGCCGTGAAGGATTGAGTAAACTACGCTCTCACCGAGGCTCATCCAGAGCTGTTTGAATTTTGGACAGAAATTGTGCAATCCATTAGAGGCGAGATATTTTGGCACTACATTACCCAGAAAGCCCTGTCTTATTCGAGCAGCCAATTAAGGGCGGGCAATCTTTTAATTGGGTAAACGTGTCAAGCACGAACCAACTTCCGCCAGCCTCTGAAGAAGTATAAAACGAAACGCGTCAGGCAAAGACGGACTGGCTGTCACATTTCTTGGAGAGAACAATGTTTCCATACCTGAAATAAAGCGTGATGCTAAACCACTGCTTCCCGAGTGCGTCTCACCCGGATGGGTAACCTGGAGCTTTCATGTGTATGTAGCCACCCTGCTACAGAGACTGCACCACCCCTGGTGGGGGCCACGAGGTAGGGAAATCACCGAGCCTTAATGTGGGGAAGCCGTGAAGGATTGAGGAAACTATGCCCTCACCGAGGCTCATCCAGAGCTGTTTGAATTTTGGACAGTAATTGTGCAATCAATTAGAGGAGAGATATTTTGGCACTACATTACCCAGAAAGCCCTGTCTCATTCGAGCAGCCAATTAAGGGCGGGCAATCTTTTAATTGGGTAAATGTGTCAAGCACGAACCAAATTCCGCCAGCCTCTGAAGAAGTATAAAACGAAACGCGTCAGGCAAAGACGGATTGGCTGTCACATTTATTGGAGAGAACAATGTTTCCATACCTGAAATAAAGCGTGATGCTAAACCACTGCTTCCCGAGTGCGTCTCACCCGGAAGGGTAACCTGGAGCTTTCATGTGTATGTAGCCACCCTGCTACAGAGACTGCACCACCCCTGGTGGGGGCCACGAGGTAGGGAAATTACCGAGCCTTAATGTGGGGAAGCCGTGAAGGATTGAGGAAACTATGCTCTCACCGAGGCTCATCCAGAGCTGTTTGAATTTTGGAAAGTAATTGTGTAATCCATTAGAGGAGAGATATTTTGGCAGAGCAGCCAATTAAGGGCGGGCAATCTTTTAATTGGGTAAACGTGTCAAGCACGAATAAACTTCCGCCAGCCTCTGAAGAATTATAAAACGAAACGCGTCAGGCAAAGACAGACTGGCTGTCACATTTATTGGAGAGAACAATGTTTCCATACCTGAAATGAAGCGTGATGCTAAACCACTGCTTCCCGAGTGCGTCTCACCCGGATGGGTAACCTGGAGCTTTCATGTGTATGTAGCCACCCTGCTACAGAGACTGCACCACCCTTGGTGGGGGCCACGAGGTAGGGAAATCACCGAGCCTTAATGTGGGGAAGCCGTGAAGGACTGAGGAAACTACACTCTCACCGAGGCTCATCCAGAGCTGTTTGAACTTTGGACAGTAATTGTGCAATCCATTAGAGGAGAGATATTTTGGCACTACATTACCCAGAAATCCCTGTCTCATTCGAGCAGCCAATTAAGGGCGGGCAAACTTTTAATTGGGTAAACGTGTCAAGCACGAACCAACTTCCGCCAGCCTCTGAAGAAGTATAAAACGAAACGCGTCAGGCAAAGACGGACTGGCTGTCATATTTATTGGAGAGAAAAATGTTTCCATACCTGAAATAAAGCGTGATGCTAAACCACTGCTTCCCGAGTGCGTCTCACCCGGATGGGTAACCTGGAGCTTTCATGTGTATGTAGCCACCCTGCTACAGAGACTGCACCACCCCTGGTGGGGGCCACGAGGTAGGGAAATCACCGAGCCTTAATGTGGGGAAGCCGTGAAGGATTGAGGAAACTACGCTCTCACCGAGGCTCATCCAGAGCTGTTTGAATTTTGGACAGTAATTGTGCAATCCATTAGAGGAGAGATATTTTGGCACTACATTACCCAGAAAGCCCTGTCTCGTTCGAGCAGCCAATTAAGGGCGGGCAATCTTTTAATTGGGTAAATGTGTCAAGCATGAACCAACTTCCGCCAGCCTCTGAAGAAGTATAAAACGAAACGCGTCAGGCAAAGACGGACTGGCTGTCACATTTAATGGAGAGAACAATGTTTCCATACCTGAAATAAAGCGTGATGCTAAACCACTGCTTCCCGAGTGCGTCTCACCCGGAAGGGTAACCTGGAGCTTTCATGTGTATGTAGCCACCCTGCTACAGAGCCTGCACCACCCCTGGTGGGGGCCACGAGGTAGGGAAATCACCGAGCCTTAATGTGGGGAAGCCGTGAAGGATTGAAGAAACTACGCCCTCACCGAGGCTCATCCAGAGCTGTTTGAATTTTGGACTGTAATTGTGCAATCCATTAGAGGCGAGATATTTTGGCACTACATTACCCAGAAAGCCCTGTCTCATTCGAGCAGCCAATTAAGGGCAGGCAAACTTTTAATTGGGTAAACGTGTCAAGCACGAACCAACTTCCGCCAGCCTCTGAAGAAGTATAAAACGAAACGCATGAGGCAAAGACGGACTGGTTGTCACATTTATTGGAGAGAACAATGTTTCCATACCTGAAATAAAGCGTGATGCTAAACCACTGCTTCCCGAGTGCGTCTCACCCGGATGGGTAACCTGGAGCTTTCATGTGTATGTAGCCACCCTGCTACAGAGACTGCACCACCCCTGGTGGGGGCCACGAGGTGGGGAAATCAATCACCAAGCCTTAATGTGGGGAAGCCGTGAAGGATTGAGGAAACTACGCTCTCACCGAGGCTCATCCAGAGCTGTTTGAATTTTGGACAGTAATTGTGCAATCCATTAGAGGCAAGATATTTTGGCACTACATTACCCAGAAAGCCCTGTCTTATTCGAGCAGCCAATTAAGGGCGGGCAATCTTTTAATTGGGTAAACGTGTCAAGCACGAACCAACTTCCGCCAGCCTCTGAAGAAGTATAAAACGAAACGCGTCAGGCAAAGACGGACTGGCTGTCACATTTATTGGAGAGAACAATGTTTCCATACCTGAAATGAAGCGTGATGCTAAACCACTGCTTCCCGAGTGCGTCTCACCCGGATGGGTAACCTGGAGCTTTCATGTGTATGTAGCCACCCTGCTACAGAGACTGCACCACCCCTGGTGGGGGCCACGAGGTAGGGAAATCACCAAGCCTTAATGTGGGGAAGCCGTGAAGGATTGAGGAAACTATGCTCTCACCGAGGCTCATCCAGAGCTGTTTGAACTTTGGACAGTAATTGTGCAATCCATTAGAGGAGAGATATTTTGGCACTACATTAGCCAGAAATCCCTGTCTCATTCGAGCAGCCAATTAAGGGCGGGCAAACTTTTAATTGGGTAAACGGGTCAAGCACGAACCAACTTCCGCCAGCCTCTGAAGAAGTATAAAACGAAACGCGTCAGGCAAAGACGGACTGGCTGTCACATTTATTGGAGCGAACAATGTTTCCATACCTGAAATAAAGCGTGATGGTAAACCACTGCTTCCCGAGTGCGTCTCACCCGGATGGGTAACCTGGAGCTTTCATGTGTATGTAGCCACCCTGCTACAGAGACTGCACCACCCCTGGTGGGGGCCACGAGGTAGGGAAATCACCGAGCCTTAATGTGGGGAAGCCGTGAAGGATTGAGGAAACTACGCTCTCACCGAGGCTCATCCAGAGCTGTTTGAATTTTGGACAGTAATTGTGCAATCCATTAGAGGAGAGATATTTTGGCACTACATTACGCAATAAGCCCTGTCTCATTCGAGCAGCCAATTAAGGGCGGGCAATCTTTTAATTGGGTAAACTTGTCAAGCACGAACCAACTTCCGCCAGCCTCTGAAGAAGTATAAAACTAAACGCGTCAGGCAAAGACAGACTGGCTGTCACATTTATTGGAGAGAACAATGTTTCCATGCCTGAAATAAAGCGTGATGCTAAACCACTGCTTCCCGAGTGCGTCTCACCCGGATGGGTAACCTGGAGCTTTCATGTGTATGTAGCCACCCTGCTACAGAGACTGCACCACCCCTGGTGGGGGCCACGAGGTAGGGAAATTACCGAGCCTTAATGTGGGGAAGCCGTGAAGGATTGAGGAAACTACGCTCTCACCGAGGCTCATCCAGAGCTGTTTGAATTTTGGACAGTAATTGTGCAATCCATTAGAGGAGAGATATTTTGGCACTACATTACCCAGAAAGCCCTGTCTCGAGCAGCCAATTAAGGGCGGGCAATCTTTTAATTGGGTAAACGTGTCAAGCACGAACCAACTTCCGCCAGCCTCTGAAGAAGTATAAAACGAAACGCGTCAGGCAAAGACGGATTGGCTGTCACATTTATTGGAGAGAACAATGTTTCCATACCTGAAATAAAGCGTGATGCTAAACCACTGCTTCCCGAGTGCGTCTCACCCGGATGGGTATCCTGGAGCTTTCATGTGTATGTAGCCACCCTGCTACAGAGACTGCACCACCCCTGGTGGGGGCCACTAGGTAGGGAAATTACCGAGCCTTAATGTGGGGAAGCCGTGAAGGATTGAGGAAACTATGCTCTCACCGAGGATCATCCAGAGCTGTTTGAATTTTGGAAAGTAATTGTGCAATCCATTAGAGGAGAGATATTTTGGCACTACATTACCCAGAAAGCCCTGTCTCATTCGAGCAGCCAATTAAGGTTGGGCAATCTTTTAATTGGGTAAACGTGTCAAGCACGAACCAACTTCCGACAGCCTCTGAAGAAGTATAAAACGAAACGCGTCAGGCAAAGACGGACTGGCTGTCACATTTCTTGGAGAGAACAATGTTTCCATACCTGAAATAAAGCGTGATGCTAAACCACTGCTTCCCGAGTGCGTCTCACCCAGAAGGGTAACCTGGAGCTTTCATGTGTATGTAGCCACCCTGCTACAGAGACTGCACCACCCCTGGTGGGGGCCACGAGGTAGGGAAATCACCGAGCCTTAAAGTGGGGAAGCCGTGAAGGATTGAAGAAACTACGCCCTCACCGAGGCTCATCCAGAGCTGTTTGAATTTTGGACTGTAATTGTGCAATCCATTAGAGGCGAGATATTTTGGCACTACATTACCTAGAAAGCCCTGTCTCATTCGAGCAGCCAATTAAGGGCGGGCAATCTTTTAATTGGGTAAACGTGTCAAGCACGAACCAACTTCCGCCAGCCTCTGAAGAAGTATAAAACGAAACGCATGAGGCAAAGACGGACTGGTTGTCACATTTATTGGAGAGAACAATGTTTCCATACCTGAAATAAAGCGTGATGCTAAACCACTGCTTCCCGAGTGCGTCTCACCCGGATGGGTAACCTGGAGCTTTCATGTGTATGTAGCCACCCTGCTACAGAGACTGCACCATCCCTGGTGGGGGCCACGAGGTGGGGAAATCAATCACCAAGCCTTAATGTGGGGAAGCCGTGAAGGATTGAGTAAACTACGCTCTCACCGAGGCTCATCCAGAGCTGTTTGAATTTTGGACAGAAATTGTGCAATCCATTAGAGGCGAGATATTTTGACACTACATTACCCAGAAAGCCCTGTCTTATTCGAGCAGCCAATTAAGGGCGGGCAATCTTTTAATTGGGTAAACGTGTCAAGCACGAACCAACTTCCGCCAGCCTCTGAAGAAGTATAAAACGAAACGCGTCAGGCAAAGACAGACTGGCTGTCACATTTGTTGGAGAGATCAATGTTTTCATACCTGAAATAAAGCGTGATGCTAAACCACTGCTTCCCGAGTGCTTCTCACCCGGATGGGTAACCTGGAGCTTTCATGTGTATGTAGCCACCCTGCTACAGAGACTGCACCACCCCTGGTGGGGGCCACGAGGTAGGGAAATCACCGAGCCTTAATGTGGGGAAGCCGTGAAGGATTGAGGAAGCTACGCTCTCACCGAGGCTCATCCAGAGCTGTTTGAATTTTGGACAGTAATTGTGCAATCCATTAGAGGCGAGATATTTTGGCACTACATTACGCAGAAAGCCCTGTCTCATTCGAGCAGCCAATTAAGGGCGGGCAATCTTTTAATTGGGTAAACTTGTCAAGCACGAACCAACTTCCGCCAGCCTCTGAAGAAGTATAAAACTAAACGCGTCAGGCAAAGACAGACTGGCTGTCACATTTATTGGAGAGAACAATGTTTCCATACCTGAAATAAAGCGTGATGCTAAACCACTGCTTCCCGAGTGCGTCTCACCCGGATGGGTAACCTGGAGCTTTCATGTGTAGGTAGCCACCCTGCTACAGAGACTGCACCACCCCTGGTGGTGGCCACGAGGTAGGAAAATCACCGAGCCTTAATGTGGGGAAGCCGTGAAGGATTGAGGAAACTACGCTCTCACCGAGGCTCATCCAGACCTGTTTGAATTTTGGACAGTGATTGCGCAATCCATTAGAGGCGAGATATTTTGGCACTACATTACCCAGAAAGCCCTGTCTCATTCGAGTAGCCAATTAAGGGCGGGCAATCTTTTAATTGGGCAAACGTGTCAAGCACGAACCAACTTTCGCCAGCCTCTGAAGAAGTATAAATCCAAACGCGTCAGGCAAAGACGGACTGGCTGTCACATTTATTGGAGAGAACAATGTTTCCATACCTGAAATAAAGCGTAATGCTAAACCACTGCTTCCCGAGTGCGTCTCACCCGGATGGGTAACCTGGAGCTTTCATGTGTATGTAGCCACCCTGCTACAGAGACTGCACCACCCCTGGTGGGGGCCACGAGGTGGGGAAATTAAAGAGCCTTAATGTGGGGAAGCCGTGAAGGATTGAGGAAACTACGCTCTCACCGAGGCTCATCCAGAGCTGTTTGAATTTTGGACAGTAATTGTGCAATCCATTAGAGGAGAGATATTTTGGCACTACATTACCCAGAAAGCCCTGTCTCGAGCAGCCAATTAAGGGCGGGCAATCTTTTAATTGGGTAAACGTGTCAAGCACGAACCAACTTCCGCCAGCATCTGAAGAAGTATAAAACGAAACGCGTCAGGCAAAGACGGATTGGCTGTCACATTTATTGGAGAGAACAATGTTTCCATACCTGAAATAAAGCGTGATGCTAAACCACTGCTTCCCGAGTGCGTCTCACCCGGATGGGTAACCTGGAGCTTTCATGTGTATGTAGCCACCCTGCTACAGAGACTGCACCACCCCTGGTGGGGGCCACGAGGTAGGGAAATCACCGAGCCTTAATGTAGGGAAGCCGTGAAGGATTGAAGAAACTACGCCCTCACCGAGGCTCATCCAGAGCTGTTTGAATTTTGGACAGTAATTGTGCAATCCATTAGAGGCGAGATATTTTGGCACTACATTACCCAGAAAGCCCTGTCTCATTCGAGCAGCCAATTAAGGGCGGGCAATCTTTTAATTGGGTAAACGTGTCAAGCACGAACCAACTTCCGCCAGCCTCTGAAGAAGTATAAAACGAAACGCGTCAGGCAAAGACGGACTGGTTGTCACATTTATTGGAGAGAACAATGTTTCCATACCTGAAATAAAGCGTGATGCTAAACCACTGCTTCCCGAGTGCGTCTCACCCGGATGGGTAACCTGGAGCTTTCATGTGTATGTAGCCACCCTGCTACAGAGACTGCACCACCCCTGGTGGGGGCCACGAGGTAGGGAAATCACCGAGCCTTAATGTGGGGAAGCCGTGAAGGATTGAGGAAACTACGCCCTCACCGAGGCTCATCCAGAGCTGTTTGAATTTTGGACAGTAATTGTGCAATCCATTAGAGGAGAGATATTTTGGCACTACATTACCCAGAAAGCCCTGTCTCATTCGAGCAGCCAATTAAGGGCGGGCAATCTTTTAATTGGGTAAACGTGTCAAGCACGAATAAACTTCCGCCAGCCTCTGAAGAATTATAAAACGAAACGCGTCAGGCAAAGACAGACTGGCTGTCACATTTATTGGAGAGAACAATGTTTCCATACCTGAAATGAAGCGTGATGCTAAACCACTGCTTCCCGAGTTCGTCTCACCCGGATGGGTAACCTGGAGCTTTCATGTGTATGTAGCCACCCTGCTACAGAGACTGCACCACCCTTGGTGGGGGCCACGAGGTAGGGAAATCACCGAGCCTTAATGTGGGGAAGCCGTGAAGGACTGAGGAAACTACACTCTCACCGAGGCTCATCCAGAGCTGTTTGAACTTTGGACAGTAATTGTGCAATCCATTAGAGGAGAGATATTTTGGCACTACATTACCCAGAAATCCCTGTCTCATTCGAGCAGCCAATTAAGGGCGGGCAAACTTTTAATTGGGTAAACGTGTCAAGCACGAACCAACTTCCGCCAGCCTCTGAAGAAGTATAAAACGAAACGCGTCAGGCAAAGACGGACTGGCTGTCACATTTAATGGAGAGAACAATGTTTCCATACCTGAAATAAAGCGTGATGCTTAACCACTGCTTCCCGAGTGAGTCTCACCCGGATGGGTAACCTGGAGCTTTCATGTGTATGTAGCCACCCTGCTACAGAGACTACACCACCCCTGGTGGGGGCCACGAGGTAGGGAAATCAACGAGCCTTAATGTGGGGAAGCCGTGAAGGATTGAGGAAACTATGCTCTCACCGAGGCTCATCCAGAGCTGTTTGAACTTTGAACAGTAAGTGTGCAATCCATTAGAGGAGAGATATTTTGGCACTACATTACCCAGAAAGCCCTGTCTCGAGCAGCCAATTAAGGGCGGGCAATCTTTTAATTGGGTAAACGTGTCAAGCACGAACCAACTTCCGCCAGCCTCTGAAGAAGTATAAAACGAAACGCGTCAGGCAAAGACGGACTGGCTGTCACATTTATTGGAGAGAACAATGTTTCCATACCTGAAATAAAGCGTGATGCTAAACCACTGCTTCCCGAGTGCGTCTCACCCGGAAGGGTAACCTGGAGCTTTCATGTGTATGTAGCCACCCTGCTACAGAGCCTGTACCAACCCTGGTGGGGGCCACGAGGTAGGGAAATCACCGAGCCTTAATGTGGGGAAGCCGTGAAGGATTGAAGAAACTACGCCCTCACCGAGGCTCATCCAGAGCTGTTTGAATTTTGGACTGTAATTGTGCAATCCATTAGAGGCGAGATATTTTGGCACTACATTACCCAGAAAGCCCTGTCTCATTCAAGCAGCCAATTAAGGGCGGGCAAACTTTTAATTGGGTAAACGTGTCAAGCACGAACCAACTTCCGCCAGCCTCTGAAGAAGTATAAAACGAAACGCATGAGGCAAAGACGGACTGGTTGTCACATTTATTGGAGAGAACAATGTTTCCATACCTGAAGTAAAGCGTGATGCTAAACCACTGCTTCCCGAGTGCGTCTCACCCGGATGGGTAACCTGGAGCTTTCATGTGTATGTAGCCACCCTGCTACAGAGACTGCACCACCCCTGGTGGGGGCCACGAGGTGGGGAAATCAATCACAAGCCTTAATGTGGGGAAGCCGTGAAGGATTGAGGAAACTACGCTCTCACCGAGGCTCATCCAGAGCTGTTTGAATTTTGGACAGTAATTGTGCAATCCATTAGAGGCGAGATATTTTGGCACTACATTACCCAGAAAGCCCTGTCTTATTCGAGCAGCCAATTAAGGGCGGGCAATCTTTTAATTGGGTAAACGTGTCAAGCACGAACCAACTTCCGCCAGCCTCTGAAGAAGTATAAAACGAAACGCGTCAGGCAAAGACGGACTGGCTGTCACATTTATTGGAGAGAACAATGTTTCCATACCTGAAATGAAGCGTGATGCTAAACCACTGCTTCCCGAGTGCGTCTCACCCGGATGGGTAACCTGGAGCTTTCATGTGTATGTAGCCACCCTGCTACAGAGACTGCACCACCCCTGGTGGGGGCCACGAGGTAGGGAAATCACCAAGCCTTAATGTGGGGAAGCCGTGAAGGATTGAGGAAACTATGCTCTCACCGAGGCTCATCCAGAGCTGTTTGAACTTTGGACAGTAATTGTGCAATCCATTAGAGGAGAGATATTTTGGCACTACATTAGCCAGAAATCCCTGTCTCATTCGAGCAGCCAATTAAGGGCGGGCAAACTTTTAATTGGGTAAACGGGTCAAGCACGAACCAACTTCCGCCAGCCTCTGAAGAAGTATAAAACGAAACGCGTCAGGCAAAGACGGACTGGCTGTCACATTTATTGGAGAGAACAATGTTTCCATACCTGAAATAAAGCGTGATGGTAAACCACTGCTTCCCGAGTGCGTCTCACCCGGATGGGTAACCTGGAGCTTTCATGTGTATGTAGCCACCCTGCTACAGAGACTGCACCACCCCTGGTGGGGGCCATGAGGTAGGGAAATCACCGAGCCTTAATGTGGGGAAGCCGTGAAGGATTGAGGAAACTACGCTCTCACCGAGGCTCATCCAGAGCTGTTTGAATTTTGGACAGTAATTGTGCAATCCATTAGAAGAGAGATATTTTGGCACTACATTACACAATAAGCCCTGTCTCATTCGAGCAGCCAATTAAGGGCGGGCAATCTTTTAATTGGGTAAACTTGTCAAGCACGAGCCAACTTCCGCCAGCCTCTGAAGAAGTATAAAACTAAACGCGTCAGGCAAAGACAGACTGGCTGTCACATTTATTGGAGAGAACAATGTTTCCATGCCTGAAATAAAGCGTGATGCTAAACCACTGCTTCCCGAGTGCGTCTCACCCGGATGGGTAACCTGGAGCTTTCATGTGTATGTAGCCACCCTGCTACAGAGACTGCACCACCCCTGGTGGGGGCCACGAGGTAGGGAAATTACCGAGCCTTAATGTGGGGAAGCCGTGAAGGATTGAGGAAACTACGCTCTCACCGAGGCTCATCCAGAGCTGTTTGAATTTTGGACAGTAATTGTGCAATCCATTAGAGGAGAGATATTTTGGCACTACATTACCCAGAAAGCCCTGTCTCGAGCAGCCAATTAAGGGCGGGCAATCTTTTAATTGGGTAAACGTGTCAAGCACGAACCAACTTCCGCCAGCCTCTGAAGAAGTATAAAACGAAACGCGTCAGGCAAAGACGGATTGGCTGTCACATTTATTGGAGAGAACAATGTTTCCATACCTGAAATAAAGCGTGATGCTAAACCACTGCTTCCCGAGTGCGTCTCACCCGGATGGGTATCCTGGAGCTTTCATGTGTATGTAGCCACCCTGCTACAGAGACTGCACCACCCCTGGTGGGGGCCACTAGGTAGGGAAATTACCGAGCCTTAATGTGGGGAAGCCGTGAAGGATTGAGGAAACTATGCTCTCACCGAGGCTCATCCAGAGCTGTTTGAATTTTGGAAAGTAATTGTGCAATCCATTAGAGGAGAGATATTTTGGCACTACATTACCCAGAAAGCCCTGTCTCATTCGAGCAGCCAATTAAGGTTGGGCAATCTTTTAATTGGGTAAACGTGTCAAGCACGAACCAACTTCCGACAGCCTCTGAAGAAGTATAAAACGAAACGCGTCAGGCAAAGACGGACTGGCTGTCACATTTCTTGGAGAGAACAATGTTTCCATACCTGAAATAAAGCGTGATGCTAAACCACTGCTTCCCGAGTGCGTCTCACCCAGAAGGGTAACCTGGAGCTTTCATGTGTATGTAGCCACCCTGCTACAGAGACTGCACCACCCCTGGTGGGGGCCACGAGGTAGGGAAATCACCGAGCCTTAATGTGGGGAAGCCGTGAAGGATTGAAGAACCTACGCCCTCACCGAGGCTCATCCAGAGCTGTTTGAATTTTGGACTGTAATTGTGCAATCCATTAGAGGCGAGATATTTTGGCACTACATTACCTAGAAAGCCCTGTCTCATTCGAGCAGCCAATTAAGGGCGGGCAATCTTTTAATTGGGTAAACGTGTCAAGCACGAACCAACTTCCGCCAGCCTCTGAAGAAGTATAAAACGAAACGCATGAGGCAAAGACGGACTGGTTGTCACATTTATTGGAGAGAACAATGTTTCCATACCTGAAATAAAGCGTGATGCTAAACCACTGCTTCCCGAGTGCGTCTCACCCGGATGGGTAACCTGGAGCTTTCATGTGTATGTAGCCACCCTGCTACAGAGACTGCACCACCCCTGGTGGGGGCCACGAGGTGGGGAAATCAATCACCAAGCCTTAATGTGGGGAAGCCGTGAAGGATTGAGTAAACTACGCTCTCACCGAGGCTCATCCAGAGCTGTTTGAATTTTGGACAGTAATTGTGCAATCCATTAGAGGCGAGATATTTTGGCACTACATTACCCAGAAAGCCCTGTCTTATTCGAGCAGCCAATTAAGGGCGGGCAATCTTTTAATTGGGTAAACGTGTCAAGCACGAACCAACTTCCGCCAGCCTCTGAAGAAGTATAAAACGAAACGCGTCAGGCAAAGACAGACTGGCTGTCACATTTGTTGGAGAGATCAATGTTTTCATACCTGAAATAAAGCGTGATGCTAAACCACTGCTTCCCGAGTGCGTCTCACCCGGATGGGTAACCTGGAGCTTTCATGTGTATGTAGCCACCCTGCTACAGAGACTGCACCACCCCTGGTGGGGGCCACGAGGTAGGGAAATCACCGAGCCTTAATGTGGGGAAGCCGTGAAGGATTGAGGAAACTACGCTCTCACCGAGGCTCATCCAGACCTGTTTGAATTTTGGACAGTAATTGCGCAATCCATTAGAGGCGAGATATTTTGGCACTACATTACCCAGAAAGCCCTGTCTCATTCGAGTAGCCAATTAAGGGCGGGCAATCTTTTAATTGGGCAAACGTGTCAAGCACGAACCAACTTTCGCCAGCCTCTGAAGAAGTATAAATCCAAACGCGTCAGGCAAAGACGGACTGGCTGTCACATTTATTGGAGAGAACAATGTTTCCATACCTGAAATAAAGCGTGATGCTAAACCACTGCTTCCGGAGTGCGTCTCACCCGGATGGGTAACCTGGAGCTTTCATGTGTATGTAGCCACCCTGCTACAGAGACTGCACCACCCCTGGTGGGGGCCACGAGGTAGGGAAATTACCGAGCCTTAATGTGGGGAAGCCGTGAAGGATTGAGGAAACTATGCTCTCACGAGGCTCATACAGAGCTGTTTGAATTTTGGAAAGTAATTGTGCAATCCATTAGAGGAGAGATATTTTGGCACTACATTACCCAGAAAGCCCTGTCTCGAGCAGCCAATTAAGGGCGGGCAATCTTTTAATTGGGTAAACGTGTCAAGCACGAACCAACTTCCGCCAGCCTCTGAAGAAGTATAAAACGAAACGCGTCAGGCAAAGACGGACTGGCTGTCACATTTCTTGGAGAGAACAAGGTTTCCATACCTGAAATAAAGCGTGATGCTAAACCACTGCTTCCCGAGTGCGTCTCACCCGGATGGGTAACCTGGAGCTTTCATGTGTATGTAGCCACCCTGCTACAGAGACTGCACCACCCCTGGTGGGGGCCACGAGGTAGGGAAATCACCGAGCCTTAATGTGGGGAAGCCGTGAAGGATTGAAGAAACTACGCCCTCACCGAGGCTCATCCAGAGCTGTTTGAATTTTGGACAGTAATTGTGCAATCCATTAGAGGAGAGATATTTTGGCACTACATTACCCAGAAAGCCCTGTCTCATTCGAGCAGCCAATTAAGGGCGGGCAATCTTTTAATTGGGTAAACGTGTCAAGCACGAACCAACTTCTGCCAGCCTCTGAAGAAGTATAAAACTAAACGCGTCAGGCAAAGACAGACTGGCTGTCATATTTGTTGGAGAGATCAATGTTTTCATACCTGAAATAAAGCGTGATGCTAAACCACTGCTTCCCGAGTGCGTCTCACCCGGATGGGTAACCTGGAGCTTTCATGTGTATGTAGCCACCCTGCTACAGAGACTGCACCACCCCTGATGGGGACCACGAGGTAGGGAAATCACCGAGCCTTAATGTGGGGAAGCCGTGAAGGATTGAGGAAACTACGCTCTCACCGAGGCTCATCCAGAGCTGTTTGAATTTTGGACAGTAATTGTGCAATCCATTAGAGGCGAGATATTTTGGCACTACATTACCCAGAAAGCCCTGTCTCATTCGAGCAGCCAATTAAGGGCGGGCAATCTTTTAATTGGGTAAACGTGTTAAGCACGAACCAACTTCCGCCAGCCTCTGAAGAAGTATAAAACGAAACGCGTCAGGCAAAGACGGACTGGTTGTCACATTTATTGGAGAGAACAATGTTTCCATACCTGAAATAAAGCGTGATGCTAAACCACTGCTTCCCGAGTGCTTCTCACCCGTATGGGTAACCTGGAGCTTTCATGTGTATGTAGCCACCCTGCTACAGAGACCGCACCACCCCTGGTGGGGGCCACGAGGTAGGGAAATCAATCACCAAGCCTTAATGTGGGGAAGCCGTGAGGGATTGAGGAAACTACGCTCTCACCGAGGCTCATCCAGAGCTGTTTGAATTTTGGACAGTAATTGTGCAATCCATTAGAGGAGAGATATTTTGGCACTACATTACCCAGAAAGCCCTGTCTCATTCGAGCAGCCAATTAAGGGCGGGCAATCTTTTAATTGGGTAAACGTGTCAAGCACGAACCAACTTCCGCCAGCCTCTGAAGAAGTATAAAACTAAACGCGTCAGGCAAAGACAGACTGGCTGTCACATTTGTTGGAGAGATCAATGTTTCCATACCTGAAATAAAGCGTGATGCTAAACCACTGCTTCCCGAGTGCGTCTCACCCGGAAGGGTAACCTGGAGCTTTCATGTGTATGTAGGCTCCCTGCTACAGAGACTGCACCACCCCTGGTGGGGGCCACGAGGTAGGGAAATCACCGAGCCTTAATGTGGGGAAGCCGTGAAGGATTGAAGAAACTACGCCCTCACCGAGGCTCATCCAGAGCTGTTTGAATTTTGGACTGTCATTGTGCAATCCATTAGAGGCGAGATATTTTGGCACTACATTACCCAGAAAGCCCTGTCTCATTCGAGCAGCCAATTAAGGGCGGGCAATCTTTTAATTGGGTAAACGTGTTAAGCACGAACCAACTTCCGCCAGCCTCTGAAGAAGTATAAAACGAAACGCGTCAGGCAAAGACGGACTGGTTGTCACATTTATTGGAGAGAACAATGTTTCCATACCTGAAATAAAGCGTGATGCTAAACCACTGCTTCCCGAGTGCGTCTCACCCGGATGGGTAAGCTGGAGCTTTCATGTGTATGTAGCCACCCTGCTACAGAGACTGCACCACCCCTGGTGGGGGCCACGAGGTGGGGAAATCAATCACCAAGCCTTAATGTGGGGAAGCCGTGAAGGATTGAGGAAACTACGCTCTCACCGAGGCTCATCCAGACCTGTTTGAATTTTGGACAGTAATTGCGCAATCCATTAGAGGCGAGATATTTTGGCACTACATTACCCAGAAAGCCCTGTCTCATTCGAGTAGCCAATTAAGGGCGGGCAATCTTTTAATTGGGCAAACGTGTCAAGCACGAACCAACTTTCGCCAGCCTCTGAAGAAGTATAAATCCAAACGCGTCAGGCAAAGACGGACTGGCTGTCACATTTATTGGAGAGAACAATGTTTCCATACCTGAAATAAAGCGTGATGCTAAACCACTGCTTCCGGAGTGCGTCTCACCCGGATGGGTAACCTGGAGCTTTCATGTGTATGTAGCCACCCTGCTACAGAGACTGCACCACCCCTGGTGGGGGCCACGAGGTAGGGAAATTACCGAGCCTTAATGTGGGGAAGCCGTGAAGGATTGAGGAAACTATGCTCTCACGAGGCTCATACAGAGCTGTTTGAATTTTGGAAAGTAATTGTGCAATCCATTAGAGGAGAGATATTTTGGCACTACATTACCCAGAAAGCCCTGTCTCGAGCAGCCAATTAAGGGCGGGCAATCTTTTAATTGGGTAAACGTGTCAAGCACGAACCAACTTCCGCCAGCCTCTGAAGAAGTATAAAACGAAACGCGTCAGGCAAAGACGGACTGGCTGTCACATTTCTTGGAGAGAACAAGGTTTCCATACCTGAAATAAAGCGTGATGCTAAACCACTGCTTCCCGAGTGCGTCTCACCCGGATGGGTAACCTGGAGCTTTCATGTGTATGTAGCCACCCTGCTACAGAGACTGCACCACCCCTGGTGGGGGCCACGAGGTAGGGAAATCACCGAGCCTTAATGTGGGGAAGCCGTGAAGGATTGAAGAAACTACGCCCTCACCGAGGCTCATCCAGAGCTGTTTGAATTTTGGACAGTAATTGTGCAATCCATTAGAGGAGAGATATTTTGGCACTACATTACCCAGAAAGCCCTGTCTCATTCGAGCAGCCAATTAAGGGCGGGCAATCTTTTAATTGGGTAAACGTGTCAAGCACGAACCAACTTCTGCCAGCCTCTGAAGAAGTATAAAACTAAACGCGTCAGGCAAAGACAGACTGGCTGTCATATTTGTTGGAGAGATCAATGTTTTCATACCTGAAATAAAGCGTGATGCTAAACCACTGCTTCCCGAGTGCGTCTCACCCGGATGGGTAACCTGGAGCTTTCATGTGTATGTAGCCACCCTGCTACAGAGACTGCACCACCCCTGATGGGGACCACGAGGTAGGGAAATCACCGAGCCTTAATGTGGGGAAGCCGTGAAGGATTGAGGAAACTACGCTCTCACCGAGGCTCATCCAGAGCTGTTTGAATTTTGGACAGTAATTGTGCAATCCATTAGAGGCGAGATATTTTGGCACTACATTACCCAGAAAGCCCTGTCTCATTCGAGCAGCCAATTAAGGGCGGGCAATCTTTTAATTGGGTAAACGTGTTAAGCACGAACCAACTTCCGCCAGCCTCTGAAGAAGTATAAAACGAAACGCGTCAGGCAAAGACGGACTGGTTGTCACATTTATTGGAGAGAACAATGTTTCCATACCTGAAATAAAGCGTGATGCTAAACCACTGCTTCCCGAGTGCTTCTCACCCGTATGGGTAACCTGGAGCTTTCATGTGTATGTAGCCACCCTGCTACAGAGACCGCACCACCCCTGGTGGGGGCCACGAGGTAGGGAAATCAATCACCAAGCCTTAATGTGGGGAAGCCGTGAGGGATTGAGGAAACTACGCTCTCACCGAGGCTCATCCAGAGCTGTTTGAATTTTGGACAGTAATTGTGCAATCCATTAGAGGAGAGATATTTTGGCACTACATTACCCAGAAAGCCCTGTCTCATTCGAGCAACCAATTAAGGGCGGGCAATCTTTTAATTGGGTAAACGTGTCAAGCACGAACCAACTTCCGCCAGCCTCTGAAGAAGTATAAAACTAAACGCGTCAGGCAAAGACAGACTGGCTGTCACATTTGTTGGAGAGATCAATGTTTCCATACCTGAAATAAAGCGTGATGCTAAACCACTGCTTCCCGAGTGCGTCTCACCCGGAAGGGTAACCTGGAGCTTTCATGTGTATGTAGGCTCCCTGCTACAGAGACTGCACCACCCCTGGTGGGGGCCACGAGGTAGGGAAATCACCGAGCCTTAATGTGGGGAAGCCGTGAAGGATTGAAGAAACTACGCCCTCACCGAGGCTCATCCAGAGCTGTTTGAATTTTGGACTGTCATTGTGCAATCCATTAGAGGCGAGATATTTTGGCACTACATTACCCAGAAAGCCCTGTCTCATTCGAGCAGCCAATTAAGGGCGGGCAATCTTTTAATTGGGTAAACGTGTTAAGCACGAACCAACTTCCGCCAGCCTCTGAAGAAGTATAAAACGAAACGCGTCAGGCAAAGACGGACTGGTTGTCACATTTATTGGAGAGAACAATGTTTCCATACCTGAAATAAAGCGTGATGCTAAACCACTGCTTCCCGAGTGCGTCTCACCCGGATGGGTAAGCTGGAGCTTTCATGTGTATGTAGCCACCCTGCTACAGAGACTGCACCACCCCTGGTGGGGGCCACGAGGTGGGGAAATCAATCACCAAGCCTTAATGTGGGGAAGCCGTGAAGGATTGAGGAAACTACGCTCTCACCGAGGCTCATCCAGAGCTGTTTGAATTTTGGACAGTAATTGTGCAATCCATTAGAGGCGAGATATTTTGGCACTACATTACCCAGAAATCCCTGTCTCATTCGAGCAGCCAATTAAGGGCGGGCAATCTTTTAATTGGGTAAACGTGTCAAGCACGAACCAACTTCCGCCAGCCTCTGAAGAAGTATAAAACGAAACGCGTCAGGCAAAGACGGACTGGCTGTCACATTTATTGGAGAGAACAATGTTTCCATACCTGAAATGAAGCGTAATGCTAAACCACTGCTTCCCGAGTGCGTCTCACCCGGATGGGTAACCTGGAGCTTTCATGTGTATGTAGCCACCCTGCTACAGAGACTGCACCACCCCTGGTGGGGGCCACGAGGTAGGGAAATCACCGAGCCTTAATGTGGGGAAGCCGTGAAGGATTGAGGAAACTACGCTCTCACCGAGGCTCATCCAGAGCTGTTTGAACTTTGGACAGTAAGTGTGCAATCCATTAGAGGAGAGATATTTTGGCACTACATTACCCAGAAATCCCTGTCTCATTCGAGCAGCCAATTAAGGGCGGGCAAACTTTTAATTGGGTAAACGTGTCAAGCACGAACCAACTTCCGCCAGCCTCTGAAGAAGTATAAAACGAAACGCGTCAGGCAAAGACGGACTGGCTGTCACATTTATTGGAGAGAACAATGTTTCCATACCTGAAATAAAGCGTGATGCTAAACCACTGCTTCCCGAGTGCGTCTCACCCGGATGGGTAACCTGGAGCTTTCATGTGTATGTAGCCACCCTGCTACAGAGACTGCACCACCCCTGGTGGGGGCCACGAGGTAGGGAAATCACCGAGCCTTAATGTGGGGAAGCCGTGAAGGATTGAGGAAACTACGCTCTCACCGAGGCTCATCCAGAGCTGTTTGAATTTTGGACAGTAATTGTGCAATCCATTAGAGGAGAGATATTTTGGCACTACATTACGCAATAAGCCCTGTCTCATTCGAGCAGCCAATTAAGGGCGGGCAATCTTTTAATTGGGTAAACTTGTCAAGCACGAACCAACTTCCGCCAGCCTCTGAAGAAGTATAAAACTAAACGCGTCAGGCAAAGACAGACTGGCTGTCACATTTATTGGAGAGAACAATGTTTCCATGCCTGAAATAAAGCGCGATGCTAAACCACTGCTTCCCGAGTGCGTCTCACCCGGATGGGTAACCTGGAGCTTTCATGTGTATGTAGCCACCCTGCTACAGAGATTGCACCACCCCTGGTGGGGGCCACGAGGTAGGGAAATTACCGAGCCTTAATGTGGGGAAGCCGTGAAGGATTGAGGAAACTACGCTCTCACCGAGGCTCATCCAGAGCTGTTTGAATTTTGGACAGTAATTGTGCAATCCATTAGAGGAGAGATATTTTGGCACTACATTACCCAGAAAGCCCTGTCTCGAGCAGCCAATTAAGGGCGGGCAATCTTTTAATTGGGTAAACGTGTCAAGCACGAACCAACTTCCGCCAGCCTCTGAAGAAGTATAAAACGAAACGCGTCAGGCAAAGACGGATTGGCTGTCACATTTATTGGAGAGAACAATGTTTCCATACCTGAAATAAAGCGTGATGCTAAACCACTGCTTCCCGAGTGCGTCTCACCCGGATGGGTATCCTGGAGCTTTCATGTGTATGTAGCCACCCTGCTACAGAGACTGCACCACCCCTGGTGGGGGCCACTAGGTAGGGAAATTACCGAGCCTTAATGTGGGGAAGCCGTGAAGGATTGAGGAAACTATGCTCTCACCGAGGCTCATCCAGAGCTGTTTGAATTTTGGAAAGTAATTGTGCAATCCATTAGAGGAGAGATATTTTGGCACTACATTACCCAGAAAGCCCTGTCTCATTCGAGCAGCCAATTAAGGGCGGGCAATCTTTTAATTGGGTAAACGTGTCAAGCACGAACCAACTTCCGACAGCCTCTGAAGAAGTATAAAACGAAACGCGTCAGGCAAAGACGGACTGGCTGTCACATTTCTTGGAGAGAACAATGTTTCCATACCTGAAATAAAGCGTGATGCTAAACCACTGCTTCCCGAGTGCGTCTCACCCAGAAGGGTAACCTGGAGCTTTCATGTGTATGTAGCCACCCTGCTACAGAGACTGCACCACCCCTGGTGGGGGCCACGAGGTAGGGAAATCACCGAGCCTTAATGTGGGGAAGCCGTGAAGGATTGAAGAAACTACGCCCTCACCGAGGCTCATCCAGAGCTGTTTGAATTTTGGACTTTAATTGTGCAATCCATTAGAGGCGAGATATTTTGGCACTACATTACCCAGAAAGCCCTGTCTCATTCGAGCAGCCAATTAAGGGCGGGCAATCTTTTAATTGGGTAAACGTGTCAAGCACGAACCAACTTCCGCCAGCCTCTGAAGAAGTATAAAACGAAACGCATGAGGCAAAGACGGACTGGTTGTCACATTTATTGGAGAGAACAATGTTTCCATACCTGAAATAAAGCGTGATGCTAAACCACTGCTTCCCGAGTGCGTCTCACCCGGATGGGTAACCTGGAGCTTTCATGTGTATGTAGCCACCCTGCTACAGAGACTGCACCACCCCTGGTGGGGGCCACGAGGTGGGGAAATCAATCACCAAGCCTTAATGTGGGGAAGCCGTGAAGGATTGAGTAAACTACGCTCTCACCGAGGCTCATCCAGAGCTGTTTGAATTTTGGACAGTAATTGTGCAATCCATTAGAGGCGAGATATTTTGGCACTACATTACCCAGAAAGCCCTGTCTTATTCGAGCAGCCAATTAAGGGCGGGCAATCTTTTAATTGGGTAAACGTGTCAAGCACGAACCAACTTCCGCCAGCCTCTGAAGAAGTATAAAACGAAACGCGTCAGGCAAAGACAGACTGGCTGTCACATTTGTTGGAGAGATCAATGTTTTCATACCTGAAATAAAGCGTGATGCTAAACCACTGCTTCCCGAGTGCGTCTCACCCGGATGGGTAACCTGGAGCTTTCATGTGTATGTAGCCACCCTGCTACAGAGACTGCACCACCCCTGGTGGGGGCCACGAGGTAGGGAAATCACCGAGCCTTAATGTGGGGAAGCCGTGAAGGATTGAGGAAACTACGCTCTCACCGAGGCTCATCCAGACCTGTTTGAATTTTGGACAGTAATTGCGCAATCCATTAGAGGCGAGATATTTTGGCACTACATTACCCAGAAAGCCCTGTCTCATTCGAGTAGCCAATTAAGGGCGGGCAATCTTTTAATTGGGCAAACGTGTCAAGCACGAACCAACTTTCGCCAGCCTCTGAAGAAGTATAAATCCAAACGCGTCAGGCAAAGACGGACTGGCTGTCACATTTATTGGAGAGAACAATGTTTCCATACCTGAAATAAAGCGTGATGCTAAACCACTGCTTCCGGAGTGCGTCTCACCCGGATGGGTAACCTGGAGCTTTCATGTGTATGTAGCCACCCTGCTACAGAGACTGCACCACCCCTGGTGGGGGCCACGAGGTAGGGAAATTACCGAGCCTTAATGTGGGGAAGCCGTGAAGGATTGAGGAAACTATGCTCTCACGAGGCTCATCCAGAGCTGTTTGAATTTTGGAAAGTAATTGTGCAATCCATTAGAGGAGAGATATTTTGGCACTACATTACCCAGAAAGCCCTGTCTCGAGCAGCCAATTAAGGGCGGGCAATCTTTTAATTGGGTAAACGTGTCAAGCACGAACCAACTTCCGCCAGCCTCTGAAGAAGTATAAAACGAAACGCGTCAGGCAAAGACGGACTGGCTGTCACATTTCTTGGAGAGAACAAGGTTTCCATACCTGAAATAAAGCGTGATGCTAAACCACTGCTTCCCGAGTGCGTCTCACCCGGATGGGTAACCTGGAGCTTTCATGTGTATGTAGCCACCCTGCTACAGAGACTGCACCACCCCTGGTGGGGGCCACGAGGTAGGGAAATCACCGAGCCTTAATGTGGGGAAGCCGTGAAGGATTGAAGAAACTACGCCCTCACCGAGGCTCATCCAGAGCTGTTTGAATTTTGGACAGTAATTGTGCAATCCATTAGAGGAGAGATATTTTGGCACTACATTACCCAGAAAGCCCTGTCTCATTCGAGCAGCCAATTAAGGGCGGGCAATCTTTTAATTGGGTAAACGTGTCAAGCACGAACCAACTTCTGCCAGCCTCTGAAGAAGTATAAAACTAAACGCGTCAGGCAAAGACAGACTGGCTGTCATATTTGTTGGAGAGATCAATGTTTTCATACCTGAAATAAAGCGTGATGCTAAACCACTGCTTCCCGAGTGCGTCTCACCCGGATGGGTAACCTGGAGCTTTCATGTGTATGTAGCCACCCTGCTACAGAGACTGCACCACCCCTGATGGGGACCACGAGGTAGGGAAATCACCGAGCCTTAATGTGGGGAAGCCGTGAAGGATTGAGGAAACTACGCTCTCACCGAGGCTCATCCAGAGCTGTTTGAATTTTGGACAGTAATTGTGCAATCCATTAGAGGCGAGATATTTTGGCACTACATTACCCAGAAAGCCCTGTCTCATTCGAGCAGCCAATTAAGGGCGGGCAATCTTTTAATTGGGTAAACGTGTTAAGCACGAACCAACTTCCGCCAGCCTCTGAAGAAGTATAAAACGAAACGCGTCAGGCAAAGACGGACTGGTTGTCACATTTATTGGAGAGAACAATGTTTCCATACCTGAAATAAAGCGTGATGCTAAACCACTGCTTCCCGAGTGCTTCTCACCCGTATGGGTAACCTGGAGCTTTCATGTGTATGTAGCCACCCTGCTACAGAGACCGCACCACCCCTGGTGGGGGCCACGAGGTAGGGAAATCAATCACCAAGCCTTAATGTGGGGAAGCCGTGAGGGATTGAGGAAACTACGCTCTCACCGAGGCTCATCCAGAGCTGTTTGAATTTTGGACAGTAATTGTGCAATCCATTAGAGGAGAGATATTTTGGCACTACATTACCCAGAAAGCCCTGTCTCATTCGAGCAGCCAATTAAGGGCGGGCAATCTTTTAATTGGGTAAACGTGTCAAGCACGAACCAACTTCCGCCAGCCTCTGAAGAAGTATAAAACTAAACGCGTCAGGCAAAGACAGACTGGCTGTCACATTTGTTGGAGAGATCAATGTTTCCATACCTGAAATAAAGCGTGATGCTAAACCACTGCTTCCCGAGTGCGTCTCACCCGGAAGGGTAACCTGGAGCTTTCATGTGTATGTAGGCTCCCTGCTACAGAGACTGCACCACCCCTGGTGGGGGCCACGAGGTAGGGAAATCACCGAGCCTTAATGTGGGGAAGCCGTGAAGGATTGAAGAAACTACGCCCTCACCGAGGCTCATCCAGAGCTGTTTGAATTTTGGACTGTCATTGTGCAATCCATTAGAGGCGAGATATTTTGGCACTACATTACCCAGAAAGCCCTGTCTCATTCGAGCAGCCAATTAAGGGCGGGCAATCTTTTAATTGGGTAAACGTGTTAAGCACGAACCAACTTCCGCCAGCCTCTGAAGAAGTATAAAACGAAACGCGTCAGGCAAAGACGGACTGGTTGTCACATTTATTGGAGAGAACAATGTTTCCATACCTGAAATAAAGCGTGATGCTAAACCACTGCTTCCCGAGTGCGTCTCACCCGGATGGGTAAGCTGGAGCTTTCATGTGTATGTAGCCACCCTGCTACAGAGACTGCACCACCCCTGGTGGGGGCCACGAGGTGGGGAAATCAATCACCAAGCCTTAATGTGGGGAAGCCGTGAAGGATTGAGGAAACTACGCTCTCACCGAGGCTCATCCAGAGCTGTTTGAATTTTGGACAGTAATTGTGCAATCCATTAGAGGCGAGATATTTTGGCACTACATTACCCAGAAATCCCTGTCTCATTCGAGCAGCCAATTAAGGGCGGGCAATCTTTTAATTGGGTAAACGTGTCAAGCACGAACCAACTTCCGCCAGCCTCTGAAGAAGTATAAAACGAAACGCGTCAGGCAAAGACGGACTGGCTGTCACATTTATTGGAGAGAACAATGTTTCCATACCTGAAATGAAGCGTGATGCTAAACCACTGCTTCCCGAGTGCGTCTCACCCGGATGGGTAACCTGGAGCTTTCATGTGTATGTAGCCACCCTGCTACAGAGACTGCACCACCCCTGGTGGGGGCCACGAGGTAGGGAAATCACCGAGCCTTAATGTGGGGAAGCCGTGAAGGATTGAGGAAACTACGCTCTCACCGAGGCTCATCCAGAGCTGTTTGAACTTTGGACAGTAAGTGTGCAATCCATTAGAGGAGAGATATTTTGGCACTACATTACCCAGAAATCCCTGTCTCATTCGAGCAGCCAATTAAGGGCGGGCAAACTTTTAATTGGGTAAACGTGTCAAGCACGAACCAACTTCCGCCAGCCTCTGAAGAAGTATAAAACGAAACGCGTCAGGCAAAGACGGACTGGCTGTCACATTTATTGGAGAGAACAATGTTTCCATACCTGAAATAAAGCGTGATGCTAAACCACTGCTTCCCGAGTGCGTCTCACCCGGATGGGTAACCTGGAGCTTTCATGTGTATGTAGCCACCCTGCTACAGAGACTGCACCACCCCTGGTGGGGGCCACGAGGTAGGGAAATCACCGAGCCTTAATGTGGGGAAGCCGTGAAGGATTGAGGAAACTACGCTCTCACCGAGGCTCATCCAGAGCTGTTTGAATTTTGGACAGTAATTGTGCAATCCATTAGAGGAGAGATATTTTGGCACTACATTACGCAATAAGCCCTGTCTCATTCGAGCAGCCAATTAAGGGCGGGCAATCTTTTAATTGGGTAAACTTGTCAAGCACGAACCAACTTCCGCCAGCCTCTGAAGAAGTATAAAACTAAACGCGTCAGGCAAAGACAGACTGGCTGTCACATTTATTGGAGAGAACAATGTTTCCATGCCTGAAATAAAGCGCGATGCTAAACCACTGCTTCCCGAGTGCGTCTCACCCGGATGGGTAACCTGGAGCTTTCATGTGTATGTAGCCACCCTGCTACAGAGACTGCACCACCCCTGGTGGGGGCCACGAGGTAGGGAAATTACCGAGCCTTAATGTGGGGAAGCCGTGAAGGATTGAGGAAACTACGCTCTCACCGAGGCTCATCCAGAGCTGTTTGAATTTTGGACAGTAATTGTGCAATCCATTAGAGGAGAGATATTTTGGCACTACATTACCCAGAAAGCCCTGTCTCGAGCAGCCAATTAAGGGCGGGCAATCTTTTAATTGGGTAAACGTGTCAAGCACGAACCAACTTCCGCCAGCCTCTGAAGAAGTATAAAACGAAACGCGTCAGGCAAAGACGGATTGGCTGTCACATTTATTGGAGAGAACAATGTTTCCATACCTGAAATAAAGCGTGATGCTAAACCACTGCTTCCCGAGTGCGTCTCACCCGGATGGGTATCCTGGAGCTTTCATGTGTATGTAGCCACCCTGCTACAGAGACTGCACCACCCCTGGTGGGGGCCACTAGGTAGGGAAATTACCGAGCCTTAATGTGGGGAAGCCGTGAAGGATTGAGGAAACTATGCTCTCACCGAGGCTCATCCAGAGCTGTTTGAATTTTGGAAAGTAATTGTGCAATCCATTAGAGGAGAGATATTTTGGCACTACATTACCCAGAAAGCCCTGTCTCATTCGAGCAGCCAATTAAGGGCGGGCAATCTTTTAATTGGGTAAACGTGTCAAGCACGAACCAACTTCCGACAGCCTCTGAAGAAGTATAAAACGAAACGCGTCAGGCAAAGACGGACTGGCTGTCACATTTCTTGGAGAGAACAATGTTTCCATACCTGAAATAAAGCGTGATGCTAAACCACTGCTTCCCGAGTGCGTCTCACCCAGAAGGGTAACCTGGAGCTTTCATGTGTATGTAGCCACCCTGCTACAGAGACTGCACCACCCCTGGTGGGGGCCACGAGGTAGGGAAATCACCGAGCCTTAATGTGGGGAAGCCGTGAAGGATTGAAGAAACTACGCCCTCACCGAGGCTCATCCAGAGCTGTTTGAATTTTGGACTTTAATTGTGCAATCCATTAGAGGCGAGATATTTTGGCACTACATTACCCAGAAAGCCCTGTCTCATTCGAGCAGCCAATTAAGGGCGGGCAATCTTTTAATTGGGTAAACGTGTCAAGCACGAACCAACTTCCGCCAGCCTCTGAAGAAGTATAAAACGAAACGCATGAGGCAAAGACGGACTGGTTGTCACATTTATTGGAGAGAACAATGTTTCCATACCTGAAATAAAGCGTGATGCTAAACCACTGCTTCCCGAGTGCGTCTCACCCGGATGGGTAACCTGGAGCTTTCATGTGTATGTAGCCACCCTGCTACAGAGACTGCACCACCCCTGGTGGGGGCCACGAGGTGGGGAAATCAATCACCAAGCCTTAATGTGGGGAAGCCGTGAAGGATTGAGTAAACTACGCTCTCACCGAGGCTCATCCAGAGCTGTTTGAATTTTGGACAGTAATTGTGCAATCCATTAGAGGCGAGATATTTTGGCACTACATTACCCAGAAAGCCCTGTCTTATTCGAGCAGCCAATTAAGGGCGGGCAATCTTTTAATTGGGTAAACGTGTCAAGCACGAACCAACTTCCGCCAGCCTCTGAAGAAGTATAAAACGAAACGCGTCAGGCAAAGACAGACTGGCTGTCACATTTGTTGGAGAGATCAATGTTTTCATACCTGAAATAAAGCGTGATGCTAAACCACTGCTTCCCGAGTGCGTCTCACCCGGATGGGTAACCTGGAGCTTTCATGTGTATGTAGCCACCCTGCTACAGAGACTGCACCACCCCTGGTGGTGGCCACGAGGTAGGAAAATCACCGAGCCTTAATGTGGGGAAGCCGTGAAGGATTGAGGAAACTACGCTCTCACCGAGGCTCATCCAGACCTGTTTGAATTTTGGACAGTAATTGCGCAATCCATTAGAGGCGAGATGTTTTGGCACTACATTACCCAGAAAGCCCTGTCTCATTCGAGTAGCCAATTAAGGGCGGGCAATCTTTTAATTGGGCAAACGTGTCAAGCACGAACCAACTTTCGCCAGCCTCTGAAGAAGTATAAATCCAAACGCGTCAGGCAAAGACGGACTGGCTGTCACATTTATTGGAGAGAACAATGTTTCCATACCTGAAATAAAGCGTAATGCTAAACCACTGCTTCCCGAGTGCGTCTCACCCGGATGGGTAACCTGGAGCTTTCATGTGTATGTAGCCACCCTGCTACAGAGACTGCACCACCCCTGGTGGGGGTCACGAGGTAGGGAAATCACCGAGCCTTAATGTGGGGAAGCCGTGAAGGATTGAGGAAACTACGCCCTCACCGAGGCTCATCCAGAGCTGTTTGAATTTTGGACAGTAATTGTGCAATCCATTAGAGGAGAGATATTTTGGCACTACATTACCCAGAAAGCCCTGTCTCGAGCAGCCAATTAAGGGCGGGCAATCTTTTAATTGGGTAAACGTGTCAAGCACGAACCAACTTCCGCCAGCATCTGAAGAAGTATAAAACGAAACGCGTCAGGCAAAGACGGATTGGCTGTCACATTTATTGGAGAGAACAATGTTTCCATACCTGAAATAAAGCGTGATGCTAAACCACTGCTTCCCGAGTGCGTCTCACCCGGATGGGTAACCTGGAGCTTTCATGTGTATGTAGCCACCCTGCTACAGAGACTGCACCACCCCTGGTGGGGGCCACGAGGTAGGGAAATCACCGAGCCTTAATGTGGGGAAGCCGTGAAGGATTGAAGAAACTACGCCCTCACCGAGGCTCATCCAGAGCTGTTTGAATTTTGGACAGTAATTGTGCAATCCATTAGAGGCGAGATATTTTGGCACTACATTACCAAGAAAGCCCTGTCTCATTCGAGCAGCCAATTAAGGGCGGGCAATCTTTTAATTGGGTAAACGTGTCAAGCACGAACCAACTTCCGCCAGCCTCTGAAGAAGTATAAAACGAAACGCGTCAGGCAAAGACGGACTGGTTGTCACATTTATTGGAGAGAACAATGTTTCCATACCTGAAATAAAGCGTGATGCTAAACCACTGCTTCCCGAGTGCGTCTCACCCGGATGGGTAACCTGGAGCTTTCATGTGTATGTAGCCACCCTGCTACAGAGACTGCACCACCCCTGGTGGGGGTCACGAGGTAGGGAAATCACCGAGCCTTAATGTGGGGAAGCCGTGAAGGATTGAGGAAACTACGCCCTCACCGAGGCTCATCCAGAGCTGTTTGAATTTTGGACAGTAATTGTGCAATCCATTAGAGGAGAGATATTTTGGCACTACATTACCCAGAAAGCCCTGTCTCATTCGAGCAGCCAATTAAGGGCGGGCAATCTTTTAATTGGGTAAACGTGTCAAGCACGAATAAACTTCCGCCAGCCTCTGAAGAATTATAAAACGAAACGCGTCAGGCAAAGACAGACTGGCTGTCACATTTATTGGAGAGAACAATGTTTCCATACCTGAAATGAAGCGTGATGCTAAACCACTGCTTCCCGAGTGCGTCTCACCCGGATGGGTAACCTGGAGCTTTCATGTGTATGTAGCCACCCTGCTACAGAGACTGCACCACCCTTGGTGGGGGCCACGAGGTAGGGAAATCACCGAGCCTTAATGTGGGGAAGCCGTGAAGGACTGAGGAAACTACACTCTCACCGAGGCTCATCCAGAGCTGTTTGAACTTTGGACAGTAATTGTGCAATCCATTAGAGGAGAGATATTTTGGCACTACATTACCCAGAAATCCCTGTCTCATTCGAGCAGCCAATTAAGGGCGGGCAAACTTTTAATTGGGTAAACGTGTCAAGCACGAACCAACTTCCGCCAGCCTCTGAAGAAGTATAAAACGAAACGCGTCAGGCAAAGACGGACTGGCTGTCATATTTATTGGAGAGAAAAATGTTTCCATACCTGAAATAAAGCGTGATGCTAAACCACTGCTTCCCGAGTGCGTCTCACCCGGATGGGTAACCTGGAGCTTTCATGTGTATGTAGCCACCCTGCTACAGAGACTGCACCACCCCTGGTGGGGGCCACGAGGTAGGGAAATCACCGAGCCTTAATGTGGGGAAGCCGTGAAGGATTGAGGAAACTACGCTCTCACCGAGGCTCATCCAGAGCTGTTTGAATTTTGGACAGTAATTGTGCAATCCATTAGAGGAGAGATATTTTGGCACTACATTACCCAGAAAGCCCTGTCTCGAGCAGCCAATTAAGGGCGGGCAATCTTTTAATTGGGTAAATGTGTCAAGCATGAACCAACTTCCGCCAGCCTCTGAAGAAGTATAAAACGAAACGCGTCAGGCAAAGACGGACTGGCTGTCACATTTAATGGAGAGAACAATGTTTCCATACCTGAAATAAAGCGTGATGCTTAACCACTGCTTCCCGAGTGAGTCTCACCCGGATGGGTAACCTGGAGCTTTCATGTGTATGTAGCCACCCTGCTACAGAGACTGCACCACCCCTGGTGGGGGCCACGAGGTGGGGAAATCAATCACCAAGCCTTAATGTGGGGAAGCCGTGAAGGATTGAGGAAACTACGCTCTCACCGAGGCTCATCCAGAGCTGTTTGAATTTTGGACAGTAATTGTGCAATCCATTAGAGGCGAGATATTTTGGCACTACATTACCCAGAAAGCCCTGTCTTATTCGAGCAGCCAATTAAGGGCGGGCAATCTTTTAATTGGGTAAACGTGTCAAGCACGAACCAACTTCCGCCAGCCTCTGAAGAAGTATAAAACGAAACGCGTCAGGCAAAGACGGACTGGCTGTCACATTTATTGGAGAGAACAATGTTTCCATACCTGAAATGAAGCGTGATGCTAAACCACTGCTTCCCGAGTGCGTCTCACCCGGATGGGTAACCTGGAGCTTTCATGTGTATGTAGCCACCCTGCTACAGAGACTGCACCACCCCTGGTGGGGGCCACGAGGTAGGGAAATCACCAAGCCTTAATGTGGGGAAGCCGTGAAGGATTGAGGAAACTATGCTCTCACCGAGGCTCATCCAGAGCTGTTTGAACTTTGGACAGTAATTGTGCAATCCATTAGAGGAGAGATATTTTGGCACTACATTAGCCAGAAATCCCTGTCTCATTCGAGCAGCCAATTAAGGGCGGGCAAACTTTTAATTGGGTAAACGGGTCAAGCACGAACCAACTTCCGCCAGCCTCTGAAGAAGTATAAAACGAAACGCGTCAGGCAAAGACGGACTGGCTGTCACATTTATTGGAGAGAACAATGTTTCCATACCTGAAATAAAGCGTGATGGTAAACCACTGCTTCCCGAGTGCGTCTCACCCGGATGGGTAACCTGGAGCTTTCATGTGTATGTAGCCACCCTGCTACAGAGACTGCACCACCCCTGGTGGGGGCCACGAGGTAGGGAAATCACCGAGCCTTAATGTGGGGAAGCCGTGAAGGATTGAGGAAACTACGTTCTCACCGAGGCTCATCCAGAGCTGTTTGAATTTTGGACAGTAATTGTGCAATCCATTAGAGGAGAGATATTTTGGCACTACATTACGCAATAAGCCCTGTCTCATTCGAGCAGCCAATTAAGGGCGGGCAATCTTTTAATTGGGTAAACTTGTCAAGCACGAACCAACTTCCGCCAGCCTCTGAAGAAGTATAAAACTAAACGCGTCAGGCAAAGACAGACTGGCTGTCACATTTATTGGAGAGAACAATGTTTCCATGCCTGAAATACAGCGTGATGCTAAACCACTGCTTCCCGAGTGCGTCTCACCCGGATGGGTAACCTGGAGCTTTCATGTGTATGTAGCCACCCTGCTACAGAGACTGCACCACCCCTGGTGGGGGCCACGAGGTAGGGAAATTACCGAGCCTTAATGTGGGGAAGCCGTGAAGGATTGAGGAAACTACGCTCTCACCGAGGCTCATCCAGAGCTGTTTGAATTTTGGACAGTAATTGTGCAATCCATTAGAGGAGAGATATTTTGGCACTACATTACCCAGAAAGCCCTGTCTCGAGCAGCCAATTAAGGGCGGGCAATCTTTTAATTGGGTAAACGTGTCAAGCACAAACCAACTTCCGCCAGCCTCTGAAGAAGTATAAAACGAAACGCGTCAGGCAAAGACGGATTGGCTGTCACATTTATTGGAGAGAACAATGTTTCCATACCTGAAATAAAGCGTGATGCTAAACCACTGCTTCCCGAGTGCGTCTCACCCGGATGGGTATCCTGGAGCTTTCATGTGTATGTAGCCACCCTGCTACAGAGACTGCACCACCCCTGGTGGGGGCCACTAGGTAGGGAAATTACCGAGCCTTAATGTGGGGAAGCCGTGAAGGATTGAGGAAACTATGCTCTCACCGAGGCTCATCCAGAGCTGTTTGAATTTTGGAAAGTAATTGTGCAATCCATTAGAGGAGAGATATTTTGGCACTACATTACCCAGAAAGCCCTGTCTCATTCGAGCAGCCAATTAAGGTTGGGCAATCTTTTAATTGGGTAAACGTGTCAAGCACGAACCAACTTCCGACAGCCTCTGAAGAAGTACAAAACGAAACGCATCAGGCAAAGACGGACTGGCTGTCACATTTCTTGGAGAGAACAATGTTTCCATACCTGAAATAAAGCGTGATGCTAAACCACTGCTTCCCGCGTGCGTCTCACCCAGAAGGGTAACCTGGAGCTTTCATGTGTATGTAGCCACCCTGCTACAGAGACTGCACCACCCCTGGTGGGGGCCACGAGGTAGGGAAATCACCGAGCCTTAATGTGGGGAAGCCGTGAAGGATTGAAGAAACTACGCCCTCACCGAGGCTCATCCAGAGCTGTTTGAATTTTGGACTGTAATTGTGCAATCCATTAGAGGCAAGATATTTTGGCACTACATTACCTAGAAAGCCCTGTCTCATTCGAGCAGCCAATTAAGGGCGGGCAATCTTTTAATTGGGTAAACGTGTCAAGCACGAACCAACTTCCGCCAGCCTCTGAAGAAGTATAAAACGAAACGCATGAGGCAAAGACGGACTGGTTGTCACATTTATTGGAGAGAACAATGTTTCCATACCTGAAATAAAGCGTGATGCTAAACCACTGCTTCCCGAGTGCGTCTCACCCGGATGGGTAACCTGGAGCTTTCATGTGTATGTAGCCACCCTGCTACAGAGACTGCACCACCCCTGGTGGGGGCCACGAGGTGGGGAAATCAATCACCAAGCCTTAATGTGGGGAAGCCGTGAAGGATTGAGTAAACTACGCTCTCACCGAGGCTCATCCAGAGCTGTTTGAATTTTGGACAGTAATTGTGCAATCCATTAGAGGCGAGATATTTTGGCACTACATTACCCAGCAAGCCCTGTCTTATTCGAGCAGCCAATTAAGGGCGGGCAATCTTTTAATTGGGTAAACGTGTCAAGCACGAACCAACTTCCGCCAGCCTCTGAAGAAGTATAAAACGAAACGCGTCAGGCAAAGACAGACTGGCTGTCACATTTGTTGTAGAGATCAATGTTTTCATACCTGAAATAAAGCGTGATGCTAAACCACTGCTTCCCGAGTGCGTCTCACCCGTATGGGTAACCTGGAGCTTTCATGTGTATGTAGCCACCCTGCTACAGAGACTGCACCACCCCTGGTGGGGGCCACGAGGTAGGGAAATCACCGAACCTTAATGTGGGGAAGCCGTGAAGGATTGAGGAAGCTACGCTCTCACCGAGGCTCATCCAGAGCTGTTTGAATTTTGGACAGTAATTGTGCAATCCATTAGAGGCGAGATATTTTGGCACTACATTACGCAGAAAGCCCTGTCTCATTCGAGCAGCCAATTAAGGGCGGGCAATCTTTTAATTGGGTAAACTTGTCAAGCACGAACCAACTTCCGCCAGCCTCTGAAGAAGTATAAAACTAAACGCGTCAGGCAAAGACAGACTGGCTGTCACATTTATTGGAGAGAACAATGTTTCCATACCTGAAATAAAGCGTGATGCTAAACCACTGCTTCCCGAGTGCGTCTCACCCGGATGGGTAACCTGGAGCTTTCATGTGTAGGTAGCCACCCTGCTACAGAGACTGCACCACCCCTGGTGGTTGCCACGAGGTAGGAAAATCACCGAGCCTTAATGTGGGGAAGCCGTGAAGGATTGAGGAAACTACGCTCTCACCGAGGCTCATCCAGACCTGTTTGAATTTTGGACAGTAATTGCGCAATCCATTAGAGGCGAGATATTTTGGCACTACATTACCCAGAAAGCCCTGTCTCATTCGAGTAGCCAATTAAGGGCGGGCAATCTTTTAATTGGGCAAACGTGTCAAGCACGAACCAACTTTCGCCAGCCTCTGAAGAAGTATAAATCCAAACGCGTCAGGCAAAGACGGACTGGCTGTCACATTTATTGGAGAGAACAATGTTTCCATACCTGAAATAAAGCGTGATGCTAAACCACTGCTTCCCGAGTGCGTCTCACCCGGATGGGTAACCTGGAGCTTTCATGTGTATGTAGCCACCCTGCTACAGAGACTGCACCACCCCTGGTGGGGGCCACGAGGTAGGGAAATTAAAGAGCCTTAATGTGGGGAAGCCGTGAAGGATTGAGGAAACTACGCTCTCACCGAGGCTCATCCAGAGCTGTTTGAATTTTGGACAGTAATTGTGCAATCCATTAGAGGAGAGATATTTTGGCACTGCATTACCCAGAAAGCCCTGTCTCGAGCAGCCAATTAAGGGCGGGCAATCTTTTAATTGGGTAAACGTGTCAAGCACGAACCAACTTCCGCCAGCATCTGAAGAAGTATAAAACGAAACGCGTCAGGCAAAGACGGATTGGCTGTCACATTTATTGGAGAGAACAATGTTTCCATACCTGAAATAAAGCGTGATGCTAAACCACTGCTTCCCGAGTGCGTCTCACCCGGATGGGTAACCTGGAGCTTTCATGTGTATGTAGCCACCCTGCTACAGAGACTGCACCACCCCTGGTGGGGGCCACGAGGTAGGGAAATTACCGAGCCTTAATGTGGGGAAGCCGTGAAGGATTGAGGAAACTATGCTCTCACCGAGGCTCATCCAGAGCTGTTTGAATTTTGGAAAGTAATTGTGCAATCCATTAGAGGAGAGATATTTTGGCACTACATTACCCAGAAAGCCCTGTCTCGAGCAGCCAATTAAGGGCGGGCAATCTTTTAATTGGGTAAACGTGTCAAGCACGAACCAACTTCCGCCAGCCTCTGAAGAAGTATAAAACGAAACGCGTCAGGCAAAGACGGACTGGCTGTCACATTTCTTGGAGAGAACAAGGTTTCCATACCTGAAATAAAGCGTGATGCTAAACCACTGCTTCCCGAGTGCGTCTCACCCGGATGGGTAACCTGCAGCTTTCATGTGTATGTAGCCACCCTGCTACAGAGACTGCACCACCCCTGGTGGGGGCCACGAGGTAGGGAAATCACCGAGCCTTAATGTGGGGAAGCCGTGAAGGATTGAAGAAACTACGCCCTCACCGAGGCTCATCCAGAGCTGTTTGAATTTTGGACAGTAATTGTGCAATCCATTAGAGGAGAGATATTTTGGCACTACATTACCCAGAAAGCCCTGTCTCATTCGAGCAGCCAATTAAGGGCGGGCAATCTTTTAATTGGGTAAACGTGTCAAGCACGAACCAACTTCCGCCAGCCTCTGAAGAAGTATAAAACTAAACGCGTCAGGCAAAGACAGACTGGCTGTCACATTTGTTGGAGAGATCAATGTTTTCATACCTGAAATAAAGCGTGATGCTAAACCACTGCTTCCCGAGTGCGTCTCACCCGGATGGGTAACCGGGAGCTTTCATGTGTATGTAGCCACCCTGCTACAGAGACTGCACCACCCCTGATGGGGACCACGAGGTAGTTAAATCACCGAGCCTTAATGTGGGGAAGCCGTGAAGGATTGAGGAAACTACGCTCTCACCGAGGCTCATCCAGAGCTGTTTGAATTTTGGACAGTAATTGTGCAATCCATTAGAGGCGAGATATTTTGGCACTACATTACCCAGAAAGCCCTGTCTCATTCGAGCAGCCAATTAAGGGCGGGCAATCTTTTAATTGGGTAAACGTGTTAAGCACGAACCAACTTCCGCCAGCCTCTGAAGAAGTATAAAACGAAACGCGTCAGGCAAAGACGGACTGGTTGTCACATTTATTGGAGAGAACAATGTTTCCATACCTGAAATAAAGCGTGATGCTAAACCACTGCTTCCCGAGTGCTTCTCACCCGTATGGGTAACCTGGAGCTTTCATGTGTATGTAGCCACCCTGCTACAGAGACTGCACCACCCCTGGTGGGGGCCACGAGGTAGGGAAATCAATCACCAAGCCTTAATGTGGGGAAGCCGTGAGGGATTGAGGAAACTACGCTCTCACCGAGGCTCATCCAGAGCTGTTTGAATTTTGGACAGTAATTGTGCAATCCATTAGAGGAGAGATATTTTGGCACTACATTACCCAGAAAGCCCTGTCTCATTCGAGCAGCCAATTAAGGGCGGGCAATCTTTTAATTGGGTAAATGTGTCAAGCATGAACCAACTTCCGCCAGCCTCTGAAGAAGTATAAAACGAAACGCGTCAGGCAAAGACGGACTGGCTGTCACATTTAATGGAGAGAACAATGTTTCCATACCTGAAATAAAGCGTGATGCTAAACCACTGCTTCCCGAGTGCGTCTCACCCGGAAGGGTAACCTGGAGCTTTCATGTGTATGTAGGCTCCCTGCTACAGAGACTGCACCACCCCTGGTGGGGGCCACGAGGTAGGGAAATCACCGAGCCTTAATGTGGGGAAGCCGTGAAGGATTGAAGAAACTACGCCCTCACCGAGGCTCATCCAGAGCTGTTTGAATTTTGGACTGTCATTGTGCAATCCATTAGAGGCGAGATATTTTGGCACTACATTACCCAGAAAGCCCTGTCTCATTCGAGCAGCCAATTAAGGGCGGGCAATCTTTTAATTGGGTAAACGTGTTAAGCACGAACCAACTTCCGCCAGCCTCTGAAGAAGTATAAAACGAAACGCGTCAGGCAAAGACGGACTGGTTGTCACATTTATTGGAGAGAACAATGTTTCCATACCTGAAATAAAGCGTGATGCTAAACCACTGCTTCCCGAGTGCGTCTCACCCGGATGGGTAAGCTGGAGCTTTCATGTGTATGTAGCCACCCTGCTACAGAGACTGCACCACCCCTGGTGGGGGCCACGAGGTGGGGAAATCAATCACCAAGCCTTAATGTGGGGAAGCCGTGAAGGATTGAGGAAACTACGCTCTCACCGAGGCTCATCCAGAGCTGTTTGAATTTTGGACAGTAATTGTGCAATCCATTAGAGGCGAGATATTTTGGCACTACATTACCCAGAAAGCCCTGTCTCATTCGAGCAGCCAATTAAGGGCGGGCAATCTTTTAATTGGGTAAACGTGTCAAGCACGAACCAACTTCCGCCAGCCTCTGAAGAAGTATAAAACGAAACGCGTCAGGCAAAGACGGACTGGCTGTCATATTTATTGGAGAGAACAATGTTTCCATACCTGAAATGAAGCGTGATGCTAAACCACTGCTTCCCGAGTGCGTCTCACCCGGATGGGTAACCTGGAGCTTTCATGTGTATGTAGCCACCCTGCTACAGAGACTGCACCACCCCTGGTGGGGGCCACGAGGTAGGGAAATCACCGAGCCTTAATGTGGGGAAGCCGTGAAGGATTGAGGAAACTACGCTCTCACCGAGGCTCATCCAGAGCTGTTTGAACTTTGGACAGTAAGTGTGCAATCCATTAGAGGAGAGATATTTTGGCACTACATTACCCAGAAATCCCTGTCTCATTCGAGCAGCCAATTAAGGGCGGGCAAACTTTTAATTGGGTAAACGTGTCAAGCACGAACCAACTTCCGCCAGCCTCTGAAGAAGTATAAAACGAAACGCGTCAGGCAAAGACGGACTGGCTGTCACATTTATTGGAGAGAACAATGTTTCCATACCTGAAATAAAGCGTGATGCTAAACCACTGCTTCCCGAGTGCGTCTCACCCGGATGGGTAACCTGGAGCTTTCATGTGTATGTAGCCACCCTGCTACAGAGACTGCACCACCCCTGGTGGGGGCCACGAGGTAGGGAAATCACCGAGCCTTAATGTGGGGAAGCCGTGAAGGATTGAGGAAACTACGCTCTCACCGAGGCTCATCCAGAGCTGTTTGAATTTTGGACAGTAATTGTGCAATCCATTAGAGGAGAGATATTTTGGCACTACATTACGCAATAAGCCCTGTCTCATTCGAGCAGCCAATTAAGGGCGGGCAATCTTTTAATTGGGTAAACTTGTCAAGCACGAACCAACTTCCGCCAGCCTCTGAAGAAGTATAAAACTAAACGCGTCAGGCAAAGACAGACTGGCTGTCACATTTATTGGAGAGAACAATGTTTCCATGCCTGAAATAAAGCGCGATGCTAAACCACTGCTTCCCGAGTGCGTCTCACCCGGATGGGTAACCTGGAGCTTTCATGTGTATGTAGCCACCCTGCTACAGAGACTGCACCACCCCTGGTGGGGGCCACGAGGTAGGGAAATTACCGAGCCTTAATGTGGGGAAGCCGTGAAGGATTGAGGAAACTACGCTCTCACCGAGGCTCATCCAGAGCTGTTTGAATTTTGGACAGTAATTGTGCAATCCATTAGAGGAGAGATATTTTGGCACTACATTACCCAGAAAGCCCTGTCTCATTCGAGCAGCCAATTAAGGGCGGGCAATCTTTTAATTGGGTAAACTTGTCAAGCACGAACCAACTTCCGACAGCCTCTGAAGAAGTATAAAACGAAACGCGTCAGGCAAAGACGGACTGGCTGTCACATTTCTTGGAGAGAACAATGTTTCCATACCTGAAATAAAGCGTGATGCTAAACCACTGCTTCCCGAGTGCGTCTCACCCAGAAGGGTAACCTGGAGCTTTCATGTGTATGTAGCCACCCTGCTACAGAGACTGCACCACCCCTGGTGGGGGCCACGAGGTAGGGAAATCACCGAGCCTTAATGTGGGGAAGCCGTGAAGGATTGAAGAAACTACGCCCTCACCGAGGCTCATCCAGAGCTGTTTGAATTTTGGACTGTAATTGTGCAATCCATTAGAGGCGAGATATTTTGGCACTACATTACCCAGAAAGCCCTGTCTCATTCGAGCAGCCAATTAAGGGCGGGCAATCTTTTAATTGGGTAAACGTGTCAAGCACGAACCAACTTCCGCCAGCCTCTGAAGAAGTATAAAACGAAACGCATGAGGCAAAGACGGACTGGTTGTCACATTTATTGGAGAGAACAATGTTTCCATACCTGAAATAAAGCGTGATGCTAAACCACTGCTTCCCGAGTGCGTCTCACCCGGATGGGTAACCTGGAGCTTTCATGTGTATGTAGCCACCCTGCTACAGAGACTGCACCACCCCTGGTGGGGGCCACGAGGTGGGGAAATCAATCACCAAGCCTTAATGTGGGGAAGCCGTGAAGGATTGAGTAAACTACGCTCTCACCGAGGCTCATCCAGAGCTGTTTGAATTTTGGACAGTAATTGTGCAATCCATTAGAGGCGAGATATTTTGGCACTACATTACCCAGAAAGCCCTGTCTTATTCGAGCAGCCAATTAAGGGCGGGCAATCTTTTAATTGGGTAAACGTGTCAAGCACGAACCAACTTCCGCCAGCCTCTGAAGAAGTATAAAACGAAACGCGTCAGGCAAAGACAGACTGGCTGTCACATTTGTTGGAGAGATCAATGTTTTCATACCTGAAATAAAGCCTGATGCTAAACCACTGCTTCCCGAGTGCGTCTCACCCGGATGGGTAACCTGGAGCTTTCATGTGTATGTAGCCACCCTGCTACAGAGACTGCACCACCCCTGGTGGGGGCCACGAGGTAGGGAAATCACCGAGCCTTAATGTGGGGAAGCCGTGAAGGATTGAGGAAGCTACGCTCTCACCGAGGCTCATCCAGAGCTGTTTGAATTTTGGACAGTAATTGTGCAATCCATTAGAGGCGAGATATTTTGGCACTACATTACGCAGAAAGCCCTGTCTCATTCGAGCAGCCAATTAAGGGCGGGCAATCTTTTAATTGGGTAAACTTGTCAAGCACGAACCAACTTCCGCCAGCCTCTGAAGAAGTATAAAACTAAACGCGTCAGGCAAAGACAGACTGGCTGTCACATTTATTGGAGAGAACAATGTTTCCATACCTGAAATAAAGCGTGATGCTAAACCACTGCTTCCCGAGTGCGTCTCACCCGGATGGGTAACCTGGAGCTTTCATGTGTAGGTAGCCACCCTGCTACAGAGACTGCACCACCCCTGGTGGTGGCCACGAGGTAGGAAAATCACCGAGCCTTAATGTGGGGAAGCCGTGAAGGATTGAGGAAACTACGCTCTCACCGAGGCTCATCCAGACCTGTTTGAATTTTGGACAGTAATTGCGCAATCCATTAGAGGCGAGATATTTTGGCACTACATTACCCAGAAAGCCCTGTCTCATTCGAGTAGCCAATTAAGGGCGGGCAATCTTTTAATTGGGCAAACGTGTCAAGCACGAACCAACTTTCGCCAGCCTCTGAAGAAGTATAAATCCAAACGCGTCAGGCAAAGACGGACTGACTGTCACATTTATTGGAGAGAACAATGTTTCCATACCTGAAATAAAGCGTGATGCTAAACCACTGCTTCCCGAGTGCGTCTCACCCGGATGGGTAACCTGGAGCTTTCATGTGTATATAGCCACCCGCTACAGAGACTGCACCACCCCTGGTGGGGGCCACGAGGTAGGGAAATTAAAGAGCCTTAATGTGGGGAAGCCGTGAAGGATTGAGGAAACTACGCTCTCACCGAGGCTCATCCAGAGCTGTTTGAATTTTGGACAGTAATTGTGCAATCCATTAGAGGAGAGATATTTTGGCACTACATTACCCAGAAAGCCCTGTCTCGAGCAGCCAATTAAGAGCGGGCAATCTTTTAATTGGGTAAACGTGTCAAGCACGAACCAACTTCCGCCAGCCTCTGAAGAAGTATAAAACGAAACGCGTCAGGCAAAGACGGATTGGCTGTCACATTTATTGGAGAGAACAATGTTTCCATACCTGAAATAAAGCGTGATGCCAAACCACTGCTTCCCGAGTGCGTCTCACCCGGATGGGTAACCTGGAGCTTTCATGTGTATGTAGCCACCCTGCTACAGAGACTGCACCACCCCTGGTGGGGGCCACGAGGTAGGGAAATTACCGAGCCTTAATGTGGGGAAGCCGTGAAGGATTGAGGAAACTATGCTCTCACCGAGGCTCATCCAGAGCTGTTTGAATTTTGGAAAGTAATTGTGCAATCCATTAGAGGAGAGATATTTTGGCACTACATTACCCAGAAAGCCCTGTCTCGAGCAGCCAATTAAGGGCGGGCAATCTTTTAATTGGGTAAACGTGTCAAGCACGAACCAACTTCCGCCAGCCTCTGAAGAAGTATAAAACGAAACGCGTCAGGCAAAGACGGACTGGCTGTCACATTTCTTGGAGAGAACAATGTTTCCATACCTGAAATAAAGCGTGATGCTAAACCACTGCTTCCCGAGTGCGTCTCACCCGGATGGGTAACCTGGAGCTTTCATGTGTATGTAGCCACCCTGCTACAGAGACTGCACCACCCCTGGTGGGGGCCACGAGGTAGGGAAATCACCGAGCCTTAATGTGGGGAAGCCGTGAAGGATTGAAGAAACTACGCCCTCACCGAGGCTCATCCAGAGCTGTTTGAATTTTGGACAGTAATTGTGCAATCCATTAGAGGAGAGATATTTTGGCACTACATTACCCAGAAAGCCCTGTCTCATTCGAGCAGCCAATTAAGGGCGGGCAATCTTTTAATTGGGTAAACGTGTCAAGCACGAACCAACTTCCGCCAGCCTCTGAAGAAGTATAAAACTAAACGCGTCAGGCAAAGACAGACTGGCTGTCACATTTGTTGGAGAGATCAATGTTTTCATACCTGAAATAAAGCGTGATGCTAAACCACTGCTTCCCGAGTGCGTCTCACCCGGATGGGTAACCTGGAGCTTTCATGTGTATGTAGCCACCCTGCTACAGAGACTGCACCACCCCTGATGGGGACCACGAGGTAGGGAAATCACCGAGCCTTAATGTGGGGAAGCCGTGAAGGATTGAGGAAACTACGCTCTCACCGAGGCTCATCCAGAGCTGTTTGAATTTTGGACAGTAATTGTGCAATCCATTAGAGGCGAGATATTTTGGCACTACATTACCCAGAAAGCCCTGTCTCATTCGAGCAGCCAATTAAGGGCGGGCAATCTTTTAATTGGGTAAATGTGTCAAGCATGAACCAACTTCCGCCAGCCTCTGAAGAAGTATAAAACGAAACGCGTCAGGCAAAGACGGACTGGCTGTCACATTTAATGGAGAGAACAATGTTTCCATACCTGAAATAAAGCGTGATGCTAAACCACTGCTTCCCGAGTGCGTCTCACCCGGAAGGGTAACCTGGAGCTTTCATGTGTATGTAGGCTCCCTGCTACAGAGACTGCACCACCCCTGGTGGGGGCCACGAGGTAGGGAAATCACCGAGCCTTAATGTGGGGAAGCCGTGAAGGATTGAAGAAACTGCGCCCTCACTGAGGCTCATCCAGAGCTGTTTGAATTTTGGACTGTCATTGTGCAATCCATTAGAGGCGAGATATTTTGGCACTACATTACCCAGAAAGCCCTGTCTCATTCGAGCAGCCAATTAAGGGCGGGCAATCTTTTAATTGGGTAAACGTGTTAAGCACGAACCAACTTCCGCCAGCCTCTGAAGAAGTATAAAACGAAACGCGTCAGGCAAAGACGGACTGGTTGTCACATTTATTGGAGAGAACAATGTTTCCATACCTGAAATAAAGCGTGATGCTAAACCACTGCTTCCCGAGTGCGTCTCACCCGGATGGGTAAGCTGGAGCTTTCATGTGTATGTAGCCACCCTGCTACAGAGACTGCACCACCCCTGGTGGGGGCCACGAGGTGGGGAAATCAATCACCAAGCCTTAATGTGGGGAAGCCATGAAGGATTGAGGAAACTACGCTCTCACCGAGGCTCATCCAGAGCTGTTTGAATTTTGGACAGTAATTGTGCAATCCATTAGAGGCGAGATATTTTGGCACTACATTACCCAGAAAGCCCTGTCTCATTTGTGCAGCCAATTAAGGGCGGGCAATCTTTTAATTGGGTAAACGTGTCAAGCACGAACCAACTTCCGCCAGCCTCTGAAGAAGTATAAAACGAAACGCGTCAGGCAAAGACGGACTGGCTGTCACATTTATTGGAGAGAACAATGTTTCCATACCTGAAATGAAGCGTGATGCTAAACCACTGCTTCCCGAGTGCGTCTCACCCGGATGGGTAACCTGGAGCTTTCATGTGTATGTAGCCACCCTGCTACAGAGACTGCACCACCCCTGGTGGGGGCCACGAGGTAGGGAAATCACCGAGCCTTAATGTGGGGAAGCCGTGAAGGATTGAGGAAACTACGCTCTCACCGAGGCTCATCCAGAGCTGTTTGAACTTTGGACAGTAAGTGTGCAATCCATTAGAGGAGAGATATTTTGGCACTACATTACCCAGAAATCCCTGTCTCATTCGAGCAGCCAATTAAGGGCGGGCAAACTTTTAATTGGGTAAACGTGTCAAGCACGAACCAACTTCCGCCAGCCTCTGAAGAAGTATAAAACGAAACGCGTCAGGCAAAGACGGACTGGCTGTCACATTTATTGGAGAGAACAATGTTTCCATACCTGAAATAAAGCGTGATGCTACACCACTGCTTCCCGAGTGCGTCTCACCCGGATGGGTAACCTGGAGCTTTCATGTGTATGTAGCCACCCTGCTACAGAGACTGCACCACCCCTGGTGGGGGCCACGAGGTAGGGAAATCACCGAGCCTTAATGTGGGGAAGCCGTGAAGGATTGAGGAAACTACGCTCTCACCGAGGCTCATCCAGAGCTGTTTGAATTTTGGACAGTAATTGTGCAATCCATTAGAGGAGAGATATTTTGGCACTACATTACCCAGAAAGCCCTGTCTCGAGAAGCCAATTAAGGGCGGGCAATCTTTTAATTGGGTAAACGTGTCAAGCACGAACCAACTTCCGCCAGCCTCTGAAGAAGTATAAAACGAAACGCGTCAGGCAAAGACGGACTGGCTGTCACATTTCTTGGAGAGAACAATGTTTCCATACCTGAAATAAAGCGTGATGCTAAACCACTGCTTCCCGAGTGCGTCTCACCCGGATGGGTAACCTGGAGCTTTCATGTGTATGTAGCCACCCTGCTAAAGAGACTGCACCACTCCTTGTGGGGGCCACGAGGTAGGGAAATCACCGAGCCTTAATTTGGGGAAGCCGTGAAGGATTGAGGAAACTATGCCCTCACCGAGGCTCATCCAGAGCTGTTTGAATTTTGGACAGTAATTGTGCAATCCATTAGAGGAGAGATATTTTGGCACTACATTACCGAAAAAGCCCTGTCTCATTCGAGCAGCCAATTAAGGGCGGGCAATCTTTTAATTGGGTAAATGTGTCAAGCACAAACCAACTTCCGCCAGCCTCTGAAGAAGTATAAAACGAAACGCGTCAGGCAAAGACGGATTGGCTGTCACATTTATTGGAGAGAACAATGTTTCCATACCTGAAATAAAGCGTGATGCTAAACCACTGCTTCCCGAGTGCGTCTCACCCGGAAGGGTAACCTGGAGCTTTCATGTGTATGTAGCCACCCTGCTACAGAGACTGCACCACCCCTGGTGGGGGCCACGAGGTAGGGAAATTACCGAGCCTTAATGTGGGGAAGCCGTGAAGGATTGAGGAAACTACGCTCTCACCGAGGCTCATCCAGAGCTGTTTGAATTTTGGACAGTAATTGTGCAATCCATTAGAGGAGAGATATTTTGGCACTACATTACGCAGAAAGCCCTGTCTCATTCGAGCAGCCAATTAAGGGCGGGCAATCTTTTAATTGGGTAAACTTGTCAAGCACGAACCAACTTCCGCCAGCCTCTGAAGAAGTATAAAACTAAACGCGTCAGGCAAAGACAGACTGGCTGTCACATTTATTGGAGAGAACAATGTTTCCATACCTGAAATAAAGCGTGATGCTAAACCACTGCTTCCCGAGTGCGTCTCACCCGGATGGGTAACCTGGAGCTTTCATGTGTATGTAGCCACCCTGCTACAGAGACTGCACCACCCCTGGTGGGGGCCACGAGGTAGGGAAATCACCGAGCCTTAATGTGGGGAAGCCGTGAAGGATTGAGGAAACTACGCTCTCACCGAGGCTCATCCAGAGCTGTTTGAATTTTTGACAGTAATTGTGCAATCCATTAGAGGAGAGATATTTTGGCACTACATTACCCAGAAAGCCCTGTCTCGAGCAGCCAATTAAGGGCAGGCAATCTTTTAATTGGGTAAACGTGTCAAGCACGAACCAACTTCCGCCAGCCTCTGAAGAAGTATAAAACGAAACACGTCAGGCAAAGACGGATTGGCTGTCACATTTATTGGAGAGAACAATGTTTCCATACCTGAAATAAAGCGTGATGCTAAACCACTGCTTCCCGAGTGCGTCTCACCCGGAAGGGTAACCTGGAGCTTTCATGTGTATGTAGCCACCCTGCTACAGAGACTGCACCACCCCTGGTGGGGGCCACGAGGTAGGGAAATCACCGAGCCTTAATGTGGGGAAGCCGTGAAGGATTGAAGAAACTACGCCCTCACCGAGGCTCATCCAGAGCTGTTTGAATTTTGGACAGTAATTGTGCAATCCATTAGAGGAGAGATATTTTGGCACTACATTACCCAGAAAGCCCTGTCTCATTCGAGCAGCCAATTAAGGGCGGGCAATCTTTTAATTGGGTAAACGTGTCAAGCACGAACCAACTTCCGCCAGCCTCTGAAGAAGTATAAAACGAAACGCGTCAGGCAAAGACAGACTGGCTGTCACATTTATTGGAGAGAACAATGTTTCCATACCTGAAATGAAGCGTGATGCTAAACCACTGCTTCCCGAGTGCGTCTCACCCGGATGGGTTAACCTGGAGCTTTCATGTGTATGTAGCCACCCTGCTACAGAGACTGCACCACCCCTGGTGGGGGCCACGAGGTAGGGAAATCACCGAGCCTTAATGTGGGGAAGCTGTGAAGGACTGAGGAAACTACGCTCTCACCGAGGCTCATCCAGAGCTGTTTGAACTTTGGACAGTAATTGTGCAATCCATTAGAGGAGAGATATTTTGGCACTACATTACCCAGAAATCCCTGTCTCATGCGAGCAACCAATTAAGGGCGGGCAAACTTTTAATTGGGTAAACGTGTCAAGCACGAACCAACTTCCGCCAGCCTCTGAAGAAGTATAAAACGAAACGCGTCAGGCAAAGACGGACTGGCTGTCATATTTATTGGAGAGAAAAATGTTTCCATACCTGAAATAAAGCGTGATGCTAAACCACTGCTTCCCGAGTGCGTCTCACCCGGATGGGTAACCTGGAGCTTTCATGTGTATGTGGCCACCCTGCTACAGAGACTGCACCACCCCTGGTGGGGGCCACGAGGTAGGGAAATCACTCAGCCTTAATGTGGGGAAGCCGTGAAGGATTGAGGAAACTACGCTCTCACCGAGGCTCATCCAGAGCTGTTTGAATTTTGGACAGTAATTGTGCAATCCATTAGAGGAGAGATATTTTGGCACTACATTACGCAGAAAGCCCTGTCTCATTCGAGCAGCCAATTAAGGGCGGGCAATCTTTTAATTGGGTAAACTTGTCAAGCACGAACCAACTTCCGCCAGCCTCTGAAGAAGTATAAAACTAAACGCGTCAGGCAAAGACAGACTGGCTGTCACATTTATTGGAGAGAACAATGTTTCCATACCTGAAATAAAGCGTGATGCTAAACCACTGCTTCCCGAGTTCGTCTCACCCGGATGGGTAACCTGGAGCTTTCATGTGTATGTAGCCACCCTGCTACAGAGACTGCACCACCCCTGGTGGTGGCCACGAGGTAGGAAAATCACCGAGCCTTAATGTGGGGAAGCCGTGAAGGATTGAGGAAACTACGCTCTCACCGAGGCTCATCCAGACCTGTTTGAATTTTGGATAGTAATTGTGCAATCCATTAGAGGCGAGATATTTTGGCACTACATTACCCAGAAAGCCCTGTCTCATTCGAGTAGCCAATTAAGGGCGGGCAATCTTTTAATTGGGTAAACGTGTCAAGCACGAACCAACTTTCGCCAGCCTCTGAAGAAGTATAAATCCAAACGCGTCAGGCAAAGACGGACTGGCTGTCACATTTATTGGAGAGAACAATGTTTCCATACCTGAAATAAAGCGTGATGCTAAACCACTGCTTCCCGAGTGCGTCTCACCCGGATGGGTAACCTGGAGCTTTCATGTGTATGTAGCCACCCTGCTACAGAGACTGCACCACCCCTGGTGGGGGCCACGAGGTAGGGAAATCACCGAGCCTTAATGTGGGGAAGCCGTGAAGGATTGAGGAAACTACGCTCTCACCGAGGCTCATCCAGAGCTGTTTGAATTTTGGACAGTAATTGTGCAATCCATTAGAGGAGAGATATTTTGGCACTACATTACCCAGAAAGCCCTGTCTCGAGCAGCCAATTAAGGGCGGGCAATCTTTTAATTGGGTAAACGTGTCAAGCACGAACCAACTTCCGCCAGCCTCTGAAGAAGTATAAAACGAAACGCGTCAGGCAAAGACGGATTGGCTGTCACATTTATTGGAGAGAACAATGTTTCCATACCTGAAATAAAGCGTGATGCCAAACCACTGCTTCCCGAGTGCGTCTCACCCGGATGGGTAACCTGGAGCTTTCATGTGTATGTAGCCACCCTGCTACAGAGACTGCACCACCCCTGGTGGGGGCCACGAGGTAGGGAAATTACCGAGCCTTAATGTGGGGAAGCCGTGAAGGATTGAGGAAACTATGCTCTCACCGAGGCTCATCCAGAGCTGTTTGAATTTTGGAAAGTAATTGTGCAATCCATTAGAGGAGAGATATTTTGGCACTACATTACCCAGAAAGCCCTGTCTCGAGCAGCCAATTAAGGGCGGGCAATCTTTTAATTGGGTAAACGTGTCAAGCACGAACCAACTTCCGCCAGCCTCTGAAGAAGTATAAAACGAAACGCGTCAGGCAAAGACGGACTGGCTGTCACATTTCTTGGAGAGAACAATGTTTCCATACCTGAAATAAAGCGTGATGCTAAACCACTGCTTCCCGAGTGCGTCTCACCCGGATGGGTAACCTGGAGCTTTCATGTGTATGTAGCCACCCTGCTACAGAGACTGCACCACCCCTGGTGGGGGCCACGAGGTAGGGAAATCACCGAGCCTTAATGTGGGGAAGCCGTGAAGGATTGAAGAAACTACGCCCTCACCGAGGCTCATCCAGAGCTGTTTGAATTTTGGACAGTAATTGTGCAATCCATTAGAGGAGAGATATTTTGGCACTACATTACCCAGAAAGCCCTGTCTCATTCGAGCAGCCAATTAAGGGCGGGCAATCTTTTAATTGGGTAAACGTGTCAAGCACGAACCAACTTCCGCCAGCCTCTGAAGAAGTATAAAACTAAACGCGTCAGGCAAAGACAGACTGGCTGTCACATTTGTTGGAGAGATCAATGTTTTCATACCTGAAATAAAGCGTGATGCTAAACCACTGCTTCCCGAGTGCGTCTCACCCGGATGGGTAACCTGGAGCTTTCATGTGTATGTAGCCACCCTGCTACAGAGACTGCACCACCCCTGATGGGGACCACGAGGTAGGGAAATCACCGAGCCTTAATGTGGGGAAGCCGTGAAGGATTGAGGAAACTACGCTCTCACCGAGGCTCATCCAGAGCTGTTTGAATTTTGGACAGTAATTGTGCAATCCATTAGAGGCGAGATATTTTGGCACTACATTACCCAGAAAGCCCTGTCTCATTCGAGCAGCCAATTAAGGGCGGGCAATCTTTTAATTGGGTAAATGTGTCAAGCATGAACCAACTTCCGCCAGCCTCTGAAGAAGTATAAAACGAAACGCGTCAGGCAAAGACGGACTGGCTGTCACATTTAATGGAGAGAACAATGTTTCCATACCTGAAATAAAGCGTGATGCTAAACCACTGCTTCCCGAGTGCGTCTCACCCGGAAGGGTAACCTGGAGCTTTCATGTGTATGTAGGCTCCCTGCTACAGAGACTGCACCACCCCTGGTGGGGGCCACGAGGTAGGGAAATCACCGAGCCTTAATGTGGGGAAGCCGTGAAGGATTGAAGAAACTGCGCCCTCACTGAGGCTCATCCAGAGCTGTTTGAATTTTGGACTGTCATTGTGCAATCCATTAGAGGCGAGATATTTTGGCACTACATTACCCAGAAAGCCCTGTCTCATTCGAGCAGCCAATTAAGGGCGGGCAATCTTTTAATTGGGTAAACGTGTTAAGCACGAACCAACTTCCGCCAGCCTCTGAAGAAGTATAAAACGAAACGCGTCAGGCAAAGACGGACTGGTTGTCACATTTATTGGAGAGAACAATGTTTCCATACCTGAAATAAAGCGTGATGCTAAACCACTGCTTCCCGAGTGCGTCTCACCCGGATGGGTAAGCTGGAGCTTTCATGTGTATGTAGCCACCCTGCTACAGAGACTGCACCACCCCTGGTGGGGGCCACGAGGTGGGGAAATCAATCACCAAGCCTTAATGTGGGGAAGCCATGAAGGATTGAGGAAACTACGCTCTCACCGAGGCTCATCCAGAGCTGTTTGAATTTTGGACAGTAATTGTGCAATCCATTAGAGGCGAGATATTTTGGCACTACATTACCCAGAAAGCCCTGTCTCATTTGTGCAGCCAATTAAGGGCGGGCAATCTTTTAATTGGGTAAACGTGTCAAGCACGAACCAACTTCCGCCAGCCTCTGAAGAAGTATAAAACGAAACGCGTCAGGCAAAGACGGACTGGCTGTCACATTTATTGGAGAGAACAATGTTTCCATACCTGAAATGAAGCGTGATGCTAAACCACTGCTTCCCGAGTGCGTCTCACCCGGATGGGTAACCTGGAGCTTTCATGTGTATGTAGCCACCCTGCTACAGAGACTGCACCACCCCTGGTGGGGGCCACGAGGTAGGGAAATCACCGAGCCTTAATGTGGGGAAGCCGTGAAGGATTGAGGAAACTACGCTCTCACCGAGGCTCATCCAGAGCTGTTTGAACTTTGGACAGTAAGTGTGCAATCCATTAGAGGAGAGATATTTTGGCACTACATTACCCAGAAATCCCTGTCTCATTCGAGCAGCCAATTAAGGGCGGGCAAACTTTTAATTGGGTAAACGTGTCAAGCACAAACCAACTTCCGCCAGCCTCTGAAGAAGTATAAAACGAAACGCGTCAGGCAAAGACGGACTGGCTGTCACATTTATTGGAGAGAACAATGTTTCCATACCTGAAATAAAGCGTGATGCTACACCACTGCTTCCCGAGTGCGTCTCACCCGGATGGGTAACCTGGAGCTTTCATGTGTATGTAGCCACCCTGCTACAGAGACTGCACCACCCCTGGTGGGGGCCACGAGGTAGGGAAATCACCGAGCCTTAATGTGGGGAAGCCGTGAAGGATTGAGGAAACTACGCTCTCACCGAGGCTCATCCAGAGCTGTTTGAATTTTGGACAGTAATTGTGCAATCCATTAGAGGAGAGATATTTTGGCACTACATTACCCAGAAAGCCCTGTCTCGAGAAGCCAATTAAGGGCGGGCAATCTTTTAATTGGGTAAACGTGTCAAGCACGAACCAACTTCCGCCAGCCTCTGAAGAAGTATAAAACGAAACGCGTCAGGCAAAGACGGACTGGCTGTCACATTTCTTGGAGAGAACAATGTTTCCATACCTGAAATAAAGCGTGATGCTAAACCACTGCTTCCCGAGTGCGTCTCACCCGGATGGGTAACCTGGAGCTTTCATGTGTATGTAGCCACCCTGCTAAAGAGACTGCACCACTCCTTGTGGGGGCCACGAGGTAGGGAAATCACCGAGCCTTAATTTGGGGAAGCCGTGAAGGATTGAGGAAACTATGCCCTCACCGAGGCTCATCCAGAGCTGTTTGAATTTTGGACAGTAATTGTGCAATCCATTAGAGGAGAGATATTTTGGCACTACATTACCGAAAAAGCCCTGTCTCATTCGAGCAGCCAATTAAGGGCGGGCAATCTTTTAATTGGGTAAATGTGTCAAGCACAAACCAACTTCCGCCAGCCTCTGAAGAAGTATAAAACGAAACGCGTCAGGCAAAGACGGATTGGCTGTCACATTTATTGGAGAGAACAATGTTTCCATACCTGAAATAAAGCGTGATGCTAAACCACTGCTTCCCGAGTGCGTCTCACCCGGAAGGGTAACCTGGAGCTTTCATGTGTATGTAGCCACCCTGCTACAGAGACTGCACCACCCCTGGTGGGGGCCACGAGGTAGGGAAATTACCGAGCCTTAATGTGGGGAAGCCGTGAAGGATTGAGGAAACTACGCTCTCACCGAGGCTCATCCAGAGCTGTTTGAATTTTGGACAGTAATTGTGCAATCCATTAGAGGAGAGATATTTTGGCACTACATTACGCAGAAAGCCCTGTCTCATTCGAGCAGCCAATTAAGGGCGGGCAATCTTTTAATTGGGTAAACTTGTCAAGCACGAACCAACTTCCGCCAGCCTCTGAAGAAGTATAAAACTAAACGCGTCAGGCAAAGACAGACTGGCTGTCACATTTATTGGAGAGAACAATGTTTCCATACCTGAAATAAAGCGTGATGCTAAACCACTGCTTCCCGAGTGCGTCTCACCCGGATGGGTAACCTGGAGCTTTCATGTGTATGTAGCCACCCTGCTACAGAGACTGCACCACCCCTGGTGGGGGCCACGAGGTAGGGAAATCACCGAGCCTTAATGTGGGGAAGCCGTGAAGGATTGAGGAAACTACGCTCTCACCGAGGCTCATCCAGAGCTGTTTGAATTTTTGACAGTAATTGTGCAATCCATTAGAGGAGAGATATTTTGGCACTACATTACCCAGAAAGCCCTGTCTCGAGCAGCCAATTAAGGGCAGGCAATCTTTTAATTGGGTAAACGTGTCAAGCACGAACCAACTTCCGCCAGCCTCTGAAGAAGTATAAAACGAAACGCGTCAGGCAAAGACGGATTGGCTGTCACATTTATTGGAGAGAACAATGTTTCCATACCTGAAATAAAGCGTGATGCTAAACCACTGCTTCCCGAGTGCGTCTCACCCGGAAGGGTAACCTGGAGCTTTCATGTGTATGTAGCCACCCTGCTACAGAGACTGCACCACCCCTGGTGGGGGCCACGAGGTAGGGAAATCACCGAGCCTTAATGTGGGGAAGCCGTGAAGGATTGAAGAAACTACGCCCTCACCGAGGCTCATCCAGAGCTGTTTGAATTTTGGACAGTAATTGTGCAATCCATTAGAGGAGAGATATTTTGGCACTACATTACCCAGAAAGCCCTGTCTCATTCGAGCAGCCAATTAAGGGCGGGCAATCTTTTAATTGGGTAAACGTGTCAAGCACGAACCAACTTCCGCCAGCCTCTGAAGAAGTATAAAACGAAACGCGTCAGGCAAAGACAGACTGGCTGTCACATTTATTGGAGAGAACAATGTTTCCATACCTGAAATGAAGCGTGATGCTAAACCACTGCTTCCCGAGTGCGTCTCACCCGGATGGGTTAACCTGGAGCTTTCATGTGTATGTAGCCACCCTGCTACAGAGACTGCACCACCCCTGGTGGGGGCCACGAGGTAGGGAAATCACCGAGCCTTAATGTGGGGAAGCTGTGAAGGACTGAGGAAACTACGCTCTCACCGAGGCTCATCCAGAGCTGTTTGAACTTTGGACAGTAATTGTGCAATCCATTAGAGGAGAGATATTTTGGCACTACATTACCCAGAAATCCCTGTCTCATTCGAGCAACCAATTAAGGGCGGGCAAACTTTTAATTGGGTAAACGTGTCAAGCACGAACCAACTTCCGCCAGCCTCTGAAGAAGTATAAAACGAAACGCGTCAGGCAAAGACGGACTGGCTGTCATATTTATTGGAGAGAAAAATGTTTCCATACCTGAAATAAAGCGTGATGCTAAACCACTGCTTCCCGAGTGCGTCTCACCCGGATGGGTAACCTGGAGCTTTCATGTGTATGTGGCCACCCTGCTACAGAGACTGCACCACCCCTGGTGGGGGCCACGAGGTAGGGAAATCACTCAGCCTTAATGTGGGGAAGCCGTGAAGGATTGAGGAAACTACGCTCTCACCGAGGCTCATCCAGAGCTGTTTGAATTTTGGACAGTAATTGTGCAATCCATTAGAGGAGAGATATTTTGGCACTACATTACGCAGAAAGCCCTGTCTCATTCGAGCAGCCAATTAAGGGCGGGCAATCTTTTAATTGGGTAAACTTGTCAAGCACGAACCAACTTCCGCCAGCCTCTGAAGAAGTATAAAACTAAACGCGTCAGGCAAAGACAGACTGGCTGTCACATTTATTGGAGAGAACAATGTTTCCATACCTGAAATAAAGCGTGATGCTAAACCACTGCTTCCCGAGTTCGTCTCACCCGGATGGGTAACCTGGAGCTTTCATGTGTATGTAGCCACCCTGCTACAGAGACTGCACCACCCCTGGTGGTGGCCACGAGGTAGGAAAATCACCGAGCCTTAATGTGGGGAAGCCGTGAAGGATTGAGGAAACTACGCTCTCACCGAGGCTCATCCAGACCTGTTTGAATTTTGGATAGTAATTGTGCAATCCATTAGAGGCGAGATATTTTGGCACTACATTACCCAGAAAGCCCTGTCTCATTCGAGTAGCCAATTAAGGGCGGGCAATCTTTTAATTGGGTAAACGTGTCAAGCACGAACCAACTTTCGCCAGCCTCTGAAGAAGTATAAATCCAAACGCGTCAGGCAAAGACGGACTGGCTGTCACATTTATTGGAGAGAACAATGTTTCCATACCTGAAATAAAGCGTGATGCTAAACCACTGCTTCCCGAGTGCGTCTCACCCGGATGGGTAACCTGGAGCTTTCATGTGTATGTAGCCACCCTGCTACAGAGACTGCACCACCCCTGGTGGGGGCCACGAGGTAGGGAAATCACCGAGCCTTAATGTGGGGAAGCCGTGAAGGATTGAGGAAACTACGCTCTCACCGAGGCTCATCCAGAGCTGTTTGAATTTTGGACAGTAATTGTGCAATCCATTAGAGGAGAGATATTTTGGCACTACATTACCCAGAAAGCCCTGTCTCGAGCAGCCAATTAAGGGCGGGCAATCTTTTAATTGGGTAAACGTGTCAAGCACGAACCAACTTCCGCCAGCCTCTGAAGAAGTATAAAACGAAACGCGTCAGGCAAAGACGGACTGGCTGTCACATTTCTTGGAGAGAACAATGTTTCCATACCTGAAGTAAAGCGTGATGCTAAACCACTGCTTCCCGAGTGCGTCTCACCCGGATGGGTAACCTGGAGCTTTCATGTGTATGTAGCCACCCTGCTACAGAGACTGCACCACTCCTTGTGGGGGCCACGAGGTAGGGAAATCACCGAGCCTTAATGTGGGGAAGCCGTGAAGGATTGAGGAAACTATGCCCTCACCGAGGCTCATCCAGAGCTGTTTGAATTTTGGACAGTAATTGTGCAATCAATTAGAGGAGAGATATTTTGGCACTACATTACCCAGAAAGCCCTGTCTCATTCGAGCAGCCAATTAAGGGCAGGCAATCTTTTAATTGGGTAAATGTGTCAAGCACGAACCAAATTCCGCCAGCCTCTGAAGAAGTATAAAACGAAACGCGTCAGGAAAAGACGGATTGGCTGTCACATTTATTGGAGAGAACAATGTTTCCATACCTGAAATAAAGCGTGATGCTAAACCACTGCTTCCCGAGTGCGTCTCACCCGGAAGGGTAACCTGGAGCTTTCATGTGTATGTAGCCACCCTGCTACAGAGACTGCACCACCCCTGGTGGGGGCCACGAGGTAGGGAAATTACCGAGCCTTAATGTGGGGAAGCCGTGAAGGATTGAGGAAACTATGCTCTCACCGAGGCTCATCCAGAGCTGTTTGAATTTTGGAAAGTAATTGTGCAATCCATTAGAGGAGAGATATTTTGGCAGAGCAGCCAATTAAGGGCGGGCAATCTTTTAATTGGGTAAACGTGTCAAGCACGAACCAACTTCCGCCAGCCTCTGAAGAAGTATAAAACGAAACGCGTCAGGCAAAGACGGACTGGCTGTCACATTTCTTGGAGAGAACAATGTTTCCATACCTGAAATAAAGCTTGATGCTAAACCACTGCTTCCCGAGTGAGTCTCACCCGGATGGGTAACCTGGAGCTTTCATGTGTATGTAGCCACCCTGCTACAGAGACTGCACCACCCCTGGTGGGGGCCACGAGGTAGGGAAATCACCGAGCCTTAATGTGGGGAAGCTGTGAAGGACTGAGGAAACTACGCTCTCACCGAGGCTCATCCAGAGCTGTTTGAACTTTGGACAGTAATTGTGCAATCCATTAGAGGAGAGATATTTTGGCACTACATTACCCAGAAATCCCTGTCTCATTCGAGCAACCAATTAAGGGCGGGCAAACTTTTAATTGGGTAAACGTGTCAAGCACGAACCAACTTCCGCCAGCCTCTGAAGAAGTATAAAACGAAACGCGTCAGGCAAAGACGGACTGGCTGTCATATTTATTGGAGAGAAAAATGTTTCCATACCTGAAATAAAGCGTGATGCTAAACCACTGCTTCCCGAGTGCGTCTCACCCAGATGGGTAACCTGGAGCTTTCATGTGTATGTAGCCACCCTGCTACAGAGACTGCACCACCCCTGGTGGGGGCCACGAGGTAGGGAAATCACTCAGCCTTAATGTGGGGAAGCCGTGAAGGATTGAGGAAACTACGCTCTCACCGAGGCTCATCCAGAGCTGTTTGAATTTTGGACAGTAATTGTGCAATCCATTAGAGGAGAGATATTTTGGCACTACATTACGCAGAAAGCCCTGTCTCATTCGAGCAGCCAATTAAGGGCGGGCAATCTTTTAATTGGGTAAACTTGTCAAGCACGAACCAACTTCCGCCAGCCTCTGAAGAAGTATAAAACTAAACGCGTCAGGCAAAGACAGACTGGCTGTCACATTTATTGGAGAGAACAATGTTTCCATACCTGAAATAAAGCGTGATGCTAAACCACTGCTTCCCGAGTTCGTCTCACCCGGATGGGTAACCTGGAGCTTTCATGTGTATGTAGCCACCCTGCTACAGAGACTGCACCACCCCTGGTGGTGGCCACGAGGTAGGAAAATCACCGAGCCTTAATGTGGGGAAGCCGTGAAGGATTGAGGAAACTACGCTCTCACCGAGGCTCATCCAGACCTGTTTGAATTTTGGATAGTAATTGTGCAATCCATTAGAGGCGAGATATTTTGGCACTACATTACCCAGAAAGCCCTGTCTCATTCGAGTAGCCAATTAAGGGCGGGCAATCTTTTAATTGGGTAAACGTGTCAAGCACGAACCAACTTTCGCCAGCCTCTGAAGAAGTATAAATCCAAACGCGTCAGGCAAAGACGGACTGGCTGTCACATTTATTGGAGAGAACAATGTTTCCATACCTGAAATAAAGCGTGATGCTAAACCACTGCTTCCCGAGTGCGTCTCACCCGGATGGGTAACCTGGAGCTTTCATGTGTATGTAGCCACCCTGCTACAGAGACTGCACCACCCCTGGTGGGGGCCACGAGGTAGGGAAATCACCGAGCCTTAATGTGGGGAAGCCGTGAAGGATTGAGGAAACTACGCTCTCACCGAGGCTCATCCAGAGCTGTTTGAATTTTGGACAGTAATTGTGCAATCCATTAGAGGAGAGATATTTTGGCACTACATTACCCAGAAAGCCCTGTCTCGAGCAGCCAATTAAGGGCGGGCAATCTTTTAATTGGGTAAACGTGTCAAGCACGAACCAACTTCCGCCAGCCTCTGAAGAAGTATAAAACGAAACGCGTCAGGCAAAGACGGACTGGCTGTCACATTTCTTGGAGAGAACAATGTTTCCATACCTGAAGTAAAGCGTGATGCTAAACCACTGCTTCCCGAGTGCGTCTCACCCGGATGGGTAACCTGGAGCTTTCATGTGTATGTAGCCACCCTGCTACAGAGACTGCACCACTCCTTGTGGGGGCCACGAGGTAGGGAAATCACCGAGCCTTAATGTGGGGAAGCCGTGAAGGATTGAGGAAACTATGCCCTCACCGAGGCTCATCCAGAGCTGTTTGAATTTTGGACAGTAATTGTGCAATCAATTAGAGGAGAGATATTTTGGCACTACATTACCCAGAAAGCCCTGTCTCATTCGAGCAGCCAATTAAGGGCAGGCAATCTTTTAATTGGGTAAATGTGTCAAGCACGAACCAAATTCCGCCAGCCTCTGAAGAAGTATAAAACGAAACGCGTCAGGCAAAGACGGATTGGCTGTCACATTTATTGGAGAGAACAATGTTTCCATACCTGAAATAAAGCGTGATGCTAAACCACTGCTTCCCGAGTGCGTCTCACCCGGAAGGGTAACCTGGAGCTTTCATGTGTATGTAGCCACCCTGCTACAGAGACTGCACCACCCCTGGTGGGGGCCACGAGGTAGGGAAATTACCGAGCCTTAATGTGGGGAAGCCGTGAAGGATTGAGGAAACTATGCTCTCACCGAGGCTCATCCAGAGCTGTTTGAATTTTGGAAAGTAATTGTGCAATCCATTAGAGGAGAGATATTTTGGCAGAGCAGCCAATTAAGGGCGGGCAATCTTTTAATTGGGTAAACGTGTCAAGCACGAATAAACTTCCGCCAGCCTCTGAAGAATTATAAAACGAAACGCGTCAGGCAAAGACAGACTGGCTGTCACATTTATTGGAGAGAACAATGTTTCCATACCTGAAATGAAGCGTGATGCTAAACCACTGCTTCCCGAGTGCGTCTCACCCGGATGGGTAACCTGGAGCATTCATGTGTATGTAGCCACCCTGCTACAGAGACTGCACCACCCTTGGTGGGGGCCACGAGGTAGGGAAATCACCGAGCCTTAATGTGGGGAAGCCGTGAAGGACTGAGGAAACTACACTCTCACCGAGGCTCATCCAGAGCTGTTTGAACTTTGGACAGTAATTGTGCAATCCATTAGAGGAGAGATATTTTGGCACTACATTACCCAGAAATCCCTGTCTCATTCGAGCAGCCAATTAAGGGCGGGCAAACTTTTAATTGGGTAAACGTGTCAAGCACGAACCAACTTCCGCCAGCCTCTGAAGAAGTATAAAACGAAACGCGTCAGGCAAAGACGGACTGGCTGTCATATTTATTGGAGAGAAAAATTTTTCCATACCTGAAATAAAGCGTGATGCTAAACCACTGCTTCCCGAGTGCGTCTCACCCGGATGGGTAACCTGGAGCTTTCATGTGTATGTAGCCACCCTGCTACAGAGACTGCACCACCCCTGGTGGGGGCCACGAGGTAGGGAAATCACCGAGCCTTAATGTGGGGAAGCCGTGAAGGATTGAGGAAACTACGCTCTCACCGAGGCTCATCCAGAGCTGTTTGAACTTTGGACAGTAATTGTGCAATCCATTAGAGGAGAGATATTTTGGCACTACATTAGCCAGAAATCCCTGTCTCATTCGAGCAGCCAATTAAGGGCGGGCAAACTTTTAATTGGGTAAACTTGTCAAGCACAAACCAACTTCCGCCAGCCTCTGAAGAAGTATAAAACGAAACGCGTCAGGCAAAGACAGACTGGCTGTCACATTTATTGGAGAGAACAATGTTTCCATACCTGAAATGAAGCGTGATGCTAAACCACTGCTTACCGAGTGCGTCTCACCCGGATGGGTAACCTGGAGCTCTCATGTGTATGTAGCCACCCTGCTACAGAGACTGCACCACCCCTGGTGGGGGCCACGAGGTAGGGAAATCACCGAGCCTTAATGTGGGGAACCCGTGAAGGACTGAGGAAACTACGCTCTCACCGAGGCTCATCCAGAGCTGTTTGAACTTTGGACAGTAATTGTGCAATCCATTAGAGGAGAGATATTTTGGCACTACATTACCGAAAAAGCCCTGTCTCATTCGAGCAGCCAATTAAGGGCGGGCAATCTTTTAATTGGGTAAATGTGTCAAGCACAAACCAACTTCCGCCAGCCTCTGAAGAAGTATAAAACGAAACGCGTCAGGCAAAGACGGATTGGCTGTCACATTTATTGGAGAGAACAATGTTTCCATACCTGAAATAAAGCGTGATGCTAAACCACTGCTTCCCGAGTGCGTCTCACCCGGAAGGGTAACCTGGAGCTTTCATGTGTATGTAGCCACCCTGCTACAGAGACTGCACCACCCCTGGTGGGGGCCACGAGGTAGGGAAATTACCGAGCCTTAATGTGGGGAAGCCGTGAAGGATTGAGGAAACTACGCTCTCACCGAGGCTCATCCAGAGCTGTTTGAATTTTGGACAGTAATTGTGCAATCCATTAGAGGAGAGATATTTTGGCACTACATTACGCAGAAAGCCCTGTCTCATTCGAGCAGCCAATTAAGGGCGGGCAATCTTTTAATTGGGTAAACTTGTCAAGCACGAACCAACTTCCGCCAGCCTCTGAAGAAGTATAAAACTAAACGCGTCAGGCAAAGACAGACTGGCTGTCACATTTATTGGAGAGAACAATGTTTCCATACCTGAAATAAAGCGTGATGCTAAACCACTGCTTCCCGAGTGCGTCTCACCCGGATGGGTAACCTGGAGCTTTCATGTGTATGTAGCCACCCTGCTACAGAGACTGCACCACCCCTGGTGGGGGCCACGAGGTAGGGAAATCACCGAGCCTTAATGTGGGGAAGCCGTGAAGGATTGAGGAAACTACGCTCTCACCGAGGCTCATCCAGAGCTGTTTGAATTTTTGACAGTAATTGTGCAATCCATTAGAGGAGAGATATTTTGGCACTACATTACCCAGAAAGCCCTGTCTCGAGCAGCCAATTAAGGGCAGGCAATCTTTTAATTGGGTAAACGTGTCAAGCACGAACCAACTTCCGCCAGCCTCTGAAGAAGTATAAAACGAAACGCGTCAGGCAAAGACGGATTGGCTGTCACATTTATTGGAGAGAACAATGTTTCCATACCTGAAATAAAGCGTGATGCTAAACCACTGCTTCCCGAGTGCGTCTCACCCGGAAGGGTAACCTGGAGCTTTCATGTGTATGTAGCCACCCTGCTACAGAGACTGCACCACCCCTGGTGGGGGCCACGAGGTAGGGAAATCACCGAGCCTTAATGTGGGGAAGCCGTGAAGGATTGAAGAAACTACGCCCTCACCGAGGCTCATCCAGAGCTGTTTGAATTTTGGACAGTAATTGTGCAATCCATTAGAGGAGAGATATTTTGGCACTACATTACCCAGAAAGCCCTGTCTCATTCGAGCAGCCAATTAAGGGCGGGCAATCTTTTAATTGGGTAAACGTGTCAAGCACGAACCAACTTCCGCCAGCCTCTGAAGAAGTATAAAACGAAACGCGTCAGGCAAAGACAGACTGGCTGTCACATTTATTGGAGAGAACAATGTTTCCATACCTGAAATGAAGCGTGATGCTAAACCACTGCTTCCCGAGTGCGTCTCACCCGGATGGGTTAACCTGGAGCTTTCATGTGTATGTAGCCACCCTGCTACAGAGACTGCACCACCCCTGGTGGGGGCCACGAGGTAGGGAAATCACCGAGCCTTAATGTGGGGAAGCTGTGAAGGACTGAGGAAACTACGCTCTCACCGAGGCTCATCCAGAGCTGTTTGAACTTTGGACAGTAATTGTGCAATCCATTAGAGGAGAGATATTTTGGCACTACATTACCCAGAAATCCCTGTCTCATTCGAGCAACCAATTAAGGGCGGGCAAACTTTTAATTGGGTAAACGTGTCAAGCACGAACCAACTTCCGCCAGCCTCTGAAGAAGTATAAAACGAAACGCGTCAGGCAAAGACGGACTGGCTGTCATATTTATTGGAGAGAAAAATGTTTCCATACCTGAAATAAAGCGTGATGCTAAACCACTGCTTCCCGAGTGCGTCTCACCCGGATGGGTAACCTGGAGCTTTCATGTGTATGTAGCCACCCTGCTACAGAGACTGCACCACCCCTGGTGGGGGCCACGAGGTAGGGAAATCACTCAGCCTTAATGTGGGGAAGCCGTGAAGGATTGAGGAAACTACGCTCTCACCGAGGCTCATCCAGAGCTGTTTGAATTTTGGACAGTAATTGTGCAATCCATTAGAGGAGAGATATTTTGGCACTACATTACTCAGAAAGCCCTGTCTCATTCGAGCAGCCAATTAAGGGCGGGCAATCTTTTAATTGGGTAAACTTGTCAAGCACGAACCAACTTCCGCCAGCCTCTGAAGAAGTATAAAACTAAACGCGTCAGGCAAAGACAGACTGGCTGTCACATTTATTGGAGAGAACAATGTTTCCATACCTGAAATAAAGCGTGATGCTAAACCACTGCTTCCCGAGTTCGTCTCACCCGGATGGGTAACCTGGAGCTTTCATGTGTATGTAGCCACCCTGCTACAGAGACTGCACCACCCCTGGTGGTGGCCACGAGGTAGGAAAATCACCGAGCCTTAATGTGGGGAAGCCGTGAAGGATTGAGGAAACTACGCTCTCACCGAGGCTCATCCAGACCTGTTTGAATTTTGGATAGTAATTGTGCAATCCATTAGAGGCGAGATATTTTGGCACTACATTACCCAGAAAGCCCTGTCTCATTCGAGTAGCCAATTAAGGGCGGGCAATCTTTTAATTGGGTAAACGTGTCAAGCACGAACCAACTTTCGCCAGCCTCTGAAGAAGTATAAATCCAAACGCGTCAGGCAAAGACGGACTGGCTGTCACATTTATTGGAGAGAACAATGTTTCCATACCTGAAATAAAGCGTGATGCTAAACCACTGCTTCCCGAGTGCGTCTCACCCGGATGGGTAACCTGGAGCTTTCATGTGTATGTAGCCACCCTGCTACAGAGACTGCACCACCCCTGGTGGGGGCCACGAGGTAGGGAAATCACCGAGCCTTAATGTGGGGAAGCCGTGAAGGATTGAGGAAACTACGCTCTCACCGAGGCTCATCCAGAGCTGTTTGAATTTTGGACAGTAATTGTGCAATCCATTAGAGGAGAGATATTTTGGCACTACATTACCCAGAAAGCCCTGTCTCGAGCAGCCAATTAAGGGCGGGCAATCTTTTAATTGGGTAAACGTGTCAAGCACGAACCAACTTCCGCCAGCCTCTGAAGAAGTATAAAACGAAACGCGTCAGGCAAAGACGGACTGGCTGTCACATTTCTTGGAGAGAACAATGTTTCCATACCTGAAGTAAAGCGTGATGCTAAACCACTGCTTCCCGAGTGCGTCTCACCCGGATGGGTAACCTGGAGCTTTCATGTGTATGTAGCCACCCTGCTACAGAGACTGCACCACTCCTTGTGGGGGCCACGAGGTAGGGAAATCACCGAGCCTTAATGTGGGGAAGCCGTGAAGGATTGAGGAAACTATGCCCTCACCGAGGCTCATCCAGAGCTGTTTGAATTTTGGACAGTAATTGTGCAATCAATTAGAGGAGAGATATTTTGGCACTACATTACCCAGAAAGCCCTGTCTCATTCGAGCAGCCAATTAAGGGCAGGCAATCTTTTAATTGGGTAAATGTGTCAAGCACGAACCAAATTCCGCCAGCCTCTGAAGAAGTATAAAACGAAACGCGTCAGGCAAAGACGGATTGGCTGTCACATTTATTGGAGAGAACAATGTTTCCATACCTGAAATAAAGCGTGATGCTAAACCACTGCTTCCCGAGTGCGTCTCACCCGGAAGGGTAACCTGGAGCTTTCATGTGTATGTAGCCACCCTGCTACAGAGACTGCACCACCCCTGGTGGGGGCCACGAGGTAGGGAAATTACCGAGCCTTAATGTGGGGAAGCCGTGAAGGATTGAGGAAACTATGCTCTCACCGAGGCTCATCCAGAGCTGTTTGAATTTTGGAAAGTAATTGTGCAATCCATTAGAGGAGAGATATTTTGGCAGAGCAGCCAATTAAGGGCGGGCAATCTTTTAATTGGGTAAACGTGTCAAGCACGAACCAACTTCCGCCAGCCTCTGAAGAAGTATAAAACGAAACGCGTCAGGCAAAGACGGACTGGCTGTCACATTTCTTGGAGAGAACAATGTTTCCATACCTGAAATAAAGCTTGATGCTAAACCACTGCTTCCCGAGTGAGTCTCACCCGGATGGGTAACCTGGAGCTTTCATGTGTATGTAGCCACCCTGCTACAGAGACTGCACCACCCCTGGTGGGGGCCACGAGGTAGGGAAATCACCGAGCCTTAATGTGGGGAAGCCGTGAAGGATTGAAGAAACTACGCCCTCACCGAGGCTCATCCAGAGCTGTTTGAATTTTGGACAGTAATTGTGCAATCCATTAGAGTCGAGATATTTTGGCACTACATTACCCAGAAAGCCCTGTCTCATTCGAGCAGCCAATTAAGGGCGGGCAATCTTTTAATTGGGTAAACGTGTCAAGCACGAACCAACTTCCGCCAGCCTCTGAAGAAGTATAAAACGAAACGCGTCAGGCAAAGACGGACTGGTTGTCACATTTATTGGAGAGAACAATGTTTCCATACCTGAAATAAAGCGTGATGCTAAACCACTGCTTCCCGAGTGCGTCTCACCCGGATGGGTAACCTGGAGCTTTCATGTGTATGTAGCCACCCTGCTACAGAGACTGCACCACCCCTGGTGGGGGCCACGAGGTAGGGAAATCACCGAGCCTTAATGTGGGGAAGCCGTGAAGGATTGAAGAAACTACGCCCTCACCGAGGCTCATCCAGAGCTGTTTGAATTTTGGACAGTAATTGTGCAATCCATTAGAGGAGAGATATTTTGGCACTACATTACCCAGAAAGCCCTGTCTCATTTGAGCAGCCAATTAAGGGCGGGCAATCTTTTAATTGGGTAAACGTGTCAAGCACGAATAAACTTCCGCCAGCCTCTGAAGAATTATAAAACGAAACGCGTCAGGCAAAGACAGACTGGCTGTCACATTTATTGGAGAGAACAATGTTTCCATACCTGAAATGAAGCGTGATGCTAAACCACTGCTTCCCGAGTGCGTCTCACCCGGATGGGTAACCTGGAGCATTCATGTGTATGTAGCCACCCTGCTACAGAGACTGCACCACCCTTGGTGGGGGCCACGAGGTAGGGAAATCACCGAGCCTTAATGTGGGGAAGCCGTGAAGGACTGAGGAAACTACACTCTCACCGAGGCTCATCCAGAGCTGTTTGAACTTTGGACAGTAATTGTGCAATCCATTAGAGGAGAGATATTTTGGCACTACATTACCCAGAAATCCCTGTCTCATTCGAGCAGCCAATTAAGGGCGGGCAAACTTTTAATTGGGTAAACGTGTCAAGCACGAACCAACTTCCGCCAGCCTCTGAAGAAGTATAAAACGAAACGCGTCAGGCAAAGACGGACTGGCTGTCATATTTATTGGAGAGAAAAATGTTTCCATACCTGAAATAAAGCGTGATGCTAAACCACTGCTTCCCGAGTGCGTCTCACCCGGATGGGTAACCTGGAGCTTTCATGTGTATGTAGCCACCCTGCTACAGAGACTGCACCACCCCTGGTGGGGGCCACGAGGTAGGGAAATCACCGAGCCTTAATGTGGGGAAGCCGTGAAGGATTGAGGAAACTACGCTCTCACCGAGGCTCATCCAGAGCTGTTTGAATTTTGGACAGTAATTGTGCAATCCATTAGAGGAGAGATATTTTGGCACTACATTACCCAGAAAGCCCTGTCTCGTTCGAGCAGCCAATTAAGGGCGGGCAATCTTTTAATTGGGTAAATGTGTCAAGCATGAACCAACTTCCGCCAGCCTCTGAAGAAGTATAAAACGAAACGCGTCAGGCAAAGACGGACTGGCTGTCACATTTAATGGAGAGAACAATGTTTCCATACCTGAAATAAAGCGTGATGCTTAACCACTGCTTCCCGAGTGAGTCTCACCCGGATGGGTAACCTGGAGCTTTCATGTGTATGTAGCCACCCTGCTACAGAGACTACACCACCCCTGGTGGGGGCCACGAGGTAGGGAAATCACCGAGCCTTAATGTGGGGAAGCCGTGAAGGATTGAGGAAACTATGCTCTCACCGAGGCTCATCCAGAGCTGTTTGAACTTTGAACAGTAAGTGTGCAATCCATTAGAGGAGAGATATTTTGGCACTACATTACCCAGAAAGCCCTGTCTCGAGCAGCCAATTAAGGGCGGGCAATCTTTTAATTGGGTAAACGTGTCAAGCACGAACCAACTTCCGCCAGCCTCTGAAGAAGTATAAAACGAAACGCGTCAGGCAAAGACGGACTGGCTGTCACATTTCTTGGAGAGAACAATGTTTCCATACCTGAAATAAAGCGTGATGCTAAACCACTGCTTCCCGAGTGCGTCTCACCCGGAAGGGTAACCTGGAGCTTTCATGTGTATGTAGCCACCCTGCTACAGAGCCTGCACCACCCCTGGTGGGGGCCACGAGGTAGGGAAATCACCGAGCCTTAATGTGGGGAAGCCGTGAAGGATTGAAGAAACTACGCCCTCACCGAGGCTCATCCAGAGCTGTTTGAATTTTGGACTGTAATTGTGCAATCCATTAGAGGCGAGATATTTTGGCACTACATTACCCAGAAAGCCCTGTCTCATTCGAGCAGCCAATTAAGGGCGGGCAATCTTTTAATTGGGTAAACGTGTCAAGCACGAACCAACTTCCGCCAGCCTCTGAAGAAGTATAAAACGAAACGCATGAGGCAAAGACGGACTGGTTGTCACATTTATTGGAGAGAACAATGTTTCCATACCTGAAATAAAGCGTGATGCTAAACCACTGCTTCCCGAGTGCGTCTCACCCGGATGGGTAACCTGGAGCTTTCATGTGTATGTAGCCACCCTGCTACAGAGACTGCACCACCCCTGGTGGTGGCCACAAGGTAGGAAAATCACCGAGCCTTAATGTGGGGAAGCCGTGAAGGATTAAGGAAACTACGCTCTCACCGACGCTCATCCAGAGCTGTTTGAATTTTGGACAGTAATTTTGCAATCCATCAGAGGCAAGATATTTTGGCACTACATTACCCAGAAAGCCCTGTCTCATTCGAGTAGCTAATTAAGGCCGGGCAATCTTTTAATTGGGTAAGCGTGTCAAGCACGAACCAACTTCCGCCAGCCTCTGAAGAAGTATAAAACGAAACGCGTCAGACTAAGACGGACTGGCTGTCACATTTATTGGAGAGAACAATGTTTCCATACCTGAAATAAAGCGTGATGCTAAACCACTGCTTCCCGAGTGCGTCTCACCCGGATGGGTAACCTGGAGCTTTCATGTGTATGTAGCCACCCTGCTACAGAGACTGCACCACCCCTGGTGGGGGCCACGAGGTAGGGAAATCACCGAGCCTTAATGTGGGGAAGCCGTGAAGGATTGAGGAAACTACGCTCTCACCGAGGCTCATCCAGAGCTGTTTGAATTTTGGACAGTAATTGTGCAATCCATTAGAGGAGAGATATTTTGGCACTACATTACCCAGAAAGCCCTGTCTCGAGCAGCCAATTAAGGGCGGGCAATCTTTTAATTGGGTAAACGTGTCAAGCACGAACCAACTTCCGCCAGCCTCTGAAGAAGTATAAAACAAAACTCGTCAGGCAAAGACGGAATAGCTGTCACATTTCTTGGAGAGAACAATGTTTCCACACCTGAAATAAAGCGTGATGCTAAACCACTGCTTCCCGAGTGCGTCTCACCCGGATTGGTAACCTGGAGCTTTCATGTGTATGTAGCCACCCTGCTACAGAGACTGCACCACCCCTGGTGGGGGCAACGAGGTAGGGAAATCACAGAGCCTTAATGTGGGGAAGTCGTGAAGGATTGAGGAATCTACGCTCTCACGAGGCTCATGCAGAGCTGTTTGAATTTTGGACAGTAATTATGCAATCCATTAGAGGAGAGATATTTTGGCACTACATTACCCAGAAAGCCCTGTCTCATTCGAGCAGACAATTAAGGGCGGGCAATCTTTTAATTGGGTAAACGTGTCAAGCACGAACCAACTTCCGCCAGCCTCTGAAGAAGTATAAAACGAAACGCGTCAGGCAAAGACAGACTGGCTGTCACATTTATTGGAGAGAACAATGTTTCCATACCTGAAATGAAGCGTGATGCTAAACCACTGCTTACCGAGTGCGTCTCACCCGGATGGGTAACCTGGAGCTCTCATGTGTATGTAGCCACCCTGCTACAGAGACTGCACCACCCCTGGTGGGGGCCACGAGGTAGGGAAATCACCGAGCCTTAATGTGGGGAACCCGTGAAGGACTGAGGAAACTACGCTCTCACCGAGGCTCATCCAGAGCTGTTTGAACTTTGGACAGTAATTGTGCAATCCATTAGAGGAGAGATATTTTGGCACTACATTACCCAGAAATCCCTGTCTCATTCGAGCAGACAATTAAGGGCGGGCAATCTTTTAATTGGGTAAACGTGTCAAGCACGAACCAACTTCCGCCAGCCTCTGAAGAAGTATAAAACGAAACGCGTCAGGCAAAGACGGACTGGCTGTCATATTTATTGGAGAGAAAAATGTTTCCATACCTGAAATAAAGCGTGATGCTAAACCACTGCTTCCCGAGTGCGTCTCACCCGGATGGGTAACCTGGAGCTTTCATGTGTATGTAGCCACCCTGCTACAGAGACTGCACCACCCCTGGTGGGGGCCACGAGGTAGGGAAATCACCGAGCCTTAATGTGGGGAAGCCGTGAAGGATTGAGGAAACTACGCTCTCACCGAGGCTCATCCAGAGCTGTTTGAATTTTGGACAGTAATTGTGCAATCCATTAGAGGAGAGATATTTTGGCACTACATTACCCAGAAAGCCCTGTCTCGAGCAGCCAATTAAGGGCGGGCAATCTTTTAATTGGGTAAACTTGTCAAGCACGAACCAACTTCCGCCAGCCTCTGAAGAAGTATAAAACTAAACGCGTCAGGCAAAGACAGACTGGCTGTCACATTTATTGGAGAGAACAATCTTTCCATACCTGAAATAAAGCGTGATGCTAAACCACTGCTTCCCGAGTGCGTCTCACCCGGATGGGTAACCTGGAGCTTTCATGTGTATGTAGCCACCCTGCTACAGAGACTGCACCACCCCTGGTGGGGGCCACGAGGTAGGGAAATCACCGAGCCTTAATGTGGGGAAGCCGTGAAGGATTGAGGAAACTACGCTCTCACCGAGGCTCATCCAGAGCTGTTTGAATTTTGGACAGTAATTGTGCAATCCATTAGAGGAGAGATATTTTGGCACTACATTACCCAGAAAGCCCTGTCTCGAGAAGCCAATTAAGGGCGGGCAATCTTTTAATTGGGTAAACGTGTCAAGCACGAACCAACTTCCGCCAGCCTCTGAAGAAGTATAAAACGAAACGCGTCAGGCAAAGACGGACTGGCTGTCACATTTCTTGGAGAGAACAATGTTTCCATACCTGAAATAAAGCGTGATGCTAAACCACTGCTTCCCGAGTGCGTCTCACCCGGATGGGTAACCTGGAGCTTTCATGTGTATGTAGCCACCCTGCTAAAGAGACTGCACCACTCCTTGTGGGGGCCACGAGGTAGGGAAATCACTGAGCCTTAATGTGGGGAAGCCGTGAAGGATTGAGGAAACTATGCCCTCACCGTGGCTCATCCAGAGCTGTTTGAATTTTGGACAGTAATTGTGCAATCCATTAGAGGAGAGATATTTTGGCACTACATTACCGAGAAAGCCCTGTCTCATTCGAGCAGCCAATTAAGGGCGGGCAATCTTTTAATTGGGTAAATGTGTCAAGCATGAACCAACTTCCGCCAGCCTCTGAAGAAGTATAAAACGAAACGCGTCAGGCAAAGACGGATTGGCTGTCACATTTATTGGAGAGAACAATGTTTCCATACCTGAAATAAAGCGTGATGCTAAACCACTGCTTCCCGAGTGCGTCTCACCCGGAAGGGTAACCTGGAGCTTTCATGTGTATGTAGCCACCCTGCTACAGAGACTGCACCACCCCTGGTGGGGGCCACGAGGTAGGGAAATTACCGAGCCTTAATGTGGGGAAGCCGTGAAGGATTGAGGAAACTACGCTCTCACCGAGGCTCATTCAGAGCTGTTTGAATTTTGGACAGTAATTGTGCAATCCATTAGAGGAGAGATATTTTGGCACTACATTACGCAGAAAGCCCTGTCTCATTCGAGCAGCCAATTAAGGGCGGGCAATCTTTTAATTGGGTAAACTTGTCAAGCACGAACCAACTTCCGCCAGCCTCTGAAGAAGTATAAAACTAAACGCGTCAGGCAAAGACAGACTGGCTGTCACATTTATTGGAGAGAACAATGTTTCCATACCTGAAATAAAGCGTGATGCTAAACCACTGCTTCCCGAGTGCGTCTCACCCGGATGGGTAACCTGGAGCTTTCATGTGTATGTAGCCACCCTGCTACAGAGACTGCACCACCCCTGGTGGGGGCCACGAGGTAGGGAAATCACCGAGCCTTAATGTGGGGAAGCCGTGAAGGATTGAGGAAACTACGCTCTCACCGAGGCTCATCCAGAGCTGTTTGAATTTTTGACAGTAATTGTGCAATCCATTAGAGGAGAGATATTTTGGCACTACATTACCCAGAAAGCCCTGTCTCGAGCAGCCAATTAAGGGCAGGCAATCTTGCAATCTTTTAATTGGATAAACGTGTCAAGCACGAACCAACTTCCGCCAGCCTCTGAAGAAGTATAAAACGAAACGCGTCAGGCAAAGACGGACTGGCTGTCACATTTCTTGGAGAGAACAATGTTTCCATACCTGAAATAAAGCGTGATGCTAAACCACTGCTTCCCGAGTGCGTCTCACCCGGATGGGTAACCTGGAGCTTTCATGTGTATGTAGCCACCCTGCTAAAGAGACTGCACCACTCCTTGTGGGGGCCACGAGGTAAGGAAATCACCGAGCCTTAATGTGGGGAAGCCGTGAAGGATTGAGGAAACTATGCCCTCACCGAGGCTCATCCAGAGCTGTTTGAATTTTGGACAGTAATTGTGCAATCCATTAGAGGAGAGATATTTTGGCACTACATTACCCAGAAAGCCCTGTCTCATTCGAGCAGCCAATTAAGGGCGGGCAATCTTTTAATTGGGTAAATATGTCAAGCACGAACCAACTTCCGCCAGCCTCTGAAGAAGTATAAAACGAAACGCGTCAGGCAAAGACGGATTGGCTGTCACATTTATTGGAGAGAACAATGTTTCCATACCTGAAATAAAGCGTGATGCTAAACCACTGCTTCCCGAGTGCGTCTCACCCGGAAGGGTAACCTGGAGCTTTCATGTGTATGTAGCCACCCTGCTACAGAGACTGCACCACCCCTGGTGGGGGCCACGAGGTAGGGAAATCACCGAGCCTTAATGTGGGGAAGCCGTGAAGGATTGAAGAAACTACGCCCTCACCGAGGCTCATCCAGAGCTGTTTGAATTTTGGACAGTAATTGTGCAATCCATTAGAGGAGAGATATTTTGGCACTACATTACCCAGAAAGCCCTGTCTCATTCGAGCAGCCAATTAAGGGCGGGCAATCTTTTAATTGGGTAAACGTGTCAAGCACGAACCAACTTCCGCCAGCCTCTGAAGAAGTATAAAACGAAACGCGTCAGGCAAAGACAGACTGGCTGTCACATTTATTGGAGAGAACAATGTTTCCATACCTGAAATGAAGCGTGATGCTAAACCACTGCTTCCCGAGTGCGTCTCACCCGGATGGGTAACCTGGAGCTTTCATGTGTATGTAGCCACCCTGCTACAGAGACTGCACCACCCCTGGTGGGGGCCACGAGGTAGGGAAATCACCGAGCCTTAATGTGGGGAAGCTGTGAAGGACTGAGGAAACTACGCTCTCACCGAGGCTCATCCAGAGCTGTTTGAACTTTGGACAGTAATTGTGCAATCCATTAGAGGAGAGATATTTTGGCACTACATTACCCAGAAATCCCTGTCTCAATCGAGCAACCAATTAAGGGCGGGCAAACTTTTAATTGGGTAAACGTGTCAAGCACGAACCAACTTCCGCCAGCCTCTGAAGAAGTATAAAATGAAACGCGTCAGGCAAAGACGGACTGGCTGTCATATTTATTGGAGAGAAAAATGTTTCCATACCTGAAATAAAGCGTGATGCTAAACCACTGCTTCCAGAGTGCGTCTCACCCGGATGGGTAACCTGGAGCTTTCATGTGTATGTAGCCACCCTGCTACAGAGACTGCAACACCCCTGGTGGGGGCCACGAGGTAGGGAAATCACCGAGCCTTAATGTGGGGAAGCCGTGAAGGATTGAGGAAACTACGCTCTCACCGAGGCTCATCCAGAGCTGTTTGAATTTTGGACAGTAATTGTGCAATCCATTAGAGGAGAGATATTTTGGCACTACATTACGCAGAAAGCCCTGTCTCATTCGAGCAGCCAATTAAGGGCGGGCAATCTTTTAATTGGGTAAACTTGTCAAGCACGAACCAACTTCCGCCAGCCTCTGAAGAAGTATAAAACTAAACGCGTCAGGCAAAGACAGACTGGCTGTCACATTTATTGGAGAGAACAATGTTTCCATACCTGAAATAAAGCGTGATGCTAAACCAATGCTTCCCGAGTTCGTCTCACCCGGATGGGTAACCTGGAGCTTTCATGTGTATGTAGCCACCCTGCTACAGAGACTGCACCACCCCTGGTGGTGGCCACGAGGTAGGAAAATCACCGAGCCTTAATGTGGGGAAGCCGTGAAGGATTGAGGAAACTACGCTCTCACCGAGGCTCATCCAGACCTGTTTGAATTTTGGACAGTAATTGTGCAATCCATTAGAGGCGAGATATTTTGGCACTACATTACCCAGAAAGCCCTGTCTCATTCGAGTAGCCAATTAAGGGCGGGCAATCTTTTAATTGGGTAAACGTGTCAAGCACGAACCAACTTTCGCCAGCCTCTGAAGAAGTATAAATCCAAACGCGTCAGGCAAAGACGGACTGGCTGTCACATTTATTGGAGAGAACAATGTTTCCATACCTGAAATAAAGCGTGATGCTAAACCACTGCTTCCCGAGTGCATCTCACCCGGATGGGTAACCTGGAGCTTTCATGTGTATGTAGCCACCCTGCTACAGAGACTGCACCACCCCTGGTGGGGGCCACGAGGTAGGGAAATCACCGAGCCTTAATGTGGGGAAGCCGTGAAGGATTGAGGAAACTACGCTCTCACCGAGGCTCATCCAGAGCTGTTTGAATTTTGGACAGTAATTGTGCAATCCATTAGAGGAGAGATATTTTGGCACTACATTACCCAGAAAGCCCTGTCTCGAGCAGCCAATTAAGGGCGGGCAATCTTTTAATTGGGTAAACGTGTCAAGCACGAACCAACTTCCGCCAGCCTCTGAAGAAGTATAAAACGAAACGCGTCAGGCAAAGAAGGACTGGCTGTCACATTTCTTGGAGAGAACAATGTTTCCATACCTGAAGTAAAGCGTGATGCTAAACCACTGCTTCCCGAGTGCGTCTCACCCGGATGGGTAACCTGGAGCTTTCATGTGTATGTAGCCACCCTGCTACAGAGACTGCACCACTCCTTGTGGGGGCCACGAGGTAGGGAAATCACCGAGCCTTAATGTGGGGAAGCCGTGAAGGATTGAGGAAACTATGCCCTCACCGAGGCTCATCCAGAGCTGTTTGAATTTTGGACAGTAATTGTGCAATCAATTAGAGGAGAGATATTTTGGCACTACATTACCCAGAAAGCCCTGTCTCATTCGAGCAGCCAATTAAGGGCGGGCAATCTTTTAATTGGGTAAATGTGTCAAGCACGAACCAAATTCCGCCAGCCTCTGAAGAATTATAAAACGAAACGCGTCAGGCAAAGACAGACTGGCTGTCACATTTATTGGAGAGAACAATGTTTCCATACCTGAAATGAAGCGTGATGCTAAACCACTGCTTCCCGAGTGCGTCTCACCCGGATGGGTAACCTGGAGCTTTCATGTGTATGTAGCCACCCTGCTACAGAGACTGCACCACCCTTGGTGGGGGCCAGGAGGTAGGGAAATCACCGAGCCTTAATGTGGGGAAGCCGTGAAGGAGTGAGGAAACTACACTCTCACCGAGGCTCATCCAGAGCTGTTTGAACTTTGGACAGTAATTGTGCAATCCATTAGAGGAGAGATATTTTGGCACTACATTACCCAGAAATCCCTGTCTCATTCGAGCAGCCAATTAAGGGCGGGCAAACTTTTAATTGGGTAAACGTGTCAAACACGAACCAACTTCCGCCAGCCTCTGAAGAAGTATAAAACGAAACGCGTCAGGCAAAGACGGACTGGCTGTCATATTTATTGGAGAGAAAAATGTTTCCATACCTGAAATAAAGCGTGATGCTAAACCACTGCTTCCCGAGTGCGTCTCACTTGGATGGGTAACCTGGAGCTTTCATGTGTATGTAGCCACCCTGCTACAGAGACTGCACCACCCCTGGTGGGGGCCACGAGGTAGGGAAATCACCGAGCCTTAATGTGGGGAAGCCGTGAAGGATTGAGCAAACTACGCTCTCACCGAGGCTCATCCAGAGCTGTTTGAATTTTGGACAGTAATTGTGCAATCCATTAGAGGAGAGATATTTTGGCACTACATTACCCAGAAAGCCCTGTCTCGTTCGAGCAGCCAATTAAGGGCGGGCAATCTTTTAATTGGGTAAATGTGTCAAGCATGAACCAACTTCCGCCAGCCTCTGAAGAAGTATAAAACGAAACGCGTCAGGCAAAGACGGACTGGCTGTCACATTTAATGGAGAGAACAATGTTTCCATACCTGAAATAAAGCGTGATGCTTAACCACTGCTTCCCGAGTGAGTCTCACCCGGATGGGTAACCTGGAGCTTTCATGTGTATGTAGCCACCCTGCTACAGAGACTACACCACCCCTGGTGGGGGCCACGAGGTAGGGAAATCACCGAGCCTTAATGTGGGGAAGCCGTGAAGGATTGAGGAAACTATGCTCTCACCGAGGCTCATCCAGAGCTGTTTGAACTTTGAACAGTAAGTGTGCAATCCATTAGAGGAGAGATATTTTGGCACTACATTACCCAGAAAGCCCTGTCTCGAGCAGCCAATTAAGGGCGGGCAATCTTTTAATTGGGTAAACGTGTCAAGCACGAACCAACTTCCGCCAGCCTCTGAAGAAGTATAAAACGAAACGCGTCAGGCAAAGACGGACTGGCTGTCACATTTCTTGGAGAGAACAATGTTTCCATACCTGAAATAAAGCGTGATGCTAAACCACTGCTTCCCGAGTGCGTCTCACCCGGATGGGTAACCTGGAGCTTTCATGTGTATGTAGCCACCCTGCTACAGAGACTGCACCACCCCTGGTGGGGGCCACGAGGTAGGGAAATCACCAAGCCTTAATGTGGGGAAGCCGTGAAGGATTGAGGAAACTATGCTCTCACCGAGGCTCATCCAGAGCTGTTTGAACTTTGGACAGTAATTGTGCAATCCATTAGAGGAGAGATATTTTGGCACTACATTAGCCAGAAATCCCTGTCTCATTCGAGTAGCCAATTAAGGGCGGGCAATCTTTAAACTGGGTAAACGTGTCAAGCACGAACCAACTTCCGCCAGCCTCTGAAGAAGTATAAAACTAAACGCGTCAGGCAAAGACAGACTGGCTGTCACATTTATTGGAGAGAACAATGTTTCCATGCCTGAAATAAAGCGTGATGCTAAACCACTGCTTCCCGAGTGCGTCTCACCCGGATGGGTAACCTGGAGCTTTCATGTGTATGTAGCCACCCTGCTACAGAGACTGCACCACCCCTGGTGGGGGCCACGAAGTAGGGAAATTACCGAGCCTTAATGTGGGGAAGCCGTGAAGGATTGAGGAAACTACGCTCTCACCGAGGCTCATCCAGAGCTGTTTGAATTTTGGACAGTAATTGTGCAATCCATTAGAGGAGAGATATTTTGGCACTACATTACCCAGAAAGCCCTGTCTCGAGCAGCCAATTAAGGGCGGGCAATCTTTTAATTGGGTAAACGTGTCAAGCACGAACCAACTTCCGCCAGCCTCTGAAGAAGTATAAAACGAAACGCGTCAGGCAAAGACGGATTGGCTGTCACATTTATTGGAGAGAACAATGTTTCCATACCTGAAATAAAGCGTGATGCTAAACCACTGCTTCCCGAGTGCGTCTCACCCGGATGGGTATCCTGGAGCTTTCATGTGTATGTAGCCACCCTGCTACAGAGACTGCACCACCCCTGGTGGGGGCCACTAGGTAGGGAAATTACCGAGCCTTAATGTGGGGAAGCCGTGAAGGATTGAGGAAACTATGCTCTCACCGAGGCTCATCCAGGGCTGTTTGAATTTTGGAAAGTAATTGTGCAATCCATTAGAGGAGAGATATTTTGGCACTACATTACCCAGAAAGCCCTGTCTCATTCGAGCAGCCAATTAAGGGCGGGCAATCTTTTAATTGGGTAAACGTGTCAAGCACGAACCAACTTCCGCCAGCCTCTGAAGAAGTATAAAACGAAACGCGTCAGGCAAAGACAGACTGGCTGTCACATTTATTGGAGAGAACAATGTTTCCATACCTGAAATGAAGCGTGATGCTAAACCACTGCTTCCCGAGTGCGTCTCACCCGGATGGGTAACCTGGAGCTTTCATGTGTATGTAGCCACCCTGCTACAGAGACTGCACCACCCCTGGTGGGGGCCACGAGGTAGGGAAATCACCGAGCCTTAATGTGGGGAAGCTGTGAAGGACTGAGGAAACTACGCTCTCACCGAGGCTCATCCAGAGCTGTTTGAACTTTGGACAGTAATTGTGCAATCCATTAGAGGAGAGATATTTTGGCACTACATTACCCAGAAATCCCTGTCTCATTCGAGCAACCAATTAAGGGCGGGCAAACTTTTAATTGGGTAAACGTGTCAAGCACGAACCAACTTCCGCCAGCCTCTGAAGAAGTATAAAACGAAACGCGTCAGGCAAAGACGGACTGGCTGTCATATTTATTGGAGAGAAAAATGTTTCCATACCTGAAATAAAGCGTGATGCTAAACCACTGCTTCCCGAGTGCGTCTCACCCGGATGGGTAACCTGGAGCTTTCATGTGTATGTAGCCACCCTGCTACAGAGACTGCACCACCCCTGGTGGGGGCCACGAGGTAGGGAAATCACTCAGCCTTAATGTGGGGAAGCCGTGAAGGATTGAGGAAACTACGCTCTCACCGAGGCTCATCCAGAGCTGTTTGAATTTTGGACAGTAATTGTGCAATCCATTAGAGGAGAGATATTTTGGCACTACATTACGCAGAAAGCCCTGTCTCATTCGAGCAGCCAATTAAGGGCGGGCAATCTTTTAATTGGGTAAACTTGTCAAGCACGAACCAACTTCCGCCAGCCTCTGAAGAAGTATAAAACTAAACGCGTCAGGCAAAGACAGACTGGCTGTCACATTTATTGGAGAGAACAATGTTTCCATACCTGAAATAAAGCGTGATGCTAAACCACTGCTTCCCGAGTTCGTCTCACCCGGATGGGTAACCTGGAGCTTTCATGTGTATGTAGCCACCCTGCTACAGAGACTGCACCACCCCTGGTGGTGGCCACGAGGTAGGAAAATCACCGAGCCTTAATGTGGGGAAGCCGTGAAGGATTGAGGAAACTACGCTCTCACCGAGGCTCATCCAGACCTGTTTGAATTTTGGACAGTAATTGTGCAATCCATTAGAGGCGAGATATTTTGGCACTACATTACCCAGAAAGCCCTGTCTCGAGCAGCCAATTAAGGGCGGGCAATCTTTTAATTGGCTAAACGTGTCAAGCACGAACCAACTTCCGCCAGCCTCTGAAGAAGTATAAAACAAAACTCGTCAGGCAAAGACGGAATAGCTGTCACATTTCTTGGAGAGAACAATGTTTCCACACCTGAAATAAAGCGTGATGCTAAACCACTGCTTCCCGAGTGCGTCTCACCCGGATGGGTAACCTGGAGCTTTCATGTGTATGTAGCCACCCTGCTACAGAGACTGCACCACCCCTTGTGGGGGCCACGAGGTAGGGAAATCACCGAGCCTTAATGTGGGGAAGCCGTGAAGGATTGAGGAAACTACGCCCTCACCGAGGCTCATCCAGAGCTGTTTGAATTTTGGACAGTAATTGTGCAATCCATTAGAGGAGAGATATTTTGGCACTGCATTACCCAGAAAGCCCTGTCTCATTCGAGCAGCCAATTAAGGGCAGGCAATCTTTTAATTGGGTAAATGTGTCAAGCACGAACCAACTTCCGCCAGCCTCTGAAGAAGTATAAAACGAAACGCATCAGGCAAAGACGGATTGGCTGTCACATTTATTGGAGAGAACAATGTTTCCATACCTGAAATAAAGCGTGATGCTAAACCACTGCTTCCTGAGTGCGTCTCACCCGGATGGGTAACCTGGAGCTTTCATGTGTATGTAGCCACCCTGCTACAGAGACTGCACCACCCCTGGTGGGGGCAACGAGGTAGGGAAATCACAGAGCCTTAATGTGGGGAAGTCGTGAAGGATTGAGGAATCTACGCTCTCACGAGGCTCATGCAGAGCTGTTTGAATTTTGGACAGTAATTATGCAATCCATTAGAGGAGAGATATTTTGGCACTACATTACCCAGAAAGCCCTGTCTCATTCGAGCAGCCAATTAAGGGCGGGCAATCTTTTAATTGGGTAAACGTGTCAAGCACGAACCAACTTCCGCCAGCCTCTGAAGAAGTATAAAACGAAACGCCTCAGGCAAAGACAGACTGGCTGTCACATTTATTGGAGAGAACAATGTTTCCATACCTGAAATGAAGCGTGATGCTAAACCACTGCTTACCGAGTGCGTCTCACCCGGATGGGTAACCTGGAGCTCTCATGTGTATGTAGCCACCCTGCAACAGAGACTGCACCACCCCTGGTGGGGGCCACGAGGTAGGGAAATCACCGAGCCTTAATGTGGGGAAGCCGTGAAGGACTGAGGAAACTACGCTCTCACCGAGGCTCATCCAGAGCTGTTTGAACTTTGGACAGTAATTGTGCAATCCATTAGAGGAGAGATATTTTGGCACTACATTACCCAGAAATCCCTGTCTCATTCGAGCAGCCAATTAAGGGCGGGCAATCTTTTAATTGGGTAAACGTGTCAAGCACGAACCAACTTCCGCCAGCCTCTGAAGAAGTATAAAACGAAACGCGTCAGGAAAAGACAGACTGGCTGTCACATTTATTGGAGAGAACAATCTTTCCATACCTGAAATAAAGCGTGATGCTAAACCACTGCTTCCCGAGTGCGTCTCACCCGGATGGGTAACCTGGAGCTTTCATGTGTATGTAGCCACCCTGCTACAGAGACTGCACCACCCCTGGTGGGGGCCACGAGGTAGGGAAATCACCGAGCCTTAATGTGGGGAAGCCGTGAAGGATTGAGGAAACTACGCTCTCACCGAGGCTCATCCAGAGCTGTTTGAATTTTGGACAGTAATTGTGCAATCCATTAGAGGAGAGATATTTTGGCACTACATTACCCAGAAAGCCCTGTCTCGAGAAGCCAATTAAGGGCGGGCAATCTTTTAATTGGGTAAACGTGTCAAGCACGAACCAACTTCCGCCAGCCTCTGAAGAAGTATAAAACGAAACGCGTCAGGCAAAGACGGACTGGCTGTCACATATCTTGGAGAGAACAATGTTTCCATACCTGAAATAAAGCGTGATGCTAAACCACTGCTTCCCGAGTGCGTCTCACCCGGATGGGTAACCTGGAGCTTTCATGTGTATGTAGCCACCCTGCTAAAGAGACTGCACCACTCCTTGTGGGGGCCACGAGGTAGGGAAATCACCGAGCCTTAATGTGGGGAAGCCGTGAAGGATTGAGGAAACTATGCCCTCACCGAGGCTCATCCAGAGCTGTTTGAATTTTGGACAGTAATTGTGCAATCCATTAGAGGAGAGATATTTTGGCACTACATTACCGAGAAAGCCCTGTCTCATTCGAGCAGCCAATTAAGGGCGGGCAATCTTTTAATTGGGTAAATGTGTCAAGCATGAACCAACTTCCGCCAGCCTCTGAAGAAGTATAAAACGAAACGCGTCAGGCAAAGACGGATTGGCTGTCACATTTATTGGAGAGAACAATGTTTCCATACCTGAAATAAAGCGTGATGCTAAACCACTGCTTCCCGAGTGCGTCTCACCCGGAAGGGTAACCTGGAGCTTTCATGTGTATGTAGCCACCCTGCTACAGAGACTGCACCACCCCTGGTGGGGGCCACGAGGTAGGGAAATTACCGAGCCTTAATGTGGGGAAGCCGTGAAGGATTGAGGAAACTACGCTCTCACCGAGGCTCATCCAGAGCTGTTTGAATTTTGGACAGTAATTGTGCAATCCATTAGAGGAGAGATATTTTGGCACTACATTACGCAGAAAGCCCTGTCTCATTCGAGCAGCCAATTAAGGGCGGGCAATCTTTTAATTGGGTAAATGTGTCAAGCATGAACCAACTTCCGCCAGCCTCTGAAGAAGTATAAAACTAAACGCGTCAGGCAAAGACAGACTGGCTGTCACATTTATTGGAGAGAACAATGTTTCCATACCTGAAATAAAGCGTGATGCTAAACCACTGCTTCCCGAGTTCGTCTCACCCGGATGGGTAACCTGGAGCTTTCATGTGTATGTAGCCACCCTGCTACAGAGACTGCACCACCCCTGGTGGTGGCCACGAGGTAGGAAAATCACCGAGCCTTAATGTGGGGAAGCCGTGAAGGATTGAGGAAACTACGCTCTCACCGAGGCTCATCCAGACCTGTTTGAATTTTGGACAGTAATTGTGCAATCCATTAGAGGCGAGATATTTTGGCACTACATTACCCAGAAAGCCCTGTCTCGAGCAGCCAATTAAGGGCGGGCAATCTTTTAATTGGCTAAACGTGTCAAGCACGAACCAACTTCCGCCAGCCTCTGAAGAAGTATAAAACAAAACTCGTCAGGCAAAGACGGAATAGCTGTCACATTTCTTGGAGAGAACAATGTTTCCACACCTGAAATAAAGCGTGATGCTAAACCACTGCTTCCCGAGTGCGTCTCACCCGGATTGGTAACCTGGAGCTTTCATGTGTATGTAGCCACCCTGCTACAGAGACTGCACCACCCCTTGTGGGGGCCACGAGGTAGGGAAATCACCGAGCCTTAATGTGGGGAAGCCGTGAAGGATTGAGGAAACTACGCCCTCACCGAGGCTCATCCAGAGCTGTTTGAATTTTGGACAGTAATTGTGCAATCCATTAGAGGAGAGATATTTTGGCACTGCATTACCCAGAAAGCCCTGTCTCATTCGAGCAGCCAATTAAGGGCAGGCAATCTTTTAATTGGGTAAATGTGTCAAGCACGAACCAACTTCCGCCAGCCTCTGAAGAAGTATAAAACGAAACGCATCAGGCAAAGACGGATTGGCTGTCACATTTATTGGAGAGAACAATGTTTCCATACCTGAAATAAAGCGTGATGCTAAACCACTGCTTCCTGAGTGCGTCTCACCCGGATGGGTAACCTGGAGCTTTCATGTGTATGTAGCCACCCTGCTACAGAGACTGCACCACCCCTGGTGGGGGCAACGAGGTAGGGAAATCACAGAGCCTTAATGTGGGGAAGTCGTGAAGGATTGAGGAATCTACGCTCTCACGAGGCTCATGCAGAGCTGTTTGAATTTTGGACAGTAATTATGCAATCCATTAGAGGAGAGATATTTTGGCACTACATTACCCAGAAAGCCCTGTCTCATTCGAGCAGCCAATTAAGGGCGGGCAATCTTTTAATTGGGTAAACGTGTCAAGCACGAACCAACTTCCGCCAGCCTCTGAAGAAGTATAAAACGAAACGCGTCAGGCAAAGACAGACTGGCTGTCACATTTATTGGAGAGAACAATGTTTCCATACCTGAAATGAAGCGTGATGCTAAACCACTGCTTACCGAGTGCGTCTCACCCGGATGGGTAACCTGGAGCTCTCATGTGTATGTAGCCACCCTGCAACAGAGACTGCACCACCCCTGGTGGGGGCCACGAGGTAGGGAAATCACCGAGCCTTAATGTGGGGAAGCCGTGAAGGACTGAGGAAACTACGCTCTCACCGAGGCTCATCCAGAGCTGTTTGAACTTTGGACAGTAATTGTGCAATCCATTAGAGGAGAGATATTTTGGCACTACATTACCCAGAAATCCCTGTCTCATTCGAGCAGCCAATTAAGGGCGGGCAATCTTTTAATTGGGTAAACGTGTCAAGCACGAACCAACTTCCGCCAGCCTCTGAAGAAGTATAAAACGAAACGCGTCAGGAAAAGACAGACTGGCTGTCACATTTATTGGAGAGAACAATCTTTCCATACCTGAAATAAAGCGTGATGCTAAACCACTGCTTCCCGAGTGCGTCTCACCCGGATGGGTAACCTGGAGCTTTCATGTGTATGTAGCCACCCTGCTACAGAGACTGCACCACCCCTGGTGGGGGCCACGAGGTAGGGAAATCACCGAGCCTTAATGTGGGGAAGCCGTGAAGGATTGAGGAAACTACGCTCTCACCGAGGCTCATCCAGAGCTGTTTGAATTTTGGACAGTAATTGTGCAATCCATTAGAGGAGAGATATTTTGGCACTACATTACCCAGAAAGCCCTGTCTCGAGAAGCCAATCAAGGGCGGGCAATCTTTTAATTGGGTAAACGTGTCAAGCACGAACCAACTTCCGCCAGCCTCTGAAGAAGTATAAAACGAAACGCGTCAGGCAAAGACGGACTGGCTGTCACATTTCTTGGAGAGAACAATGTTTCCATACCTGAAATAAAGCGTGATGCTAAACCACTGCTTCCCGAGTGCGTCTCACCCGGATGGGTAACCTGGAGCTTTCATGTGTATGTAGCCACCCTGCTAAAGAGACTGCACCACTCCTTGTGGGGGCCACGAGGTAGGGAAATCACCGAGCCTTAATGTGGGGAAGCCGTGAAGGATTGAGGAAACTATGCCCTCACCGAGGCTCATCCAGAGCTGTTTGAATTTTGGACAGTAATTGTGCAATCCATTAGAGGAGAGATATTTTGGCACTACATTACCGAGAAAGCCCTGTCTCATTCGAGCAGCCAATTAAGGGCGGGCAATCTTTTAATTGGGTAAATGTGTCAAGCATGAACCAACTTCCGCCAGCCTCTGAAGAAGTATAAAACGAAACGCGTCAGGCAAAGACGGATTGGCTGTCACATTTATTGGAGAGAACAATGTTTCCATACCTGAAATAAAGCGTGATGTTAAACCACTGCTTCCCGAGTGCGTCTCACCCGGAAGGGTAACCTGGAGCTTTCATGTGTATGTAGCCACCCTGCTACAGAGACTGCACCACCCCTGGTGGGGGCCACGAGGTAGGGAAATTACCGAGCCTTAATGTGGGGAAGCCGTGAAGGATTGAGGAAACTACGCTCTCACGGAGGCTCATCCAGAGCTGTTTGAATTTTGGACAGTAATTGTGCAATCCATTAGAGGAGAGATATTTTGGCACTACATTACGCAGAAAGCCCTGTCTCATTCGAGCAGCCAATTAAGGGCGGGCAATCTTTTAATTGGGTAAACTTGTCAAGCACGAACCAACTTCCGCCAGCCTCTGAAGAAGTATAAAACTAAACGCGTCAGGCAAAGACAGACTGGCTGTCACATTTATTGGAGAGAACAATGTTTCCATACCTGAAATAAAGCGTGATGCTAAACCACTGCTTCCCGAGTGCGTCTCACCCGGATGGGTAACCTGGAGCTTTCATGTGTATGTAGCCACCCTGCTACAGAGACTGCACCACCCCTGGTGGGGGCCACGAGGTAGGGAAATCACCGAGCCTTAATGTGGGGAAGCCGTGAAGGATTGAGGAAACTACGCTCTCACCGAGGCTCATCTAGAGCTGTTTGAATTTTTGACAGTAATTGTGCAATCCATTAGAGGAGAGATATTTTGGCACTACATTACCCAGAAAGCCCTGTCTCGAGCAGCCAATTAAGCGCAGGCAATCTTGCAATCTTTTAATTGGATAAACGTGTCAAGCACGAACCAACTTCCGCCAGCCTCTGAAGAAGTATAAAACGAAACGCGTCAGGCAAAGACGGACTGGCTGTCACATTTCTTGGAGAGAACAATGTTTCCATACCTGAAATAAAGCGTGATGCTAAACCACTGCTTCCCGAGTGCGTCTCACCCGGATGGGTAACGTGGAGCTTTCATGTGTATGTAGCCACCCTGCTAAAGAGACTGCACCACTCCTTGTGGGGGCCACGAGGTAAGGAAATCACCGAGCCTTAATGTGGGGAAGCCGTGAAGGATTGAGGAAACTATGCCCTCACCGAGGCTCATCCAGAGCTGTTTGAATTTTGGACAGTAATTGTGCAATCCATTAGAGGAGAGATATTTTGGCACTACATTACCCAGAAAGCCCTGTCTCATTCGAGCAGCCAATTAAGGGCGGGCAATCTTTTAATTGGGTAAATATGTCAAGCACGAACCAACTTCCGCCAGCCTCTGAAGAAGTATAAAACGAAACGCGTCAGGCAAAGACGGATTGGCTGTCACATTTATTGGAGAGAACAATGTTTCCATACCTGAAATAAAGCGTGATGCTAAACCACTGCTTCCCGAGTGCGTCTCACCCGGAAGGGTAACCTGGAGCTTTCATGTGTATGTAGCCACCCTGCTACAGAGACTGCACCACCCCTGGTGGGGGCCACGAGGTAGGGAAATCACCGAGCCTTAATGTGGGGAAGCCGTGAAGGATTGAAGAAACTACGCCCTCACCGAGGCTCATCCAGAGCTGTTTGAATTTTGGACAGTAATTGTGCAATCCATTAGAGGAGAGATATTTTGGCACTACATTACCCAGAAAGCCCTGTCTCATTCGAGCAGCCAATTAAGGGCGGGCAATCTTTTAATTGGGTAAACGTGTCAAGCACGAACCAACTTCCGCCAGCCTCTGAAGAAGTATAAAACGAAACGCGTCAGGCAAAGACAGACTGGCTGTCACATTTATTGGAGAGAACAATGTTTCCATACCTGAAATGAAGCGTGATGCTAAACCACTGCTTCCCGAGTGCGTCTCACCCGGATGGGTAACCTGGAGCTTTCATGTGTATGTAGCCACCCTGCTACAGAGACTGCACCACCCCTGGTGGGGGCCACGAGGTAGGGAAATCACCGAGCCTTAATGTGGGGAAGCTGTGAAGGACTGAGGAAACTACGCTCTCACCGAGGCTCATCCAGAGCTGTTTGAACTTTGGACAGTAATTGTGCAATCCATTAGAGGAGAGATATTTTGGCACTACATTACCCAGAAATCCCTGTCTCATTCGAGCAACCAATTAAGGGCGGGCAAACTTTTAATTGGGTAAACGTGTCAAGCACGAACCAACTTCCGCCAGCCTCTGAAGAAGTATAAAACGAAACGCGTCAGGCAAAGACGGACTGGCTGTCATATTTATTGGAGAGAAAAATGTTTCCATACCTGAAATAAAGCGTGATGCTAAACCACTGCTTCCAGAGTGCGTCTCACCCGGATGGGTAACCTGGAGCTTTCATGTGTATGTAGCCACCCTGCTACAGAGACTGCACCACCCCTGGTGGGGGCCACGAGGTAGGGAAATCACCGAGCCTTAATGTGGGGAAGCCGTGAAGGATAGAAGAAACTACGCCCTCACCGAGGCTCATCCAGAGCTGTTTGAATTTTGGACAGTAATTGTGCAATCCATTAGAGGAGAGATATTTTGGCACTACATTACGCAGAAAGCCCTGTCTCATTCGAGCAGCCAATTAAGGGCGGGCAATCTTTTAATTGGGTAAACTTGTCAAGCACGAACCAACTTCCGCCAGCCTCTGAAGAAGTATAAAACTAAACGCGTCAGGCAAAGACAGACTGGCTGTCACATTTATTGGAGAGAACAATGTTTCCATACCTGAAATAAAGCGTGATGCTAAACCACTGCTTCCCGAGTTCGTCTCACCCGGATGGGTAACCTGGAGCTTTCATGTGTATGTAGCCACCCTGCTACAGAGACTGCACCGCCCCTGGTGGTGGCCACGAGGTAGGAAAATCACCGAGCCTTAATGTGGGGAAGCCGTGAAGGATTGAGGAAACTACGCTCTCACCGAGGCTCATCCAGACCTGTTTGAATTTTGGACAGTAATTGTGCAATCCATTAGAGGCGAGATATTTTGGCACTACATTACCCAGAAAGCCCTGTCTCATTCGAGTAGCCAATTAAGGGCGGGCAATCTTTTAATTGGGTAAACGTGTCAAGCACGAACCAACTTTCGCCAGCCTCTGAAGAAGTATAAATCCAAACGCGTCAGGCAAAGACGGACTGGCTGTCACATTTATTGGAGAGAACAATGTTTCCATACCTGAAATAAAGCGTGATGCTAAACCACTGCTTCCCGAGTGCGTCTCACCCGGATGGGTAACCTGGAGCTTTCATGTGTATGTAGCCACCCTGCTACAGAGACTGCACCACCCCTGGTGGGGGCCACGAGGTAGGGAAATCACCGAGCCTTAATGTGGGGAAGCCGTGAAGGATTGAGGAAACTACGCTCTCACCGAGGCTCATCCAGAGCTGTTTGAATTTTGGACAGTAATTGTGCAATCCATTAGAGGAGAGATATTTTGGCACTACATTACCCAGAAAGCCCTGTCTCGAGCAGCCAATTAAGGGCGGGCAATCTTTTAATTGGGTAAACGTGTCAAGCACGAACCAACTTCCGCCAGCCTCTGAAGAAGTATAAAACGAAACGCGTCAGGCAAAGACGGACTGGCTGTCACATTTCTTGGAGAGAACAATGTTTCCATACCTGAAGTAAAGCGTGATGCTAAACCACTGCTTCCCGAGTGCGTCTCACCCGGATGGGTAACCTGGAGCTTTCATGTGTATGTAGCCACCCTGCTACAGAGACTGCACCACTCCTTGTGGGGGCCACGAGGTAGGGAAATCACTGAGCCTTAATGTGGGGAAGCCGTGAAGGATTGAGGAAGCTATGCCCTCACCGAGGCTCATCCAGAGCTGTTTGAATTTTGGACAGTAATTGTGCAATCAATTAGAGGAGAGATATTTTGGCACTACATTACCCAGAAAGCCCTGTCTCATTCGAGCAGCCAATTAAGGGCGGGCAATCTTTTAATTGGGTAAATGTGTCAAGCACGAACCAAATTCCGCCAGCCTCTGAAGAAGTATAAAACGAAACGCGTCAGGCAAAGACAGATTGGCAGTCACATTTATTGGAGAGAACAATGTTTCCATACCTGAAATAAAGCGTGATGCTAAACCACTGCTTCCCGAGTGCGTCTCACCCGGAAGGGTAACCTGGAGCTTTCATGTGTATGTAGCCACCCTGCTACAGAGACTGCACCACCCCTGGTGGGGGCCACGAGGTAGGGAAATTACCGAGCCTTAATGTGGGGAAGCCGTGAAGGATTGAGGAAACTATGCTCTCACCGAGGCTCATCCAGAGCTGTTTGAATTTTGGAAAGTAATTGTGCAATCCATTAGAGGAGAGATATTTTGGCACTACATTACCCAGAAAGCCCTGTCTCATTCGAGCAGCCAATTAAGGGCGGGCAATCTTTTAATTGGGTAAACGTGTCAAGCACGAATAAACTTCCGCCAGCCTCTGAAGAATTATAAAACGAAACGCGTCAGGCAAAGACAGACTGGCTGTCACATTTATTGGAGAGAACAATGTTTCCATACCTGAAATGAAGCGTGATGCTAAACCACTGCTTCCCGAGTGCGTCTCACCCGGATGGGTAACCTGGAGCTTTCATGTGTATGTAGCCACCCTGCTACAGAGACTGCACCACCCTTGGTGGGGGCCACGAGGTAGGGAAATCACCGAGCCTTAATGTGGGGACGCCGTGAAGGACTGAGGAAACTACACTCTCACCGAGGCTCATCCAGAGCTGTTTGAACTTTGGACAGTTATTGTGCAATCCATTAGAGGAGAGATATTTTGGCACTACATTACCCAGAAATCCCTGTCTCATTCGAGCAGCCAATTAAGGGCGGGCAAACTTTTAATTGGGTAAACGTGTCAAACACGAACCAACTTCCGCCAGCCTCTGAAGAAGTATAAAACGAAACGCGTCAGGCAAAGATGGACTGGCTGTCATATTTATTGGAGAGAAAAATGTTCCCATACCTGAAATAAAGCGTGATGCTAAACCACTGCTTCCCGAGTGCGTCTCACCCGGATGGGTAACCTGGAGCTTTCATGTGTATGTAGCCACCCTGCTACAGAGACTGCACCACCCCTGGTGGGGGCCACGAGGTAGGGAAATCACCGAGCCTTAATGTGGGGAAGCCGTGAAGGATTGAGGAAACTACGCTCTCACCGAGGCTCATCCAGAGCTGTTTGAATTTTGGACAGTAATTGTGCAATCCATTAGAGGAGAGATATTTTGGCACTACATTACCCAGAAAGCCCTGTCTCGTTCGAGCAGCCAATTAAGGGCGGGCAATTATTTAATTGGGTAAATGTGTCAAGCATGAACCAACTTCCGCCAGCCTCTGAAGAAGTATAAAACGAAACGCGTCAGGCAAAGACGGACTGGCTGTCACATTTCTTGGAGAGAACAATGTTTCCATACCTGAAATAAAGCGTGATGCTAAACCACTGCTTCCCGAGTGCGTCTCACCCGGAAGGGTAACCTGGAGCTTTCATGTGTATGTAGCCACCCTGCTACAGAGCCTGCACCACCCCTGGTGGGGGCCACGAGGTAGGGAAATCACCGAGCCTTAATGTGGGGAAGCCGTGAAGGATTGAAGAAACTACGCCCTCACCGAGGCTCATCCAGAGCTGTTTGAATTTTGGACTGTAATTGTGCAATCCATTAGAGGCGAGATATTTTGGCACTACATTACCCAGAAAGCCCTGTCTCATTCGAGCAGCCAATTAAGGGCGGGCAAACTTTTAATTGGTTAAACGTGTCAAGCACGAACCAACTTCCGCCAGCCTCTGAAGAAGTATAAAACGAAACGCATGAGGCAAAGACGGACTGGTTGTCACATTTATTGGAGAGAACAATGTTTCCATACCTGAAATAAAGCGTGATGCTAAACCACTGCTTCCCGAGTGCGTCTCACCCGGATGGGTAACCTGGAGCTTTCATGTGTATGTAGCCACCCTGCTACAGAGACTGCACCACCCCTGGTGGGGGCCACGAGGTGGGGAAATCAATCACCAAGCCTTAATGTGGGGAAGCCGTGAAGGATTGAGGAAACTACGCTCTCACCGAGGCTCATCCAGAGCTGTTTGAATTTTGGACAGTAATTGTGCAATCCATTAGAGGCGAGATATTTTGGCACTACATTACCCAGAAAGCCCTGTCTTATTCGAGCAGCCAATTAAGGGCGGGCAATCTTTTAATTGGGTAAACGTGTCAAGCACGAACCAACTTCCGCCAGCCTCTGAAGAAGTATAAAACGAAACGCGTCAGGCAAAGACGGACTGGCTGTCACATTTATTGGAGAGAACAATGTTTCCATACCTGAAATGAAGCGTGATGCTAAACCACTGCTTCCCGAGTGCGTCTCACCCGGATGGGTAACCTGGAGCTTTCATGTGTATGTAGCCACCCTGCTACAGAGACTGCACCACCCCTGGTGGGGGCCACGAGGTAGGGAAATCACCAAGCCTTAATGTGGGGAAGCCGTGAAGGATTGAGGAAACTATGCTCTCACCGAGGCTCATCCAGAGCTGTTTGAACTTTGGACAGTAATTGTGCAATCCATTAGAGGAGAGATATTTTGGCACTACATTAGCCAGAAATCCCTGTCTCATTCGAGCAGCCAATTAAGGGCGGGCAAACTTTTAATTGGGTAAACGGGTCAAGCACGAACCAACTTCCGCCAGCCTCTGAAGAAGTATAAAACGAAACGCGTCAGGCAAAGACGGACTGGCTGTCACATTTATTGGAGAGAACAATGTTTCCATACCTGAAATAAAGCGTGATGGTAAACCACTGCTTCCCGAGTGCGTCTCACCCGGATGGGTAACCTGGAGCTTTCATGTGTATGTAGCCACCCTGCTACAGAGACTGCACCACCCCTGGTGGGGGCCACGAGGTAGGGAAATCACCGAGCCTTAATGTGGGGAAGCCGTGAAGGATTGAGGAAACTACGCTCTCACCGAGGCTCATCCAGAGCGAATTTGGACAGTAATTGTGCAATCCATTAGAGGAGAGATATTTTGGCACTACATTACGCAATAAGCCCTGTCTCATTCGAGCAGCCAATTAAGGGCGGGCAATCTTTTAATTGGGTAAACTTGTCAAGCACGAACCAACTTCCGCCAGCCTCTGAAGAAGTATAAAACTAAACGCGTCAGGCAAAGACAGACTGGCTGTCACATTTATTGGAGAGAACAATGTTTCCATGCCTGAAATAAAGCGTGATGCTAAACCACTGCTTCCCGAGTGCGTCTCACCCGGATGGGTAACCTGGAGCTTTCATGTGTATGTAGCCACCCTGCTACAGAGACTGCACCACCCCTGGTGGGGGCCACGAGGTAGGGAAATTACCGAGCCTTAATGTGGGGAAGCCGTGAAGGATTGAGGAAACTACGCTCTCACCGAGGCTCATCCAGAGCTGTTTGAATTTTGGACAGTAATTGTGCAATCCATTAGAGGAGAGATATTTTGGCACTACATTACCCAGAAAGCCCTGTCTCGAGCAGCCAATTAAGGGCGGGCAATCTTTTAATTGGGTAAACGTGTCAAGCACGAACCAACTTCCGCCAGCCTCTGAAGAAGTATAAAACAAAACGCGTCAGGCAAAGACGGATTGGCTGTCACATTTATTGGAGAGAACAATGTTTCCATACCTGAAATAAAGCGTGATGCTAAACCACTGCTTCCCGAGTGCGTCTCACCCGGATGGGTATCCTGGAGCTTTCATGTGTATGTAGCCACCCTGCTACAGAGACTGCACCACCCCTGGTGGGGGCCACGAGGTAGGGAAATCACCGAGCCTTAATGTGGGGAAGCTGTGAAGGACTGAGGAAACTACGCTCTCACCGAGGCTCATCCAGAGCTGTTTGAACTTTGGACAGTAATTGTGCAATCCATTAGAGGAGAGATATTTTGGCACTACATTACCCAGAAATCCCTGTCTCATTCGAGCAACCAATTAAGGGCGGGCAAACTTTTAATTGGGTAAACGTGTCAAGCACGAACCAACTTCCGCCAGCCTCTGAAGAAGTATAAAACGAAACGCGTCAGGCAAAGACGGACTGGCTGTCATATTTATTGGAGAGAAAAATGTTTCCATACCTGAAATAAAGCGTGATGCTAAACCACTGCTTCCCGAGTGCGTCTCACCCGGATGGGTAACCTGGAGCTTTCATGTGTATGTAGCCACCCTGCTACAGAGACTGCACCACCCCTGGTGGGGGCCACGAGGTAGGGAAATCACTCAGCCTTAATGTGGGGAAGCCGTGAAGGATTGAGGAAACTACGCTCTCACCGAGGCTCATCCAGAGCTGTTTGAATTTTGGACAGTAATTGTGCAATCCATTAGAGGAGAGATATTTTGGCACTACATTACGCAGAAAGCCCTGTCTCATTCGAGCAGCCAATTAAGGGCGGGCAATCTTTTAATTGGGTAAACTTGTCAAGCACGAACCAACTTCCGCCAGCCTCTGAAGAAGTATAAAACTAAACGCGTCAGGCAAAGACAGACTGGCTGTCACATTTATTGGAGAGAACAATGTTTCCATACCTGAAATAAAGCGTGATGCTAAACCACTGCTTCCCGAGTTCGTCTCACCCGGATGGGTAACCTGGAGCTTTCATGTGTATGTAGCCACCCTGCTACAGAGACTGCACCACCCCTGGTGGTGGCCACGAGGTAGGAAAATCACCGAGCCTTAATGTGGGGAAGCCGTGAAGGATTGAGGAAACTACGCTCTCACCGAGGCTCATCCAGACCTGTTTGAATTTTGGACAGTAATTGTGCAATCCATTAGAGGCGAGATATTTTGGCACTACATTACCCAGAAAGCCCTGTCTCATTCGAGTAGCCAATTAAGGGCGGGCAATCTTTTAATTGGGTAAACGTGTCAAGCACGAACCAACTTTCACCAGCCTCTGAAGAAGTATAAATCCAAACGCGTCAGGCAAAGACGGACTGGCTGTCACATTTATTGGAGAGAACAATGTTTCCATACCTGAAATAAAGCGTGATGCTAAACCACTGCTTTCCGAGTGCGTCTCACCCGGATGGGTAACCTGGAGCTTTCATGTGTATGTAGCCACCCTGCTACAGAGACTGCACCACCCCTGGTGGGGGCCACGAGGTAGGGAAATCACCGAGCCTTAATGTGGGGAAGCCGTGAAGGATTGAGGAAACTACGCTCTCACCGAGGCTCATCCAGAGCTGTTTGAATTTTGGACAGTAATTGTGCAATCCATTAGAGGAGAGATATTTTGGCACTACATTACCCAGAAAGCCCTGTCTCGAGCAGCCAATTAAGGGCGGGCAATCTTTTAATTGGGTAAACGTGTCAAGCACGAACCAACTTCCGCCAGCCTCTGAAGAAGTATAAAACGAAACGCGTCAGGCAAAGACGGACTGGCTGTCACATTTCTTGGAGAGAACAATGTTTCCATACCTGAAGTAAAGCGTGATGCTAAACCACTGCTTCCCGAGTGCGTCTCACCCGGATGGGTAACCTGGAGCTTTCATGTGTATGTAGCCACCCTGCTACAGAGACTGCACCACTCCTTGTGGGGGCCACGAGGTAGGGAAATCACCGAGCCTTAATGTGGGGAAGCCGTGAAGGATTGAGGAAACTATGCCCTCACCGAGGCTCATCCAGAGCTGTTTGAATTTTGGACAGTAATTGTGCAATCAATTAGAGGAGAGATATTTTGGCACTACATTACCCAGAAAGCCCTGTCTCATTCGAGCAGCCAATTAAGGGCGGGCAATCTTTTAATTGGGTAAATGTGTCAAGCATGAACCAAATTCCGCCAGCCTCTGAAGAAGTATAAAACGAAACGCGTCAGGCAAAGACGGATTGGCTGTCACATTTATTGGAGAGAACAATGTTTCCATACCTGAAATAAAGCGTGATGCTAAACCACTGCTTCCCGAGTGCGTCTCACCCGGAAGGGTAACCTGGAGCTTTCATGTGTATGTAGCCACCCTGCTACAGAGACTGCACCACCCCTGGTGGGGGCCACGAGGTAGGGAAATTACCGAGCCTTAATGTGGGGAAGCCGTGAAGGATTGAGGAAACTATGCTCTCACCGAGGCTCATCCAGAGCTGTTTGAATTTTGGAAAGTAATTGTGCAATCCATTAGAGGAGAGATATTTTGGCAGAGCAGCCAATTAAGGGCGGGAAATCTTTTAATTGGGTAAACGTGTCAAGCACGAACCAACTTCCGCCAGCCTCTGAAGAAGTATAAAACGAAACGCGTCAGGCAAAGACGGACTGGCTGTCACATTTCTTGGAGAGAACAATGTTTCCATACCTGAAATAAAGCTTGATGCTAAACCACTGCTTCCCGAGTGAGTCTCACCCGGATGGGTAACCTGGAGCTTTCATGTGTATGTAGCCACCCTGCTACAGAGACTGCACCACCCCTGGTGGGGGCCACGAGGTAGGGAAATCACCGAGCCTTAATGTGGGGAAGCCGTGAAGGATTGAAGAAACTACGCCCTCACCGAGGCTCATCCAGAGCTGTTTGAATTTTGGACAGTAATTGTGCAATCCATTAGAGGAGAGATATTTTGGCACTACATTACCCAGAAAGCCCTGTCTCATTCGAGCAGCCAATTAAGGCCGGGCAATCTTTTAATTGGGTAAACGTGTCAAGCACGAATAAACTTCCGCCAGCCTCTGAAGAATTATAAAACGAAACGCGTCAGGCAAAGACAGACTGGCTGTCACATTTATTGGAGAGAACAATGTTTCCATACCTGAAATGAAGCGTGATGCTAAACCACTGCTTCCCGAGTGCGTCTCACCCGGATGGGTAACCTGGAGCATTCATGTGTATGTAGCCACCCTGCTACAGAGACTGCACCACCCTTGGTGGGGGCCACGAGGTAGGGAAATCACCGAGCCTTAATGTGGGGAAGCCGTGAAGGACTGAGGAAACTACACTCTTACCGAGGCTCATCCAGAGCTGTTTGAACTTTGGACAGTAATTGTGCAATCCATTAGAGGAGAGATATTTTGGCACTACATTACCCAGAAATCCCTGTCTCATTCGAGCAGCCAATTAAGGGCGGGCAAACTTTTAATTGGGTAAACGTGTCAAGCACGAACCAACTTCCGCCAGCCTCTGAAGAAGTATAAAACGAAACGCGTCATGCAAAGACGGACTGGCTGTCATATTTATTGGAGAGAAAAATGTTTCCATACCTGAAATAAAGCGTGATGCTAAACCACTGCTTCCCGAGTGCGTCTCACCCGGATGGGTACCTGGAGCTTTCATGTGTATGTAGCCACCCTGCTACAGAGACTGCACCACCCCTGGTGGGGGCCACGAGGTAGGGAAATCACCGAGCCTTAATGTGGGGAAGCCGTGAAGGATTGAGGAAACTACGCTCTCACCGAGGCTCATCCAGAGCTGTTTGAATTTTGGACAGTAATTGTGCAATCCATTAGAGGAGAGATATTTTGGCACTACATTACCCAGAAAGCCCTGTCTCGTTCGAGCAGCCAATTAAGGGCGGGCAATCTTTTAATTGGGTAAATGTGTCAAGCATGAACCAACTTCCGCCAGCCTCTGAAGAAGTATAAAACGAAACGCGTCAGGCAAAGACGGACTGGCTGTCACATTTAATGGAGAGAACAATGTTTCCATACCTGAAATAAAGCGTGATGCTTAACCACTGCTTCCCGAGTGAGTCTCACCCGGATGGGTAACCTGGAGCTTTCATGTGTATGTAGCCACCGCTACAGAGACTACACCACCCCTGGTGGGGGCCACGAGGTAGGGAAATCACCGAGCCTTAATGTGGGGAAGCCATGAAGGATTGAGGAAACTATGCTCTCACCGAGGCTCATCCAGAGCTGTTTGAACTTTGAACAGTAAGTGTGCAATCCATTAGAGGAGAGATATTTTGGCACTACATTACCCAGAAAGCCCTGTCTCGAGCAGCCAATTAAGGGCGGGCAATCTTTTAATTGGGTAAACGTGTCAAGCACGAACCAACTTCCGCCAGCCTCTGAAGAAGTATAAAACGAAACGCGTCAGGCAAAGACGGACTGGCTGTCACATTTCTTGGAGAGAACAATGTTTCCATACCTGAAATAAAGCGTGATGCTAAACCACTGCTTCCCGAGTGCGTCTCACCCGGAAGGGTAACCTGGAGCTTTCATGTGTATGTAGCCACCCTGCTACAGAGCCTGCACCACCCCTGGTGGGGGCCACGAGGTAGGGAAATCACCGAGCCTTAATGTGGGGAAGCCGTGAAGGATTGAAGAAACTACGCCCTCACCGAGGCTCATCCAGAGCTGTTTGAATTTTGGACTGTAATTGTGCAATCCATTAGAGGCGAGACATTTTGGCACTACATTACCCAGAAAGCCCTGTCTCATTCGAGCAGCCAATTAAGGGCGGGCAATCTTTTAATTGGGTAAACGTGTCAAGCACGAACCAACTTCCGCCAGCCTCTGAAGAAGTATAAAACGAAACGCATGAGGCAAAGACGGACTGGTTGTCACATTTATTGGAGAGAACAATGTTTCCATACCTGAAATAAAGCGTGATGCTAAACCACTGCTTCCCGAGTGCGTCTCACCCGGATGGGTAACCTGGAGCTTTCATGTGTATGTAGCCACCCTGCTACAGAGACTGCACCACCCCTGGTGGTGGCCACAAGGTAGGAAAATCACCGAGCCTTAATGTGGGGAAGCCGTGAAGGATTAAGGAAACTACGCTCTCACCGACGCTCATCCAGAGCTGTTTGAATTTTGGACAGTAATTTTGCAATCCATCAGAGGCAAGATATTTTGGCACTACATTACCCAGAAAGCCCTGTCTCATTCGAGTAGCTAATTAAGGCCGGGCAATCTTTTAATTGGGTAAACGTGTCAAGCACGAACCAACTTCCGCCAGCCTCTGAAGAAGTATAAAACGAAACGCGTCAGACAAAGACGGACTGGCTGTCACATTTATTGGAGAGAACAATGTTTCCATACCTGAAATAAAGCGTGATGCTAAACCACTGCTTCCCGAGTGCGTCTCACCCGGATGGGTAACCTGGAGCTTTCATGTGTATGTAGCCACCCTGCTACAGAGACTGCACCACCCCTGGTGGGGGCCACGAGGTAGGGAAATCACCGAGCCTTAATGTGGGGAAGCCGTGAAGGATTGAGGAAACTACGCTCTCACCGAGGCTCATCCAGAGCTGTTTGAATTTTGGACAGTAATTGTGCAATCCATTAGAGGAGAGATATTTTGGCACTACATTACCCAGAAAGCCCTGTCTCGAGCAGCCAATTAAGGGCAGGCAATCTTTTAATTGGGTAAACGTGTCAAGCACGAACCAACTTCCACCAGCCTCTGAAGAAGTTTAAAACAAAACTCGTCAGGCAAAGACGGAATAGCTGTCACATTTCTTGGAGAGAACAATGTTTCCACACCTGAAATAAAGCGTGATGCTAAACCACTGCTTCCCGAGTGCGTCTCACCCGGATGGGTAACCTGGAGCTTTCATGTGTATGTAGCCACCCTGCTACAGAGACTGCACCACCCCTGGTGGGGGCCACGAGGTAGGGAAATCACCGAGCCTTAATGTGGGGAAGCCGTGAAGGATTGAAGAAACTACGCCCTCACCGAGGCTCATCCAGAGCTGTTTGAATTTTGGACAGTAATTGTGCAATCCATTAGAGGAGAGATATTTTGGCACTGCATTACCCAGAAAGCCCTGTCTCATTCGAGCAGCCAATTAAGGGCAGGCAATCTTTTAATTGGGTAAATGTGTCAAGCACGAACCAACTTCCGCCAGCCTCTGAAGAAGTATAAAACGAAACGCGTCAGGCAAAGACGGATTGGCTGTCACATTTATTGGAGAGAACAATGTTTCCATACCTGAAATAAAGCGTGATGCTAAACCACTGCTTCCTGAGTGCGTCTCACCCGGATGGGTAACCTGGAGCTTTCATGTGTATGTAGCCACCCTGCTACAGAGACTGCACCACCCCTGGTGGGGGCAACGAGGTAGGGAAATCACAGAGCCTTAATGTGGGGAAGTCGTGAAGGATTGAGGAATCTACGCTCTCACGAGGCTCATGCAGAGCTGTTTGAATTTTGAACAGTAATTATGCAATCCATTAGAGGAGAGATATTTTGGCACTACATTACCCAGAAAGCCCTGTCTCATTCGAGCAGCCAATTAAGGGCGGGCAATCTTTTAATTGGGTAAACGTGTCAAGCACGAACCAACTTCCGCCAGCCTCTGAAGAAGTATAAAACGAAACGCGTCAGGCAAAGACAGACTGGCTGTCACATTTATTGGAGAGAACAATGTTTCCATACCTGAAATGAAGCGTGATGCTAAACCACTGCTTACCGAGTGCGTCTCACCCGGATGGGTAACCTGGAGCTCTCATGTGTATGTAGCCACCCTGCTACAGAGACTGCACCACCCCTGGTGGGGGCCACGAGGTAGGGAAATCACCGAGCCTTAATGTGGGGAAGCCGTGAAGGACTGAGGAAACTACGCTCTCACCGAGGCTCATCCAGAGCTGTTTGAACTTTGGACAGTAATTGTGCAATCCATTAGAGGAGAGATATTTTGGCACTACATTACCCAGAAAGCCCTGTCTCATTCGAGTAGCCAATTAAGGGCGGGCAATCTTTTAATTGGGTAAACGTGTCAAGCACGAACCAACTTTCACCAGCCTCTGAAGAAGTATAAATCCAAACGCGTCAGGCAAAGACGGACTGGCTGTCACATTTATTGGAGAGAACAATGTTTCCATACCTGAAATAAAGCGTGATGCTAAACCACTGCTTCCCGAGTGCGTCTCACCCGGATGGGTAACCTGGAGCTTTCATGTGTATGTAGCCACCCTGCTACAGAGACTGCACCACCCCTGGTGGGGGCCACGAGGTAGGGAAATCACCGAGCCTTAATGTGGGGAAGCCGTGAAGGATTGAGGAAACTACGCTCTCACCGAGGCTCATCCAGAGCTGTTTGAATTTTGGACAGTAATTGTGCAATCCATTAGAGGAGAGATATTTTGGCACTACATTACCCAGAAAGCCCTGTCTCGAGCAGCCAATTAAGGGCGGGCAATCTTTTAATTGGGTAAACGTGTCAAGCACGAACCAACTTCCGCCAGCCTCTGAAGAAGTATAAAACGAAACGCGTCAGGCAAAGACGGACTGGCTGTCACATTTCTTGGAGAGAACAATGTTTCCATACCTGAAGTAAAGCGTGATGCTAAACCACTGCTTCCCGAGTGCGTCTCACCCGGATGGGTAACCTGGAGCTTTCATGTGTATGTAGCCACCCTGCTACAGAGACTGCACCACTCCTTGTGGGGGCCACGAGGTAGGGAAATCACCGAGCCTTAATGTGGGGAAGCCGTGAAGGATTGAGGAAACTATGCCCTCACCGAGGCTCATCCAGAGCTGTTTGAATTTTGGACAGTAATTGTGCAATCAATTAGAGGAGAGATATTTTGGCACTACATTACCCAGAAAGCCCTGTCTCATTCGAGCAGCCAATTAAGGGCGGGCAATCTTTTAATTGGGTAAATGTGTCAAGCATGAACCAAATTCCGCCAGCCTCTGAAGAAGTATAAAACGAAACGCGTCAGGCAAAGACGGATTGGCTGTCACATTTATTGGAGAGAACAATGTTTCCATACCTGAAATAAAGCGTGATGCTAAACCACTGCTTCCCGAGTGCGTCTCACCCGGAAGGGTAACCTGGAGCTTTCATGTGTATGTAGCCACCCTGCTACAGAGACTGCACCACCCCTGGTGGGGGCCACGAGGTAGGGAAATTACCGAGCCTTAATGTGGGGAAGCCGTGAAGGATTGAGGAAACTATGCTCTCACCGAGGCTCATCCAGAGCTGTTTGAATTTTGGAAAGTAATTGTGCAATCCATTAGAGGAGAGATATTTTGGCAGAGCAGCCAATTAAGGGCGGGAAATCTTTTAATTGGGTAAACGTGTCAAGCACGAACCAACTTCCGCCAGCCTCTGAAGAAGTATAAAACGAAACGCGTCAGGCAAAGACGGACTGGCTGTCACATTTCTTGGAGAGAACAATGTTTCCATACCTGAAATAAAGCTTGATGCTAAACCACTGCTTCCCGAGTGAGTCTCACCCGGATGGGTAACCTGGAGCTTTCATGTGTATGTAGCCACCCTGCTACAGAGACTGCACCACCCCTGGTGGGGGCCACGAGGTAGGGAAATCACCGAGCCTTAATGTGGGGAAGCCGTGAAGGATTGAAGAAACTACGCCCTCACCGAGGCTCATCCAGAGCTGTTTGAATTTTGGACAGTAATTGTGCAATCCATTAGAGGAGAGATATTTTGGCACTACATTACCCAGAAAGCCCTGTCTCATTCGAGCAGCCAATTAAGGGCGGGCAATCTTTTAATTGGGTAAACGTGTCAAGCACGAATAAACTTCCGCCAGCCTCTGAAGAATTATAAAACGAAACGCGTCAGGCAAAGACAGACTAGCTGTCACATTTATTGGAGAGAACAATGTTTCCATACCTGAAATGAAGCGTGATGCTAAACCACTGCTTCCCGAGTGCGTCTCACCCGGATGGGTAACCTGGAGCATTCATGTGTATGTAGCCACCCTGCTACAGAGACTGCACCACCCTTGGTGGGGGCCACGAGGTAGGGAAATCACCGAGCCTTAATGTGGGGAAGCCGTGAAGGACTGAGGAAACTACACTCTTACCGAGGCTCATCCAGAGCTGTTTGAACTTTGGACAGTAATTGTGCAATCCATTAGAGGAGAGATATTTTGGCACTACATTACCCAGAAATCCCTGTCTCATTCGAGCAGCCAATTAAGGGCGGGCAAACTTTTAATTGGGTAAACGTGTCAAGCATGAACCAACTTCCGCCAGCCTCTGAAGAAGTATAAAACGAAACGCGTCATGCAAAGACGGACTGGCTGTCATATTTATTGGAGAGAAAAATGTTTCCATACCTGAAATAAAGCGTGATGCTAAACCACTGCTTCCCGAGTGCGTCTCACCCGGATGGGTACCTGGAGCTTTCATGTGTATGTAGCCACCCTGCTACAGAGACTGCACCACCCCTGGTGGGGGCCACGAGGTAGGGAAATCACCGAGCCTTAATGTGGGGAAGCCGTGAAGGATTGAGGAAACTACGCTCTCACCGAGGCTCATCCAGAGCTGTTTGAATTTTGGACAGTAATTGTGCAATCCATTAGAGGAGAGATATTTTGGCACTACATTACCCAGAAAGCCCTGTCTCGTTCGAGCAGCCAATTAAGGGCGGGCAATCTTTTAATTGGGTAAATGTGTCAAGCATGAACCAACTTCCGCCAGCCTCTGAAGAAGTATAAAACGAAACGCGTCAGGCAAAGACGGACTGGCTGTCACATTTAATGGAGAGAACAATGTTTCCATACCTGAAATAAAGCGTGATGCTTAACCACTGCTTCCCGAGTGAGTCTCACCCGGATGGGTAACCTGGAGCTTTCATGTGTATGTAGCCACCGCTACAGAGACTACACCACCCCTGGTGGGGGCCACGAGGTAGGGAAATCACCGAGCCTTAATGTGGGGAAGCCGTGAAGGATTGAGGAAACTATGCTCTCACCGAGGCTCATCCAGAGCTGTTTGAACTTTGAACAGTAAGTGTGCAATCCATTAGAGGAGAGATATTTTGGCACTACATTACCCAGAAAGCCCTGTCTCGAGCAGCCAATTAAGGGCGGGCAATCTTTTAATTGGGTAAACGTGTCAAGCACGAACCAACTTCCGCCAGCCTCTGAAGAAGTATAAAACGAAACGCGTCAGGCAAAGACGGACTGGCTGTCACATTTCTTGGAGAGAACAATGTTTCCATACCTGAAATAAAGCGTGATGCTAAACCACTGCTTCCCGAGTGCGTCTCACCCGGAAGGGTAACCTGGAGCTTTCATGTGTATGTAGCCACCCTGCTACAGAGCCTGCACCACCCCTGGTGGGGGCCACGAGGTAGGGAAATCACCGAGCCTTAATGTGGGGAAGCCGTGAAGGATTGAAGAAACTACGCCCTCACCGAGGCTCATCCAGAGCTGTTTGAATTTTGGACTGTAATTGTGCAATCCATTAGAGGCGAGATATTTTGGCACTACATTACCCAGAAAGCCCTGTCTCATTCGAGCAGCCAATTAAGGGCGGGCAATCTTTTAATTGGGTAAACGTGTCAAGCACGAACCAACTTCCGCCAGCCTCTGAAGAAGTATAAAACGAAACGCATGAGGCAAAGACGGACTGGTTGTCACATTTATTGGAGAGAACAATGTTTCCATACCTGAAATAAAGCGTGATGCTAAACCACTGCTTCCCGAGTGCGTCTCACCCGGATGGGTAACCTGGAGCTTTCATGTGTATGTAGCCACCCTGCTACAGAGACTGCACCACCCCTGGTGGTGGCCACAAGGTAGGAAAATCACCGAGCCTTAATGTGGGGAAGCCGTGAAGGATTAAGGAAACTACGCTCTCACCGACGCTCATCCAGAGCTGTTTGAATTTTGGACAGTAATTTTGCAATCCATCAGAGGCAAGATATTTTGGCACTACATTACCCAGAAAGCCCTGTCTCATTCGAGTAGCTAATTAAGGCCGGGCAATCTTTTAATTGGGTAAACGTGTCAAGCACGAACCAACTTCCGCCAGCCTCTGAAGAAGTATAAAACGAAACGCGTCAGACAAAGACGGACTGGCTGTCACATTTATTGGAGAGAACAATGTTTCCATACCTGAAATAAAGCGTGATGCTAAACCACTGCTTCCCGAGTGCGTCTCACCCGGATGGGTAACCTGGAGCTTTCATGTGTATGTAGCCACCCTGCTACAGAGACTGCACCACCCCTGGTGGGGGCCACGAGGTAGGGAAATCACCGAGCCTTAATGTGGGGAAGCCGTGAAGGATTGAGGAAACTACGCTCTCACCGAGGCTCATCCAGAGCTGTTTGAATTTTGGACAGTAATTGTGCAATCCATTAGAGGAGAGATATTTTGGCACTACATTACCCAGAAAGCCCTGTCTCGAGCAGCCAATTAAGGGCAGGCAATCTTTTAATTGGGTAAACGTGTCAAGCACGAACCAACTTCCACCAGCCTCTGAAGAAGTATAAAACAAAACTCGTCAGGCAAAGACGGAATAGCTGTCACATTTCTTGGAGAGAACAATGTTTCCACACCTGAAATAAAGCGTGATGCTAAACCACTGCTTCCCGAGTGCGTCTCACCCGGATGGGTAACCTGGAGCTTTCATGTGTATGTAGCCACCCTGCTACAGAGACTGCACCACCCCTGGTGGGGGCCACGAGGTAGGGAAATCACCGAGCCTTAATGTGGGGAAGCCGTGAAGGATTGAAGAAACTACGCCCTCACCGAGGCTCATCCAGAGCTGTTTGAATTTTGGACAGTAATTGTGCAATCCATTAGAGGAGAGATATTTTGGCACTGCATTACCCAGAAAGCCCTGTCTCATTCGAGCAGCCAATTAAGGGCAGGCAATCTTTTAATTGGGTAAATGTGTCAAGCACGAACCAACTTCCGCCAGCCTCTGAAGAAGTATAAAACGAAACGCGTCAGGCAAAGACGGATTGGCTGTCACATTTATTGGAGAGAACAATGTTTCCATACCTGAAATAAAGCGTGATGCTAAACCACTGCTTCCTGAGTGCGTCTCACCCGGATGGGTAACCTGGAGCTTTCATGTGTATGTAGCCACCCTGCTACAGAGACTGCACCACCCCTGGTGGGGGCAACGAGGTAGGGAAATCACAGAGCCTTAATGTGGGGAAGTCGTGAAGGATTGAGGAATCTACGCTCTCACGAGGCTCATGCAGAGCTGTTTGAATTTTGAACAGTAATTATGCAATCCATTAGAGGAGAGATATTTTGGCACTACATTACCCAGAAAGCCCTGTCTCATTCGAGCAGCCAATTAAGGGCGGGCAATCTTTTAATTGGGTAAACGTGTCAAGCACGAACCAACTTCCGCCAGCCTCTGAAGAAGTATAAAACGAAACGCGTCAGGCAAAGACAGACTGGCTGTCACATTTATTGGAGAGAACAATGTTTCCATACCTGAAATGAAGCGTGATGCTAAACCACTGCTTACCGAGTGCGTCTCACCCGGATGGGTAACCTGGAGCTCTCATGTGTATGTAGCCACCCTGCTACAGAGACTGCACCACCCCTGGTGGGGGCCACGAGGTAGGGAAATCACCGAGCCTTAATGTGGGGAAGCCGTGAAGGACTGAGGAAACTACGCTCTCACCGAGGCTCATCCAGAGCTGTTTGAACTTTGGACAGTAATTGTGCAATCCATTAGAGGAGAGATATTTTGGCACTACATTACCCAGAAATCCCTGTCTCATTCGAGCAGCCAATTAAGGGCGGGCAATCTTTTAATTGGGTAAACGTGTCAAGCACGAACCAACTTCCGCCAGCCTCTGAAGAAGTATAAAACGAAACGCGTCAGGCAAAGACGGGCTGGCTGTCATATTTATTGGAGAGAAAAATGTTTCCATACCTGAAATAAAGCGTGATGCTAAACCACTGCTTCCCGAGTGCGTCTCACCCGGATGGGTAACCTGGAGCTTTCATGTGTATGTAGCCACCCTGCTACAGAGACTGCACCACCCCTGGTGGGGGCCACGAGGTAGGGAAATCACCGAGCCTTAATGTGGGGAAGCCGTGAAGGATTGAGGAAACTACGCTCTCACCGAGGCTCATCCAGAGCTGTTTGAATTTTGGACAGTAATTGTGCAATCCATTAGAGGAGAGATATTTTGGCACTACATTACCCAGAAAGCCCTGTCTCGAGCAGCCAATTAAGGGCGGGCAATCTTTTAATTGGGTAAACTTGTCAAGCACGAACCAACTTCCGCCAGCCTCTGAAGAAGTATAAAACTAAACGCGTCAGGCAAAGACAGACTGGCTGTCACATTTATTGGAGAGAACAATCTTTCCATACCTGAAATAAAGCGTGATGCTAAACCACTGCTTCCCGAGTGCGTCTCACCCGGATGGGTAACCTGGAGCTTTCATGTGTATGTAGCCACCCTGCTACAGAGACTGCACCACCCCTGGTGGGGGCCACGAGGTAGGGAAATCACCGAGCCTTAATGTGGGGAAGCCGTGAGGGATTGAGGAAACTACGCTCTCACCGAGGCTCATCCAGAGCTGTTTGAATTTTGGACAGTAATTGTGCAATCCATTAGAGGAGAGATATTTTGGCACTACATTACCCAGAAAGCCCTGTCTCGAGAAGCCAATTAAGGGCGGGCAATCTTTTAATTGGGTAAACGTGTCAAGCACGAACCAACTTCCGCCAGCCTCTGAAGAAGTATAAAACGAAACGCGTCAGGCAAAGACGGACTGGCTGTCACATTTCTTGGAGAGAACAATGTTTCCATACCTGAAATAAAGCGTGATGCTAAACCACTGCTTCCCGAGTGCGTCTCACCCGGATGGGTAACCTGGAGCTTTCATGTGTATGTAGCCACCCTGCTAAAGAGACTGCACCACTCCTTGTGGGGGCCACGAGGTAGGGAAATCACCGAGCCTTAATGTGGGGAAGCCGTGAAGGATTGAGGAAACTATGCCCTCACCGAGGCTCATCCAGAGCTGTTTGAATTTTGGACAGTAATTGTGCAATCCATTAGAGGAGAGATATTTTGGCACTACATTACCGAGAAAGCCCTGTCTCATTCGAGCAGTCAATTAAGGGCGGGCAATCTTTTAATTGGGTAAATGTGTCAAGCATGAACCAACTTCCGCCAGCCTCTGAAGAAGTATAAAACGAAACGCGTCAGGCAAAGACGGATTGGCTGTCACATTTATTGGAGAGAACAATGTTTCCATACCTGAAATAAAGCGTGATGCTAAACCACTGCTTCCCGAGTGCGTCTCACCCGGAAGGGTAACCTGGAGCTTTCATGTGTATGTAGCCACCCTGCTACAGAGACTGCACCACCCCTGGTGGGGGCCACGAGGTAGGGAAATTACCGAGCCTTAATGTGGGGAAGCCGTGAAGGATTGAGGAAACTACGCTCTCACCGAGGCTCATCCAGAGCTGTTTGAATTTTGGACAGTAATTGTGCAATCCATTAGAGGAGAGATATTTTGGCACTACATTACGCAGAAAGCCCTGTCTCATTCGAGCAGCCAATTAAGGGCGGGCAATCTTTTAATTGGGTAAACTTGTCAAGCACGAACCAACTTCCGCCAGCCTCTGAAGAAGTATAAAACTAAACGCGTCAGGCAAAGACAGACTGGCTGTCACATTTATTGGAGAGAACAATGTTTCCATACCTGAAATAAAGCGTGATGCTAAACCACTGCTTCCCGAGTGCGTCTCACCCGGATGGGTAACCTGGAGCTTTCATGTGTATGTAGCCACCCTGCTACAGAGACTGCACCACCCCTGGTGGGGGCCACGAGGTAGGGAAATCACCGAGCCTTAATGTGGGGAAGCCGTGAAGGATTGAGGAAACTACGCTCTCACCGAGGCTCATCCAGAGCTGTTTGAATTTTTGACAGTAATTGTGCAATCCATTAGAGGAGAGATATTTTGGCACTACATTACCCAGAAAGCCCTGTCTCGAGCAGCCAATTAAGGGCAGGCAATCTTGCAATCTTTTAATTGGATAAACGTGTCAAGCACGAACCAACTTCCGCCAGCCTCTGAAGAAGTATAAAACGAAACGCATCAGGCAAAGACGGACTGGCTGTCACATTTCTTGGAGAGAACAATGTTTCCATACCTGAAATAAAGCGTGATGCTAAACCACTGCTTCCCGAGTGCGTCTCACCCGGATGGGTAACCTGGAGCTTTCATGTGTATGTAGCCACCCTGCTACAGAGACTGCACCACCCCTGGTGGGGGCCACGAGGTAGGGAAATCACCGAGCCTTAATGTGGGGAAGCTGTGAAGGACTGAGGAAACTACGCTCTCACCGAGGCTCATCCAGAGCTGTTTGAACTTTGGACAGTAATTGTGCAATCCATTAGAGGAGAGATATTTTGGCACTACATTACCCAGAAATCCCTGTCTCATTCGAGCAACCAATTAAGGGCGGGCAAACTTTTAATTGGGTAAACGTGTCAAGCACGAACCAACTTCCGCCAGCCTCTGAAGAAGTATAAAACGAAACGCGTCAGGCAAAGACGGACTGGCTGTCATATTTATTGGAGAGAAAAATGTTTCCATACCTGAAATAAAGCGTGATGCTAAACCACTGCTTCCAGAGTGCGTCTCACCCGGATGGGTAACCTGGAGCTTTCATGTGTATGTAGCCACCCTGCTACAGAGACTGCACCACCCCTGGTGGGGGCCACGAGGTAGGAAAATCACCGAGCCTTAATGTGGGGAAGCCGTGAAGGATTGAGGAAACTACGCTCTCACCGAGGCTCATCCAGAGCTGTTTGAATTTTGGACAGTAATTGTGCAATCCATTAGAGGAGAGATATTTTGGCACTACATTACGCAGAAAGCCCTGTCTCATTCGAGCAGCCAATTAAGGGCGGGCAATCTTTTAATTGGGTAAACTTGTCAAGCACGAACCAACTTCCGCCAGCCTCTGAAGAAGTATAAAACTAAACGCGTCAGGCAAAGACAGACTGGCTGTCACATTTATTGGAGAGAACAATGTTTCCATACCTGAAATAAAGCGTGATGCTAAACCACTGCTTCCCGAGTTCGTCTCACCCGGATGGGTAACCTGGAGCTTTCATGTGTATGTAGCCACCCTGCTACAGAGACTGCACCACCCCTGGTGGTGGCCACGAGGTAGGAAAATCACCGAGCCTTAATGTGGGGAAGCCGTGAAGGATTGAGGAAACTACGCTCTCACCGAGGCTCATCCAGACCTGTTTGAATTTTGGACAGTAATTGTGCAATCCATTAGAGGCGAGATATTTTGGCACTACATTACCCAGAAAGCCCTGTCTCATTCGAGTAGCCAATTAAGGGCGGGCAATCTTTTAATTGGGTAAACGTGTCAAGCACGAACCAACTTTCGCCAGCCTCTGAAGAAGTATAAATCCAAACGCGTCAGGCAAAGACGGACTGGCTGTCACATTTATTGGAGAGAACAATGTTTCCATACCTGAAGTAAAGCGTGATGCTAAACCACTGCTTCCCGAGTGCGTCTCACCCGGATGGGTAACCTGGAGCTTTCATGTGTATGTAGCCACCCTGCTACAGAGACTGCACCACCCCTGGTGGGGGCCACGAGGTAGGGAAATCACCGAGCCTTAATGTGGGGAAGCCGTGAAGGATTGAGGAAACTACGCTCTCACCGAGGCTCATCCAGAGCTGTTTGAATTTTGGACAGTAATTGTGCAATCCATTAGAGGAGAGATATTTTGGCACTACATTACCCAGAAAGCCCTGTCTCGAGCAGCCAATTAAGGGCGGGCAATCTTTTAATTGGGTAAACGTGTCAAGCACGAACCAACTTCCGCCAGCCTCTGAAGAAGTATAAAACGAAACGCGTCAGGCAAAGACGGACTGGCTGTCACATTTCTTGGAGAGAACAATGTTTCCATACCTGAAGTAAAGCGTGATGCTAAACCACTGCTTCCCGAGTGCGTCTCACCCGGATGGGTAACCTGGAGCTTTCATGTGTATGTAGCCACCCTGCTACAGAGACTGCACCACTCCTTGTGGGGGCCACGAGGTAGGGAAATCACCGAGCCTTAATGTGGGGAAGCCGTGAAGGATTGAGGAAACTATGCCCTCACCGAGGCTCATCCAGAGCTGTTTGAATTTTGGACAGTAATTGTGCAATCTATTAGAGGAGAGATATTTTGGCACTACATTACCCAGAAAGCCCTGTCTCATTCGAGCAGCCAATTAAGGGCGGGCAATCTTTTAATTGGGTAAATGTGTCAAGCACGAACCAAATTCCGCCAGCCTCTGAAGAAGTATAAAACGAAACGCGTCAGGCAAAGACGGATTGGCAGTCACATTTATTGGAGAGAACAATGTTTCCATACCTGAAATAAAGCGTGATGCTAAACCACTGCTTCCCGAGTGCGTCTCACCCGGAAGGGTAACCTGGAGCTTTCATGTGTATGTAGCCACCCTGCTACAGAGACTGCACCACCCCTGGTGGGGGCCACGAGGTAGGGAAATTACCGAGCCTTAATGTGGGGAAGCCGTGAAGGATTGAGGAAACTATGCTCTCACCGAGGCTCATCCAGAGCTGTTTGAATTTTGGAAAGTAATTGTGCAATCCATTAGAGGAGAGATATTTTGGCACTACATTACCCAGAAAGCCCTGTCTCATTCGAGCAGCCAATTAAGGGCGGGCAATCTTTTAATTGGGTAAACGTGTCAAGCACGAATAAACTTCCGCCAGCCTCTGAAGAATTATAAAACGAAACGCGTCAGGCAAAGACAGACTGGCTGTCACATTTATTGGAGAGAACAATCTTTCCATACCTGAAATGAAGCGTGATGCTAAACCACTGCTTCCCGAGTGCGTCTCACCCGGATGGGTAACCTGGAGCTTTCATGTGTATGTAGCCACCCTGCTACAGAGACTGCACCACCCTTGGTGGGGGCCACGAGGTAGGGAAATCACCGAGCCTTAATGTGGGGACGCCGTGAAGGACTGAGGAAACTACACTCTCACCGAGGCTCATCCAGAGCTGTTTGAACTTTGGACAGTTATTGTGCGATCCATTAGAGGAGAGATATTTTGGCACTACATTACCCAGAAATCCCTGTCTCATTCGAGCAGCCAATTAAGGGCGGGCAAACTTTTAATTGGGTAAACGTGTCAAACACGAACCAACTTCCGCCAGCCTCTGAAGAAGTATAAAACGAAACGCGTCAGGCAAAGACGGACTGGCTGTCATATTTATTGGAGAGAAAAATGTTTCCATACCTGAAATAAAGCGTGATGCTAAACCACTGCTTCCCGAGTGCGTCTCACCCGGATGGGTAACCTGGAGCTTTCATGTGTTTGTAGCCACCCTGCTACAGAGACTGCACCACCCCTGGTGGGGGCCACGAGGTAGGGAAATCACCGAGCCTTAATGTGGGGAAGCCGTGAAGGATTGAGGAAACTACGCTCTCACCGAGGCTCATCCAGAGCTGTTTGAATTTTGGACAGTAATTGTGCAATCCATTAGAGGAGAGATATTTTGGCACTACATTACCCAGAAAGCCCTGTCTCGTTCGAGCAGCCAATTAAGGGCGGGCAATCTTTTAATTGGGTAAATGTGTCAAGCATGAACCAACTTCCGCCAGCCTCTGAAGAAGTATAAAACGAAACGCGTCAGGCAAAGACGGACTGGCTGTCACATTTAATGGAGAGAACAATGTTTCCATACCTGAAATAAAGCGTGATGCTTAACCACTGCTTCCCGAGTGAGTCTCACCCGGATGGGTAACCTGGAGCTTTCATGTGTATGTAGCCACCCTGCTACAGAGCCTGCACCACCCCTGGTGGGGGCCACGAGGTAGGGAAATCACCGAGCCTTAATGTGGGGAAGCCGTGAAGGATTGAGGAAACTATGCTCTCACCGAGGCTCATCCAGAGCTGTTTGAACTTTGAACAGTAAGTGTGCAATCCATTAGAGGAGAGATATTTTGGCACTACATTACCCAGAAAGCCCTGTCTCGAGCAGCCAATTAAGGGCGGGCAATCTTTTAATTGGGTAAACGTGTCAAGCACGAACCAACTTTCGCCAGCCTCTGAAGAAGTATAAAACGAAACGCGTCAGGCAAAGACGGACTGGCTGTCACATTTCTTGGAGAGAACAATGTTTCCATACCTGAAATAAAGCGTGATGCTAAACCACTGCTTCCCGAGTGCGTCTCACCCGGAAGGGTAACCTGGAGCTTTCATGTGTATGTAGCCACCCTGCTACAGAGCCTGCACCACCCCTGGTGGGGGCCACGAGGTAGGGAAATCACCGAGCCTTAATGTGGGGAAGCCGTGAAGGATTGAAGAAACTACGCCCTCACCGAGGCTCATCCAGAGCTGTTTGAATTTTGGACTGTAATTGTGCAATCCATTAGAGGCGAGATATTTTGGCACTACATTACCCAGAAAGCCCTGTCTCATTCGAGCAGCCAATTAAGGGCGGGCAAACTTTTAATTGGTTAAACGTGTCAAGCACGAACCAACTTCCGCCAGCCTCTGAAGAAGTATAAAACGAAACGCATGAGGCAAAGACGGACTGGTTGTCACATTTATTGGAGAGAACAATGTTTCCATACCTGAAATAAAGCGTGATGCTAAACCACTGCTTCCCGAGTGCGTCTCACCCGGATGGGTAACCTGGAGCTTTCATGTGTATGTAGCCACCCTGCTACAGAGACTGCACCACCCCTGGTGGGGGCCACGAGGTAGGGAAATCACCAAGCCTTAATGTGGGGAAGCCGTGAAGGATTGAGGAAACTATGCTCTCACCGAGGCTCATCCAGAGCTGTTTGAACTTTGGACAGTAATTGTGCAATCCATTAGAGGAGAGATATTTTGGCACTACATTAGCCAGAAATCCCTGTCTCATTCGAGCAGCCAATTAAGGGCGGGCAAACTTTTAATTGGGTAAACGGGTCAAGCACGAACCAACTTCCGCCAGCCTCTGAAGAAGTATAAAACGAAACGCGTCAGGCAAAGACGGACTGGCTGTCACATTTATTGGAGAGAACAATGTTTCCATACCTGAAATAAAGCGTGATGGTAAACCACTGCTTCCCGAGTGCGTCTCACCCGGATGGGTAACCTGGAGCTTTCATGTGTATGTAGCCACCCTGCTACAGAGACTGCACCACCCCTGGTGGGGGCCACGAGGTAGGGAAATCACCGAGCCTTAATGTGGGGAAGCCGTGAAGGATTGAGGAAACTACGCTCTCACCGAGGCTCATCCAGAGCGAATTTGGACAGTAATTGTGCAATCCTATAGAGGAGAGATATTTTGGCACTACATTACGCAATAAGCCCTGTCTCATTCGAGCAGCCAATTAAGGGCGGGCAATCTTTTAATTGGGTAAACTTGTCAAGCACGAACCAACTTCCGCCAGCCTCTGAAGAAGTATAAAACTAAACGCGTCAGGCAAAGACAGACTGGCTGTCACATTTATTGGAGAGAACAATGTTTCCATGCCTGAAATAAAGCGTGATGCTAAACCACTGCTTCCCGAGTGCGTCTCACCCGGATGGGTAACCTGGAGCTTTCATGTGTATGTAGCCACCCTGCTACAGAGACTGCACCACTCCTTGTGGGGGCCACGAGGTAGGGAAATCACCGAGCCTTAATGTGGGGAAGCCGTGAAGGATTGAGGAAACTATGCCCTCACCGAGGCTCATCCAGAGCTGTTTGAATTTTGGACAGTAATTGTGCAATCAATTAGAGGAGAGATATTTTGGCACTACATTACCCAGAAAGCCCTGTCTCATTCGAGCAGCCAATTAAGGGCGGGCAATCTTTTAATTGGGTAAATGTGTCAAGCACGAACCAAATTCCGCCAGCCTCTGAAGAAGTATAAAACGAAACGCGTCAGGCAAAGACGGATTGGCAGTCACATTTATTGGAGAGAACAATGTTTCCATACCTGAAATAAAGCGTGATGCTAAACCACTGCTTCCCGAGTGCGTCTCACCCGGAAGGGTAACCTGGAGCTTTCATGTGTATGTAGCCACCCTGCTACAGAGACTGCACCACCCCTGGTGGGGGCCACGAGGTAGGGAAATTACCGAGCCTTAATGTGGGGAAGCCGTGAAGGATTGAGGAAACTATGCTCTCACCGAGGCTCATCCAGAGCTGTTTGAATTTTGGAAAGTAATTGTGCAATCCATTAGAGGAGAGATATTTTGGCACTACATTACCCAGAAAGCCCTGTCTCATTCGAGCAGCCAATTAAGGGCGGGCAATCTTTTAATTGGGTAAACGTGTCAAGCACGAATAAACTTCCGCCAGCCTCTGAAGAATTATAAAACGAAACGCGTCAGGCAAAGACAGACTGGCTGTCACATTTATTGGAGAGAACAATCTTTCCATACCTGAAATGAAGCGTGATGCTAAACCACTGCTTCCCGAGTGCGTCTCACCCGGATGGGTAACCTGGAGCTTTCATGTGTATGTAGCCACCCTGCTACAGAGACTGCACCACCCTTGGTGGGGGCCACGAGGTAGGGAAATCACCGAGCCTTAATGTGGGGACGCCGTGAAGGACTGAGGAAACTACACTCTCACCGAGGCTCATCCAGAGCTGTTTGAACTTTGGACAGTTATTGTGCGATCCATTAGAGGAGAGATATTTTGGCACTACATTACCCAGAAATCCCTGTCTCATTCGAGCAGCCAATTAAGGGCGGGCAAACTTTTAATTGGGTAAACGTGTCAAACACGAACCAACTTCCGCCAGCCTCTGAAGAAGTATAAAACGAAACGCGTCAGGCAAAGACGGACTGGCTGTCATATTTATTGGAGAGAAAAATGTTTCCATACCTGAAATAAAGCGTGATGCTAAACCACTGCTTCCCGAGTGCGTCTCACCCGGATGGGTAACCTGGAGCTTTCATGTGTATGTAGCCACCCTGCTACAGAGACTGCACCACCCCTGGTGGGGGCCACGAGGTAGGGAAATCACCGAGCCTTAATGTGGGGAAGCCGTGAAGGATTGAGGAAACTACGCTCTCACCGAGGCTCATCCAGAGCGAATTTGGACAGTAATTGTGCAATCCTATAGAGGAGAGATATTTTGGCACTACATTACGCAATAAGCCCTGTCTCATTCGAGCAGCCAATTAAGGGCGGGCAATCTTTTAATTGGGTAAACTTGTCAAGCACGAACCAACTTCCGCCAGCCTCTGAAGAAGTATAAAACTAAACGCGTCAGGCAAAGACAGACTGGCTGTCACATTTATTGGAGAGAACAATGTTTCCATGCCTGAAATAAAGCGTGATGCTAAACCACTGCTTCCCGAGTGCGTCTCACCCGGATGGGTAACCTGGAGCTTTCATGTGTATGTAGCCACCCTGCTACAGAGACTGCACCACCCCTGGTGGGGGCCACGAGGTAGGGAAATTACCGAGCCTTAATGTGGGGAAGCCGTGAAGGATTGAGGAAACTACGCTCTCACCGAGGCTCATCCAGAGCTGTTTGAATTTTGGACAGTAATTGTGCAATCCATTAGAGGAGAGATATTTTGGCACTACATTACCCAGAAAGCCCTGTCTCGAGCAGCCAATTAAGGGCGGGCAATCTTTTAATTGGGTAAACGTGTCAAGCACGAACCAACTTCCGCCAGCCTCTGAAGAAGTATAAAACAAAACGCGTCAGGCAAAGACGGATTGGCTGTCACATTTATTGGAGAGAACAATGTTTCCATACCTGAAATAAAGCGTGATGCTAAACCACTGCTTCCCGAGTGCGTCTCACCCGGATGGGTATCCTGGAGCTTTCATGTGTATGTAGCCACCCTGCTACAGAGACTGCACCACCCCTGGTGGGGGCCACGAGGTAGGGAAATCACCGAGCCTTAATGTGGGGAAGCTGTGAAGGACTGAGGAAACTACGCTCTCACCGAGGCTCATCCAGAGCTGTTTGAACTTTGGACAGTAATTGTGCAATCCATTAGAGGAGAGATATTTTGGCACTACATTACCCAGAAATCCCTGTCTCATTCGAGCAACCAATTAAGGGCGGGCAAACTTTTAATTGGGTAAACGTGTCAAGCACGAACCAACTTCCGCCAGCCTCTGAAGAAGTATAAAACGAAACGCGTCAGGCAAAGACGGACTGGCTGTCATATTTATTGGAGAGAAAAATGTTTCCATACCTGAAATAAAGCGTGATGCTAAACCACTGCTTCCCGAGTGCGTCTCACCCGGATGGGTAACCTGGAGCTTTCATGTGTATGTAGCCACCCTGCTACAGAGACTGCACCACCCCTGGTGGGGGCCACGAGGTAGGGAAATCACTCAGCCTTAATGTGGGGAAGCCGTGAAGGATTGAGGAAACTACGCTCTCACCGAGGCTCATCCAGAGCTGTTTGAATTTTGGACAGTAATTGTGCAATCCATTAGAGGAGAGATATTTTGGCACTACATTACGCAGAAAGCCCTGTCTCATTCGAGCAGCCAATTAAGGGCGGGCAATCTTTTAATTGGGTAAACTTGTCAAGCACGAACCAACTTTCGCCAGCCTCTGAAGAAGTATAAATCCAAACGCGTCAGGCAAAGACGGACTGGCTGTCACATTTATTGGAGAGAACAATGTTTCCATACCTGAAATAAAGCGTGATGCTAACCCACTGCTTCCCGAGTGCGTCTCACCCGGATGGGTAACCTGGAGCTTTCATGTGTATGTAGCCACCCTGCTACAGAGACTGCACCACCCCTGGTGGGGGCCACGAGGTAGGGAAATCACCGAGCCTTAATGTGGGGACGCCGTGAAGGACTGAGGAAACTACACTCTCACCGAGGCTCATCCAGAGCTGTTTGAACTTTGGACAGTTATTGTGCAATCCATTAGAGGAGAGATATTTTGGCACTACATTACCCAGAAATCCCTGTCTCATTCGAGCAGCCAATTAAGGGCGGGCAATCTTTTAATTGGGTAAACTTGTCAAGCACGAACCAACTTTCGCCAGCCTCTGAAGAAGTATAAATCCAAACGCGTCAGGCAAAGACGGACTGGCTGTCACATTTATTGGAGAGAACAATGTTTCCATACCTGAAATAAAGCGTGATGCTAAACCACTGCTTCCCGAGTGCGTCTCACCCGGATGGGTAACCTGGAGCTTTCATGTGTATGTAGCCACCCTGCTACAGAGACTGCACCACCCCTGGTGGGGGCCACGAGGTAGGGAAATCACCGAGCCTTAATGTGGGGACGCCGTGAAGGACTGAGGAAACTACACTCTCACCGAGGCTCATCCAGAGCTGTTTGAACTTTGGACAGTTATTGTGCAATCCATTAGAGGAGAGATATTTTGGCACTACATTACCCAGAAATCCCTGTCTCATTCGAGCAGCCAATTAAGGGCGGGCAAACTTTTAATTGGGTAAACGTGTCAAACACGAACCAACTTCCGCCAGCCTCTGAAGAAGTATAAAACGAAACGCGTCAGGCAAAGACGGACTGGCTGTCATATTTATTGGAGAGAAAAATGTTTCCATACCTGAAATAAAGCGTGATGCTAAACCACTGCTTCCCGAGTGCGTCTCACCCGGATGGGTAACCTGGAGCTTTCATGTGTATGTAGCCACCCTGCTACAGAGACTGCACCACCCCTGGTGGGGGCCACGAGGTAGGGAAATCACCGAGCCTTAATGTGGGGAAGCCGTGAAGGATTGAGGAAACTACGCTCTCACCGAGGCTCATCCAGAGCTGTTTGAATTTTGGACAGTAATTGTGCAATCCATTAGAGGAGAGATATTTTGGCACTACATTACCCAGAAAGCCCTGTCTCGTTCGAGCAGCCAATTAAGGGCGGGCAATCTTTTAATTGGGTAAATGTGTCAAGCATGAACCAACTTCCGCCAGCCTCTGAAGAAGTATAAAACGAAACGCGTCAGGCAAAGACGGACTGGCTGTCACATTTAATGGAGAGAACAATGTTTCCATACCTGAAATAAAGCGTGATGCTTAACCACTGCTTCCCGAGTGAGTCTCACCCGGATGGGTAACCTGGAGCTTTCATGTGTATGTAGCCACCCTGCTACAGAGACTACACCACCCCTGGTGGGGGCCACGAGGTAGGGAAATCACCGAGCCTTAATGTGGGGAAGCCGTGAAGGATTGAGGAAACTATGCTCTCACCGAGGCTCATCCAGAGCTGTTTGAACTTTGAACAGTAAGTGTGCAATCCATTAGAGGAGAGATATTTTGGCACTACATTACCCAGAAAGCCCTGTCTCGAGCAGCCAATTAAGGGTGGGCAATCTTTTAATTGGGTAAACGTGTCAAGCACGAACCAACTTTCGCCAGCCTCTGAAGAAGTATAAAACGAAACGCGTCAGGCAAAGACGGACTGGCTGTCACATTTCTTGGAGAGAACAATGTTTCCATACCTGAAATAAAGCGTGATGCTAAACCACTGCTTCCCGAGTGCGTCTCACCCGGAAGGGTAACCTGGAGCTTTCATGTGTATGTAGCCACCCTGCTACAGAGCCTGCACCACCCCTGGTGGGGGCCACGAGGTAGGGAAATCACCGAGCCTTAATGTGGGGAAGCCGTGAAGGATTGAAGAAACTACGCCCTCACCGAGGCTCATCCAGAGCTGTTTGAATTTTGGACTGTAATTGTGCAATCCATTAGAGGCGAGATATTTTGGCACTACATTACCCAGAAAGCCCTGTCTCATTCGAGCAGCCAATTAAGGGCGGGCAAACTTTTAATTGGTTAAACGTGTCAAGCACGAACCAACTTCCGCCAGCCTCTGAAGAAGTATAAAACGAAACGCATGAGGCAAAGACGGACTGGTTGTCACATTTATTGGAGAGAACAATGTTTCCATACCTGAAATAAAGCGTGATGCTAAACCACTGCTTCCCGAGTGCGTCTCACCCGGATGGGTAACCTGGAGCTTTCATGTGTATGTAGCCACCCTGCTACAGAGACTGCACCACCCCTGGTGGGGGCCACGAGGTGGGGAAATCAATCACCAAGCCTTAATGTGGGGAAGCCGTGAAGGATTGAGGAAACTACGCTCTCACCGAGGCTCATCCAGAGCTGTTTGAATTTTGAACAGTAATTGTGCAATCCATTAGAGGCGAGATATTTTGGCACTACATTACCCAGAAAGCCCTGTCTTATTCGAGCAGCCAATTAAGGGCGGGCAATCTTTTAATTGGGTAAACGTGTCAAGCACGAACCAACTTCCGCCAGCCTCTGAAGAAGTATAAAACGAAACGCGTCAGGCAAAGACGGACTGGCTGTCACATTTATTGGAGAGAACAATGTTTCCATACCTGAAATGAAGCGTGATGCTAAACCACTGCTTCCCGAGTGCGTCTCACCCGGATGGGTAACCTGGAGCTTTCATGTGTATGTAGCCACCCTGCTACAGAGACTGCACCACCCCTGGTGGGGGCCACGAGGTAGGGAAATCACCAAGCCTTAATGTGGGGAAGCCGTGAAGGATTGAGGAAACTATGCTCTCACCGAGGCTCATCCAGAGCTGTTTGAACTTTGGACAGTAATTGTGCAATCCATTAGAGGAGAGATATTTTGGCACTACATTAGCCAGAAATCCCTGTCTCATTCGAGCAGCCAATTAAGGGCGGGCAAACTTTTAATTGGGTAAACGGGTCAAGCACGAACCAACTTCCGCCAGCCTCTGAAGAAGTATAAAACGAAACGCGTCAGGCAAAGACGGACTGGCTGTCACATTTATTGGAGAGAACAATGTTTCCATACCTGAAATAAAGCGTGATGGTAAACCACTGCTTCCCGAGTGCGTCTCACCCGGATGGGTAACCTGGAGCTTTCATGTGTATGTAGCCACCCTGCTACAGAGACTGCACCACCCCTGGTGGGGGCCACGAGGTAGGGAAATCACCGAGCCTTAATGTGGGGAAGCCGTGAAGGATTGAGGAAACTACGCTCTCACCGAGGCTCATCCAGAGCGAATTTGGACAGTAATTGTGCAATCCATTAGAGGAGAGATATTTTGGCACTACATTACGCAATAAGCCCTGTCTCATTCGAGCAGCCAATTAAGGGCGGGCAATCTTTTAATTGGGTAAACTTGTCAAGCACGAACCAACTTCCGCCAGCCTCTGAAGAAGTATAAAACTAAACGCGTCAGGCAAAGACAGACTGGCTGTCACATTTATTGGAGAGAACAATGTTTCCATGCCTGACATAAAGCGTGATGCTAAACCACTGCTTCCCGAGTGCGTCTCACCCGGATGGGTAACCTGGAGCTTTCATGTGTATGTAGCCACCCTGCTACAGAGACTGCACCACCCCTGGTGGGGGCCACGAGGTAGGGAAATTACCGAGCCTTAATGTGGGGAAGCCGTGAAGGATTGAGGAAACTACGCTCTCACCGAGGCTCATCCAGAGCTGTTTGAATTTTGGACAGTAATTGTGCAATCCATTAGAGGAGAGATATTTTGGCACTACATTACCCAGAAAGCCCTGTCTCGAGCAGCCAATTAAGGGCGGGCAATCTTTTAATTGGGTAAACGTGTCAAGCACGAACCAACTTCCGCCAGCCTCTGAAGAAGTATAAAACAAAACGCGTCAGGCAAAGACGGATTGGCTGTCACATTTATTGGAGAGAACAATGTTTCCATACCTGAAATAAAGCGTGATGCTAAACCACTGCTTCCCGAGTGCGTCTCACCCGGATGGGTATCCTGGAGCTTTCATGTGTATGTAGCCACCCTGCTACAGAGACTGCACCACCCCTGGTGGGGGCCACGAGGTAGGGAAATCACCGAGCCTTAATGTGGGGAAGCTGTGAAGGACTGAGGAAACTACGCTCTCACCGAGGCTCATCCAGAGCTGTTTGAACTTTGGACAGTAATTGTGCAATCCATTAGAGGAGAGATATTTTGGCACTACATTACCCAGAAATCCCTGTCTCATTCGAGCAACCAATTAAGGGCGGGCAAACTTTTAATTGGGTAAACGTGTCAAGCACGAACCAACTCCCGCCAGCCTCTGAAGAAGTATAAAACGAAACGCGTCAGGCAAAGACGGACTGGCTGTCATATTTATTGGAGAGAAAAATGTTTCCATACCTGAAATAAAGCGTGATGCTAAACCACTGCTTCCCGAGTGCGTCTCACCCGGATGGGTAACCTGGAGCTTTCATGTGTATGTAGCCACCCTGCTACAGAGACTGCACCACCCCTGGTGGGGGCCACGAGGTAGGGAAATCACTCAGCCTTAATGTGGGGAAGCCGTGAAGGATTGAGGAAACTACGCTCTCACCGAGGCTCATCCAGAGCTGTTTGAATTTTGGACAGTAATTGTGCAATCCATTAGAGGAGAGATATTTTGGCACTACATTACGCAGAAAGCCCTGTCTCATTCGAGCAGCCAATTAAGGGCGGGCAATCTTTTAATTGGGTAAACTTGTCAAGCACGAACCAACTTCCGCCAGCCTCTGAAGAAGTATAAAACTAAACGCGTCAGGCAAAGACAGACTGGCTGTCACATTTATTGGAGAGAACAATGTTTCCATACCTGAAATAAAGCGTGATGCTAAACCACTGCTTCCCGAGTTCGTGTCACCCGGATGGGTAACCTGGAGCTTTCATGTGTATGTAGCCACCCTGCTACAGAGACTGCACCACCCCTGGTGGTGGCCACGAGGTAGGAAAATCACCGAGCCTTAATGTGGGGAAGCCGTGAAGGATTGAGGAAACTACGCTCTCACCGAGGCTCATCCAGACCTGTTTGAATTTTGGACAGTAATTGTGCAATCCATTAGAGGCGAGATATTTTGGCACTACATTACCCAGAAAGCCCTGTCTCATTCGAGTAGCCAATTAAGGGCGGGCAATCTTTTAATTGGGTAAACGTGTCAAGCACGAACCAACTTTCGCCAGCCTCTGAAGAAGTATAAATCCAAACGCGTCAGGCAAAGACGGACTGGCTGTCATATTTATTGGAGAGAAAAATGTTTCCATACCTGAAATAAAGCGTGATGCTAAACCACTGCTTCCCGAGTGCGTCTCACCCGGATGGGTAACCTGGAGCTTTCATGTGTATGTAGCCACCCTGCTACAGAGACTGCACCACCCCTGGTGGGGGCCACGAGGTAGGGAAATCACGGAGCCTTAATGTGGGGAAGCCGTGAAGGATTGAGGAAACTACGCTCTCACCGAGGCTCATCCAGAGCTGTTTGAATTTTGGACAGTAATTGTGCAATCCATTAGAGGAGAGATATTTTGGCACTACATTACCCAGAAAGCCCTGTCTCGTTCGAGCAGCCAATTAAGGGCGGGCAATCTTTTAATTGGGTAAATGTGTCAAGCATGAACCAACTTCCGCCAGCCTCTGAAGAAGTATAAAACGAAACGCGTCAGGCAAAGACGGACTGGCTGTCACATTTAATGGAGAGAACAATGTTTCCATACCTGAAATAAAGCGTGATGCTTAACCACTGCTTCCCGAGTGAGTCTCACCCGGATGGGTAACCTGGAGCTTTCATGTGTATGTAGCCACCCTGCTACAGAGACTACACCACCCCTGGTGGGGGCCACGAGGTAGGGAAATCACCGAGCCTTAATGTGGGGAAGCCGTGAAGGATTGAGGAAACTATGCTCTCACCGAGGCTCATCCAGAGCTGTTTGAACTTTGAACAGTAAGTGTGCAATCCATTAGAGGAGAGATATTTTGGCACTACATTACCCAGAAAGCCCTGTCTCGAGCAGCCAATTAAGGGCGGGCAATCTTTTAATTGGGTAAACGTGTCAAGCACGAACCAACTTTCGCCAGCCTCTGAAGAAGTATAAAACGAAACGCGTCAGGCAAAGACGGACTGGCTGTCACATTTCTTGGAGAGAACAATGTTTCCATACCTGAAATAAAGCGTGATGCTAAACCACTGCTTCCCGAGTGCGTCTCACCCGGAAGGGTAACCTGGAGCTTTCATGTGTATGTAGCCACCCTGCTACAGAGCCTGCACCACCCCTGGTGGGGGCCACGAGGTAGGGAAATCACCGAGCCTTAATGTGGGGAAGCCGTGAAGGATTGAAGAAACTACGCCCTCACCGAGGCTCATCCAGAGCTGTTTGAATTTTGGACTGTAATTGTGCAATCCATTAGAGGCGAGATATTTTGGCACTACATTACCCAGAAAGCCCTGTCTCATTCGAGCAGCCAATTAAGGGCGGGCAAACTTTTAATTGGTTAAACGTGTCAAGCACGAACCAACTTCCGCCAGCCTCTGAAGAAGTATAAAACGAAACGCATGAGGCAAAGACGGACTGGTTGTCACATTTATTGGAGAGAACAATGTTTCCATACCTGAAATAAAGCGTGATGCTAAACCACTGCTTCCCGAGTGCGTCTCACCCGGATGGGTAACCTGGAGCTTTCATGTGTATGTAGCCACCCTGCTACAGAGACTGCACCACCCCTGGTGGGGGCCACGAGGTGGGGAAATCAATCACCAAGCCTTAATGTGGGGAAGCCGTGAAGGATTGAGGAAACTACGCTCTCACCGAGGCTCATCCAGAGCTGTTTGAATTTTGGACAGTAATTGTGCAATCCATTAGAGGCGAGATATTTTGGCACTACATTACCCAGAAAGCCCTGTCTTATTCGAGCAGCCAATTAAGGGCGGGCAATCTTTTAATTGGGTAAACGTGTCAAGCACGAACCAAATTCCGCCAGCCTCTGAAGAAGTATAAAACGAAACGCGTCAGGCAAAGACGGACTGGCTGTCACATTTATTGGAGAGAACAATGTTTCCATACCTGAAATGAAGCGTGATGCTAAACCACTGCTTCCCGAGTGCGTCTCACCCGGATGGGTAACCTGGAGCTTTCATGTGTATGTAGCCACCCTGCTACAGAGACTGCACCACCCCTGGTGGGGGCCACGAGGTAGGGAAATCACCAAGCCTTAATGTGGGGAAGCCGTGAAGGATTGAGGAAACTATGCTCTCACCGAGGCTCATCCAGAGCTGTTTGAACTTTGGACAGTAATTGTGCAATCCATTAGAGGAGAGATATTTTGGCACTACATTAGCCAGAAATCCCTGTCTCATTCGAGCAGCCAATTAAGGGCGGGCCAACTTTTAATTGGGTAAACGGGTCAAGCACGAACCAACTTCCGCCAGCCTCTGAAGAAGTATAAAACGAAACGCGTCAGGCAAAGACGGACTGGCTGTCATATTTATTGGAGAGAAAAATGTTTCCATACCTGAAATAAAGCGTGATGCTAAACCACTGCTTCCCGAGTGCGTCTCACCCGGATGGGTAACCTGGAGCTTTCATGTGTATGTAGCCACCCTGCTACAGAGACTGCACCACCCCTGGTGGGGGCCACGAGGTAGGGAAATCACTCAGCCTTAATGTGGGGAAGCCGTGAAGGATTGAGGAAACTACGCTCTCACCGAGGCTCATCCAGAGCTGTTTGAATTTTGGACAGTAATTGTGCAATCCATTAGAGGAGAGATATTTTGGCACTACATTACGCAGAAAGCCCTGTCTCATTCGAGCAGCCAATTAAGGGCGGGCAATCTTTTAATTGGGTAAACTTGTCAAGCACGAACCAACTTCCGCCAGCCTCTGAAGAAGTATAAAACTAAACGCGTCAGGCAAAGACAGACTGGCTGTCACATTTATTGGAGAGAACAATGTTTCCATACCTGAAATAAAGCGTGATGCTAAACCACTGCTTCCCGAGTTCGTGTCACCCGGATGGGTAACCTGGAGCTTTCATGTGTATGTAGCCACCCTGCTACAGAGACTGCACCACCCCTGGTGGTGGCCACGAGGTAGGAAAATCACCGAGCCTTAATGTGGGGAAGCCGTGAAGGATTGAGGAAACTACGCTCTCACCGAGGCTCATCCAGACCTGTTTGAATTTTGGACAGTAATTGTGCAATCCATTAGAGGCGAGATATTTTGGCACTACATTACCCAGAAAGCCCTGTCTCATTCGAGTAGCCAATTAAGGGCGGGCAATCTTTTAATTGGGTAAACGTGTCAAGCACGAACCAACTTTCGCCAGCCTCTGAAGAAGTATAAATCCAAACGCGTCAGGCAAAGACGGACTGGCTGTCATATTTATTGGAGAGAAAAATGTTTCCATACCTGAAATAAAGCGTGATGCTAAACCACTGCTTCCCGAGTGCGTCTCACCCGGATGGGTAACCTGGAGCTTTCATGTGTATGTAGCCACCCTGCTACAGAGACTGCACCACCCCTGGTGGGGGTCACGAGGTAGGTAAATCACCGAGCCTTAATGTGGGGAAGCCGTGAAGGATTGAGGAAACTACGCTCTCACCGAGGCTCATCCAGAGCTGTTTGAATTTTGGACAGTAATTGTGCAATCCATTAGAGGAGAGATATTTTGGCACTACATTACCCAGAAAGCCCTGTCTCGTTCGAGCAGCCAATTAAGGGCGGGCAATCTTTTAATTGGGTAAATGTGTCAAGCATGAACCAACTTCCGCCAGCCTCTGAAGAAGTATAAAACGAAACGCGTCAGGCAAAGACGGACTGGCTGTCACATTTAATGGAGAGAACAATGTTTCCATACCTGAAATAAAGCGTGATGCTTAACCACTGCTTCCCGAGTGAGTCTCACCCGGATGGGTAACCTGGAGCTTTCATGTGTATGTAGCCACCCTGCTACAGAGACTACACCACCCCTGGTGGGGGCCATGAGGTAGGGAAATCACCGAGCCTTAATGTGGGGAAGCCGTGAAGGATTGAGGAAACTATGCTCTCACCGAGGCTCATCCAGAGCTGTTTGAACTTTGAACAGTAAGTGTGCAATCCATTAGAGGAGAGATATTTTGGAACTACATTACCCAGAAAGCCCTGTCTCGAGCAGCCAATTAAGGGCGGGCAATCTTTTAATTGGGTAAACGTGTCAAGCACGAACCAACTTTCGCCAGCCTCTGAAGAAGTATAAAACGAAACGCGTCAGGCAAAGACGGACTGGCTGTCACATTTCTTGGAGAGAACAATGTTTCCATACCTGAAATAAAGCGTGATGCTAAACCACTGCTTCCCGAGTGCGTCTCACCCGGAAGGGTAACCTGGAGCTTTCATGTGTATGTAGCCACCCTGCTACAGAGCCTGCACCACCCCTGGTGGGGGCCACGAGGTAGGGAAATCACCGAGCCTTAATGTGGGGAAGCCGTGAAGGATTGAAGAAACTACGCCCTCACCGAGGCTCATCCAGAGCTGTTTGAATTTTGGACTGTAATTGTGCAATCCATTAGAGGCGAGATATTTTGGCACTACATTACCCAGAAAGCCCTGTCTCATTCGAGCAGCCAATTAAGGGCGGGCAAACTTTTAATTGGTTAAACGTGTCAAGCACGAACCAACTTCCGCCAGCCTCTGAAGAAGTATAAAACGAAACGCATGAGGCAAAGACGGACTGGTTGTCACATTTATTGGAGAGAACAATGTTTCCATACCTGAAATAAAGCGTGATGCTAAACCACTGCTTCCCGAGTGCGTCTCACCCGGATGGGTAACCTGGAGCTTTCATGTGTATGTAGCCACCCTGCTACAGAGACTGCACCACCCCTGGTGGGGGCCACGAGGTGGGGAAATCAATCACCAAGCCTTAATGTGGGGAAGCCGTGAAGGATTGAGGAAACTACGCTCTCACCGAGGCTCATCCAGAGCTGTTTGAATTTTGGACAGTAATTGTGCAATCCATTAGAGGCGAGATATTTTGGCACTACATTACCCAGAAAGCCCTGTCTTATTCGAGCAGCCAATTAAGGGCGGGCAATCTTTTAATTGGGTAAACGTGTCAAGCACGAACCAACTTCCGCCAGCCTCTGAAGAAGTATAAAACGAAACGCGTCAGGCAAAGACGGACTGGCTGTCACATTTATTGGAGAGAACAATGTTTCCATACCTGAAATGAAGCGTGATGCTAAACCACTGCTTCCCGAGTGCGTCTCACCCGGATGGGTAACCTGGAGCTTTCATGTGTATGTAGCCACCCTGCTACAGAGACTGCACCACCCCTGGTGGGGGCCACGAGGTAGGGAAATCACCAAGCCTTAATGTGGGGAAGCCGTGAAGGATTGAGGAAACTATGCTCTCACCGAGGCTCATCCAGAGCTGTTTGAACTTTGGACAGTAATTGTGCAATCCATTAGAGGAGATATATTTTGGCACTACATTAGCCAGAAATCCCTGTCTCATTCGAGCAGCCAATTAAGGGCGGGCAAACTTTTAATTGGGTAAACGGGTCAAGCACGAACCAACTTCCGCCAGCCTCTGAAGAAGTATAAAACGAAACGCGTCAGGCAAAGACGGACTGGCTGTCACATTTATTGGAGAGAACAATGTTTCCATACCTGAAATAAAGCGTGATGGTAAACCACTGCTTCCCGAGTGCGTCTCACCCGGATGGGTAACCTGGAGCTTTCATGTGTATGTAGCCACCCTGCTACAGAGACTGCACCACCCCTGGTGGGGGCCACGAGGTAGGGAAATCACCGAGCCTTAATGTGGGGAAGCCGTGAAGGATTGAGGAAACTACGCTCTCACCGAGGCTCATCCAGAGCGAATTTGGACAGTAATTGTGCAATCCATTAGAGGAGAGATATTTTGGCACTACATTACGCAATAAGCCCTGTCTCATTCGAGCAGCCAATTAAGGGCGGGCAATCTTTTAATTGGGTAAACTTGTCAAGCACGAACCAACTTCCGCCAGCCTCTGAAGAAGTATAAAACTAAACGCGTCAGGCAAAGACAGACTGGCTGTCACATTTATTGGAGAGAACAATGTTTCCATGCCTGAAATAAAGCGTGATGCTAAACCACTGCTTCCCGAGTGCGTCTCACCCGGATGGGTAACCTGGAGCTTTCATGTGTATGTAGCCACCCTGCTACAGAGACTGCACCACCCCTGGTGGGGGCCACGAGGTAGGGAAATTACCGAGCCTTAATGTGGGGAAGCCGTGAAGGATTGAGGAAACTACGCTCTCACCGAGGCTCATCCAGAGCTGTTTGAATTTTGGACAGTAATTGTGCAATCCATTAGAGGAGAGATATTTTGGCACTACATTACCCAGAAAGCCCTGTCTCGAGCAGCCAATTAAGGGCGGGCAATCTTTTAATTGGGTAAACGTGTCAAGCACGAACCAACTTCCGCCAGCCTCTGAAGAAGTATAAAACAAAACGCGTCAGGCAAAGACGGATTGGCTGTCACATTTATTGGAGAGAACAATGTTTCCATACCTGAAATAAAGCGTGATGCTAAACCACTGCTTCCCGAGTGCGTCTCACCCGGATGGGTATCCTGGAGCTTTCATGTGTATGTAGCCACCCTGCTACAGAGACTGCACCACCCCTGGTGGGGGCCACGAGGTAGGGAAATCACCGAGCCTTAATGTGGGGAAGCTGTGAAGGACTGAGGAAACTACGCTCTCACCGAGGCTCATCCAGAGCTGTTTGAACTTTGGACAGTAATTGTGCAATCCATTAGAGGAGAGATATTTTGGCACTACATTACCCAGAAATCCCTGTCTCATTCGAGCAACCAATTAAGGGCGGGCAAACTTTTAATTGGGTAAACGTGTCAAGCACGAACCAACTTCCGCCAGCCTCTGAAGAAGTATAAAACGAAACGCGTCAGGCAAAGACGGACTGGCTGTCATATTTATTGGAGAGAAAAATGTTTCCATACCTGAAATAAAGCGTGATGCTAAACCACTGCTTCCCGAGTGCGTCTCACCCGGATGGGTAACCTGGAGCTTTCATGTGTATGTAGCCACCCTGCTACAGAGACTGCACCACCCCTGGTGGGGGCCACGAGGTAGGGAAATCACTCAGCCTTAATGTGGGGAAGCCGTGAAGGATTGAGGAAACTACGCTCTCACCGAGGCTCATCCAGAGCTGTTTGAATTTTGGACAGTAATTGTGCAATCCATTAGAGGAGAGATATTTTGGCACTACATTACGCAGAAAGCCCTGTCTCATTCGAGCAGCCAATTAAGGGCGGGCAATCTTTTAATTGGGTAAACTTGTCAAGCACGAACCAACTTCCGCCAGCCTCTGAAGAAGTATAAAACTAAACGCGTCAGGCAAAGACAGACTGGCTGTCACATTTATTGGAGAGAACAATGTTTCCATACCTGAAATAAAGCGTGATGCTAAACCACTGCTTCCCGAGTTCGTCTCACCTGGATGGGTAACCTGGAGCTTTCATGTGTATGTAGCCACCCTGCTACAGAGACTGCACCACCCCTGGTGGTGGCCACGAGGTAGGAAAATCACCGAGCCTTAATGTGGGGAAGCCGTGAAGGATTGAGGAAACTACGCTCTCACCGAGGCTCATCCAGACCTGTTTGAATTTTGGACAGTAATTGTGCAATCCATTAGAGGCGAGATATTTTGGCACTACATTACCCAGAAAGCCCTGTCTCATTCGAGTAGCCAATTAAGGGCGGGCAATCTTTTAATTGGGTAAACGTGTCAAGCACGAACCAACTTTCGCCAGCCTCTGAAGAAGTATAAATCCAAACGCGTCAGGCAAAGACGGACTGGCTGTCACATTTATTGGAGAGAACAATGTTTCCATACCTGAAATAAAGCGTGATGCTAAACCACTGCTTCCCGAGTGCGTCTCACCCGGATGGGTAACCTGGAGCTTTCATGTGTATGTAGCCACCCTGCTACAGAGACTGCACCACCCCTGGTGGGGGCCACGAGGTAGGGAAATTACCGAGCCTTAATGTGGGGAAGCCGTGAAGGATTGAGGAAACTACGCTCTCACCGAGGCTCATCCAGAGCTGTTTGAATTTTGGACAGTAATTGTGCAATCCATTAGAGGAGAGATATTTTGGCACTACATTACCCAGAAAGCCCTGTCTCGAGCAGCCAATTAAGGGCGGGCAATCTTTTAATTGGGTAAACGTGTCAAGCACGAACCAACTTCCGCCAGCCTCTGAAGAAGTATAAAACGAAACGCGTCAGGCAAAGACGGACTGGCTGTCACATTTCTTGGAGAGAACAATGTTTCCATACCTGAAGTAAAGCGTGATGCTAAACCACTGCTTCCCGAGTGCGTCTCACCCGGATGGGTAACCTGGAGCTTTCATGTGTATGTAGCCACCCTGCTACAGAGACTGCACCACTCCTTGTGGGGGCCACGAGGTAGGGAAATCACCGAGCCTTAATGTGGGGAAGCCGTGAAGGATTGAGGAAACTATGCCCTCACCGAGGCTCATCCAGAGCTGTTTGAATTTTGGACAGTAATTGTGCAATCAATTAGAGGAGAGATATTTTGGCACTACATTACCCAGAAAGCCCTGTCTCATTCGAGCAGCCAATTAAGGGCGGGCAATCTTTTAATTGGGTAAATGTGTCAAGCATGAACCAAATTCCGCCAGCCTCTGAAGAAGTATAAAACGAAACGCGTCAGGCAAAGACGGATTGGCTGTCACATTTATTGGAGAGAACAATGTTTCCATACCTGAAATAAAGCGTGATGCTAAACCACTGCTTCCCGAGTGCGTCTCACCCGGAAGGGTAACCTGGAGCTTTCATGTGTATGTAGCCACCCTGCTACAGAGACTGCACCACCCCTGGTGGGGGCCACGAGGTAGGGAAATTACCGAGCCTTAATGTGGGGAAGCCGTGAAGGATTGAGGAAACTATGCTCTCACCGAGGCTCATCCAGAGCTGTTTGAATTTTGGAAAGTAATTGTGCAATCCATTAGAGGAGAGATATTTTGGCAGAGCAGCCAATTAAGGGCGGGCAATCTTTTAATTGGGTAAACGTGTCAAGCACGAACCAACTTCCGCCAGCCTCTGAAGAAGTATAAAACGAAACGCGTCAGGCAAAGACGGACTGGCTGTCACATTTCTTGGAGAGAACAATGTTTCCATACCTGAAATAAAGCTTGATGCTAAACCACTGCTTCCCGAGTGAGTCTCACCCGGATGGGTAACCTGGAGCTTTCATGTGTATGTAGCCACCCTGCTACAGAGACTGCACCACCCCTGGTGGGGGCCACGAGGTAGGGAAATCACCGAGCCTTAATGTGGGGAAGCCGTGAAGGATTGAAGAAACTACGCCCTCACCGAGGCTCATCCAGAGCTGTTTGAATTTTGGACAGTAATTGTGCAATCCATTAGAGGCGAGATATTTTGGCACTACATTACCCAGAAAGCCCTGTCTCATTCGAGCAGCCAATTAAGGGCGGGCAATCTTTTAATTGGGTAAACGTGTCAAGCACGAACCAACTTCCGCCAGCCTCTGAAGAAGTATAAAACGAAACGCGTCAGGCAAAGACGGACTGGTTGTCACATTTATTGGAGAGAACAATGTTTCCATACCTGAAATAAAGCGTGATGCTAAACCACTGCTTCCCGAGTGCGTCTCACCCGGATGGGTAACCTGGAGCTTTCATGTGTATGTAGCCACCCTGCTACAGAGACTGCACCACCCCTGGTGGGGGCCACGAGGTAGGGAAATCACCGAGCCTTAATGTGGGGAAGCCGTGAAGGATTGAAGAAACTACGCCCTCACCGAGGCTCATCCAGAGCTGTTTGAATTTTGGACAGTAATTGTGCAATCCATTAGAGGAGAGATATTTTGGCACTACATTACCCAGAAAGCCCTGTCTCATTCGAGCAGCCAATTAAGGGCGGGCAATCTTTTAATTGGGTAAACGTGTCAAGCACGAATAAACTTCCGCCAGCCTCTGAAGAATTATAAAACGAAACGCGTCAGGCAAAGACAGACTGGCTGTCACATTTATTGGAGAGAACAATGTTTCCATACCTGAAATGAAGCGTGATGCTAAACCACTGCTTCCCGAGTGCGTCTCACCCGGATGGGTAACCTGGAGCATTCATGTGTATGTAGCCACCCTGCTACAGAGACTGCACCACCCTTGGTGGGGGCCACGAGGTAGGGAAATCACCGAGCCTTAATGTGGGGAAGCCGTGAAGGACTGAGGAAACTACACTCTCACCGAGGCTCATCCAGAGCTGTTTGAACTTTGGACAGTAATTGTGCAATCCATTAGAGGAGAGATATTTTGGCACTACATTACCCAGAAATCCCTGTCTCATTCGAGCAGCCAATTAAGGGCGGGCAAACTTTTAATTGGGTAAACGTGTCAAGCACGAACCAACTTCCGCCAGCCTCTGAAGAAGTATAAAACGAAACGCGTCATGCAAAGACGGACTGGCTGTCATATTTATTGGAGAGAAAAATGTTTCCATACCTGAAATAAAGCGTGATGCTAAACCACTGCTTCCCGAGTGCGTCTCACCCGGATGGGTAACCTGGAGCTTTCATGTGTATGTAGCCACCCTGCTACAGAGACTGCACCACCCCTGGTGGGGGCCACGAGGTAGGGAAATCACCGAGCCTTAATGTGGGGAAGCCGTGAAGGATTGAGGAAACTACGCTCTCACCGAGGCTCATCCAGAGCTGTTTGAATTTTGGACAGTAATTGTGCAATCCATTAGAGGAGAGATATTTTGGCACTACATTACCCAGAAAGCCCTGTCTCGTTCGAGCAGCCAATTAAGGGCGGGCAATCTTTTAATTGGGTAAATGTGTCAAGCATGAATCAACTTCCGCCAGCCTCTGAAGAAGTATAAAACGAAACGCGTCAGGCAAAGACGGACTGGCTGTCACATTTAATGGAGAGAACAATGTTTCCATACCTGAAATAAAGCGTGATGCTTAACCACTGCTTCCCGAGTGAGTCTCACCCGGATGGGTAACCTGGAGCTTTCATGTGTATGTAGCCACCCTGCTACAGAGACTACACCACCCCTGGTGGGGGCCACGAGGTAGGGAAATCACCGAGCCTTAATGTGGGGAAGCCGTGAAGGATTGAGGAAACTATGCTCTCACCGAGGCTCATCCAGAGCTGTTTGAACTTTGAACAGTAAGTGTGCAATCCATTAGAGGAGAGATATTTTGGCACTACATTACCCAGAAAGCCCTGTCTCGAGCAGCCAATTAAGGGCGGGCAATCTTTTAATTGGGTAAACGTGTCAAGCACGAACCAACTTCCGCCAGCCTCTGAAGAAGTATAAAACGAAACGCGTCAGGCAAAGACGGACTGGCTGTCACATTTCTTGGAGAGAACAATGTTTCCATACCTGAAATAAAGCGTGATGCTAAACCACTGCTTCCCGAGTGCGTCTCACCCGGAAGGGTAACCTGGAGCTTTCATGTGTATGTAGCCACCCTGCTACAGAGCCTGCACCACCCCTGGTGGGGGCCACGAGATAGGGAAATCACCGAGCCTTAATGTGGGGAAGCCGTGAAGGATTGAAGAAACTACGCCCTCACCGAGGCTCATCCAGAGCTGTTTGAATTTTGGACTGTAATTGTGCAATCCATTAGAGGCGAGATATTTTGGCACTACATTACCCAGAAAGCCCTGTCTCATTCGAGCAGCCAATTAAGGGCGGGCAATCTTTTAATTGGGTAAACGTGTCAAGCACGAACCAACTTCCGCCAGCCTCTGAAGAAGTATAAAACGAAACGCATGAGGCAAAGACGGACTGGTTGTCACATTTATTGGAGAGAACAATGTTTCCATACCTGAAATAAAGCGTGATGCTAAACCACTGCTTCCCGAGTGCGTCTCACCCGGATGGGTAACCTGGAGCTTTCATGTGTATGTAGCCACCCTGCTACAGAGACTGCACCACCCCTGGTGGTGGCCACAAGGTAGGAAAATCACCGAGCCTTAATGTGGGGAAGCCGTGAAGGATTAAGGAAACTACGCTCTCACCGACGCTCATCCAGAGCTGTTTGAATTTTGGACAGTAATTTTGCAATCCATCAGAGGCAAGATATTTTGGCACTACATTACCCAGAAAGCCCTGTCTCATTCGAGTAGCTAATTAAGGCCGGGCAATCTTTTAATTGGGTAAACGTGTCAAGCACGAACCAACTTCCGCCAGCCTCTGAAGAAGTATAAAACGAAACGCGTCAGACAAAGACGGACTGGCTGTCACATTTATTGGAGAGAACAATGTTTCCATACCTGAAATAAAGCGTGATGCTAAACCACTGCTTCCCGAGTGCGTCTCACCCGGATGGGTAACCTGGAGCTTTCATGTGTATGTAGCCACCCTGCTACAGAGACTGCACCACCCCTGGTGGGGGCCACGAGGTAGGGAAATCACCGAGCCTTAATGTGGGGAAGCCGTGAAGGATTGAGGAAACTACGCTCTCACCGAGGCTCATCCAGAGCTGTTTGAATTTTGGACAGTAATTGTGCAATCCGTTAGAGGAGAGATATTTTGGCACTACATTACCCAGAAAGCCCTGTCTCGAGCAGCCAATTAAGGGCAGGCAATCTTTTAATTGGGTAAACGTGTCAAGCACGAACCAACTTCCACCAGCCTCTGAAGAAGTATAAAACAAAACTCGTCAGGCAAAGACGGAATAGCTGTCACATTTCTTGGAGAGAACAATGTTTCCACACCTGAAATAAAGCGTGATGCTAAACCACTGCTTCCCGAGTGCGTCTCACCCGGATGGGTAACCTGGAGCTTTCATGTGTATGTAGCCACCCTGCTACAGAGACTGCACCACCCCTGGTGGGGGCCACGAGGTAGGGAAATCACCGAGCCTTAATGTGGGGAAGCCGTGAAGGATTGAGGAAACTACGCTCTCACCGAGGCTCATCCAGAGCTGTTTGAATTTTGGACAGTAATTGTGCAATCCATTAGAGGAGAGATATTTTGGCACTGCATTACCCAGAAAGCCCTGTCTCATTCGAGCAGCCAATTAAGGGCAGGCAATCTTTTAATTGGGTAAATGTGTCAAGCACGAACCAACTTCCGCCAGCCTCTGAAGAAGTATAAAACGAAACGCGTCAGGCAAAGACGGATTGGCTGTCACATTTATTGGAGAGAACAATGTTTCCATACCTGAAATAAAGCGTGATGCTAAACCACTGCTTCCTGAGTGCGTCTCACCCGGATGGGTAACCTGGAGCTTTCATGTGTATGTAGCCACCCTGCTACAGAGACTGCACCACCCCTGGTGGGGGCAACGAGGTAGGGAAATCACAGAGCCTTAATGTGGGGAAGTCGTGAAGGATTGAGGAATCTACGCTCTCACGAGGCTCATGCAGAGCTGTTTGAATTTTGAACAGTAATTATGCAATCCATTAGAGGAGAGATATTTTGGCACTACATTACCCAGAAAGCCCTGTCTCATTCGAGCAGCCAATTAAGGGCGGGCAATCTTTTAATTGGGTAAACGTGTCAAGCACGAACCAACTTCCGCCAGCCTCTGAAGAAGTATAAAACGAAACGCGTCAGGCAAAGACAGACTGGCTGTCACATTTATTGGAGAGAACAATGTTTCCATACCTGAAATGAAGCGTGATGCTAAACCACTGCTTACCGAGTGCGTCTCACCCGGATGGGTAACCTGGAGCTCTCATGTGTATGTAGCCACCCTGCTACAGAGACTGCACCACCCCTGGTGGGGGCCACGAGGTAGGGAAATCACCGAGCCTTAATGTGGGGAAGCCGTGAAGGACTGAGGAAACTACGCTCTCACCGAGGCTCATCCAGAGCTGTTTGAACTTTGGACAGTAATTCTGCAATCCATTAGAGGAGAGATATTTTGGCACTACATTACCCAGAAATCCCTGTCTCATTCGAGCAGCCAATTAAGGGCGGGCAATCTTTTAATTGGGTAAACGTGTCAAGCACGAACCAACTTCCGCCAGCCTCTGAAGAAGTATAAAACGAAACGCGTCAGGCAAAGACGGACTGGCTGTCATATTTATTGGAGAGAAAAATGTTTCCATACCTGAAATAAAGCGTGATGCTAAACCACTGCTTCCCGAGTGCGTCTCACCCGGATGGGTAACCTGGAGCTTTCATGTGTATGTAGCCACCCTGCTACAGAGACTGCACCACCCCTGGTGGGGGCCACGAGGTAGGGAAATCACCGAGCCTTAATGTGGGGAAGCCGTGAAGGATTGAGGAAACTACGCTCTCACCGAGGCTCATCCAGAGCTGTTTGAATTTTGGACAGTAATTGTGCAATCCATTAGAGGAGAGATATTTTGGCACTACATTACCCAGAAAGCCCTGTCTCGAGCAGCCAATTAAGGGCGGGCAATCTTTTAATTGGGTAAACTTGTCAAGCACGAACCAACTTCCGCCAGCCTCTGAAGAAGTATAAAACTAAACGCGTCAGGCAAAGACAGACTGGCTGTCACATTTATTGGAGAGAACAATCTTTCCATACCTGAAATAAAGCGTGATGCTAAACCACTGCTTCCCGAGTGCGTCTCACCCGGATGGGTAACCTGGAGCTTTCATGTGTATGTAGCCACCCTGCTACAGAGACTGCACCACCCCTGGTGGGGGCCACGAGGTAGGGAAATCACCGAGCCTTAATGTGGGGAAGCCGTGAAGGATTGAGGAAACTACGCTCTCACCGAGGCTCATCCAGAGCGAATTTGGACAGTAATTGTGCAATCCATTAGAGGAGAGATATTTTGGCACTACATTACGCAATAAGCCCTGTCTCATTCGAGCAGCCAATTAAGGGCGGGCAATCTTTTAATTGGGTAAACTTGTCAAGCACGAACCAACTTCCGCCAGCCTCTGAAGAAGTATAAAACTAAACGCGTCAGGCAAAGACAGACTGGCTGTCACATTTATTGGAGAGAACAATGTTTCCATGCCTGAAATAAAGCGTGATGCTAAACCACTGCTTCCCGAGTGCGTCTCACCCGGATGGGTAACCTGGAGCTTTCATGTGTATGTAGCCACCCTGCTACAGAGACTGCACCACCCCTGGTGGGGGCCACGAGGTAGGGAAATTACCGAGCCTTAATGTGGGGAAGCCGTGAAGGATTGAGGAAACTACGCTCTCACCGAGGCTCATCCAGAGCTGTTTGAATTTTGGACAGTAATTGTGCAATCCATTAGAGGAGAGATATTTTGGCACTACATTACCCAGAAAGCCCTGTCTCGAGCAGCCAATTAAGGGCGGGCAATCTTTTAATTGGGTAAACGTGTCAAGCACGAACCAACTTCCGCCAGCCTCTGAAGAAGTATAAAACAAAACGCGTCAGGCAAAGACGGATTGGCTGTCACATTTATTGGAGAGAACAATGTTTCCATACCTGAAATAAAGCGTGATGCTAAACCACTGCTTCCCGAGTGCGTCTCACCCGGATGGGTATCCTGGAGCTTTCATGTGTATGTAGCCACCCTGCTACAGAGACTGCACCACCCCTGGTGGGGGCCACGAGGTAGGGAAATCACCGAGCCTTAATGTGGGGAAGCTGTGAAGGACTGAGGAAACTACGCTCTCACCGAGGCTCATCCAGAGCTGTTTGAACTTTGGACAGTAATTGTGCAATCCATTAGAGGAGAGATATTTTGGCACTACATTACCCAGAAATCCCTGTCTCATTCGAGCAACCAATTAAGGGCGGGCAAACTTTTAATTGGGTAAACGTGTCAAGCACGAACCAACTTCCGCCAGCCTCTGAAGAAGTATAAAACGAAACGCGTCAGGCAAAGACGGACTGGCTGTCATATTTATTGGAGAGAAAAATGTTTCCATACCTGAAATAAAGCGTGATGCTAAACCACTGCTTCCCGAGTGCGTCTCACCCGGATGGGTAACCTGGAGCTTTCATGTGTATGTAGCCACCCTGCTACAGAGACTGCACCACCCCTGGTGGGGGCCACGAGGTAGGGAAATCACTCAGCCTTAATGTGGGGAAGCCGTGAAGGATTGAGGAAACTACGCTCTCACCGAGGCTCATCCAGAGCTGTTTGAATTTTGGACAGTAATTGTGCAATCCATTAGAGGAGAGATATTTTGGCACTACATTACGCAGAAAGCCCTGTCTCATTCGAGCAGCCAATTAAGGGCGGGCAATCTTTTAATTGGGTAAACTTGTCAAGCACGAACCAACTTCCGCCAGCCTCTGAAGAAGTATAAAACTAAACGCGTCAGGCAAAGACAGACTGGCTGTCACATTTATTGGAGAGAACAATGTTTCCATACCTGAAATAAAGCGTGATGCTAAACCACTGCTTCCCGAGTTCGTCTCACCTGGATGGGTAACCTGGAGCTTTCATGTGTATGTAGCCACCCTGCTACAGAGACTGCACCACCCCTGGTGGTGGCCACGAGGTAGGAAAATCACCGAGCCTTAATGTGGGGAAGCCATGAAGGATTGAGGAAACTACGCTCTCACCGAGGCTCATCCAGACCTGTTTGAATTTTGGACAGTAATTGTGCAATCCATTAGAGGCGAGATATTTTGGCACTACATTACCCAGAAAGCCCTGTCTCATTCGAGTAGCCAATTAAGGGCGGGCAATCTTTTAATTGGGTAAACGTGTCAAGCACGAACCAACTTTCGCCAGCCTCTGAAGAAGTATAAATCCAAACGCGTCAGGCAAAGACGGACTGGCTGTCACATTTATTGGAGAGAACAATGTTTCCATACCTGAAATAAAGCGTGATGCTAAACCACTGCTTCCCGAGTGCGTCTCACCCGGATGGGTAACCTGGAGCTTTCATGTGTATGTAGCCACCCTGCTACAGAGACTGCACCACCCCTGGTGGGGGCCACGAGGTAGGGAAATTACCGAGCCTTAATGTGGGGAAGCCGTGAAGGATTGAGGAAACTACGCTCTCACCGAGGCTCATCCAGAGCTGTTTGAATTTTGGACAGTAATTGTGCAATCCATTAGAGGAGAGATATTTTGGCACTACATTACCCAGAAAGCCCTGTCTCGAGCAGCCAATTAAGGGCGGGCAATCTTTTAATTGGGTAAACGTGTCAAGCACGAACCAACTTCCGCCAGCCTCTGAAGAAGTATAAAACGAAACGCGTCAGGCAAAGACGGACTGGCTGTCACATTTCTTGGAGAGAACAATGTTTCCATACCTGAAGTAAAGCGTGATGCTAAACCACTGCTTCCCGAGTGCGTCTCACCCGGATGGGTAACCTGGAGCTTTCATGTGTATGTAGCCACCCTGCTACAGAGACTGCACCACTCCTTGTGGGGGCCACGAGGTAGGGAAATCACCGAGCCTTAATGTGGGGAAGCCGTGAAGGATTGAGGAAACTATGCCCTCACCGAGGCTCATCCAGAGCTGTTTGAATTTTGGACAGTAATTGTGCAATCAATTAGAGGAGAGATATTTTGGCACTACATTACCCAGAAAGCCCTGTCTCATTCGAGCAGCCAATTAAGGGCGGGCAATCTTTTAATTGGGTAAATGTGTCAAGCATGAACCAAATTCCGCCAGCCTCTGAAGAAGTATAAAACGAAACGCGTCAGGCAAAGACGGATTGGCTGTCACATTTATTGGAGAGAACAATGTTTCCATACCTGAAATAAAGCGTGATGCTAAACCACTGCTTCCCGAGTGCGTCTCACCCGGAAGGGTAACCTGGAGCTTTCATGTGTATGTAGCCACCCTGCTACAGAGACTGCACCACCCCTGGTGGGGGCCACGAGGTAGGGAAATTACCGAGCCTTAATGTGGGGAAGCCGTGAAGGATTGAGGAAACTATGCTCTCACCGAGGCTCATCCAGAGCTGTTTGAATTTTGGAAAGTAATTGTGCAATCCATTAGAGGAGAGATATTTTGGCAGAGCAGCCAATTAAGGGCGGGCAATCTTTTAATTGGGTAAACGTGTCAAGCACGAACCAACTTCCGCCAGCCTCTGAAGAAGTATAAAACGAAACGCGTCAGGCAAAGACGGACTGGCTGTCACATTTCTTGGAGAGAACAATGTTTCCATACCTGAAATAAAGCTTGATGCTAAACCACTGCTTCCCGAGTGAGTCTCACCCGGATGGGTAACCTGGAGCTTTCATGTGTATGTAGCCACCCTGCTACAGAGACTGCACCACCCCTGGTGGGGGCCACGAGGTAGGGAAATCACCGAGCCTTAATGTGGGGAAGCCGTGAAGGATTGAAGAAACTACGCCCTCACCGAGGCTCATCCAGAGCTGTTTGAATTTTGGACAGTAATTGTGCAATCCATTAGAGGCGAGATATTTTGGCACTACATTACCCAGAAAGCCCTGTCTCATTCGAGCAGCCAATTAAGGGCGGGCAATCTTTTAATTGGGTAAACGTGTCAAGCACGAACCAACTTCCGCCAGCCTCTGAAGAAGTATAAAACGAAACGCGTCAGGCAAAGACGGACTGGTTGTCACATTTATTGGAGAGAACAATGTTTCCATACCTGAAATAAAGCGTGATGCTAAACCACTGCTTCCCGAGTGCGTCTCACCCGGATGGGTAACCTGGAGCTTTCATGTGTATGTAGCCACCCTGCTACAGAGACTGCACCACCCCTGGTGGGGGCCACGAGGTAGGGAAATCACCGAGCCTTAATGTGGGGAAGCCGTGAAGGATTGAAGAAACTACGCCCTCACCGAGGCTCATCCAGAGCTGTTTGAATTTTGGACAGTAATTGTGCAATCCATTAGAGGAGAGATATTTTGGCACTACATTACCCAGAAAGCCCTGTCTCATTCGAGCAGCCAATTAAGGGCGGGCAATCTTTTAATTGGGTAAACGTGTCAAGCACGAATAAACTTCCGCCAGCCTCTGAAGAATTATAAAACGAAACGCGTCAGGCAAAGACAGACTGGCTGTCACATTTATTGGAGAGAACAATGTTTCCATACCTGAAATGAAGCGTGATGCTAAACCACTGCTTCCCGAGTGCGTCTCACCCGGATGGGTAACCTGGAGCATTCATGTGTATGTAGCCACCCTGCTACAGAGACTGCACCACCCTTGGTGGGGGCCACGAGGTAGGGAAATCACCGAGCCTTAATGTGGGGAAGCCGTGAAGGACTGAGGAAACTACACTCTCACCGAGGCTCATCCAGAGCTGTTTGAACTTTGGACAGTAATTGTGCAATCCATTAGAGGAGAGATATTTTGGCACTACATTACCCAGAAATCCCTGTCTCATTCGAGCAGCCAATTAAGGGCGGGCAAACTTTTAATTGGGTAAACGTGTCAAGCACGAACCAACTTCCGCCAGCCTCTGAAGAAGTATAAAACGAAACGCGTCATGCAAAGACGGACTGGCTGTCATATTTATTGGAGAGAAAAATGTTTCCATACCTGAAATAAAGCGTGATGCTAAACCACTGCTTCCCGAGTGCGTCTCACCCGGATGGGTAACCTGGAGCTTTCATGTGTATGTAGCCACCCTGCTACAGAGACTGCACCACCCCTGGTGGGGGCCACGAGGTAGGGAAATCACCGAGCCTTAATGTGGGGAAGCCGTGAAGGATTGAGGAAACTACGCTCTCACCGAGGCTCATCCAGAGCTGTTTGAATTTTGGACAGTAATTGTGCAATCCATTAGAGGAGAGATATTTTGGCACTACATTACCCAGAAAGCCCTGTCTCGTTCGAGCAGCCAATTAAGGGCGGGCAATCTTTTAATTGGGTAAATGTGTCAAGCATGAATCAACTTCCGCCAGCCTCTGAAGAAGTATAAAACGAAACGCGTCAGGCAAAGACGGACTGGCTGTCACATTTAATGGAGAGAACAATGTTTCCATACCTGAAATAAAGCGTGATGCTTAACCACTGCTTCCCGAGTGAGTCTCACCCGGATGGGTAACCTGGAGCTTTCATGTGTATGTAGCCACCCTGCTACAGAGACTACACCACCCCTGGTGGGGGCCACGAGGTAGGGAAATCACCGAGCCTTAATGTGGGGAAGCCGTGAAGGATTGAGGAAACTATGCTCTCACCGAGGCTCATCCAGAGCTGTTTGAACTTTGAACAGTAAGTGTGCAATCCATTAGAGGAGAGATATTTTGGCACTACATTACCCAGAAAGCCCTGTCTCGAGCAGCCAATTAAGGGCGGGCAATCTTTTAATTGGGTAAACGTGTCAAGCACGAACCAACTTCCGCCAGCCTCTGAAGAAGTATAAAACGAAACGCGTCAGGCAAAGACGGACTGGCTGTCACATTTCTTGGAGAGAACAATGTTTCCATACCTGAAATAAAGCGTGATGCTAAACCACTGCTTCCCGAGTGCGTCTCACCCGGAAGGGTAACCTGGAGCTTTCATGTGTATGTAGCCACCCTGCTACAGAGCCTGCACCACCCCTGGTGGGGGCCACGAGATAGGGAAATCACCGAGCCTTAATGTGGGGAAGCCGTGAAGGATTGAAGAAACTACGCCCTCACCGAGGCTCATCCAGAGCTGTTTGAATTTTGGACTGTAATTGTGCAATCCATTAGAGGCGAGATATTTTGGCACTACATTACCCAGAAAGCCCTGTCTCATTCGAGCAGCCAATTAAGGGCGGGCAATCTTTTAATTGGGTAAACGTGTCAAGCACGAACCAACTTCCGCCAGCCTCTGAAGAAGTATAAAACGAAACGCATGAGGCAAAGACGGACTGGTTGTCACATTTATTGGAGAGAACAATGTTTCCATACCTGAAATAAAGCGTGATGCTAAACCACTGCTTCCCGAGTGCGTCTCACCCGGATGGGTAACCTGGAGCTTTCATGTGTATGTAGCCACCCTGCTACAGAGACTGCACCACCCCTGGTGGTGGCCACAAGGTAGGAAAATCACCGAGCCTTAATGTGGGGAAGCCGTGAAGGATTAAGGAAACTACGCTCTCACCGACGCTCATCCAGAGCTGTTTGAATTTTGGACAGTAATTTTGCAATCCATCAGAGGCAAGATATTTTGGCACTACATTACCCAGAAAGCCCTGTCTCATTCGAGTAGCTAATTAAGGCCGGGCAATCTTTTAATTGGGTAAACGTGTCAAGCACGAACCAACTTCCGCCAGCCTCTGAAGAAGTATAAAACGAAACGCGTCAGACAAAGACGGACTGGCTGTCACATTTATTGGAGAGAACAATGTTTCCATACCTGAAATAAAGCGTGATGCTAAACCACTGCTTCCCGAGTGCGTCTCACCCGGATGGGTAACCTGGAGCTTTCATGTGTATGTAGCCACCCTGCTACAGAGACTGCACCACCCCTGGTGGGGGCCACGAGGTAGGGAAATCACCGAGCCTTAATGTGGGGAAGCCGTGAAGGATTGAGGAAACTACGCTCTCACCGAGGCTCATCCAGAGCTGTTTGAATTTTGGACAGTAATTGTGCAATCCGTTAGAGGAGAGATATTTTGGCACTACATTACCCAGAAAGCCCTGTCTCGAGCAGCCAATTAAGGGCAGGCAATCTTTTAATTGGGTAAACGTGTCAAGCACGAACCAACTTCCACCAGCCTCTGAAGAAGTATAAAACAAAACTCGTCAGGCAAAGACGGAATAGCTGTCACATTTCTTGGAGAGAACAATGTTTCCACACCTGAAATAAAGCGTGATGCTAAACCACTGCTTCCCGAGTGCGTCTCACCCGGATGGGTAACCTGGAGCTTTCATGTGTATGTAGCCACCCTGCTACAGAGACTGCACCACCCCTGGTGGGGGCCACGAGGTAGGGAAATCACCGAGCCTTAATGTGGGGAAGCCGTGAAGGATTGAGGAAACTACGCTCTCACCGAGGCTCATCCAGAGCTGTTTGAATTTTGGACAGTAATTGTGCAATCCATTAGAGGAGAGATATTTTGGCACTGCATTACCCAGAAAGCCCTGTCTCATTCGAGCAGCCAATTAAGGGCAGGCAATCTTTTAATTGGGTAAATGTGTCAAGCACGAACCAACTTCCGCCAGCCTCTGAAGAAGTATAAAACGAAACGCGTCAGGCAAAGACGGATTGGCTGTCACATTTATTGGAGAGAACAATGTTTCCATACCTGAAATAAAGCGTGATGCTAAACCACTGCTTCCTGAGTGCGTCTCACCCGGATGGGTAACCTGGAGCTTTCATGTGTATGTAGCCACCCTGCTACAGAGACTGCACCACCCCTGGTGGGGGCAACGAGGTAGGGAAATCACAGAGCCTTAATGTGGGGAAGTCGTGAAGGATTGAGGAATCTACGCTCTCACGAGGCTCATGCAGAGCTGTTTGAATTTTGAACAGTAATTATGCAATCCATTAGAGGAGAGATATTTTGGCACTACATTACCCAGAAAGCCCTGTCTCATTCGAGCAGCCAATTAAGGGCGGGCAATCTTTTAATTGGGTAAACGTGTCAAGCACGAACCAACTTCCGCCAGCCTCTGAAGAAGTATAAAACGAAACGCGTCAGGCAAAGACAGACTGGCTGTCACATTTATTGGAGAGAACAATGTTTCCATACCTGAAATGAAGCGTGATGCTAAACCACTGCTTACCGAGTGCGTCTCACCCGGATGGGTAACCTGGAGCTCTCATGTGTATGTAGCCACCCTGCTACAGAGACTGCACCACCCCTGGTGGGGGCCACGAGGTAGGGAAATCACCGAGCCTTAATGTGGGGAAGCCGTGAAGGACTGAGGAAACTACGCTCTCACCGAGGCTCATCCAGAGCTGTTTGAACTTTGGACAGTAATTCTGCAATCCATTAGAGGAGAGATATTTTGGCACTACATTACCCAGAAATCCCTGTCTCATTCGAGCAGCCAATTAAGGGCGGGCAATCTTTTAATTGGGTAAACGTGTCAAGCACGAACCAACTTCCGCCAGCCTCTGAAGAAGTATAAAACGAAACGCGTCAGGCAAAGACGGACTGGCTGTCATATTTATTGGAGAGAAAAATGTTTCCATACCTGAAATAAAGCGTGATGCTAAACCACTGCTTCCCGAGTGCGTCTCACCCGGATGGGTAACCTGGAGCTTTCATGTGTATGTAGCCACCCTGCTACAGAGACTGCACCACCCCTGGTGGGGGCCACGAGGTAGGGAAATCACCGAGCCTTAATGTGGGGAAGCCGTGAAGGATTGAGGAAACTACGCTCTCACCGAGGCTCATCCAGAGCTGTTTGAATTTTGGACAGTAATTGTGCAATCCATTAGAGGAGAGATATTTTGGCACTACATTACCCAGAAAGCCCTGTCTCGAGCAGCCAATTAAGGGCGGGCAATCTTTTAATTGGGTAAACTTGTCAAGCACGAACCAACTTCCGCCAGCCTCTGAAGAAGTATAAAACTAAACGCGTCAGGCAAAGACAGACTGGCTGTCACATTTATTGGAGAGAACAATCTTTCCATACCTGAAATAAAGCGTGATGCTAAACCACTGCTTCCCGAGTGCGTCTCACCCGGATGGGTAACCTGGAGCTTTCATGTGTATGTAGCCACCCTGCTACAGAGACTGCACCACCCCTGGTGGGGGCCACGAGGTAGGGAAATCACCGAGCCTTAATGTGGGGAAGCCGTGAAGGATTGAGGAAACTACGCTCTCACCGAGGCTCATCCAGAGCTGTTTGAATTTTGGACAGTAATTGTGCAATCCATTAGAGGAGAGATATTTTGGCACTACATTACCCAGAAAGCCCTGTCTCGAGAAGCCAATTAAGGGCGGGCAATCTTTTAATTGGGTAAACGTGTCAAGCACGAACCAACTTCCGCCAGCCTCTGAAGAAGTATAAAACGAAACGCGTCAGGCAAAGACGGACTGGCTGTCACATTTCTTGGAGAGAACAATGTTTCCATACCTGAAATAAAGCGTGATGCTAAACCACTGCTTCCCGAGTGCGTCTCACCCTAATGGGTAACCTGGAGCTTTCATGTGTATGTAGCCACCCTGCTAAAGAGACTGCACCACTCCTTGTGGGGGCCACGAGGTAGGGAAATCACCGAGCCTTAATGTGGGGAAGCCGTGAAGGATTGAGGAAACTATGCCCTCACCGAGGCTCATCCAGAGCTGTTTGAATTTTGGACAGTAATTGTGCAATCCATTAGAGGAGAGATATTTTGGCACTACATTACCGAGAAAGCCCTGTCTCATTCGAGCAGTCAATTAAGGGCGGGCAATCTTTTAATTGGGTAAATGTGTCAAGCATGAACCAACTTCCGCCAGCCTCTGAAGAAGTATAAAACGAAACGCGTCAGGCAAAGACGGATTGGCTGTCACATTTATTGGAGAGAACAATGTTTCCATACCTGAAATAAAGCGTGATGCTAAACCACTGCTTCCCGAGTGCGTCTCACCCGGAAGGGTAACCTGGAGCTTTCATGTGTATGTAGCCACCCTGCTACAGAGACTGCACCACCCCTGGTGGGGGCCACGAGGTAGGGAAATTACCGAGCCTTAATGTGGGGAAGCCGTGAAGGATTGAGGAAACTACGCTCTCACCGAGGCTCATCCAGAGCTGTTTGAATTTTGGACAGTAATTGTGCAATCCATTAGAGGAGAGATATTTTGGCACTACATTACGCAGAAAGCCCTGTCTCATTCGAGCAGCCAATTAAGGGCGGGCAATCTTTTAATTGGGTAAACTTGTCAAGCACGAACCAACTTCCGCCAGCCTCTGAAGAAGTATAAAACTAAACGCTTCAGGCAAAGACAGACTGGCTGTCACATTTATTGGAGAGAACAATGTTTCCATACCTGAAATAAAGCGTGATGCTAAACCACTGCTTCCCGAGTGCGTCTCACCCGGATGGGTAACCTGGAGCTTTCATGTGTATGTAGCCACCCTGCTACAGAGACTGCACCACCCCTGGTGGGGGCCACGAGGTAGGGAAATCACCGAGCCTTAATGTGGGGAAGCCGTGAAGGATTGAGGAAACTACGCTCTCACCGAGGCTCATCCAGAGCTGTTTGAATTGTTGACAGTAATTGTGCAATCCATTAGAGGAGAGATATTTTGGCACTACATTACCCAGAAAGCCCTGTCTCGAGCAGCCAATTAAGGGCAGGCAATCTTGCAATCTTTTAATTGGATAAACGTGTCAAGCACGAACCAACTTCCGCCAGCCTCTGAAGAAGTATAAAACGAAACGCATCAGGCAAAGATGGACTGGCTGTCACATTTCTTGGAGAGAACAATGTTTCCATACCTGAAATAAAGCGTGATGCTAAACCACTGCTTCCCGAGTGCGTCTCACCCGGATGGGTAACCTGGAGCTTTCATGTGTATGTAGCCACCCTGCTACAGAGACTGCACCACCCCTGGTGGGGGCCACGAGGTAGGGAAATCACCGAGCCTTAATGTGGGGAAGCCGTGAAGGATTGAAGAAACTACGCCCTCACCGAGGCTCATCCAGAGCTGTTTGAATTTTGGACAGTAATTGTGCAATCCATTAGAGGAGAGATATTTTGGCACTACATTACCCAGAAAGCCCTGTCTCATTCGAGCAGCCAATTAAGGGCGGGCAATCTTTTATTTGGGTAAACGTGTCAAGCACGAACCAACTTCCGCCAGCCTCTGAAGAAGTATAAAACGAAACGCGTCAGGCAAAGACAGACTGGCTGTCACATTTATTGGAGAGAACAATGTTTCCATACCTGAAATGAAGCGTGATGCTAAACCACTGCTTCCCGAGTGCGTCTCACCCGGATGGGTAACCTGGAGCTTTCATGTGTATGTAGCCACCCTGCTACAGAGACTGCACCACCCCTGGTGGGGGCCACGAGGTAGGAAAATCACCGAGCCTTAATGTGGGGAAGCCGTGAAGGATTGAGGAAACTACGCTCTCACCGAGGCTCATCCAGAGCTGTTTGAATTTTGGACAGTAATTGTGCAATCCATTAGAGGAGAGATATTTTGGCACTACATTACGCAGAAAGCCCTGTCTCATTCGAGCAGCCAATTAAGGGCGGGCAATCTTTTAATTGGGTAAACTTGTCAAGCACGAACCAACTTCCGCCAGCCTCTGAAGAAGTATAAAACTAAACGCGTCAGGCAAAGACAGACTGGCTGTCACATTTATTGGAGAGAACAATGTTTCCATACCTGAAATAAAGCGTGATGCTAAACCACTGCTTCCCGAGTTCGTCTCACCCGGATGGGTAACCTGGAGCTTTCATGTGTATGTAGCCACCCTGCTACAGAGACTGCACCACCCCTGGTGGTGGCCACGAGGTAGGAAAATCACCGAGCCTTAATGTGGGGAAGCCGTGAAGGATTGAGGAAACTACGCTCTCACCGAGGCTCATCCAGACCTGTTTGAATTTTGGACAGTAATTGTGCAATCCATTAGAGGCGAGATATTTTGGCACTACATTACCCAGAAAGCCCTGTCTCATTCGAGTAGCCAATTAAGGGCGGGCAATCTTTTAATTGGGTAAACGTGTCAAGCACGAACCAACTTTCGCCAGCCTCTGAAGAAGTATAAATCCAAACGCGTCAGGCAAAGACGGACTGGCTGTCACATTTATTGGAGAGAACAATGTTTCCATACCTGAAATAAAGCGTGATGCTAAACCACTGCTTCCCGAGTGCGTCTCACCCGGATGGGTAACCTGGAGCTTTCATGTGTATGTAGCCACCCTGCTACAGAGACTGCACCACCCCTGGTGGGGGCCACGAGGTAGGGAAATCACCGAGCCTTAATGTGGGGAAGCCGTGAAGGATTGAGGAAACTACGCTCTCACCGAGGCTCATCCAGAGCTGTTTGAATTTTGGACAGTAATTGTGCAATCCATTAGAGGAGAGATATTTTGGCACTACATTACCCAGAAAGCCCTGTCTCGAGCAGCCAATTAAGGGCGGGCAATCTTTTAATTGGGTAAACGTGTCAAGCACGAACCAACTTCCGCCAGCCTCTGAAGAAGTATAAAACGAAACGCGTCAGGCAAAGACGGACTGGCTGTCACATTTCTTGGAGAGAACAATGTTTCCATACCTGAAGTAAAGCGTGATGCTAAACCACTGCTTCCCGAGTGCGTCTCACCCGGATGGGTAACCTGGAGCTTTCATGTGTATGTAGCCACCCTGCTACAGAGACTGCACCACTCCTTGTGGGGGCCACGAGGTAGGTAAATCACCGAGCCTTAATGTGGGGAAGCCGTGAAGGATTGAGGAAACTATGCCCTCACCGAGGCTCATCCAGAGCTGTTTGAATTTTGGACAGTAATTGTGCAATCAATTAGAGGAGAGATATTTTGGCACTACATTACCCAGAAAGCCCTGTCTCATTCGAGCAGCCAATTAAGGGCGGGCAATCTTTTAATTGGGTAAATGTGTCAAGCACGAACCAAATTCCGCCAGCCTCTGAAGAAGTATAAAACGAAACGCGTCAGGCAAAGACGGATTGGCTGTCACATTTATTGGAGAGAACAATGTTTCCATACCTGAAATAAAGCGTGATGCTAAACCAGTGCTTCCCGAGTGCGTCTCACCCGGAAGGGTAACCTGGAGCTTTCATGTGTATGTAGCCACCCTGCTACAGAGACTGCACCACCCCTGGTGGGGGCCACGAGGTAGGGAAATTACCGAGCCTTAATGTGGGGAAGCCGTGAAGGATTGAGGAAACTATGCTCTCACCGAGGCTCATCCAGAGCTGTTTGAATTTTGGAAAGTAATTGTGCAATCCATTAGAGGAGAGATATTTTGGCACTACATTACCCAGAAAGCCCTGTCTCATTCGAGCAGCCAATTAAGGGCGGGCAATCTTTTAATTGGGTAAACGTGTCAAGCACGAATAAACTTCCGCCAGCCTCTGAAGAATTATAAAACGAAACGCGTCAGGCAAAGACAGACTGGCTGTCACATTTATTGGAGAGAACAATGTTTCCATACCTGAAATGAAGCGTGATGCTAAACCACTGCTTCCCGAGTGCGTCTCACCCGGATGGGTAACCTGGAGCTTTCATGTGTATGTAGCCACCCTGCTACAGAGACTGCACCACCCTTGGTGGGGGCCACGAGGTAGGGAAATCACCGAGCCTTAATGTGGGGAAGCCGTGAAGGACTGAGGAAACTACACTCTCACCGAGGCTCATCCAGAGCTGTTTGAACTTTGGACAGTAATTGTGCAATCCATTAGAGGAGAGATATTTTGGCACTACATTACCCAGAAATCCCTGTCTCATTCGAGCAGCCAATTAAGGGCGGGCAAACTTTTAATTGGGTAAACGTGTCAAACACGAACCAACTTCCGCCAGCCTCTGAAGAAGTAGAAAACGAAACGCGTCAGGCAAAGACGGACTGGCTGTCATATTTATTGGAGAGAAAAATGTTTAAATACCTGAAATAAAGCGTGATGCTAAACCACTGCTTCCCGAGTGCGTCTCACCCGGATGGGTAACCTGGAGCTTTCATGTGTATGTAGCCACCCTGCTACAGAGACTGCACCACCCCTGGTGGGGGCCACGAGGTAGGGAAATCACCGAGCCTTAATGTGGGGAAGCCGTGAAGGATTGAGGAAACTACGCTCTCACCGAGGCTCATCCAGAGCTGTTTGAATTTTGGACAGTAATTGTGCAATCCATTAGAGGAGAGATATTTTGGCACTACATTACCCAGAAAGCCCTGTCTCGTTCGAGCAGCCAATTAAGGGCGGGCAATCTTTTAATTGGGTAAATGTGTCAAGCATGAACCAACTTCCGCCAGCCTCTGAAGAAGTATAAAACGAAACGCGTCAGGCAAAGACGGACTGGCTGTCACATTTAATGGAGAGAACAATGTTTCCATACCTGAAATAAAGCGTGATGCTTAACCACTGCTTCCCGAGTGAGTCTCACCCGGATGGGTAACCTGGAGCTTTCATGTGTATGTAGCCACCCTGCTACAGAGACTACACCACCCCTGGGGGGGGCCACGAGGTAGGGAAATCACCGAGCCTTAATGTGGGGAAGCCGTGAAGGATTGAGGAAACTATGCTCTCACCGAGGCTCATCCAGAGCTGTTTGAACTTTGAACAGTAAGTGTGCAATCCATTAGAGGAGAGATATTTTGGCACTACATTACCCAGAAAGCCCTGTCTCGAGCAGCCAATTAAGGGCGGGCAATCTTTTAATTGGGTAAACGTGTCAAGCACGAACCAACTTCCGCCAGCCTCTGAAGAAGTATAAACGAAACGCGTCAGGCAAAGACGGACTGGCTGTCACATTTCTTGGAGAGAACAATGTTTCCATACCTGAAATAAAGCGTGATGCTAAACCACTGCTTCCCGAGTGCGTCTCACCCGGAAGGGTAACCTGGAGCCTTCATGTGTATGTAGCCACCCTGCTACAGAGCCTGCACCACCCCTGGTGGGGGCCACGAGGTAGGTAAATCACCGAGCCTTAATGTGGGGAAGCCGTGAAGGATTGAAGAAACTACGCCCTCACCGAGGCTCATCCAGAGCTGTTTGAATTTTGGACTGTAATTGTGCAATCCATTAGAGGCGAGATATTTTGGCACTACATTACCCAGAAAGCACTGTCTCATTCGAGCAGCCAATTAAGGGCGGGCAAACTTTTAATTGGGTAAACGTGTCAAGCACGAACCAACTTCCGCCAGCCTCTGAAGAAGTATAAAACGAAACGCATGAGGCAAAGACGGACTGGTTGTCACATTTATTGGAGAGAACAATGTTTCCATACCTGAAATAAAGCGTGATGCTAAACCACTGCTTCCCGAGTGCGTCTCACCCGGATGGGTAACCTGGAGCTTTCATGTGTATGTAGCCACCCTGCTACAGAGACTGCACCACCCCTGGTGGGGGCCACGAGGTGGGGAAATCAATCACCAAGCCTTAATGTGGGGAAGCCGTGAAGGATTGAGGAAACTACGCTCTCACCGAGGCTCATCCAGAGCTGTTTGAATTTTGGACAGTAATTGTGCAATCCATTAGAGGCGAGATATTTTGGCACTACATTACCCAGAAAGCCCTGTCTTATTCGAGCAGCCAATTAAGGGCGGGCAATCTTTTAATTGGGTAAACGTGTCAAGCACGAACCAACTTCCGCCAGCCTCTGAAGAAGTATAAAACGAAACGCGTCAGGCAAAGACGGACTTGCTGTCACATTTATTGGAGAGAACAATGTTTCCATACCTGAAATGAAGCGTGATGCTAAACCACTGCTTCCCGAGTGCGTCTCACCCGGATGGGTAACCTGGAGCTTTCATGTGTATGTAGCCACCCTGCTACAGAGACTGCACCACCCCTGGTGGGGGCCACGAGGTAGGGAAATCACCAAGCCTTAATGTGGGGAAGCCGTGAAGGATTGAGGAAACTATGCTCTCACCGAGGCTCATCCAGAGCTGTTTGAACTTTGGACAGTAATTGTGCAATCCATTAGAGGAGAGATATTTTGGCACTACATTAGCCAGAAATCCCTGTCTCATTCGAGCAGCCAATTAAGGGCGGGCAAACTTTTAATTGGGTAAACGGGTCAAGCACGAACCAACTTCCGCCAGCCTCTGAAGAAGTATAAAACGAAACGCGTCAGGCAAAGACGGACTGGCTGTCACATTTATTGGAGAGAACAATGTTTCCATACCTGAAATAAAGCGTGATGGTAAACCACTGCTTCCCGAGTGCGTCTCACCCGGATGGGTAACCTGGAGCTTTCATGTGTATGTAGCCACCCTGCTACAGAGACTGCACCACCCCTGGTGGGGGCCACGAGGTAGGGAAATCACCGAGCCTTAATGTGGGGAAGCCGTGAAGGATTGAGGAAACTACGCTCTCACCGAGGCTCATCCAGAGCTGTTTGAATTTTGGACAGTAATTGTGCAATCCATTAGAGGAGAGATATTTTGGCACTACATTACGCAATAAGCCCTGTCTCATTCGAGCAGCCAATTAAGGGCGGGCAATCTTTTAATTGGGTAAACTTGTCAAGCACGAACCAACTTCCGCCAGCCTCTGAAGAAGTATAAAACTAAACGCGTCAGGCAAAGACAGACTGGCTGTCACATTTATTGGAGAGAACAATGTTTCCATGCCTGAAATAAAGGGTGATGCTAAACCACTGCTTCCCGAGTGCGTCTCACCCGGATGGGTAACCTGGAGCTTTCATGCGTATGTAGCCACCCTGCTACAGAGACTGCACCACCCCTGGTGGGGGCCACGAGGTAGGGAAATTACCGAGCCTTAATGTGGGGAAGCCGTGAAGGATTGAGGAAACTACGCTCTCACCGAGGCTCATCCAGAGCTGTTTGAATTTTGGACAGTAATTGTGCAATCCATTAGAGGAGAGATATTTTGGCACTACATTACCCAGAAAGCCCTGTCTCGAGCAGCCAATTAAGGGCGGGCAATCTTTTAATTGGGTAAACGTGTCAAGCACGAACCAACTTCCGTCAGCCTCTGAAGAAGTATAAAACGAAACGCGTCAGGCAAAGACGGATTGGCTGTCACATTTATTGGAGAGAACAATGTTTCCATACCTGAAATAAAGCGTGATGCTAAACCACTGCTTCCCGAGTGCGTCTCACCCGGATGGGTATCCTGGAGCTTTCATGTGTATGTAGCCACCCTGCTACAGAGACTGCACCACCCCTGGTGGGGGCCACTAGGTAGGGAAATTACCGAGCCTTAATGTGGGGAAGCCGTGAAGGATTGAGGAAACTATGCTCTCACCGAGGCTCATCCAGAGCTGTTTGAATTTTGGAAAGTAATTGTGCAATCCATTAGAGGAGAGATATTTTGGCACTACATTACCCAGAAAGCCCTGTCTCATTCGAGCAGCCAATTAAGGGCGGGCAATCTTTTAATTGGGTAAACGTGTCAAGCACGAACCAACTTCCGACCCCAAGTTTGGGAATCTGCAAGGCCGAGTTGGGGAGGGTCTGCTGTGGGCGGGGGGGAAGGGGGGGTCTGAGTTTCGGGGGTTTGAGGTCACTAGGTTGGGGTGCGAGTTTAGCAATACTAGTATGCTCCTGCGCTTGGAGGCGCGCTCAATTGAGGGATTTGCGCCCAAGAGAAAGCTATGGCGAACACCGAAGCGGCCATGCCTGAGAAGCGCGATGCACTAAGAATCCTCTCTTGGAATGTACGGGGACTGAATGATTACCGAAAAGCCCGTAAAGTGCTGCACTACCTTAAGAGGCATGAGATAGATATTGCACTCCTGCAGGAGACGCATCTTCCCACTAGCAGCCCTATCCTGCGCACCAGGGACCTGAGGGAGGCACATGCAGCGGGGTTCACTACACACTCTAGAGGGGTGCTTACATGGGTCAGCGCGCGGGTGGAACACAGATTGCAGTGCATTGCCACAGACAACGCGGGCAGGTATGCACTCACGCGCTTTCAGGGAAAGGGCATGGATTTACTACTGGTTAATTGTTATGGGCCGAATTATGACTGCCCTGAGTTTTTCACAGCGCTGGCGGGAGCGGTGGGGGATACCGGCGCGCGGCAGGTACTATGGGGAGGCGACTTTAATGTAGTGCTCGACCCGGAGCTGGATAGATCAGGAGGCCCGAGCCGAGCGCCACCTGCTGCAGCGAGGGCGATCACTCGGGGTATGCTATGTTTGGACCTGGTGGACTTGTGGCGCACTCGTAACCCGGCAAAGGGAGGCTACACGCATTACTCGGCGTACCATAACCTGCATACGCGGATAGACTACTGGTTACTATCTGCGCCCCTCACTTCGCAAATTCGCGAGTGCGCGGTACTCCCACGAACGCTTTCTGACCACTCGCCGATACTGCTCTCCCTGGCGACGCCCAGAAAGGCCCCCCCGCCGTTCCTTTGGCGATTTCCCCCTTACTCGCTGCTGGATCCTCTGTTCAAGGAGGAGCTACTGGCTGCGATCGAACAATTCTTTACCACTAATTTGGGCTCCGTGGAGGATTTCCAGACTGTCTGGGAGACCTTCAAGGTCCACTTCCGCGGAGTGGCGATGGCTAAACACTCGGGGGTACTCCGGAGTATCCGGCGCCGCCTTGCGACGCAGGAGTGTAATCTGGCGGCGTTGGAGACAAAACTGCTAGAGGCGGGCGGAGATGACACTACTGAGGAGATTAAGGCTCTACTGGCAGAATATCACGAAACGGCTGATGCAGAGGTGTTACACCTGGGGAAGTACGCTACGGCCAGGGTGTATGGTGAGGGGGACAGACCGGGGTCGGTGTTAGCTAACCTGCTCAAGGCTCGCAGGCGCAGGACCGCCGTCACGCAGGTCAAGGCAGCGGATGGCTCCCTGCTCACAGAGGAGGAGGACGTGGTGGAGCGATTTCGGTCGTACTACGCTGGACTCTATGCTTCTAAACAAACCGGCATGGAGGACGACATAGGGGACTATCTGGACCATATAAAGTTGCCGTTCCTACCGAACGAACACAGGGAGTTTCTCTCACTACCTATCGAGAGGGATGAAATTCTAGAGGCCCTGGCGGGCATGAAGGCGCAGAGTGCCCCTGGAGCTGATGGCCTCACCGTCGCGTTCTACCGAGCTTTCATAGACCAGCTCTTACCACACATGTCGACGCTGTTTGACGACATGTGCACGAGGGGGCTTATGCCACCGTCCATGCGCGAAGCACTCTTAGTCGCTATACCGAAGCCAGGCAAACCGCCCGAGGAGTGCAGCTCCTATCGACCGCTGTCGCTGCTCAACGTGGATACGAAATTATTCGCCAAGATCCTTGCCACGCGGCTGGCCCTTCTCGCTCCTGAGCTAGTCGCCCCAGAGCAAGCGGGATTCATGCCGGGCAGGAACCTCACGTATAATTTGCGGACGGTGTTTGGCGTCATGCAACACGTTCGCCCAGAGGCGCGAGCGCTCGCTGTGTTTCTCGACATGGAGAAGGCATTTGACTCTGTCGAGTGGCCATTCATGCGGCAGGTCCTGACGCGCATGGGGCTCGGTCCGATCTTCCTGCAAATGATAGGAACACTATATAATGGCCCCACGGCGCGCATACGTTTGGGCGACCGAGTCACGGACCCGATAACAATTACGAGAGGAACGCGGCAGGGGTGCCCCCTGTCGCCGTTGTTGTATGCCCTGGTGGCAGAACCGCTGGTGTGCGCTATGCGGGAATACCACAGTCTTCGAGGCATAAATTTCCCTACTTACAAGATAATGATATCCACGTATGCAGACGACACCCTGCTATATGTCAGGGAACCGGAAAATAACCTAGCTCCAGTGTTGAGGGAGGTAGTCCACTTTGGGGCGCTCTCCGGGCTGACGGTGAACTGGGATAAATCGATCGTGTTCCCGCTGACGCCAGTCACGACCCCCTTTGCTATGGAGTACCCGTTGCATTGGTCTGAGGAGCCGGTTCGGTACCTGGGGATCCAGCTCCATAGGGACTCCGAGGTGGTGCTCTCTGAGAATTACGGACGGGCCATAAGTAAATTGGAAGAAGACGTGGAGACCTGGATCAAGCTGCCCCTTTCGTTATTGGGTCGCATATCCATTATGAAGATGGTGGTGCTCCCTCGGTTCCTGTTTCTTTTTATGAACATCCCCATGGTACTCTCGCGTGCTTTCTTCGCGCGGCTGCAGGCGTCGTTGCTACGGCTGGCGTGGGCTGGCAAGCAGGCGCGGACCAGCTGGAAGGTACTGACACTACCTTACCAGATGGGTGGCCTTGGGGCACCCGACATGGAGCTGTACTACCGGGTGGCACAGGGAGCTCAGGCGCATAGTTGGATACACGGGGGCGAAGCTGTCCCGTATCTCAGACTGGAAACATTGTTTGCGGCGCCGTTGCCGCTCCCAGCGGTAATTTTTGAGCACCCGGACCGCCGCACGGGATTTCTAGATTCCTTGAACTCCACTAGGCATGCCTGGAACTGTATACTACAGCGCGACTCTGGGGCGCAGCTGTATTCACCGGCAATGCCCACTGCCTGGGCGGTGTGGCTGGCCCCTTGCAAAGAGGAGGGAGTGCGGAGAGCGCTTACGGAGATGGGAGTACACACCATGGGGGACATGTTTGCTGACGGCAAAGTCAAGACGTGGGCGGCGGTGGCAGCCTCGGGCGCGGAGAGCACGCAATTGCAGCGTTTTCAGTATTACAGAGTCAGGCAGGCCTGGAGACAGTTGTTAGGGAGTGATATGGAGGAGCCGGCAGAGGTTCAGGAACTGACATATATAATTAAGAATGACAGCCCCCGCGGGTTGATCTCTAAGCTGTACAGAATGGCGCAATCTCATAGGGTGCACGAGTTCGCAAAATGCAGACTGGACTGGCAGAGGGACTTAGGGATTACCATTGACGATGCAATGTGGGCATACTGCTGCACGGGGATTAGACGCATCTCTCTGCATGGCAGACACCGGCTGGTACATTTCAAATTCCTCAACAGGTACTACTACACGCCGGAGCGCTTGCATAGATACGGGCTGCGTGAAGACTCTGTATGCGAACGTTGCAGGCACCCGACGGCTGACTTCCTACACCTGGCGTGGCAATGCCCGGACATATATAAATATTGGGTGGCGGTCTGCCACCAGATAGTGGGGGTGACGGGGGTGGAGCTAGCTCCGGACCCGGCAGTGGCACTATTGGGGCATACAAGAGGTGTACCAAGGGCGGCCAGACGCCTGGTTGATATGGGGATGCTAGTGGCGAAACGGCGAGTGGCGATGAGCTGGATGCGTGGACCTGTGCCCACGGTGGAGCAGTGGAAACGCGATGTGCTGTACTGCTGCACCCAAGCGGAGAGGTTCAGCGAGTTGCTGCCGCCGCGTAGCAGGCCTAAAAACTTCTGGGAACTGTATGAGGACTACCTGAGCGGGCGGGGGGCTGCAGCAGGAAGCCCAGATGGGAGCCCTGACACGGAGGTTGCAGAAGAGGGAGCTCCCGTAGGAAGGGTTCGGGCGGGTGACGCTAGTTGAAGATGAGTGGCGGCTGAGTGCGGGATGCGAGCGATACTGCGACTGACTTAGGACCTCAGGGGTTTGGTTGGGGAGGGTGGGTTAGGGGAGTTGGGGGGAAGCGTGAGGGGAGGGAGGGTGTTTGGAGCTCTATAGCCATAAAAAAGAGTGACTGTCCCCTAAGCTTTGGTGAAAGGAGCGCGTTAAAGCCTGACCGCAGACAGGGGGTCTGCCCCGCATGCCGGAGATGGGCTGGAGGGACACTCGGGAGGCATTAGGTGGTTACTCAGTTTAGCACGGTGATGCCCGGCCTCCGGGATGTGGGACAGCCGATATAATCGATTGCGAGATGAGACAAAAGGGTGGGCATAGGGTTGATGGCTCCTGGATTTGTATTTCACTGTTCCTTGTATGCAGTCAATAAACACATTTTAAAAAAAAAACCAACTTCCGACAGCCTCTGAAGAAGTATAAAACAAAACGCGTCAGGCAAAGACGGACTGGCTGTCACATTTCTTGGAGAGAACAATGTTTCCATACCTGAAATAAAGCGTGATGCTAAACCACTGCTTCCCGAGTGCGTCTCACCCAGAAGGGTAACCTGGTGCTTTCATGTGTATGTAGCCACCCTGCTACAGAGACTGCACCACCCCTGGTGGGGGCCACGAGGTAGGGAAATCACCGAGCCTTAATGTGGGGAAGCCGTGAAGGATTGAAGAAACTACGCCCTCACCGAGGCTCATCCAGAGCTGTTTGAATTTTGGACTGTAATTGTGCAATCCATTAGAGGCGAGATATTTTGGCACTACATTACCCAGAAAGCCCTGTCTCATTCGAGCAGCCAATTAAGGGCGGGCAATCTTTTAATTGGGTAAACGTGTCAAGCACGAACCAACTTCCGCCAGCCTCTGAAGAAGTATAAAACGAAACGCATGAGGCAAAGACGGACTGGTTGTCACATTTATTGGAGAGAACAATGTTTCCATACCTGAAATAAAGCGTGATGCTAAACCACTGCTTCCCGAGTGCGTCTCACCCGCATGGGTAACCTGGAGCTTTCATGTGTATGTAGCCACCCTGCTACAGAGACTGCACCACCCCTGGTGGGGGCCACGAGGTGGGGAAATCAATCACCAAGCCTTAATGTGGGGAAGCCGTGAAGGATTGAGTAAACTACGCTCTCACCGAGGCTCATCCAGAGCTGTTTGAATTTTGGACAGTAATTGTGCAATCCATTAGAGGCGAGATATTTTGGCACTACATTACCCAGAAAGCCCTGTCTTATTCGAGCAGCCAATTAAGGGCGGGCAATCTTTTAATTGGGTAAACGTGTCAAGCACGAACCAACTTCCGCCAGCCTCTGAAGAAGTATAAAACGAAACGCGTCAGGCAAAGACAGACTGGCTGTCACATTTGTTGGAGAGATCAATGTTTTCATACCTGAAATAAAGCGTGATGCTAAACCACTGCTTCCCGAGTGCGTCTCACCCGGATGGGTAACCTGGAGCTTTCATGTGTATGTAGCCACCCTGCTACAGAGACTGCACCACCCCTGGTGGGGGCCACGAGGTAGGGAAATCACCGAGCCTTAATGTGGGGAAGCCGTGAAGGATTGAGGAAGCTACGCTCTCACCGAGGCTCATCCAGAGCTGTTTGAATTTTGGACAGTAATTGTGCAATCCATTAGAGGCGAGATATTTTGGCACTACATTACGCAGAAAGCCCTGTCTCATTCGAGCAGCCAATTATGGGCGGGCAATCTTTTAATTGGGTAAACTTGTCAAGCACGAACCAACTTCCGCCAGCCTCTGAAGAAGTATAAAACTAAACGCGTCAGGCAAAGACAGACTGGCTGTCACATTTATTGGAGAGAACAATGTTTCCATACCTGAAATAAAGCGTGATGCTAAACCACTGCTTCCCGAGTGCGTCTCACCCGGATGGGTAACCTGGAGCTTTCATGTGTATGTAGCCACCCTGCTACAGAGACTGCACCACCCCTGGTGGGGGCCACGAGGTAGGGAAATTAAAGAGCCTTAATGTGGGGAAGCCGTGAAGGATTGAGGAAACTACGCTCTCACCGAGGCTCATCCAGAGCTGTTTGAATTTTGGACAGTAATTGTGCAATCCATTAGAGGAGAGATATTTTGGCACTACATTACCCAGAAAGCCCTGTCTCGAGCAGCCAATTAAGGGCGGGCAATCTTTTAATTGGGTAAACGTGTCAAGCACGAACCAACTTCCGCCAGCCTCTGAAGAAGTATAAAACGAAACGCGTCAGGCAAAGACGGATTGGCTGTCACATTTATTGGAGAGAACAATGTTTCCATACCTGAAATAAAGCGTGATGCTAAACCACTGCTTCCCGAGTGCGTCTCACCCGGATGGGTAACCTGGAGCTTTCATGTGTATGTAGCCACCCTGCTACAGAGACTGCACCACCCCTGGTGGGGGCCACGAGGTAGGGAAATTACCGAGCCTTAATGTGGGGAAGCCGTGAAGGATTGAGGAAACTATGCTCTCACCGAGGCTCATCCAGAGCTGTTTGAATTTTGGAAAGTAATTGTGCAATCCATTAGAGGAGAGATATTTTGGCACTACATTACCCAGAAAGCCCTGTCTCGAGCAGCCAATTAAGGGCGGGCAATCTTTTAATTGGGTAAACGTGTCAAGCACGAACCAACTTCCGCCAGCCTCTGAAGAAGTATAAAACGAAACGCGTCAGGCAAAGACGGACTGGCTGTCACATTTCTTGGAGAGAACAATGTTTCCATACCTGAAATAAAGCGTGATGCTAAACCACTGCTTCCCGAGTGCGTCTCACCCGGATGGGTAACCTGGAGCTTTCATGTGTATGTAGCCACCCTGCTACAGAGACTGCACCACCCCTGGTGGGGGCCACGAGGTAGGGAAATCACCGAGCCTTAATGTGGGGAAGCCGTGAAGGATTGAAGAAACTACGCCCTCACCGAGGCTCATCCAGAGCTGTTTGAATTTTGGACAGTAATTGTGCAATCCATTAGAGGAGAGATATTTTGGCACTACATTACCCAGAAAGGCCTGTCTCATTCGAGCAGCCAATTAAGGGCGGGCAATCTTTTAATTGGGTAAACGTGTCAAGCACGAACCAACTTCCGCCAGCCTCTGAAGAAGTATAAAACTAAACGCCTCAGGCAAAGACAGACTGGCTGTCACATTTGTTGGAGAGATCAATGTTTTCATACCTGAAATAAAGCGTGATGCTAAACCACTGCTTCCCGAGTGCGTCTCACCCGGATGGGTAACCTGGAGCTTTCATGTGTATGTAGCCACCCTGCTACAGAGACTGCACCACCCCTGATGGGGACCACGAGGTAGGGAAATCACCGAGCCTTAATGTGGGGAAGCCGTGAAGGATTGAGGAAACTACGCTCTCACCGAGGCTCATCCAGAGCTGTTTGAATTTTGGACAGTAATTGTGCAATCCATTAGAGGCGAGATATTTTGGCACTACATTACCCAGAAAGCCCTGTCTCATTCGAGCAGCCAATTAAGGGCGGGCAATCTTTTAATTGGGTAAACGTGTTAAGCACGAACCAACTTCCGCCAGCCTCTGAAGAAGTATAAAACGAAACGCGTCAGGCAAAGACGGACTGGTTGTCACATTTATTGGAGAGAACAATGTTTCCATACCTGAAATAAAGCGTGATGCTAAACCACTGCTTCCTGAGTGCTTCTCACCCGTATGGGTAACCTGGAGCTTTCATGTGTATGTAGCCAGCCTGCTACAGAGACTGCACCACCCCTGGTGGGGGCCACGAGGTAGGGAAATCAATCACCAAGCCTTAATGTGGGGAAGCCGTGAGGGATTGAGGAAACTACGCTCTCACCGAGGCTCATCCAGAGCTGTTTGAATTTTGGACAGTAATTGTGCAATCCATTAGAGGAGAGATATTTTGGCACTACATTACCCAGAAAGCCCTGTCTCATTCGAGCAGCCAATTAAGGGCGGGCAATCTTTTAATTGGGTAAATGTGTCAAGCATGAACCAACTTCCGCCAGCCTCTGAAGAAGTATAAAACGAAACGCGTCAGGCAAAGACGGACTGACTGTCACATTTAATGGAGAGAACAATGTTTCCATACCTGAAATAAAGCGTGATGCTAAACCACTGCTTCCCGAGTGCGTCTCACCCGGAAGGGTAACCTGGAGCTTTCATGTGTATGTAGGCTCCCTGCTACAGAGACTGCACCACCACCGGTGGGGGCCACGAGGTAGGGAAATCACCGAGCCTTAATGTGGGGAAGCCGTGAAGGATTGAAGAAACTACGCCCTCACCGAGGCTCATCCAGAGCTGTTTGAATTTTGGACTGTCATTGTGCAATCCATTAGAGGCGAGATATTTTTGCACTACATTACCCAGAAAGCCCTGTCTCATTCGAGCAGCCAATTAAGGGCGGGCAATCTTTTAATTGGGTAAACGTGTTAAGCACGAACCAACTTCCGCCAGCCTCTGAAGAAGTATAAAACGAAACGCGTCAGGCAAAGACGGACTGGTTGTCACATTTATTGGAGAGAACAATGTTTCCATACCTGAAATAAAGCGTGATGCTAAACCACTGCTTCCCGAGTGCGTCTCACCCGGATGGGTAAGCTGGAGCTTTCATGTGTATGTAGCCACCCTGCTACAGAGACTGCACCACCCCTGGTGGGGGCCACGAGGTGGGGAAATCAATCACCAAGCCTTAATGTGGGGAAGCCGTGAAGGATTGAGGAAACTACGCTCTCACCGAGGCTCATCCAGAGCTGTTTGAATTTTGGACAGTAATTGTGCAATCCATTAGAGGCGAGATATTTTGGCACTACATTACCCAGAAAGCCCTGTCTCATTCGAGCAGCCAATTAAGGGCGGGCAATCTTTTAATTGGGTAAACGTGTCAAGCACGAACCAACTTCCGCCAGCCTCTGAAGAAGTATAAAACGAAACGCGTCAGGCAAAGACGGACTGGCTGTCACATTTATTGGAGAGAACAATGTTTCCATACCTGAAATGAAGCGTGATGCTAAACCACTGCTTCCCGAGTGCGTCTCACCCGGATGGGTAACCTGGAGCTTTCATGTGTATGTAGCCACCCTGCTACAGAGACTGCACCACCCCTGGTGGGGGCCACGAGGTAGGGAAATCACCGAGCCTTAATGTGGGGAAGCCGTGAAGAATTGAGGAAACTACGCTCTCACCGAGGCTCATCCAGAGCTGTTTGAACTTTGGACAGTAAGTGTGCAATCCATTAGAGGAGAGATATTTTGGCACTACATTACCCAGAAATCCCTGTCTCATTCGAGCAGCCAATTAAGGGCGGGCAAACTTTTAATTGGGTAAACGTGTCAAGCACGAACCAACTTCCGCCAGCCTCTGAAGAAGTATAAAACGAAACGCGTCAGGCAAAGACGGACTGGCTGTCACATTTATTGGAGAGAACAATGTTTCCATACCTGAAATAAAGCGTGATGCTAAACCACTGCTTCCCGAGTGCGTCTCACCCGGATGGGTAACCTGGAGCTTTCATGTGTATGTAGCCACCCTGCTACAGAGACTGCACCACCCCTGGTGGGGGCCACGAGGTAGGGAAATCACCGAGCCTTAATGTGGGGAAGCCGTGAAGGATTGAGGAAACTACGCTCTCACCGAGGCTCATCCAGAGCTGTTTGAATTTTGGACAGTAATTGTGCAATCCATTAGAGGAGAGATATTTTGGCACTACATTACGCAATAAGCCCTGTCTCATTCGAGCAGCCAATTAAGGGCGGGCAATCTTTTAATTGGGTAAACTTGTCAAGCACGAACCAACTTCCGCCAGCCTCTGAAGAAGTATAAAACGAAACGCGTCAGGCAAAGACGGACTGGCTGTCACATTTCTTGGAGAGAACAATGTTTCCATACCTGAAATAAAGCGTGATGCTAAACCACTGCTTCCCGAGTGCGTCTCACCCAGAAGGGTAACCTGGAGCTTTCATGTGTATGTAGCCACCCTGCTACAGAGACTGCACCACCCCTGGTGGGGGCCACGAGGTAGGGAAATCACCGAGCCTTAATGTGGGGAAGCCGTGAAGGATTGAAGAAACTACGCCCTCACCGAGGCTCATCCAGAGCTGTTTGAATTTTGGACTGTAATTGTGCAATCCATTAGAGGCGAGATATTTTGGCACTACATTACCCAGAAAGCCCTGTCTCATTCGAGCAGCCAATTAAGGGCGGGCAATCTTTTAATTGGGTAAACGTGTCAAGCACGAACCAACTTCCGCCAGCCTCTGAAGAAGTATAAAACGAAACGCATGAGGCAAAGACGGACTGGTTGTCACATTTATTGGAGAGAACAATGTTTCCATACCTGAAATAAAGCGTGATGCTAAACCACTGCTTCCCGAGTGCGTCTCACCCGGATGGGTAACCTGGAGCTTTCATGTGTATGTAGCCACCCTGCTACAGAGACTGCACCACCCCTGGTGGGGGCCACGAGGTGGGGAAATCAATCACCAAGCCTTAATGTGGGGAAGCCGTGAAGGATTGAGTAAACTACGCTCTCACCGAGGCTCATCCAGAGCTGTTTGAATTTTGGACAGTAATTGTGCAATCCATTAGAGGCGAGATATTTTGGCACTACATTACCCAGAAAGCCCTGTCTTATTCGAGCAGCCAATTAAGGGCGGGCAATCTTTTAATTGGGTAAACGTGTCAAGCACGAACCAACTTCCGCCAGCCTCTGAAGAAGTATAAAACGAAACGCGTCAGGCAAAGACAGACTGGCTGTCACATTTGTTGGAGAGATCAATGTTTTCATACCTGAAATAAAGCGTGATGCTAAACCACTGCTTCCCGAGTGCGTCTCACCCGGATGGGTAACCTGGAGCTTTCATGTGTATGTAGCCACCCTGCTACAGAGACTGCACCACCCCTGGTGGGGGCCACGAGGTAGGGAAATCACCGAGCCTTAATGTGGGGAAGCCGTGAAGGATTGAGGAAACTACGCTCTCACCGAGGCTCATCCAGAGCTGTTTGAATTTTGGACAGTAATTGTGCAATCCATTAGAGGAGAGATATTTTGGCACTACATTACCCAGAAAGCCCTGTCTCGAGCAGCCAATTAAGGGCGGGCAATCTTTTAATTGGGTAAACGTGTCAAGCACGAACCAACTTCCGCCAGCCTCTGAAGAAGTATAAAACGAAACGCGTCAGGCAAAGACGGATTGGCTGTCACATTTATTGGAGAGAACAATGTTTCCATACCTGAAATAAAGCGTGATGCTAAACCACTGCTTCCCGAGTGCGTCTCATCCGGATGGGTATCCTGGAGCTTTCATATGTATGTAGCCACCCTGCTACAGAGACTGCACCACCCCTGGTGGGGGCCACTAGGTAGGGAAATTACCGAGCCTTAATGTGGGGAAGCCGTGAAGGATTGAGGAAACTATGCTCTCACCGAGGCTCATCCAGAGCTGTTTGAATTTTGGAAAGTAATTGTGCAATCCATTAGAGGAGAGATATTTTGGCACTACATTACCCAGAAAGCCCTGTCTCATTCGAGCAGCCAATTAAGGGCGGGCAATCTTTTAATTGGGTAAACGTGTCAAGCACGAACCAACTTCCGACAGCCTCTGAAGAAGTATAAAACGAAACGCGTCAGGCAAAGACGGACTGGCTGTCACATTTCTTGGAGAGAACAATGTTTCCATACCTGAAATAAAGCGTGATGGTAAACCACTGCTTCCCGAGTGCGTCTCACCCGGATGGGTAACCTGGAGCTTTCATGTGTATGTAGCCACCCTGCTACAGAGACTGCACCACCCCTGGTGTGGGCCACGAGGTAGGGAAATCACCGAGCCTTAATGTGGGGAAGCCGTGAAGGATTGAGGAAGCTACGCTCTCACCGAGGCTCATCCAGAGCTGTTTGAATTTTGGACAGTAATTGTGCAATCCATTAGAGGCGAGATATTTTGGCACTACATTACGCAGAAAGCCCTGTCTCATTCGAGCAGCCAATTAAGGGCGGGCAATCTTTTAATTGGGTAAACTTGTCAAGCACGAACCAACTTCTGCCAGCCTCTGAAGAAGTATAAAACTAAACGCGTCAGGCAAAGACAGACTGGCTGTCACATTTATTGGAGAGAACAATGTTTCCATACCTGAAATAAAGCGTGATGCTAAACCACTGCTTCCCGTGTGCGTCTCACCCGGATGGGTAACCTGGAGCTTTCATGTGTAGGTAGCCACCCTGCTACAGAGACTGCACCACCCCTGGTGGTGGCCATGAGGTAGGAAAATCACCGAGCCTTGATGTGGGGAAGCCGTGAAGGATTGAGGAAACTACGCTCTCACCGAGGCTCATCCAGACCTGTTTGAATTTTGGACAGTAATTGCGCAATCCATTAGAGGCGAGATATTTTGGCACTACATTACCCAGAAAGCCCTGTCTCATTCGAGTAGCCAATTAAGGGCGGGCAATCTTTTAATTGGGCAAACGTGTCAAGCACGAACCAACTTTCGCCAGCCTCTGAAGAAGTATAAATCCAAACGCGTCAGGCAAAGACAGACTGGCTGTCACATTTATTGGAGAGAACAATGTTTCCATACCTGAAATAAAGCGTGATGCTAAACCACTGCTTCCCGAGTGCGTCTCACCCGGATGGGTAACCTGGAGCTTTCATGTGTATATAGCCACCCTGCTACAGAGACTGCACCACCCCTGGTGGGGGCCACGAGGTAGGGAAATTAAAGAGCCTTAATGTGGGGAAGCCGTGAAGGATTGAGGAAACTACGCTCTCACCGAGGCTCATCCAGAGCTGTTTGAATTTTGGACAGTAATTGTGCAATCCATTAGAGGAGAGATATTTTGGCACTACATTACCCAGAAAGCCCTGTCTCGAGCAGCCAATTAAGGGCGGGCAATCTTTTAATTGGGTAAACGTGTCAAGCACGAACCAACTTCCGCCAGCCTCTGAAGAAGTATAAAACGAAACGCGTCAGGCAAAGACGGATTGGCTGTCACATTTATTGGAGAGAACAATGTTTCCATACCTGAAATAAAGCGTGATGCCAAACCACTGCTTCCCGAGTGCGTCTCACCCGGATGGGTAACCTGGAGCTTTCATGTGTATGTAGCCACCCTGCTACAGAGACTGCACCACCCCTGGTGGGGGCCACGAGGTAGGGAAATTACCGAGCCTTAATGTGGGGAAGCCGTGAAGGATTGAGGAAACTATGCTCTCACCGAGGCTCATCCAGAGCTGTTTGAATTTTGGAAAGTAATTGTGCAATCCATTAGAGGAGAGATATTTTGGCACTACATTACCCAGAAAGCCCTGTCTCGAGCAGCCAATTAAGGGCGGGCAATCTTTTAATTGGGTAAACGTGTCAAGCACGAACCAACTTCCGCCAGCCTCTGAAGAAGTATAAAACGAAACGCGTCAGGCAAAGACGGACTGGCTGTCACATTTCTTGGAGAGAACAATGTTTCCATACCTGAAATAAAGCGTGATGCTAAACCACTGCTTCCCGAGTGCGTCTCACCCGGATGGGTAACCTGGAGCTTTCATGTGTATGTAGCCACCCTGCTACAGAGACTGCACCACCCCTGGTGGGGGCCACGAGGTAGGGAAATCACCGAGCCTTAATGTGGGGAAGCCGTGAAGGATTGAAGAAACTACGCCCTCACCGAGGCTCATCCAGAGCTGTTTGAATTTTGGACAGTAATTGTGCAATCCATTAGAGGAGAGATATTTTGGCACTACATTACCCAGAAAGCCCTGTCTCATTCGAGCAGCCAATTAAGGGCGGGCAATCTTTTAATTGGGTAAACGTGTCAAGCACGAACCAACTTCCGCCAGCCTCTGAAGAAGTATAAAACTAAACGCGTCAGGCAAAGACAGACTGGCTGTCACATTTGTTGGAGAGATCAATGTTTTCATACCTGAAATAAAGCGTGATGATAAACCACTGCTTCCCGAGTGCGTCTCACCCGGATGGGTAACCTGGAGCTTTCATGTGTAGGTAGCCACCCTGCTACAGAGACTGCACCACCCCTGGTGGTGGCCACGAGGTAGGAAAATCACCGAGCCTTAATGTGGGGAAGCCGTGAAGGATTGAGGAAACTACGCTCTCACCGAGGCTCATCCAGACCTGTTTGAATTTTGGACAGTAATTGCGCAATCCATTAGAGGCGAGATATTTTGGCACTACATTACCCAGAAAGCCCTGTCTCATTCGAGTAGCCAATTAAGGGCGGGCAATCTTTTAATTGGGCAAACGTGTCAAGCACGAACCAACTTCCGCCAGCCTCTGAAGAAGTATAAAACGAAACGCGTCAGGCAAAGACGGACTGGCTGTCACATTTCTTTGAGAGAACAATGTTTCCATACCTGAAATAAAGCGTGATGCTAAACCACTGCTTCCCGAGTGCGTCTCACCCGGATGGGTAACCTGGAGCTTTCATGTGTATGTAGCCACCCTGCTACAGAGACTGCACCACCCCTGATGGGGACCACGAGGTAGGGAAATCACCGAGCCTTAATGTGGGGAAGCCGTGAAGGATTGAGGAAACTACGCTCTCACCGAGGCTCATCCAGAGCTGTTTGAATTTTGGACAGTAATTGTGCAATCCATTAGAGGAGAGATATTTTGGCACTACATTACCCAGAAAGCCCTGTCTCGAGCAGCCAATTAAGGGCGGGCAATTTTTTAATTGGGTAAACGTGTCAAGCACGAACCAACTTCCGCCAGCCTCTGAAGAAGTATAAAACGAAACGCGTCAGGCAAAGACGGACTGGCTGTCACATTTCTTGGAGAGAACAATGTTTCCATACCTGAAGTAAAGTGTGATGCTAAACCACTGCTTCCCGAGTGCGTCTCACCCGGATGGGTAACCTGGAGCTTTCATGTGTATGTAGCCACCCTGCTACAGAGACTGCACCACTCCTTGTGGGGGCCACGAGGTAGGGAAATCACCGAGCCTTAATGTGGGGAAGCCGTGAAGGATTGAGGAAACTATGCCCTCACCGAGGCTCATCCAGAGCTGTTTGAATTTTGGACAGTAATTGTGCAATCGATTAGAGGAGAGAGATTTTGGCACTACATTACCCAGAAAGCCCTGTCTCATTCGAGCAGCCAATTAAGGGCGGGCAATCTTTTAATTGGGTAAATGTGTCAAGCACGAACCAAATTCCGCCAGCCTCTGAAGAAGTATAAAAACGAAACGCGTCAGGCAAAGACGGATTGGCTGTCACATTTATTGGAGAGAACAATGTTTCCATACCTGAAATAAAGCGTGATGCTAAACCACTGCTTCCCGAGTGCGTCTCACCCGGAAGGGTAACCTGGAGCTTTCATGTGTATGTAGCCACCCTGCTACAGAGACTGCACCACCCCTGGTGGGGGCCACGAGGTAGGGAAATTACCGAGCCTTAATGTGGGGAAGCCGTGAAGGATTGAGGAAACTATGCTCTCACCGAGGCTCATCCAGAGCTGTTTGAATTTTGGAAAGTAATTGTGCAATCCATTAGAGGAGAGATATTTTGGCACTACATTACCCAGAAAGCCCTGTCTCGTTCGAGCAGCCAATTAAGGGTGGGCAATCTTTTAATTGGGTAAACGTGTCAAGCACGAATAAACTTCCGCCAGCCTCTGAAGAATTATAAAACGAAACGCGTCAGGCAAAGACAGACTGGCTGTCACATTTATTGGAGAGAACAATGTTTCCATACCTGAAATGAAGCGTGATGCTAAACCACTGCTTCCCGAGTGCGTCTCACCCGGATGGGTAACCTGGAGCTTTCATGTGTATGTAGCCACCCTGCTACAGAGACTGCACCACCCTTGGTGGGGGCCACGAGGTAGGGAAATCACCGAGCCTTAATGTGGGGAAGCCGCGAAGGACTGAGGAAACTACACTCTCACCGAGGCTCATCCAGAGCTGTTTGAACTTTGGACAGTAATTGTGCAATCCATTAGAGGAGAGATATTTTGGCACTACATTACCCAGAAATCCCTGTCTCATTCGAGCAGCCAATTAAGGGCGGGCAAACTTTTAATTGGGTAAACGTGTCAAACACGAACCAACTTCCGCCAGCCTCTGAAGAAGTATAAAACGAAACGCGTCAGGCAAAGACGGACTGGCTGTCATATTTATTGGAGAGAAAAATGTTTCCATACCTGAAATAAAGCGTGATGCTAAACCACTGCTTCCCGAGTGCGTCTCACCCGGATGGGTAACCTGGAGCTTTCATGTGTATGTAGCCACCCTGCTACAGAGACTGCACCACCCCTGGTGGGGGCCACGAGGTAGGGAAATCACCGAGCCTTAATGTGGGGAAGCCGTGAAGGATTGAGGAAACTACGCTCTCAACGAGGCTCATCCAGAGCTGTTTGAATTTTGGACAGTAATTGTGCAATCCATTAGAGGAGAGATATTTTGGCACTACATTACCCAGAAAGCCCTGTCTCGTTCGAGCAGCCAATTAAGGGTGGGCAATCTTTTAATTGGGTAAATGTGTCAAGCATGAACCAACTTCCGCCAGCCTCTGAAGAAGTATAAAACGAAACGCGTCAGGCAAAGACGGACTGGCTGTCACATTTAATGGAGAGAACAATGTTTCCATACCTGAAATAAAGCGTGATGCTTAACCACTGCTTCCCGAGTGAGTCTCACCCGGATGGGTAACCTGGAGCTTTCATGTGTATGTAGCCACCCTGCTACAGAGACTACACCACCCCTGGTGGGGGCCACGAGGTAGGGAAATCACCGAGCCTTAATGTGGGGAAGCCGTGAAGGATTGAGGAAACTATGCTCTCACCGAGGCTCATCCAGAGCTGTTTGAACTTTGAACAGTAAGTGTGCAATCCATTAGAGGAGAGATATTTTGGCACTACATTACCCAGAAAGCCCTGTCTCGAGCAGCCAATTAAGGGCGGGCAATCTTTTAATTGGGTAAATGTGTCAAGCACGAACCAAATTCCGCCAGCCTCTGAAGAAGTATAAAACGAAACGCGTCAGGCAAAGACGGATTGGCTGTCACATTTATTGGAGAGAACAATGTTTCCATACCTGAAATAAAGCGTGATGCTAAACCACTGCTTCCCGAGTGCGTCTCACCCTGAAGGGTAACCTGGAGCTTTCATGTGTATGTAGCCACCCTGCTACAGAGACTGCACCACCCCTGGTGGGGGCCACGAGGTAGGGAAATTACCGAGCCTTAATGTGGGGAAGCCGTGAAGGATTGAGGAAACTATGCTCTCACCGAGGCTCATCCAGAGCTGTTTGAATTTTGGAAAGTAATTGTGCAATCCATTAGAGGAGAGATATTTTGGCACTACATTACCCAGAAAGCCCTGTCTCATTCGAGCAGCCAATTAAGGGCGGGCAATCTTTTAATTGGGTAAACGTGTCAAGCACGAATAAACTTCCGCCAGCCTCTGAAGAATTATAAAACGAAACGCGTCAGGCAAAGACAGACTGGCTGTCACATTTATTGGAGAGAACAATGTTTCCATACCTGAAATGAAGCGTGATGCTAAACCACTGCTTCCCGAGTGCGTCTCACCCGGATGGGTAACCTGGAGCTTTCATGTGTATGTAGCCACCCTGCTACAGAGACTGCACCACCCTTGGTGGGGGCCACGAGGTAGGGAAATCACCGAGCCTTAATGTGGGGAAGCCGTGAAGGACTGAGGAAACTACACTCTCACCGAGGCTCATCCAGAGCTGTTTGAACTTTGGACAGTAATTGTGCAATCCATTAGAGGAGAGATATTTTGGCACTACATTACCCAGAAATCCCTGTCTCATTCGAGCAGCCAATTAAGGGCGGGCAAACTTTTAATTGGGTAAACGTGTCAAACACAAACCAACTTCCGCCAGCCTCTGAAGAAGTATAAAACGAAACGCGTCAGGCAAAGACGGACTGGCTGTCATATTTATTGGAGAGAAAAATGTTTCCATACCTGAAATAAAGCGTGATGCTAAACCACTGCTTCCCGAGTGCGTCTCACCCGGATGGGTAACCTGGAGCTTTCATGTGTATGTAGCCACCCTGCTACAGAGACTGCACCACCCCTGGTGGGGGCCACGAGGTAGGGAAATCACCGAGCCTTAATGTGGGGAAGCCGTGAAGGATTGAGGAAACTACGCTCTCACCGAGGCTCATCCAGAGCTGTTTGAATTTTGGACAGTAATTGTGCAATCCATTAGAGGAGAGATATTTTGGCACTACATTACCCAGAAAGCCCTGTCTCGTTCGAGCAGCCAATTAAGGGCGGGCAATCTTTTAATTGGGTAAATGTGTCAAGCATGAACCAACTTCCGCCAGCCTCTGAAGAAGTATAAAACGAAACGCGTCAGGCAAAGACGGACTGGCTGTCACATTTAATGGAGAGAACAATGTTTCCATACCTGAAATAAAGCGTGATGCTTAACCACTGCTTCCCGAGTGAGTCTCACCCGGATGGGTAACCTGGAGCTTTCATGTGTATGTAGCCACCCTGCTACAGAGACTACACCACCCCTGGTGGGGGCCACGAGGTAGGGAAATCACCGAGCCTTAATGTGGGGAAGCCGTGAAGGATTGAGGAAACTATGCTCTCACCGAGGCTCATCCAGAGCTGTTTGAACTTTGAACAGTAAGTGTGCAATCCATTAGAGGAGAGATATTTTGGCACTACATTACCCAGAAAGCCCTGTCTCGAGCAGCCAATTAAGGGCGGGCAATCTTTTAATTGGGTAAACGTGTCAAGCACGAACCAACTTCCGCCAGCCTCTGAAGAAGTATAAACGAAACGCGTCAGGCAAAGACGGACTGGCTGTCACATTTCTTGGAGAGAACAATGTTTCCATACCTGAAATAAAGCGTGATGCTAAACCACTGCTTCCCGAGTGCGTCTCACCCGGAAGGGTAACCTGGAGCCTTCATGTGTATGTAGCCACCCTGCTACAGAGCCTGCACCACCCCTGGTGGGGGCCACGAGGTAGGGAAATCACCGAGCCTTAATGTGGGGAAGCCGTGAAGGATTGAAGAAACTACGCCCTCACCGAGGCTCATCCAGAGCTGTTTGAATTTTGGACTGTAATTGTGCAATCCATTAGAGGCGAGATATTTTGGCACTACATTACCCAGAAAGCCCTGTCTCATTCGAGCAGCCAATTAAGGGCGGGCAAACTTTTAATTGGGTAAACGTGTCAAGCACGAACCAACTTCCGCCAGCCTCTGAAGAAGTATAAAACGAAACGCATGAGGCAAAGACGGACTGGTTGTCACATTTATTGGAGAGAACAATGTTTCCATACCTGAAATAAAGCGTGATGCTAAACCACTGCTTCCCGAGTGCGTCTCACCCGGATGGGTAACCTGGAGCTTTCATGTGTATGTAGCCACCCTGCTACAGAGACTGCACCACCCCTGGTGGGGGCCACGAGGTGGGGAAATCAATCACCAAGCCTTAATGTGGGGAAGCCGTGAAGGATTGAGGAAACTACGCTCTCACCGAGGCTCATCCAGAGCTGTTTGAATTTTGGACAGTAATTGTGCAATCCATTAGAGGCGAGATATTTTGGCACTACATTACCCAGAAAGCCCTGTCTTATTCGAGCAGCCAATTAAGGGCGGGCAATCTTTTAATTGGGTAAACGTGTCAAGCACGAACCAACTTCCGCCAGCCTCTGAAGAAGTATAAAACGAAACGCGTCAGGCAAAGACGGACTGGCTGTCACATTTATTGGAGAGAACAATGTTTCCATACCTGAAATGAAGCGTGATGCTAAACCACTGCTTCCCGAGTGCGTCTCACCCGGATGGGTAACCTGGAGCTTTCATGTGTATGTAGCCACCCTGCTACAGAGACTGCACCACCCCTGGTGGGGGCCACGAGGTAGGGAAATCACCAAGCCTTAATGTGGGGAAGCCGTGAAGGATTGAGGAAACTATGCTCTCACCGAGGCTCATCCAGAGCTGTTTGAACTTTGGACAGTAATTGTGCAATCCATTAGAGGAGAGATATTTTGGCACTACATTAGCCAGAAATCCCTGTCTCATTCGAGCAGCCAATTAAGGGCGGGCAAACTTTTAATTGGGTAAACGGGTCAAGCACGAACCAACTTCCGCCAGCCTCTGAAGAAGTATAAAACGAAACGCGTCAGGCAAAGACGGACTGGCTGTCACATTTATTGGAGAGAACAATGTTTCCATACCTGAAATAAAGCGTGATGGTAAACCACTGCTTCCCGAGTGCGTCTCACCCGGATGGGTAACCTGGAGCTTTCATGTGTATGTAGCCACCCTGCTACAGAGACTGCACCACCCCTGGTGGGGGCCACGAGGTAGGGAAATCACCGAGCCTTAATGTGGGGAAGCCGTGAAGGATTGAGGAAACTACGCTCTCACCGAGGCTCATCCAGAGCTGTTTGAATTTTGGACAGTAATTGTGCAATCCATTAGAGGAGAGATATTTTGGCACTACATTACGCAATAAGCCCTGTCTCATTCGAGCAGCCAAATAAGGGCGGGCAATCTTTTAATTGGGTAAACTTGTCAAGCACGAACCAACTTCCGCCAGCCTCTGAAGAAGTATAAAACTAAACGCGTCAGGCAAAGACAGACTGGCTGTCACATTTATTGGAGAGAACAATGTTTCCATGCCTGAAATAAAGCGTGATGCTAAACCACTGCTTCCCGAGTGCGTCTCACCCGGATGGGTAACCTGGAGCTTTCATGCGTATGTAGCCACCCTGCTACAGAGACTGCACCACCCCTGGTGGGGGCCACGAGGTAGGGAAATTACCGAGCCTTAATGTGGGGAAGCCGTGAAGGATTGAGGAAACTACGCTCTCACCGAGGCTCATCCAGAGCTGTTTGAATTTTGGACAGTAATTGTGCAATCCATTAGAGGAGAGATATTTTGGCACTACATTACCCAGAAAGCCCTGTCTCATTCGAGTAGCCAATTAAGGGCGGGCAATCTTTTAATTGGGCAAACGTGTCAAGCACGAACCAACTTTCGCCAGCCTCTGAAGAAGTATAAATCCAAACGCGTCAGGCAAAGACGGACTGGCTGTCACATTTATTGGAGAGAACAATGTTTCCATACCTGAAATAAAGCGTGATGCTAAACCACTGCTTCCCGAGTGCGTCTCACCCGGATGGGTAACCTGGAGCTTTCATGTGTATGTAGCCACCCTGCTACAGAGACTGCACCACCCCTGGTGGGGGCCACGAGGTAGGGAAATTAAAGAGCCTTAATGTGGGGAAGCCGTGAAGGATTGAGGAAACTACGCTCTCACCGAGGCTCATCCAGAGCTGTTTGAATTTTGGACAGTAATTGTGCAATCCATTAGAGGAGAGATATTTTGGCACTACATTACCCAGAAAGCCCTGTCTCGAGCAGCCAATTAAGGGCGGGCAATCTTTTAATTGGGTAAACGTGTCAAGCACGAACCAACTTCCGCCAGCCTCTGAAGAAGTATAAAACGAAACGCGTCAGGCAAAGACGGATTGGCTGTCACATTTATTGGAGAGAACAATGTTTCCATACCTGAAATAAAGCGTGATGCTAAACCACTGCTTCCCGAGTGCGTCTCACCCGGATGGGTAACCTGGAGCTTTCATGTGTATGTAGCCACCCTGCTACAGAGACTGCACCACCCCTGGTGGGGGCCACGAGGTAGGGAAATTACCGAGCCTTAATGTGGGGAAGCCGTGAAGGATTGAGGAAACTATGCTCTCACCGAGGCTCATCCAGAGCTGTTTGAATTTTGGAAAGTAATTGTGCAATCCATTAGAGGAGAGATATTTTGGCACTACATTACCCAGAAAGCCCTGTCTCGAGCAGCCAATTAAGGGCGGGCAATCTTTTAATTGGGTAAACGTGTCAAGCACGAACCAACTTCCGCCAGCCTCTGAAGAAGTATAAAACGAAACGCGTCAGGCAAAGACGGACTGGCTGTCACATTTCTTGGAGAGAACAATGTTTCCATACCTGAAATAAAGCGTGATGCTAAACCACTGCTTCCCGAGTGCGTCTCACCCGGATGGGTAACCTGGAGCTTTCATGTGTATGTAGCCACCCTGCTACAGAGACTGCACCACCCCTGGTGGGGGCCACGAGGTAGGGAAATCACCGAGCCTTAATGTGGGGAAGCCGTGAAGGATTGAAGAAACTACGCCCTCACCGAGGCTCATCCAGAGCTGTTTGAATTTTGGACAGTAATTGTGCAATCCATTAGAGGAGAGATATTTTGGCACTACATTACCCAGAAAGCCCTGTCTCATTCGAGCAGCCAATTAAGGGCGGGCAATCTTTTAATTGGGTAAACGTGTCAAGCACGAACCAACTTCCGCCAGCCTCTGAAGAAGTATAAAACTAAACGCCTCAGGCAAAGACAGACTGGCTGTCACATTTGTTGGAGAGATCAATGTTTTCATACCTGAAATAAAGCGTGATGCTAAACCACTGCTTCCCGAGTGCGTCTCACCCGGATGGGTAACCTGGAGCTTTCATGTGTATGTAGCCACCCTGCTACAGAGACTGCACCACCCCTGATGGGGACCACGAGGTAGGGAAATCACCGAGCCTTAATGTGGGGAAGCCGTGAAGGATTGAGGAAACTACGCTCTCACCGAGGCTCATCCAGAGCTGTTTGAATTTTGGACAGTAATTGTGCAATCCATTAGAGGCGAGATATTTTGGCACTACATTACCCAAAAAAAGCCCTGTCTCATTCGAGCAGCCAATTAAGGGCGGGCAATCTTTGAATTGGGTAAACGTGTTAAGCACGAACCAACTTCCGCCAGCCTCTGAAGAAGTATAAAACGAAACGCGTCAGGCAAAGACGGACTGGTTGTCACATTTATTGGAGAGAACAATGTTTCCATACCTGAAATAAAGCGTGATGCTAAACCACTGCTTCCTGAGTGCTTCTCACCCGTATGGGTAACCTGGAGCTTTCATGTGTATGTAGCCACCCTGCTACAGAGACTGCACCACCCCTGGTGGGGGCCACGAGGTAGGGAAATCAATCACCAAGCCTTAATGTGGGGAAGCCGTGAGGGATTGAGGAAACTACGCTCTCACCGAGGCTCATCCAGAGCTGTTTGAATTTTGGACAGTAATTGTGCAATCCATTAGAGGAGAGATATTTTGGCACTACATTACCCAGAAAGCCCTGTCTCATTCGAGCAGCCAATTAAGGGCGGGCAATCTTTTAATTGGGTAAATGTGTCAAGCATGAACCAACTTCCGCCAGCCTCTGAAGAAGTATAAAACGAAACGCGTCAGGCAAAGACGGACTGACTGTCACATTTAATGGAGAGAACAATGTTTCCATACCTGAAATAAAGCGTGATGCTAAACCACTGCTTCCCGAGTGCGTCTCACCCGGAAGGGTAACCTGGAGCTTTCATGTGTATGTAGGCTCCCTGCTACAGAGACTGCACCACCCCTGGTGGGGGCCACGAGGTAGGGAAATCACCGAGCCTTAATGTGGGGAAGCCGTGAAGGATTGAAGAAACTACGCCCTCACCGAGGCTCATCCAGAGCTGTTTGAATTTTGGACTGTCATTGTGCAATCCATTAGAGGCGAGATATTTTGGCACTACATTACCCAGAAAGCCCTGTCTCATTCGAGCAGCCAATTAAGGGCGGGCAATCTTTTAATTGGGTAAACGTGTTAAGCACGAACCAACTTCCGCCAGCCTCTGAAGAAGTATAAAACGAAACGCGTCAGGCAAAGACGGACTGGTTGTCACATTTATTGGAGAGAACAATGTTTCCATACCTGAAATAAAGCGTGATGCTAAACCACTGCTTCCCGAGTGCGTCTCACCCGGATGGGTAAGCTGGAGCTTTCATGTGTATGTAGCCACCCTGCTACAGAGACTGCACCACCCCTGGTGGGGGCCACGAGGTGGGGAAATCAATCACCAAGCCTTAATGTGGGGAAGCCGTGAAGGATTGAGGAAACTACGCTCTCACCGAGGCTCATCCAGAGCTGTTTGAATTTTGGACAGTAATTGTGCAATCCATTAGAGGCGAGATATTTTGGCACTACATTACCCAGAAAGCCCTGTCTCATTCGAGCAGCCAATTAAGGGCGGGCAATCTTTTAATTGGGTAAACGTGTCAAGCACGAACCAACTTCCGCCAGCCTCTGAAGAAGTATAAAACGAAACGCATCAGGCAAAGACGGACTGGCTGTCACATTTATTGGAGAGAACAATGTTTCCATACCTGAAATGAAGCGTGATGCTAAACCACTGCTTCCCGAGTGCGTCTCACCCGGATGGGTAACCTGGCGCTTTCATGTGTATGTAGCCACCCTGCTACAGAGACTGCACCACCCCTGGTGGGGGCCACGAGGTAGGGAAATCACCGAGCCTTAATGTGGGGAAGCCGTGAAGAATTGAGGAAACTACGCTCTCACCGAGGCTCATCCAGAGCTGTTTGAACTTTGGACAGTAAGTGTGCAATCCATTAGAGGAGAGATATTTTGGCACTACATTACCCAGAAATCCCTGTCTCATTCGAGCAGCCAATTAAGGGCGGGCAAACTTTTAATTGGGTAAACGTGTCAAGCACGAACCAACTTCCGCCAGCCTCTGAAGAAGTATAAAACGAAACGCGTCAGGCAAAGACGGACTGGCTGTCACATTTATTGGAGAGAACAATGTTTCCATACCTGAAATAAAGCGTGATGCTAAACCACTGCTTCCCGAGTGCGTCTCACCCGGATGGGTAACCTGGAGCTTTCATGTGTATGTAGCCACCCTGCTACAGAGACTGCACCACCCCTGGTGGGGGCCACGAGGTAGGGAAATCACCGAGCCTTAATGTGGGGAAGCCGTGAAGGATTGAGGAAACTACGCTCTCACCGAGGCTCATCCAGAGCTGTTTGAATTTTGGACAGTAATTGTGCAATCCATTAGAGGAGAGATATTTTGGCACTACATTACGCAATAAGCCCTGTCTCATTCGAGCAGCCAATTAAGGGCGGGCAATCTTTTAATTGGGTAAACTTGTCAAGCACGAACCAACTTCCGCCAGCCTCTGAAGAAGTATAAAACGAAACGCGTCAGGCAAAGACAGACTGGCTGTCACATTTATTGGAGAGAACAATGTTTCCATGCCTGAAATAAAGCTTGATGCTAAACCACTGCTTCCCGAGTGCGTCTCACCCGGATGGGTAACCTGGAGCTTTCATGTGTATGTAGCCACCCTGCTACAGAGACTGCACCACCCCTGGTGGGGGCCACTAGGTAGGGAAATTACCGAGCCTTAATGTGGGGAAGCCGTGAAGGATTGAGGAAACTATGCTCTCACCGAGGCTCATCCAGAGCTGTTTGAATTTTGGAAAGTAATTGTGCAATCCATTAGAGGAGAGATATTTTGGCACTACATTACCCAGAAAGCCCTGTCTCATTCGAGCAGCCAATTAAGGGCGGGCAATCTTTTAATTGGGTAAACGTGTCAAGCACGAACCAACTTCCGCCAGCCTCTGAAGAAGTATAAAACGAAACGCGTCAGGCAAAGACAGACTGGCTGTCACATTTCTTGGAGAGAACAATGTTTCCATACCTGAAATAAAGCGTGATGCTAAACCACTGCTTCCCGAGTGCGTCTCACCCAGAAGGGTAACCTGGAGCTTTCATGTGTATGTAGCCACCCTGCTACAGAGACTGCACCACCCCTGGTGGGGGCCACGAGGTAGGGAAATCACCGAGCCTTAATGTGGGGAAGCCGTGAAGGATTGAAGAAACTACGCCCTCACCGAGGCTCATCCAGAGCTGTTTGAATTTTGGACTGTAATTGTGCAATCCATTAGAGGCGAGATATTTTGGCACTACATTACCCAGAAAGCCCTGTCTCATTCGAGCAGCCAATTAAGGGCGGGCAATCTTTTAATTGGGTAAACGTGTCAAGCACGAACCAACTTCCGCCAGCCTCTGAAGAAGTATAAAACGAAACGCGTCAGGCAAAGACAGACTGGCTGTCACATTTGTTGGAGAGATCAATGTTTTCATACCTGAAATAAAGCGTGATGCTAAACCACTGCTTCCCGAGTGCGTCTCACCCGGATGGGTAACCTGGAGCTTTCATGTGTATGTAGCCACCCTGCTACAGAGACTGCACCACCCCTGGTGGGGGCCACGAGGTAGGGAAATCACCGAGCCTTAATGTGGGGAAGCCGTGAAGGATTGAGGAAACTACGCTCTCACCGAGGCTCATCCAGAGCTGTTTGAATTTTGGACAGTAATTGTGCAATCCATTAGAGGAGAGATATTTTGGCACTACATTACCCAGAAAGCCCTGTCTCGAGCAGCCAATTAAGGGCGGGCAATCTTTTAATTGGGTAAACGTGTCAAGCACGAACCAACTTCCGCCAGCCTCTGAAGAAGTATAAAACGAAACGCGTCAGGCAAAGACGGATTGGCTGTCACATTTATTGGAGAGAACAATGTTTCCATACCTGAAATAAAGCGTGATGCTAAACCACTGCTTCCCGAGTGCGTCTCACCCGGATGGGTATCCTGGAGCTTTCATGTGTATGTAGCCACCCTGCTACAGAGACTGCACCACCCCTGGTGGGGGCCACTAGGTAGGGAAATTACCGAGCCTTAATGTGGGGAAGCCGTGAAGGATTGAGGAAACTATGCTCTCACCGAGGCTCATCCAGAGCTGTTTGAATTTTGGAAAGTAATTGTGCAATCCATTAGAGGAGAGATATTTTGGCACTACATTACCCAGAAAGCCCTGTCTCATTCGAGCAGCCAATTAAGGGCGGGCAATCTTTTAATTGGGTAAACGTGTCAAGCACGAACCAACTTCCGACAGCCTCTGAAGAAGTATAAAACGAAACGCGTCAGGCAAAGACGGACTGGCTGTCACATTTCTTGGAGAGAACAATGTTTCCATACCTGAAATAAAGCGTGATGCTAAACCACTGCTTCCCGAGTGCGTCTCACCCGGATGGGTAACCTGGAGCTTTCATGTGTATGTAGCCACCCTGCTACAGAGACTGCACCACCCCTGGTGGGGGCCACGAGGTAGGGAAATCACCGAGCCTTAATGTGGGGAAGCCGTGAAGGATTGAGGAAGCTACGCTCTCACCGAGGCTCATCCAGAGCTGTTTGAATTTTGGACAGTAATTGTGCAATCCATTAGAGGCGAGATATTTTGGCACTACATTACGCAGAAAGCCCTGTCTCATTCGAGCAGCCAATTAAGGGCGGGCAATCTTTTAATTGGGTAAACTTGTCAAGCACGAACCAACTTCCGCCAGCCTCTGAAGAAGTATAAAACTAAACGCGTCAGGCAAAGACAGACTGGCTGTCACATTTATTGGAGAGAACAATGTTTCCATACCTGAAATAAAGCGTGATGCTAAACCACTGCTTCCCGAGTGCGTCTCACCCGGATGGGTAACCTGGAGCTTTCATGTGTATGTAGCCACCCTGCTACAGAGACTGCACCACCCCTGGTGGGGGCCACGAGGTAGGGAAATCACCGAGCCTTAATGTGGGGAAGCCGTGAAGGATTGAAGAAACTATGCCCTCACCGAGGCTCATCCAGAGCTGTTTGAATTTTGGACAGTAATTGTGCAATCCATTAGAGGAGAGATATTTTGGCACTACATTACCCAGAAAGCCCTGTCTCATTCGAGCAGCCAATTAAGGGCGGGCAATCTTTTAATTGGGTAAACGTGTCAAGCACGAACCAACTTCCGCCAGCCTCTGAAGAAGTATAAAACTAAACGCGTCAGGCAAAGACAGACTGGCTGTCACATTTGTTGGAGAGATCAATGTTTTCATACCTGAAATAAAGCGTGATGATAAACCACTGCTTCCCGAGTGCGTCTCACCCGGATGGGTAACCTGGAGCTTTCATGTGTAGGTAGCCACCCTGCTACAGAGACTGCACCACCCCTGGTGGTGGCCACGAGGTAGGAAAATCACCGAGCCTTGATGTGGGGAAGCCGTGAAGGATTGAGGAAACTACGCTCTCACCGAGGCTCATCCAGACCTGTTTGAATTTTGGACAGTAATTGCGCAATCCATTAGAGGCGAGATATTTTGGCACTACATTACCCAGAAAGCCCTGTCTCATTCGAGTAGCCAATTAAGGGCGGGCAATCTTTTAATTGGGCAAACGTGTCAAGCACGAACCAACTTTCGCCAGCCTCTGAAGAAGTATAAATCCAAACGCGTCAGGCAAAGACAGACTGGCTGTCACATTTATTGGAGAGAACAATGTTTCCATACCTGAAATAAAGCGTGATGCTAAACCACTGCTTCCCGAGTGCGTCTCACCCGGATGGGTAACCTGGAGCTTTCATGTGTATATAGCCACCCTGCTACAGAGACTGCACCACCCCTGGTGGGGGCCACGAGGTAGGGAAATTAAAGAGCCTTAATGTGGGGAAGCCGTGAAGGATTGAGGAAACTACGCTCTCACCGAGGCTCATCCAGAGCTGTTTGAATTTTGGACAGTAATTGTGCAATCCATTAGAGGAGAGATATTTTGGCACTACATTACCCAGAAAGCCCTGTCTCGAGCAGCCAATTAAGGGCGGGCAATCTTTTAATTGGGTAAACGTGTCAAGCACGAACCAACTTCCGCCAGCCTCTGAAGAAGTATAAAACGAAACGCGTCAGGCAAAGACGGATTGGCTGTCACATTTATTGGAGAGAACAATGTTTCCATACCTGAAATAAAGCGTGATGCCAAACCACTGCTTCCCGAGTGCGTCTCACCCGGATGGGTAACCTGGAGCTTTCATGTGTATGTAGCCACCCTGCTACAGAGACTGCACCACCCCTGGTGGGGGCCACGAGGTAGGGAAATTACCGAGCCTTAATGTGGGGAAGCCGTGAAGGATTGAGGAAACTATGCTCTCACCGAGGCTCATCCAGAGCTGTTTGAATTTTGGAAAGTAATTGTGCAATCCATTAGAGGAGAGATATTTTGGCACTACATTACCCAGAAAGCCCTGTCTCGAGCAGCCAATTAAGGGCGGGCAATCTTTTAATTGGGTAAACGTGTCAAGCACGAACCAACTTCCGCCAGCCTCTGAAGAAGTATAAAACGAAACGCGTCAGGCAAAGACGGACTGGCTGTCACATTTCTTGGAGAGAACAATGTTTCCATACCTGAAATAAAGCGTGATGCTAAACCACTGCTTCCCGAGTGCGTCTCACCCGGATGGGTAACCTGGAGCTTTCATGTGTATGTAGCCACCCTGCTACAGAGACTGCACCACCCCTGGTGGGGGCCACGAGGTAGAGAAATCACCGAGCCTTAATGTGGGGAAGCCGTGAAGGATTGAAGAAACTATGCCCTCACCGAGGCTCATCCAGAGCTGTTTGAATTTTGGACAGTAATTGTGCAATCCATTAGAGGAGAGATATTTTGGCACTACATTACCCAGAAAGCCCTGTCTCATTCGAGCAGCCAATTAAGGGCGGGCAATCTTTTAATTGGGTAAACGTGTCAAGCACGAACCAACTTCCGCCAGCCTCTGAAGAAGTATAAAACTAAACGCGTCAGGCAAAGACAGACTGGCTGTCACATTTGTTGGAGAGATCAATGTTTTCATACCTGAAATAAAGCGTGATGATAAACCACTGCTTCCCGAGTGCGTCTCACCCGGATGGGTAACCTGGAGCTTTCATGTGTAGGTAGCCACCCTGCTACAGAGACTGCACCACCCCTGGTGGTGGCCACGAGGTAGGAAAATCACCGAGCCTTAATGTGGGGAAGCCGTGAAGGATTGAGGAAACTACGCTCTCACCGAGGCTCATCCAGACCTGTTTGAATTTTGGACAGTAATTGCGCAATCCATTAGAGGCGAGATATTTTGGCACTACATTACCCAGAAAGCCCTGTCTCATTCGAGTAGCCAATTAAGGGCGGGCAATCTTTTAATTGGGCAAACGTGTCAAGCACGAACCAACTTCCGCCAGCCTCTGAAGAAGTATAAAACGAAACGCGTCAGGCAAAGACGGACTGGCTGTCACATTTCTTTGAGAGAACAATGTTTCCATACCTGAAATAAAGCGTGATGCTAAACCACTGCTTCCCGAGTGCGTCTCACCCGGATGGGTAACCTGGAGCTTTCATGTGTATGTAGCCACCCTGCTACAGAGACTGCACCACCCCTGATGGGGACCACGAGGTAGGGAAATCACCGAGCCTTAATGTGGGGAAGCCGTGAAGGATTGAGGAAAGTACGCTCTCACCGAGGCTCATCCAGAGCTGTTTGAATTTTGGACAGTAATTGTGCAATCCATTAGAGGCGAGATATTTTGGCACTACATTACCCAGAAAGCCCTGTCTCATTCGAGCAGCCAATTAAGGGCGGGCAATCTTTTAATTGGGTAAACGTGTTAAGCACGAACCAACTTCCGCCAGCCTCTGAAGAAGTATAAAACGAAACGCGTCAGGCAAAGACGGACTGGTTGTCACATTTATTGGAGAGAACAATGTTTCCATACCTGAAATAAAGCGTGATGCTAAACCACTGCTTCCCGAGTGCTTCTCACCCGTATGGGTAACCTGGAGCTTTCATGTGTATTTAGCCACCCTGCTACAGAGACTGCACCACCCCTGGTGGGGGCCACGAGGTAGGGAAATCAATCACCAAGCCTTAATGTGGGGAAGCCGTGAGGGATTGAGGAAACTACGCTCTCACCGAGGCTCATCCAGAGCTGTTTGAATTTTGGACAGTAATTGTGCAATCCATTAGAGGAGAGATATTTTGGCACTACATTACCCAGAAAGCCCTGTCTCATTCGAGCAGCCAATTAAGGGCGGGAAATCTTTTAATTGGGTAAATGTGTCAAGCATGAACCAACTTCCGCCAGCCTCTGAAGAAGTATAAAACGAAACGCGTCAGGCAAAGACGGACTGGCTGTCACATTTAATGGAGAGAACAATGTTTCCATACCTGAAATAAAGCGTGATGCTAAACCACTGCTTACCGAGTGCGTCTCACCCGGAAGGGTAACCTGGAGCTTTCATGTGTATGTAGGCTCCCTGCTACAGAGACTGCACCACCCCTGGTGGGGGCCACGAGGTAGGGAAATCACCGAGCCTTAATGTGGGGAAGCCGTGAAGGATTGAAGAAACTACGCCCTCACCGAGGCTCATCCAGAGCTGTTTGAATTTTGGACTGTCATTGTGCAATCCATTAGAGGCGAGATATTTTGGCACTACATTACCCAGAAAGCCCTGTCTCATTCGAGCAGCCAATTAAGGGCGGGCAATCTTTTAATTGGGTAAACGTGTTAAGCACGAACCAACTTCCGCCAGCCTCTGAAGAAGTATAAAACGAAACGCGTCAGGCAAAGACGGACTGGTTGTCACATTTATTGGAGAGAACAATGTTTCCATACCTGAAATAAAGCGTGATGCTAAACCATTGCTTCCCGAGTGCGTCTCACCCGGATGGGTAAGCTGGAGCTTTCATGTGTATGTAGCCACCCTGCTACAGAGACTGCACCACCCCTGGTGGGGGCCACGAGGTGGGGAAATCAATCACCAAGCCTTAATGTGGGGAAGCCGTGAAGGATTGAGGAAACTACGCTCTCACCGAGGCTCATCCAGAGCTGTTTGAATTTTGGACAGTAATTGTGCAATCCATTAGAGGCGAGATATTTTGGCACTACATTACCCAGAAAGCCCTGTCTCATTCGAGCAGCCAATTAAGGGCGGGCAATCTTTTAATTGGGTAAACGTGTCAAGCACGAACCAACTTCCGCCAGCCTCTGAAGAAGTATAAAACGAAACGCGTCAGGCAAAGACGGACTGGCTGTCACATTTATTGGAGAGAACAATGTTTCCATACCTGAAATGAAGCGTGATGCTAAACCACTGCTTCCCGAGTGCGTCTCACCCGGATGGGTAACCTGGAGCTTTCATGTGTATGTAGCCACCCTGCTACAGAGACTGCACCACCCCTGGTGGGGGCCACGAGGTAGGGAAATCACCGAGCCTTAATGTGGGGAAGCCGTGAAGGATTGAGGAAACTACGCTCTCACCGAGGCTCATCCAGAGCTGTTTGAACTTTGGACAGTAAGTGTGCAATCCATTAGAGGAGAGATATTTTGGCACTACATTACCCAGAAATCCCTGTCTCATTCGAGCAGCCAATTAAGGGCGGGCAAACTTTTAATTGGGTAAACGTGTCAAGCACGAACCAACTTCCGCCAGCCTCTGAAGAAGTATAAAACGAAACGCGTCAGGCAAAGACGGACTGGCTGTCACATTTATTGGAGAGAACTATGTTTCCATACCTGAAATAAAGCGTGATGCTAAACCACTGCTTCCCGAGTGCGTCTCACCCGGATGGGTAACCTGGAGCTTTCATGTGTATGTAGCCACCCTGCTACAGAGACTGCACCACCCCTGGTGGGGGCCACGAGGTAGGGAAATCACCGAGCCTTAATGTGGGGAAGCCGTGAAGGATTGAGGAAACTACGCTCTCACCGAGGCTCATCCAGAGCTGTTTGAATTTTGGACAGTAATTGTGCAATCCATTAGAGGAGAGATATTTTGGCACTACATTACGCAGAAAGCCCTGTCTCATTCGAGCAGCCAATTAAGGGCGGGCAATCTTTTAATTGGGTAAACTTGTCAAGCACGAACCAACTTCCGCCAGCCTCTGAAGAAGTATAAAACTAAACGCGTCAGGCAAAGACAGACTGGCTGTCACATTTATTGGAGAGAACAATGTTTCCATGCCTGAAATAAAGCGTGATGCTAAACCACTGCTTCCCGAGTGCGTCTCACCCGAATGGGTAACCTGGAGCTTTCATGTGTATGTAGCCACCCTGCTACAGAGACTGCACCACCCCTGGTGGGGGCCACGAGGTAGGGAAATTACCGAGCCTTAATGTGGGGAAGCCGTGAAGGATTGAGGAAACTACGCTCTCACCGAGGCTCATCCAGAGCTGTTTGAATTTTGGACAGTAATTGTGCAATCCATTAGAGGAGAGATATTTTGGCACTACATTACCCAGAAAGCCCTGTCTCGAGCAGCCAATTAAGGGCGGGCAATCTTTTAATTGGGTAAACGTGTCAAGCACGAACCAACTTCCGCCAGCCTCTGAAGAAGTATAAAACGAAACGCGTCAGGCAAAGACGGATTGGCTGTCACATTTATTGGAGAGAACAATGTTTCCATACCTGAAATAAAGCGTGATGCTAAACCACTGCTTCCCGAGTGCGTCTCACCCGGATGGGTAACCTGGAGCTTTCATGTGTATGTAGCCACCCTGCTACAGAGACTGCACCACCCCTGGTGGGGGCCACTAGGTAGGGAAATTACTGAGCCTTAATGTGGGGAAGCCGTGAAGGATTGAGGAAACTATGCTCTCACCGAGGCTCATCCAGAGCTGTTTGAATTTTGGAAAGTAATTGTGCAATCCATTAGAGGAGAGATATTTTGGCACTACATTACCCAGAAAGCCCTGTCTCATTCGAGCAGCCAATTAAGGGCGGGCAATCTTTTAATTGGGTAAACGTGTCAAGCACGAACCACCTTCCGCCAGCCTCTGAAGAAGTATAAAACGAAACGCGTCAGGCAAAGACGGACTGGCTGTCACATTTCTTGGAGAGAACAATGTTTCCATACCTGAAATAAAGCGTGATGCTAAACCACTGCTTCCCGAGTGCGTCTCACCCGGAAGGGTAACCTGGAGCTTTCATGTGTATGTAGCCACCCTGCTACAGAGACTGCACCACCCCTGGTGGGGGCCACGAGGTAGGGAAATCACCGAGCCTTAATGTTGGGAAGCCGTGAAGGATTGAAGAAACTACGCCCTCACCGAGGCTCATCCAGAGCTGTTTGAATTTTGGACTGTAACTGTGCAATCCATTAGAGGCGAGATATTTTGGCACTACATTACCCAGAAAGCCCTGTCTCATTCGAACAGCCAATTAAGGGCGGGCAATCTTTTAATTGGGCAAACGTGTCAAGCACGAACCAACTTCCGCCAGCCTCTGAAGAAGTATAAAACGAAACGCATGAGGCAAAGACGGACTGGTTGTCACATTTATTGGAGAGAACAATGTTTCCATACCTGAAATAAAGCGTGATGCTAAACCACTGCTTCCCGAGTGCGTCTCACCCGGATGGGTAACCTGGAGCTTTCATGTGTATGTAGCCACCCTGCTACAGAGACTGCACCACCCCTGGTGGGGGCCACGAGGTGGGGAAATCAATCACCAAGCCTTAATGTGGGGAAGCCGTGAAGGATTGAGGAAACTACGCTCTCACCGAGGCTCATCCAGAGCTGTTTGAATTTTGGACAGTAATTGTGCAATCCATTAGAGGTGAGATATTTTGGCACTACATTACCCAGAAAGCCCTGTCTTATTCGAGCAGCCAATTAAGGGCGGGCAATCTTTTAATTGGGTAAACGTGTCAAGCACGAACCAACTTCCGCCAGCCTCTGAAGAAGTATAAAACGAAACGCGTCAGGCAAAGACGGACTGGCTGTCACATTTATTGGAGAGAACAATGTTTCCATACCTGAAATGAAGCGTGATGCTAAACCACTGCTTCCCGAGTGCGTCTCACCCGGATGGGTAACCTGGAGCTTTCATGTGTATGTAGCCACCCTGCTACAGAGACTGCACCACCCCTGGTGGGGGCCACGAGGTAGGGAAATCACCAAGCCTTAATGTGGGGAAGCCGTGAAGGATTGAGGAAACTACGCTCTCACGGAGGCTCATCCAGAGCTGTTTGAACTTTGGACAGTAATTGTGCAATCCATTAGAGGAGAGATATTTTGGCACTACATTACCCAGAAATCCCTGTCTCATTCGAGCAGCCAATTAAGGGCGGGCAAACTTTTAATTGGGTAAACGTGTCAAGCACGAACCAACTTCCGCCAGCCTCTGAAGAAGTATAAAACGAAACGCATCAGGCAAAGACGGACTGGCTGTCACATTTATTGGAGAGAACAATGTTTCCATACCTGAAATAAAGCGTGATGCTAAACCACTGCTTCCCGAGTGCGTCTCACCCGGATGGGTAACCTGGAGCTTTCATGTGTATTTAGCCACCCTGCTACAGAGACTGCACCACCCCTGGTGGGGGCCACGAGGTAGGGAAATCACCGAGCCTTAATGTGGGGAAGCCGTGAAGGATTGAGGAAACTACGCTCTCACCGAGGCTCATCCAGAGCTGTTTGAATTTTGGACAGTAATTGTGCAATCCATTAGAGGAGAGATATTTTGGCACTACATTACGCAGAAAGCCCTGTCTCATTCGAGCAGCCAATTAAGGGCGGGCAATCTTTTAATTGGGTAAACTTGTCAAGCACGAACCAACTTCCGCCAGCCTCTGAAGAAGTATAAAACTAAACGCGTCAGGCAAAGACAGACTGGCTGTCACATTTATTGGAGAGAACAATGTTTCCATGCCTGAAATAAAGCGTGATGCTAAACCACTGCTTCCCGAGTGCGTCTCACCCGGATGGGTAACCTGGAGCTTTCATGTGTATGTAGCCACCCTGCTACAGAGACTGCACCACCCCTGGTGGTGGCCACGAGGTAGGAAAATCACAGAGCCTTAATGTGGGGAAGCCGTGAAGGATTGAGGAAACTACACTCTAACCGAGGCTCATCCAGAGCTATTTGAATTTTGGACAGTAATTGTGCAATCCATTAGAGGCGAGATATTTTGGCACTACATTACCCAGAAAGCCCTGTCTCATTCGAGTAGCTAATTAAGGGCGGGCAATCTTTTAATTGGGTAAACGTGTCAAGCACGAACCAACTTCCGCCAGCCTCTGAAGAAGTATAAAACGAAACGCGTCAGGCAAAGACGGACTGGCTGTCACATTTATTGGAGAGAACAATGTTTCTATACCTGAAATAAAGCGTGATGCTAAACCACTGCTTCCCGAGTGCGTCTCACCCGGATGGGTAACCTGGAGCTTTCATGTGTATGTAGCCACCCTGCTACAGAGACTGCACCACCCCTGGTGGGGGCCACGAGGTAGGGAAATCACCGAGCCTTAATGTGGGGAAGCCGTGAAGGACTGAGGAAACTACGCTCTCACCGAGGCTCATCCAGAGCTGTTTGAACTTTGGACAGTAATTGTGCAATCCATTAGAGGAGAGATATTTTGGCACTACATTACCCAGAAATCCCTGTCTCATTCGAGCAGCCAATTAAGGGCGGGCAAACTTTTAATTGGGTAAACGTGTCAAGCACGAACCAACTTCCGCCAGCCTCTGAAGAAGTATAAAATGAAACGCGTCAGGCAAAGACGGACTGGCTGTCATATTTATTGGAGAGAACAATGTTTCCATACCTGAAATAAAGCGTGATGCTAAACCACTGCTTCCCGAGTGCGTCTCACCCGGATGGGTAACCTGGAGCTTTCATGTGTAGGTAGCCACCCTGCTACAGAGACTGCACCACCCCTGGTGGTGGCCACGAGGTAGGAAAATCACCGAGCCTTAATGTGGGGAAGCCGTGAAGGATTGAGGAAACTACGCTCTCACCGAGGCTCATCCAGACCTGTTTGAATTTTGGACAGTAATTGTGCAATCCATTAGAGGCGAGATATTTTGGCACTACATTACCCAGAAAGCCCTGTCTCATTCGAGTAGCCAATTAAGGGCGGGCAATCTTTTAATTGGGCAAACGTGTCAAGCACGAACCAACTTTCGCCAGCCTCTGAAGAAGTATAAATCCAAACGCGTCAGGCAAAGACGGACTGGCTGTCACATTTCTTGGAGAGAACAATGTTTCCATACCTGAAATAAAGCGTGATGCTACACCACTGCTTCCCGAGTGCGTCTCACCCGGATGGGTAACCTGGAGCTTTCATGTGTATGTAGCCACCCTGCTACAGAGACTGCACCACCCCTGGTGGGGGCCACGAGGTAGGGAAATCACCGAGCCTTAATGTGGGGAAGCCATGAAGGATTGAGGAAACTACGCTCTCACCGAGGCTCATCCAGAGCTGTTTGAATTTTGGACAGTAATTGTGCAATCCATTAGAGGAGAGATATTTTGGCACTACATTACGCAGAAAGCCCTGTCTCATTCGAGCAGCCAATTAAGGGCGGGCAATCTTTTAATTGGGTAAACTTGTCAAGCACGAACCAACTTCCGCCAGCCTCTGAAGAAGTATAAAACTAAACGCGTCAGGCAAAGACAGACTGGCTGTCACATTTATTGGAGAGAACAATGTTTCCATGCCTGAAATAAAGCGTGATGCTAAACCACTGCTTCCCGAGTGCGTCTCACCCGGATGGGTAACCTGGAGCTTTCATGTGTATGTAGCCACCCTGCTACAGAGACTGCACCACCCCTGGTGGTGGCCACGAGGTAGGAAAATCACAGAGCCTTAATGTGGGGAAGCCGTGAAGGATTGAGGAAACTACACTCTAACTGAGGCTCATCCAGAGCTATTTGAATTTTGGACAGTAATTTTGCAATCCATTAGAGGCGAGATATTTTGGCACTACATTACCCAGAAAGCCCTGTCTCATTCGAGTAGCTAATTAAGGGCGGGCAATCTTTTAATTGGGTAAACGTGTCAAGCACGAACCAACTTCCGCCAGCCTCTGAAGAAGTATAAAACGAAACGCGTCAGGCAAAGACGGACTGGCTGTCACATTTATTGGAGAGAACAATGTTTCTATACCTGAAATAAAGCGTGATGCTAAACCACTGCTTCCCGAGTGCGTCTCAGCCGGATGGGTAACCTGGAGCTTTCATGTGTATGTAGCCACCCTGCTACAGAGACTGCACCACCCCTGGTGGGGGCCACGAGGTAGGGAAATCACCGAGCCTTAATGTGGGGAAGCCGTGAAGGACTGAGGAAACTACGCTCTCACCGAGGCTCATCCAGAGCTGTTTCAACTTTGGACAGTAATTGTGCAATCCATTAGAGGAGAGATATTTTGGCACTACATTACCCAGAAATCCCTGTCTCATTCGAGCAGCCAATTAAGGGCGGGCAAACTTTTAATTGGGTAAACGTGTCAAGCACGAACCAACTTCCGCCAGCCTCTGAAGAAGTATAAAATGAAACGCGTCAGGCAAAGACTGACTGGCTGTCATATTTATTGGAGAGAACAATGTTTCCATACCTGAAATAAAGCGTGATGCTAAACCACTGCTTCCCGAGTGCGTCTCACCCGGATGGGTAACCTGGAGCTTTCATGTGTAGGTAGCCACCCTGCTACAGAGACTGCACCACCCCTGGTGGTGGCCACGAGGTAGGAAAATCACCGAGCCTTAATGTGGGGAAGCCGTGAAGGATTGAAGAAACTACGCTCTCACCGAGGCTCATCCAGACCTGTTTGAATTTTGGACAGTAATTGTGCAATCCATTAGAGGCGAGATATTTTGGCACTACATTACCCAGAAAGCCCTGTCTCATTCGAGTAGCCAATTAAGGGCGGGCAATCTTTTAATTGGGCAAACGTGTCAAGCACGAACCAACTTTCGCCAGCCTCTGAAGAAGTATAAATCCAAACGTGTCAGGCAAAGACGACTGGCTGTCACATTTATTGGAGAGAACAATGTTTCCATACCTGAAATAAAGCGTGATGCTAAACCACTGCTTCCCGAGTGCGTCTCACCCGGATGGGTAACCTGGAGCTTTCATGTGTATGTAGCCACCCTGCTACAGAGACTGCACCACCCCTGGTGGGGGCCACGAGGTAGGGAAATTACCGAGCCTTAATGTGGGGAAGCCGTGAAGGATTGAGGAAACTACGCTCTCACCGAGGCTCATCCAGAGCTGTTTGAATTTTGGACAGTAATTGTGCAATCCATTAGAGGAGAGATATTTTGGCACTACATTACCCAGAAAGCCCTGTCTCGAGCAGCCAATTAAGGGCGGGCAATCTTTTAATTGGGTAAACGTGTCAAGCACGAACCAACTTCCGCCAGCCTCTGAAGAAGTATTAAACGAAACGCGTCAGGCAAAGACGGATTGGCTGTCACATTTATTGGAGAGAACAATGTTTCCATACCTGAAATAAAGCGTGATGCTAAACCACTGCTTCCCGAGTGCGTCTCACCCGGATGGGTAACCTGGAGCTTTCATGTGTATGTAGCCACCCTGCTACAGAGACTGCACCACTCCTGGTGGGGGCCACGAGGTAGGGAAATTACCGAGCCTTAATGTGGGGAAGCCGTTAAGGATTGAGAAAACTATGCTCTCACCGAGGCTCATCCAGAGCTGTTTGAATTTTGGAAAGTAATTGTGCAATCCATTAGAGGAGAGATATTTTGGCACTACATTACCCAGAAAGCCCTGTCTCATTCGAGCAGCCAATTAAGGGCGGGCAATCTTTTAATTGGGTAAACGTATCAAGCACGAACCAACTTCCGCCAGCCTCTGAAGAAGTATAAAACGAAACGCGTCAGGCAAAGACGGACTGGCTGTCACATTTCTTTGAGAGAACAATGTTTCCATACCTGAAATAAAGCGTGATGCTAAACCACTGCTTCCCGAGTGCGTCTCACCCGGATGGGTAACCTGGAGCTTTCATGTGTATGTAGCCACCCTGCTACAGAGACTGCACCACCCCTGGTGGGGGCCACGAGGTAGGGAAATCACTGAGCCTTAATGTGGGGAAGCCGTGAAGGATTGAAGAAACTACGCCCTCACCGAGGCTCATCCAGAGCTGTTTGAATTTTGGACAGTAATTGTGCAATCCATTAGAGGAGAGATATTTTGGCACTACATTACCCAGAAAGCCCTGTCTCATTCGAGCAGCCAATTAAGGGCGGGCAATCTTTTAATTGGGTAAACGTGTCAAGCACGAACCAACTTCCGCCAGCCTCTGAAGAAGTATAAAACTAAACGCGTCAGGCAAAGACAGACTGGCTATCACATTTGTTGGAGAGATCAATGTTTTCATACCTGAAATAAAGCGTGATGCTAAACCACTGCTTCCCGAGTGCGTCTCACCCGGATGGGTAACCTGGAGCTTTCATGTGTATGTAGCCACCCTGCTACAGAGACTGCACCACCCCTGGTGGGGGCCACGAGGTAGGGAAATCACCGAGCCTTAATGTGGGGAAGCCGTGAAGGATTGAGGAAACTACGCTCTCACCGAGGCTCATCCAGAGCTGTTTGAATTTTGGACAGTAATTGTGCAATCCATTAGAGGCGAGATATTTTGGCACTACATTACGCAGAAAGCCCTGTCTCATTCGATCAGCCAATTAAGGGCGGGCAATCTTTTAATTGGGTAAACTTGTCAAGCACGAACCAACTTCCGCCAGCCTCTGAAGAAGTATAAAACTAAACGCGTCAGGCAAAGACAGACTGGCTGTCACATTTATTGGAGAGAACAATGTTTCCATACCTGAAATAAAGCGTGATGCTAAACCACTGCTTCCCGAGTGCGTCTCACCCGGATGGGTAACCTGGAGCTTTCATGTGTAGGTAGCCACCCTGCTACAGAGACTGCACCACCCCTGGTGGTGGCCACGAGGTAGGAAAATCACCGAGCCTTAATGTGGGGAAGCCGTGAAGGATTGAGGAAACTAAGCTCTCACCGAGGCTCATCCAGACCTGTTTGAATTTTGGACAGTAATTGTGCAATCCATTAGAGGCGAGATATTTTGGCACTACATTACCCAGAAAGCCCTGACTCATTCGAGTAGCCAATTAAGGGCGGGCAATCTTTTAATTGGGCAAACGTGTCAAGCACGAACCAACTTTCGCCAGCCTCTGAAGAAGTATAAATCCAAACGCGTCAGGCAAAGACGGACTGGCTGTCACATTTATTGGAGAGAACAATGTTTCCATACCTGAAATAAAGCGTGATGCTAAACCACTGCTTCCCGAGTGCGTCTCACCCGGATGGGTAACCTGGAGCTTTCATGTGTATGTAGCCACCCTGCTACAGAGACTGCACCACCCCAGGTGGGGGCCACGAGGTAGGGAAATTACCGAGCCTTAATGTGGGGAAGCCGTGAAGGATTGAGGAAACTACGCTCTCACCGAGGCTCATCCAGAGCTGTTTGAATTTTGGACAGTAATTGTGCAATCCATTAGAGGAGAGATATTTTGGCACTACATTACCCAGAAAGCCCTGTCTCGAGCAGCCAATTAAGGGCGGGCAATCTTTTAATTGGGTAAACGTGTCAAGCACGAACCAACTTCCGCCAGCCTCTGAAGAAGTATAAAACGAAACGCGTCAGGCAAAGACGGATTGGCTGTCACATTTATTGGAGAGAACATTGTTTCCATACCTGAAATAAAGCGTGATGCTAAACCACTGCTTCCCAAGTGCGTCTCACCCGGATGGGTAACCTGGAGCTTTCATGTGTATGTAGCCACCCTGCTGCAGAGACTGACCACCCCTGGTGGGGGCCACGAGGTAGGGAAATTACCGAGCCTTAATGTGGGGAAGCCGTGAAGGATTGAGGAAACTATGCTCTCACCGAGGCTCATCCAGAGCTGGTTGAATTTTGGAAAGTAATTGTGCAATCCATTAGAGGAGAGATATTTTGGCACTACATTACCCAGAAAGCCCTGTCTCATTCGAGCAGCCAATTAAGGGCGGGCAATCTTTTAATTGGGTAAACGTGTCAAGCACGAACCAACTTCCGCCAGCCTCTGAAGAAGTATAAAACGAAACGCGTCAGGCAAAGACGGACTGGCTGTCACATTTCTTGGAGAGAACAATGTTTCCATACCTGAAATAAAGCGTGATGCTAAACCACTGCTTCCCGAGTGCGTCTCACCCGGATGGGTAACCTGGAGCTTTCATGTGTATGTAGCCACCCTGCTACAGAGACTGCACCACCCCTGGTGGGGGCCACGAGGTAGGGAAATCACCGAGCCTTAATGTGGGGAAGCCGTGAAGGATTGAAGAAACTACGCCCTCACCGAGGCTCATCCAGAGCTGTTTGAATTTTGGACAGTAATTGTGCAATCCATTAGAGGAGAGATATTTTGGCACTACATTACCCAGAAAGCCCTGTCTCATTCGAGCAGCCAATTAAGGGCGGGCAATCTTTTAATTGGGTAAACGTGTCAAGCACGAACCAACTTCCGCCAGCCTCTGAAGAAGTATAAAACTAAACGCGTCAGGCAAAGACAGACTGGCTGTCACATTTGTTGGAGAGATCAATGTTTTCATACCTGAAATAAAGCGTGATGCTAAACCACTGCTTCCCGAGTGCGTCTCACCCGGATGGGTAACCTGGAGCTTTCATGTGTATGTAGCCACCCTGCTACAGAGACTGCACCACCCCTGGTGGGGACCACGAGGTAGGGAAATCACCGAGCCTTAATGTGGGGAAGCCGTGAAGGATTCAGGAAACTACGCTCTCACCGAGGCTCATCAAGAGCTGTTTGAATTTTGGACAGTAATTGTGCAATCCATTAGAGGAGAGATATTTTGGCACTACATTACCCAGAAAGCCCTGTCTCATTCGAGCAGCCAATTAAGGGCGGGCAATCTTTTAATTGGGTAAATGTGTCAAGCATGAACCAACTTCCGCCAGCCTCTGAAGAAGTATAAAACGAAACGCGTCAGGCAAAGATGGACTGGCTGTCACATTTAATGGAGAGAACAATGTTTCCATACCTGAAATAAAGCGTGATGCTTAACCACTGCTTCCCGAGTGACTCTCACCCGGATGGGTAACCTGGAGCTTTCATGTGTATGTAGCCACCCTGCTACAGAGACTACACCACCCCTGGTGGGAGCCACGAGGTAGGGAAATCACCGAGCCTTAATGTGGGGAAGCCGTGAAGGATTGAGGAAACTATGCTCTCACCGAGGCTCATCCAGAGCTGTTTGAACTTTGAACAGTAATTGTGCAATCCATTAGAGGAGAGATATTTTGGCACTACATTACCCAGAAAGCCCTGTCTCGAGCAGCCAATTAAGGGCGGGCAATCTTTTAATTGGGTAAAGGTGTCAAGCACGAACCAACTTCCGCCAGCCTCTGAAGAAGTATAAAACGAAACGCGTCAGGCAAAGACGGACTGGCTGTCACATTTCTTGGAGAGAACAATGTTTCCATACCTGAAATAAAGCGTGATGCTAAACCACTGCTTCCCGAGTGCGTCTCACCCGGAAGGGTAACCTGGAGCTTTCATGTGTATGTAGGCTCCCTGCTACAGAGACTACACCACCCCTGGTGGGGGCCACGAGGTAGGGAAATCACCGAGCCTTAATGTGGGGAAGCCGTGAAGGATTGAAGAAACTACGCCCTCACCGAGGCTCATCCAGAGCTGTTTGAATTTTGGACTGTCATTGTGCAATCCATTAGAGGCGAGATATTTTGGCACTACATTACCCAGAAAGCCCTGTCTCATTCGAGAAGCCAATTAAGGGCGGGCAATCTTTTAATTGGGTAAACGTGTCAAGCACGAACCAACTTCCGCCAGCCTCTGAAGAAGTATAAAACGAAACGCGTGAGGCAAAGACGGACTGGTTGTCACATTTATTGGAGAGAACAATGTTTCCATACCTGAAATAAAGCGTGATGCTAAACCACTGCTTCCCGAGTGCGTCTCACCCGGATGGGTAACCTGGAGCTTTCATGTGTAGGTAGCCACCCTGCTACAGAGACTGCACCACCCCTGGTGGTGGCCACGAGGTAGGAAAATCACCGAGCCTTAATGTGGGGAAGCCGTGAAGGATTGAGGAAACTAAGCTCTCACCGAGGCTCATCCAGACCTGTTTGAATTTTGGACAGTAATTGTGCAATCCATTAGAGGCGAGATATTTTGGCACTACATTACCCAGAAAGCCCTGACTCATTCGAGTAGCCAATTAAGGGCGGGCAATCTTTTAATTGGGCAAACGTGTCAAGCACGAACCAACTTTCGCCAGCCTCTGAAGAAGTATAAATCCAAACGCGTCAGGCAAAGACGGACTGGCTGTCACATTTATTGGAGAGAACAATGTTTCCATACCTGAAATAAAGCGTGATGCTAAACCACTGCTTCCCGAGTGCGTCTCACCCGGATGGGTAACCTGGAGCTTTCATGTGTATGTAGCCACCCTGCTACAGAGACTGCACCACCCCAGGTGGGGGCCACGAGGTAGGGAAATTACCGAGCCTTAATGTGGGGAAGCCGTGAAGGATTGAGGAAACTACGCTCTCACCGAGGCTCATCCAGAGCTGTTTGAATTTTGGACAGTAATTGTGCAATCCATTAGAGGAGAGATATTTTGGCACTACATTACCCAGAAAGCCCTGTCTCGAGCAGCCAATTAAGGGCGGGCAATCTTTTAATTGGGTAAACGTGTCAAGCACGAACCAACTTCCGCCAGCCTCTGAAGAAGTATAAAACGAAACGCGTCAGGCAAAGACGGATTGGCTGTCACATTTATTGGAGAGAACATTGTTTCCATACCTGAAATAAAGCGTGATGCTAAACCACTGCTTCCCAAGTGTGTCTCACCCGGATGGGTAACCTGGAGCTTTCATGTGTATGTAGCCACCCTGCTGCAGAGACTGACCACCCCTGGTGGGGGCCACGAGGTAGGGAAATTACCGAGCCTTAATGTGGGGAAGCCGTGAAGGATTGAGGAAACTATGCTCTCACCGAGGCTCATCCAGAGCTGGTTGAATTTTGGAAAGTAATTGTGCAATCCATTAGAGGAGAGATATTTTGGCACTACATTACCCAGAAAGCCCTGTCTCATTCGAGCAGCCAATTAAGGGCGGGCAATCTTTTAATTGGGTAAACGTGTCAAGCACGAACCAACTTCCGCCAGCCTCTGAAGAAGTATAAAACGAAACGCGTCAGGCAAAGACGGACTGGCTGTCACATTTCTTGGAGAGAACAATGTTTCCATACCTGAAATAAAGCGTGATGCTAAACCACTGCTTCCCGAGTGCGTCTCACCCGGATGGGTAACCTGGAGCTTTCATGTGTATGTAGCCACCCTGCTACAGAGACTGCACCACCCCTGGTGGGGGCCACGAGGTAGGGAAATCACCGAGCCTTAATGTGGGGAAGCCGTGAAGGATTGAAGAAACTACGCCCTCACCGAGGCTCATCCAGAGCTGTTTGAATTTTGGACAGTAATTGTGCAATCCATTAGAGGAGAGATATTTTGGCACTACATTACCCAGAAAGCCCTGTCTCATTCGAGCAGCCAATTAAGGGCGGGCAATCTTTTAATTGGGTAAACGTGTCAAGCACGAACCAACTTCCGCCAGCCTCTGAAGAAGTATAAAACTAAACGCGTCAGGCAAAGACAGACTGGCTGTCACATTTGTTGGAGAGATCAATGTTTTCATACCTGAAATAAAGCGTGATGCTAAACCACTGCTTCCCGAGTGCGTCTCACCCGGATGGGTAACCTGGAGCTTTCATGTGTATGTAGCCACCCTGCTACAGAGACTGCACCACCCCTGGTGGGGACCACGAGGTAGGGAAATCACCGAGCCTTAATGTGGGGAAGCCGTGAAGGATTCAGGAAACTACGCTCTCACCGAGGCTCATCAAGAGCTGTTTGAATTTTGGACAGTAATTGTGCAATCCATTAGAGGAGAGATATTTTGGCACTACATTACCCAGAAAGCCCTGTCTCATTCGAGCAGCCAATTAAGGGCGGGCAATCTTTTAATTGGGTAAATGTGTCAAGCATGAACCAACTTCCGCCAGCCTCTGAAGAAGTATAAAACGAAACGCGTCAGGCAAAGATGGACTGGCTGTCACATTTAATGGAGAGAACAATGTTTCCATACCTGAAATAAAGCGTGATGCTTAACCACTGCTTCCCGAGTGAGTCTCACCCGGATGGGTAACCTGGAGCTTTCATGTGTATGTAGCCACCCTGCTACAGAGACTACACCACCCCTGGTGGGAGCCACGAGGTAGGGAAATCACCGAGCCTTAATGTGGGGAAGCCGTGAAGGATTGAGGAAACTATGCTCTCACCGAGGCTCATCCAGAGCTGTTTGAACTTTGAACAGTAATTGTGCAATCCATTAGAGGAGAGATATTTTGGCACTACATTACCCAGAAAGCCCTGTCTCATTCGAGCAGCCAATTAAGGGCGGGCAATCTTTTAATTGGGTAAAGGTGTCAAGCACGAACCAACTTCCGCCAGCCTCTGAAGAAGTATAAAACGAAACGCGTCAGGCAAAGACGGACTGGCTGTCACATTTCTTGGAGAGAACAATGTTTCCATACCTGAAATAAAGCGTGATGCTAAACCACTGCTTCCCGAGTGCGTCTCACCCGGAAGGGTAACCTGGAGCTTTCATGTGTATGTAGGCTCCCTGCTACAGAGACTACACCACCCCTGGTGGGGGCCACGAGGTAGGGAAATCACCGAGCCTTAATGTGGGGAAGCCGTGAAGGATTGAAGAAACTACGCCCTCACCGAGGCTCATCCAGAGCTGTTTGAATTTTGGACTGTCATTGTGCAATCCATTAGAGGCGAGATATTTTGGCACTACATTACCCAGAAAGCCCTGTCTCATTCGAGAAGCCAATTAAGGGCGGGCAATCTTTTAATTGGGTAAACGTGTCAAGCACGAACCAACTTCCGCCAGCCTCTGAAGAAGTATAAAACGAAACGCGTGAGGCAAAGACGGACTGGTTGTCACATTTATTGGAGAGAACAATGTTTCCATACCTGAAATAAAGCGTGATGCTAAACCACTGCTTCCCGAGTGCGTCTCACCCGGATGGGTAACCTGGAGCTTTCATGTGTATGTAGCCACCCTGCTACAGAGACTGCACCACCCCTGGTGGGGGCCACGAGGTGGGGAAATCAATCACCAAGCCTTAATGTGGGGAAGCCGTGAAGGATTGAGGAAACTACGCTCTCACCGAGCCTCATCCAGAGCTGTTTGAATTTTGTACAGTAATTGTGCAATCCATTAGAGGCGAGATATTTTGGCACTACATTACCAAGAAATCCCTGTCTCATTCGAGCAGCCAATTAAGGGCGGGCAAACTTTTAATTGGGTAAACGTGTCAAGCACGAACCAACTTCCGCCAGCCTCTGAAGAAGTATAAAACGAAACGCGTCAGGCAAAGACGGACTGGCTGTCACATTTATTGGAGAGAACAATGTTTCCATACCTGAAATAAAGCGTGATGCTAAACCACTGCTTCCCGAGTGCGTCTCACCCGGATGGGTATCCTGGAGCTTTCATGTGTATGTAGCCACCCTGCTACAGAGACTGCACCACCCCTGGTGGGGGCCACTAGGTAGGGAAATTACCGAGCCTTAATGTGGGGAAGCCGTGAAGGATTGAGGAAACTATGCTCTCACCGAGGCTCATCCAGAGCTGTTTGAATTTTGGAAAGTAATTGTGCAATCCATTAGAGGAGAGATATTTTGGCACTACATTACCCAGAAAGCCCTGTCTCATTCGAGCAGCCAATTAAGGGCGGGCAATCTTTTAATTGGGTAAACGTGTCAAGCACGAACCAACTTCCGACAGCCTCTGAAGAAGTATAAAACGAAACGCGTCAGGCAAAGACGGACTGGCTGTCACATTTCTTGGAGAGAACAATGTTTCCATACCTGAAATAAAGCGTGATGCTAAACCACTGCTTCCCGAGTGCGTCTCACCCAGAAGGGTAACCTGGAGCTTTCATGTGTATGTAGCCACCCTGCTACAGAGACTGCACCACCCCTGGTGGGGGCCACGAGGTAGGGAAATCACCGAGCCTTAATGTGGGGAAGCCGTGAAGGATTGAAGAAACTACGCCCTCACCGAGGCTCATCCAGAGCTGTTTGAATTTTGGACTGTAATTGTGCAATCCATTAGAGGCGAGATATTTTGGCACTACATTACCCAGAAAGCCCTGTCTCATTCGAGCAGCCAATTAAGGGCGGGCAATCTTTTAATTGGGTAAACGTGTCAAGCACGAACCAACTTCCGCCAGCCTCTGAAGAAGTATAAAACGAAACGCATGAGGCAAAGACGGACTGGCTGTCACATTTATTGGAGAGAACAATGTTTCCATACCTGAAATAAAGCGTGATGCTAAACCACTGCTTCCCGAGTGCGTCTCACCCGGATGGGTAACCTGGAGCTTTCATGTGTATGTAGCCACCCTGCTACAGAGACTGCACCACCCCTGGTGGGGGCCACGAGGTAGGGAAATTAAAGAGCCTTAATGTGGGGAAGCCGTGAAGGATTGAGGAAACTACGCTCTCACCGAGGCTCATCCAGAGCTGTTTGAATTTTGGACAGTAATTGTGCAATCCATTAGAGGAGAGATATTTTGGCACTACATTACCCAGAAAGCCCTGTCTCGAGCAGCCAATTAAGGGCGGGCAATCTTTTAATTGGGTAAACGTGTCAAGCACGAACCAACTTCCGCCAGCCTCTGAAGAAGTATAAAACGAAACGCGTCAGGCAAAGACGGATTGGCTGTCACATTTATTGGAGAGAACAATGTTTCCATACCTGAAATAAAGCGTGATGCTAAACCACTGCTTCCCGAGTGCGTCTCACCCGGATGGGTAACCTGGAGCTTTCATGTGTATGTAGCCACCCTGCTACAGAGACTGCACCACCCCTGGTGGGGGCCACGAGGTAGGGAAATTACTGAGCCTTAATGTGGGGAAGCCGTGAAGGATTGAGGAAACTATGCTCTCACCGAGGCTCATCCAGAGCTGTTTGAATTTTGAAAAGTAATTGTGCAATCCATTAGAGGAGAGATATTTTGGCACTACATTACCCAGAAAGCCCTGTCTCGAGCAGCCAATTAAGGGCGGGCAATCTTTTAATTGGGTAAACGTGTCAAGCACGAACCAACTTCCGCCAGCCTCTGAAGAAGTATAAAACGAAACGCGTCAGGCAAAGACGGACTGGCTGTCACATTTCTTGGAGAGAACAATGTTTCCATACCTGAAATAAAGCGTGATGCTAAACCACTGCTTCCCGAGTGCGTCTCACCCGGATGGGTAACCTGGAGCTTTCATGTGTATGTAGCCACCCTGCTACAGAGACTGCACCACCACTGGTGGGGGCCACGAGGTAGGGAAATCACCGAGCCTTAATGTGGGGAAGCCGTGAAGGATTGAAGAAACTACGCCCTCACCGAGGCTCACCCAGAGCTGTTTGAATTTTGGACAGTAATTGTGCAATCCATTAGAGGAGAGATATTTTGGCACTACATTACCCAGAAAGCCCTGTCTCATTCGAGCAGCCAATTAAGGGCGGGCAATCTTTTAATTGGGTAAACGTGTCAAGCACGAACCAACTTCCGCCAGCCTCTGAAGAAGTATAAAACTAAACGCGTCAGGCAAAGACAGACTGGCTGTCACATTTGTTGGAGAGATCAATGTTTTCATACCTGAAATAAAGCGTGATGCTAAACCACTGCTTCCCGAGTGCGTCTCACCCGGATGGGTAACCTGGAGCTTTCATGTGTATGTAGCCACCCTGCTACAGAGACTGCACCACCCCTGATGGGGACCACGAGGTAGGGAAATCACCGAGCCTTAATGTGGGGAAGCCGTGAAGGATTGAGGAAACTACGCTCTCACCGAGGCTCATCCAGAGCTGTTTGAATTTTGGACAGTAATTGTGCAATCCATTAGAGGCGAGATATTTTGGCACTACATTACCCAGAAAGCCCTGTCTCATTCGAGCAGCCAATTAAGGGCGGGCAATCTTTTAATTGGGTAAACGTGTTAAGCACGAACCAACTTCCGCCAGCCTCTGAAGAAGTATAAAACGAAACGCGTCAGGCAAAGACGGACTGGTTGTCACATTTATTGGAGAGAACAATGTTTCCATACCTGAAATAAAGCGTGATGCTAAACCACTGCTTCCCGAGTGCTTCTCACCCGTATGGGTAACCTGGAGCTTTCATGTGTATGTAGCCACCCTGCTACAGAGACTGCACCACCCCTGGTGGGGGCCACGAGGTAGGGAAATCAATCACCAAGCCTTAATGTGGGGAAGCCGTGAGGGATTGAGGAAACTACGCTCTCACCGAGGCTCAACCAGAGCTGTTTGAATTTTGGACAGTAATTGTGCAATCCATTAGAGGAGAGATATTTTTGAACTACATTACCCAGAAAGCCCTGTCTCATTCGAGCAGCCAATTAAGGGCGGGCAATCTTTTAATTGGGTAAATGTGTCAAGCATGAACCAACTTCCGCCAGCCTCTGAAGAAGTATAAAACGAAACGCGTCAGGCAAAGACGGACTGGCTGTCACATTTAATGGAGAGAACAATGTTTCCATACCTGAAATAAAGCGTGATGCTAAACCACTGCTTCCTGAGTGCGTCTCACCCGGAAGGGTAACCTGGAGCTTTCATGTGTATGTAGGCTCCCTGCTACAGAGACTGCACCACCCCTGGTGGGGGCCACGAGGTAGGGAAATCACCGAGCCTTAATGTGGGGAAGCCGTGAAGGATTGAAGAAACTACGCCCTCACCGAGGCTCATCCAGAGCTGTTTGAATTTTGGACTGTCATTGTGCAATCCATTAGAGGCGAGATATTTTGGCACTACATTACCCAGAAAGCCCTGTCTCATTCGAGCAGCCAATTAAGGGCGGGCAATCTTTTAATTGGGTAAACGTGTTAAGCACGAACCAACTTCCGCCAGCCTCTGAAGAAGTATAAAACGAAACGCGTCAGGCAAAGACGGACTGGTTGTCACATTTATTGGAGAGAACAATGTTTCCATACCTGAAATAAAGCGTGATGCTAAACCACTGCTTCCCGAGTGCGTCTCACCCGGATGGGTAAGCTGGAGCTTTCATGTGTATGTAGCCACCCTGCTACAGAGACTGCACCACCCCTGGTGGGGGCCACGAGGTGGGGAAATCAATCACCAAGCCTTAATGTGGGGTAGCCGTGAAGGATTGAGGAAACTACGCTCTCACCGAGGCTCATCCAGAGCTGTTTGAATTTTGGACAGTAATTGTGCAATCCATTAGAGGCGAGATATTTTGGCACTACATTACCCAGAAAGCCCTGTCTCATTCGAGCAGCCAATTAAGGGCGGGCAATCTTTTAATTGGGTAAACGTGTCAAGCACGAACCAACTTCCGCCAGCCTCTGAAGAAGTATAAAACGAAACGCGTCAGGCAAAGACGGACTGGCTGTCACATTTATTGGAGAGAACAATGTTTCCATACCTGAAATGAAGCGTGATGCTAAACCACTGCTTCCCGAGTGCGTCTCACCCGGATGGGTAACCTGGAGCTTTCATGTGTATGTAGCCACCCTGCTACAGAGACTGCCCCACCCCTGGTGGGGGCCACGAGGTAGGGAAATCACCGAGCCTTAATGTGGGGAAGCCGTGAAGGATTGAGGAAACTACGCTCTCACCGAGGCTCATCCAGAGCTGTTTGAACTTTGGACAGTAAGTGTGCAATCCATTAGAGGAGAGATATTTTGGCACTACATTACCCAGAAATCCCTGTCTCATTCGAGCAGCCAATTAAGGGCGGGCAAACTTTTAATTGGGTAAACGTGTCAAGCACGAACCAACTTCCGCCAGCCTCTGAAGAAGTATAAAACGAAACGCGTCAGGCAAAGACGGACTGGCTGTCACATTTATTGGAGAGAACAATGTTTCCATACCTGAAATAAAGCGTGATGCTAAACCACTGCTTCCCGAGTGCGTCTCACGCGGATGGGTAACCTGGAGCTTTCATGTGTATGTAGCCACCCTGCTACAGAGACTGCACCACCCCTGGTGGGGGCCACGAGGTAGGGAAATCACCGAGCCTTAATGTGGGGAAGCCGTGAAGGATTGAGGAAACTACGCTCTCACCGAGGCTCATCCAGAGCTGTTTGAATTTTGGACAGTAATTGTGCAATCCATTAGAGGAGAGATATTTTGGCACTACATTACGCAGAAAGCCCTGTCTCATTCGAGCAGCCAATTAAGGGCGGGCAATCTTTTAATTGGGTAAACTTGTCAAACACGAACCAACTTCCGCCAGGCTCTGAAGAAGTATAAAACTAAACGCGTCAGGCAAAGACAGACTGGCTGTCACATTTATTGGAGAGAACAATGTTTCCATGCCTGAAATAAAGCGTGATGCTAAACCACTGCTTCCCGAGTGCTTCTCACCCGTATGGGTAACCTGGAGCTTTCATGTGTATGTAGCCACCCTGCTACAGAGACTGCACCACCCCTGGTGGGGGCCACGAGGTAGGGAAATCAATCACCAAGCCTTAATGTGGGGAAGCCGTGAGGGATTGAGGAAACTACGCTCTCACCGAGGCTCAACCAGAGCTGTTTGAATTTTGGACAGTAATTGTGCAATCCATTAGAGGAGAGATATTTTTGAACTACATTACCCAGAAAGCCCTGTCTCATTCGAGCAGCCAATTAAGGGCGGGCAATCTTTTAATTGGGTAAATGTGTCAAGCATGAACCAACTTCCGCCAGCCTCTGAAGAAGTATAAAACGAAACGCGTCAGGCAAAGACGGACTGGCTGTCACATTTAATGGAGAGAACAATGTTTCCATACCTGAAATAAAGCGTGATGCTAAACCACTGCTTCCTGAGTGCGTCTCACCCGGAAGGGTAACCTGGAGCTTTCATGTGTATGTAGGCTCCCTGCTACAGAGACTGCACCACCCCTGGTGGGGGCCACGAGGTAGGGAAATCACCGAGCCTTAATGTGGGGAAGCCGTGAAGGATTGAAGAAACTACGCCCTCACCGAGGCTCATCCAGAGCTGTTTGAATTTTGGACTGTCATTGTGCAATCCATTAGAGGCGAGATATTTTGGCACTACATTACCCAGAAAGCCCTGTCTCATTCGAGCAGCCAATTAAGGGCGGGCAATCTTTTAATTGGGTAAACGTGTTAAGCACGAACCAACTTCCGCCAGCCTCTGAAGAAGTATAAAACGAAACGCGTCAGGCAAAGACGGACTGGTTGTCACATTTATTGGAGAGAACAATGTTTCCATACCTGAAATAAAGCGTGATGCTAAACCACTGCTTCCCGAGTGCGTCTCACCCGGATGGGTAAGCTGGAGCTTTCATGTGTATGTAGCCACCCTGCTACAGAGACTGCACCACCCCTGGTGGGGGCCACGAGGTGGGGAAATCAATCACCAAGCCTTAATGTGGGGTAGCCGTGAAGGATTGAGGAAACTACGCTCTCACCGAGGCTCATCCAGAGCTGTTTGAATTTTGGACAGTAATTGTGCAATCCATTAGAGGCGAGATATTTTGGCACTACATTACCCAGAAAGCCCTGTCTCATTCGAGCAGCCAATTAAGGGCGGGCAATCTTTTAATTGGGTAAACGTGTCAAGCACGAACCAACTTCCGCCAGCCTCTGAAGAAGTATAAAACGAAACGCGTCAGGCAAAGACGGACTGGCTGTCACATTTATTGGAGAGAACAATGTTTCCATACCTGAAATGAAGCGTGATGCTAAACCACTGCTTCCCGAGTGCGTCTCACCCGGATGGGTAACCTGGAGCTTTCATGTGTATGTAGCCACCCTGCTACAGAGACTGCCCCACCCCTGGTGGGGGCCACGAGGTAGGGAAATCACCGAGCCTTAATGTGGGGAAGCCGTGAAGGATTGAGGAAACTACGCTCTCACCGAGGCTCATCCAGAGCTGTTTGAACTTTGGACAGTAAGTGTGCAATCCATTAGAGGAGAGATATTTTGGCACTACATTACCCAGAAATCCCTGTCTCATTCGAGCAGCCAATTAAGGGCGGGCAAACTTTTAATTGGGTAAACGTGTCAAGCACGAACCAACTTCCGCCAGCCTCTGAAGAAGTATAAAACGAAACGCGTCAGGCAAAGACGGACTGGCTGTCACATTTATTGGAGAGAACAATGTTTCCATACCTGAAATAAAGCGTGATGCTAAACCACTGCTTCCCGAGTGCGTCTCACGCGGATGGGTAACCTGGAGCTTTCATGTGTATGTAGCCACCCTGCTACAGAGACTGCACCACCCCTGGTGGGGGCCACGAGGTAGGGAAATCACCGAGCCTTAATGTGGGGAAGCCGTGAAGGATTGAGGAAACTACGCTCTCACCGAGGCTCATCCAGAGCTGTTTGAATTTTGGACAGTAATTGTGCAATCCATTAGAGGAGAGATATTTTGGCACTACATTACGCAGAAAGCCCTGTCTCATTCGAGCAGCCAATTAAGGGCGGGCAATCTTTTAATTGGGTAAACTTGTCAAACACGAACCAACTTCCGCCAGGCTCTGAAGAAGTATAAAACTAAACGCGTCAGGCAAAGACAGACTGGCTGTCACATTTATTGGAGAGAACAATGTTTCCATGCCTGAAATAAAGCGTGATGCTAAACCACTGCTTCCCGAGTGCGTCTCACTCGGATGGGTAACCTGGAGCTTTCATGTGTATGTAGCCACCCTGCTACAGAGACTGCACCACCCCTGGTGGGGGCCACGAGGTAGGGAAATTACCGAGCCTTAATGTGGGGAAGCCGTGAAGGATTGAGGAAACTACGCTCTCACCGAGGCTCATCCAGAGCTGTTTGAATTTTGGACAGTAATTGTGCAATCCAATAGAGGAGAGATATTTTGGCACTACATTACCCAGAAAGCCCTGTCTCGAGCAGCCAATTAAGGGCGGGCAATCTTTTAATTGGGTAAACGTGTCAAGCACGAACCAACTTCCGCCAGCCTCTGAAGAAGTATAAAACGAAACGCGTCAGGCAAAGACGGATTGGCTGTCACATTTATTGGAGAGAACAATGTTTCCATACCTGAAATAAAGCGTGATGCTAAACCACTGCTTCCCGAGTGCGTCTCACCCGGATGGGTAACCTGGAGCTTTCATGTGTATGTAGCCACCCTGCTACAGAGACTTCACCACCCCTGGTGGGGGCCACTAGGTAGGGAAATTACCGAGCCTTAATGTGGGGAAGCCGTGAAGGATTGAGGAAACTATGCTCTCACCGAGGCTCATCCAGAGCTGTTTGAATTTTGGAAAGTAATTGTGCAATCCATTAGAGGAGAGATATTTTGGCACTACATTACCCAGAAAGCCCTGTCTCATTCGAGCAGCCAATTAAGGGCGGGCAATCTTTTAATTGGGTAAACGTGTCATGCACGAACCACCTTCCGCCAGCCTATGAAGAATTATAAAACGAAACGCGTCAGGCAAAGACGGACTGGCTGTCACATTTCTTGGAGAGAACAATGTTTCCATACCTGAAATAAAGCGTGATGCTAAACCACTGCTTCCCGAGTGCGTCTCACCTGGAAGGGTAACCTGGAGCTTTCATGTGTATGTAGCCACCCTGCTACAGAGACTGCACCACCCCTGGTGGGGGCCACGAGGTAGGGAAATCACCGAGCCTTAATGTGGGGAAGCCGTGAAGGATTGAAGAAACTACGCCCTCACCGAGGCTCATCCAGAGCTGTTTGAATTTTGGACTGTAACTGTGCAATCCATTAGAGGCGAGATATTTTGGCACTACATTACCCAGAAACCCTGTCTCATTCGAGCAGCCAATTAAGGGCGGGCAATCTTTTAATTGGGCAAACGTGTCAAGCACGAACCAACTTCCGCCAGCCTCTGAAGAAGTATAAAACGAAACGCATGAGGCAAAGACGGACTGGTTGTCACATTTATTGGAGAGAACAATGTTTCCATACCTGAAATAAAGCGTGATGCTAAACCACTGCTTCCCGAGTGCGTCTCACCCGGATGGGTAACCTGGAGCTTTCATGTGTATGTAGCCACCCTGCTACAGAGACTGCACCACCCCTGGTGGGGGCCACGAGGTGGGGAATCAATCACCAAGCCTTAATGTGGGGAAGCCGTGAAGGATTGAGGAAACTACGCTCTCACCGAGGCTCATCCAGAGCTGTTTGAATTTTGGACAGTAATTGTGCAATCCATTAGAGGCGAGATATTTTGGCACTACATTACCCAGAAAGCCCTGTCTTATTCGAGCAGCCAATTAAGGGCGGGCAATCTTTTAATTGGGTAAACGTGTCAAGCACGAACCAACTTCCGCCAGCCTCTGAAGAAGTATAAAACGAAACGCGTCAGGCAAAGACGGACTGGCTGTCACATTTATTGGAGAGAACAATGTTTCCATACCTGAAATGAAGCGTGATGCTAAACCACTGCTTCCCGAGTGCGTCTCACCCGGATGGGTAACCTGGAGCTTTCATGTGTATGTAGCCACCCTGCTACAGAGACTGCACCACCCCTGGTGGGGGCCACGAGGTAGGGAAATCACCAAGCCTTAATGTGGGGAAGCCGTGAAGGATTGAGGAAACTACGCTCTCACGGAGGCTCATCCAGAGCTGTTTGAACTTTGGACAGTAATTGTGCAATCCATTAGAGGAGAGATATTTTGGCACTACATTACCCAGAAATCCCTGTCTCATTCGAGCAGCCAATTAAGGGCGGGCAAACTTTTAATTGGGTAAACGTGTCAAGCACGAACCAACTTCCGCCAGCCTCTGAAGAAGTATAAAACGAAACGCGTCAGGCAAAGACGGACTGGCTGTCACATTTATTGGAGAGAACAATGTTTCCATACCTGAAATAAAGCGTGATGCTAAACCACTGCTTCCCGAGTGCGTCTCACCCGGATGGGTAACCTGGAGCTTTCATGTGTATGTAGCCACCCTGCTACAGAGACTGCACCACCCCTGGTGGGGGCCACGAGGTAGGGAAATCACCGAGCCTTAATGTGGGGAAGCCGTGAAGGATTGAGGAAACTACGCTCTCACCGAGGCTCATCCAGAGCTGTTTGAATTTTGGACAGTAATTGTGCAATCCATTAGAGGAGAGATATTTTGGCACTACATTACGCAGAAAGCCCTGTCTCATTCGAGCAGCCAATTAAGGGCGGGCAATCTTTTAATTGGGTAAACTTGTCAAGCACGAACCAACTTCCGCCGGCCTCTGAAGAAGTATAAAACTAAACGCGTCAGGCAAAGACAGACTGGCTGTCACATTTATTGGAGAGAACAATGTTTCCATGCCTGAAATAAAGCGTGATGCTAAACCACTGCTTCCCGAGTGCGTCTCACCCGGATGGGTAACCTGGAGCTTTCATGTGTATGTAGCCACCCTGCTACAGAGACTGCACCACCCCTGGTGGTGGCCACGAGGTAGGAAAATCACAGAGCCTTAATGTGGGGAAGCCGTGAAGGATTGAGGAAACTACACTCTAACCGAGGCTCATCCAGAGCTATTTGAATTTTGGACAGTAATTGTGCAATCCATTAGAGGCGAGATATTTTGGCACTACATTACCCAGAAAGCCCTGTCTCATTCGAGTAGCTAATTAAGGGGGGGCAATCTTTTAATTGGGTAAACGTGTCAAGCACGAACCAACTTCCGCCAGCCTCTGAAGAAGTATAAAACGAAACGCGTCAGGCAAAGACGGACTGGCTGTCACATTTATTGGAGAGAACAATGTTTCTATACCTGAAATAAAGCGTGATGCTAAACCACTGCTTCCCGAGTGCGTCTCACCCGGATGGGTAACCTGGAGCTTTCATGTGTATGTAGCCACCCTGCTACAGAGACTGCACCACCCCTGGTGGGGGCCACGAGGTAGGGAAATCACCGAGCCTTAATGTGGGGAAGCCGTGAAGGACTGAGGAAACTACGCTCTCACCGAGGCTCATCCAGAGCTGTTTGAACTTTGGACAGTAATTGTGCAATCCATTAGAGGAGAGATATTTTGGCACTACATTACCCAGAAATCCCTGTCTCATTCGAGCAGCCAATTAAGGGTGGGCAATCTTTTAATTGGGTAAACTTGTCAAGCACGAACCAACTTCCGCCGGCCTCTGAAGAAGTATAAAACTAAACGCGTCAGGCAAAGACAGACTGGCTGTCACATTTATTGGAGAGAACAATGTTTCCATGCCTGAAATAAAGCGTGATGCTAAACCACTGCTTCCCGAGTGCGTCTCACCCGGATGGGTAACCTGGAGCTTTCATGTGTATGTAGCCACCCTGCTACAGAGACTGCACCACCCCTGGTGGTGGCCACGAGGTAGGAAAATCACAGAGCCTTAATGTGGGGAAGCCGTGAAGGATTGAGGAAACTACACTCTAACCGAGGCTCATCCAGAGCTATTTGAATTTTGGACAGTAATTGTGCAATCCATTAGAGGCGAGATATTTTGGCACTACATTACCCAGAAAGCCCTGTCTCATTCGAGTAGCTAATTAAGGGGGGGCAATCTTTTAATTGGGTAAACGTGTCAAGCACGAACCAACTTCCGCCAGCCTCTGAAGAAGTATAAAACGAAACGCGTCAGGCAAAGACGGACTGGCTGTCACATTTATTGGAGAGAACAATGTTTCTATACCTGAAATAAAGCGTGATGCTAAACCACTGCTTCCCGAGTGCGTCTCACCCGGATGGGTAACCTGGAGCTTTCATGTGTATGTAGCCACCCTGCTACAGAGACTGCACCACCCCTGGTGGGGGCCACGAGGTAGGGAAATCACCGAGCCTTAATGTGGGGAAGCCGTGAAGGACTGAGGAAACTACGCTCTCACCGAGGCTCATCCAGAGCTGTTTGAACTTTGGACAGTAATTGTGCAATCCATTAGAGGAGAGATATTTTGGCACTACATTACCCAGAAATCCCTGTCTCATTCGAGCAGCCAATTAAGGGTGGGCAAACTTTTAATTGGGTAAACGTGTCAAGCACGAACCAACTTCCGCCAGCCTCTGAAGAAGTATAAAACGAAACGCGTCAGGCAAAGACGGACTGGCTGTCATATTTATTGGAGAGAACAATGTTTCCATACCTGAAATAAAGCGTGATGCTAAACCACTGCTTCCCGAGTGCGTCTCACCCGGATGGGTAACCTGGAGCTTTCATGTGTAGGTAGCCACCCTGCTACAGAGACTGCACCACCCCTGGTGGTGGCCACGAGGTAGGGAAATTACCGAGCCTTAATGTGGGGAAGCCGTGAAGGATTGAGGAAACTACGCTCTCACCGAGGCTCATCCAGACCTGTTTGAATTTTGGACAGTAATTGTGCAATCCATTAGAGGCGAGATATTTTGGCACTACATTACCCAGAAAGCCCTGTCTCATTCGAGCAGCCAATTAAGGGCGGGCAATCTTTTAATTGGGCAAACGTGTCAAGCACGAACCAACTTTCGCCAGCCTCTGAAGAAGTATAAATCCAAACGCGTCAGGCAAAGACGGACTGGCTGTCACATTTATTGGAGAGAACAATGTTTCCATACCTGAAATAAAGCGTGATGCTAAACCACTGCTTCCCGAGTGCGTCTCACCCGGATGGGTAACCTGGAGCTTTCATGTGTATGTAGCCACCCTGCTACAGAGACTGCACCACCCCTGGTGGGGGCCACGAGGTAGGGAAATTACCGAGCCTTAATGTGGGGAAGCCGTGAAGGATTGAGGAAACTACGCTCTCACCGAGGCTCATCCAGAGCTGTTTGAATTTTGGACAGTAATTGTGCAATCCATTAGAGGAGAGATATTTTGGCACTACATTACCCAGAAAGCCCTGTCTCATTCGAGCAGCCAATTAAGGGCGGGCAATCTTTTAATTGGTTAAACATGTCAAGCACGAACCAACTTCCGCCAGCCTCTGAAGAAGTATAAAACGAAACGCGTCAGGCAAAGACGGACTGGCTGTCACATTTCTTTGAGAGAACAATGTTTCCATACCTGAAATAAAGCGTGATGCTAAACCACTGCTTCCCGAGTGCGTCTCACCCGGATGGGTAACCTGGAGCTTTCATGTGTATGTAGCCACCCTGCTACAGAGACTGCACCACCCCTGGTGGGGGCCACGAGGTAGGGAAATCACCGAGCCTTAATGTGGGGAAGCCGTGAAGGATTGAAGAAACTACGCCCTCACCGAGGCTCATCCAGAGCTGTTTGAATTTTGGACAGTAATTGTGCAATCCATTAGAGGAGAGATATTTTGGCACTACATTACCCAGAAAGCCCTGTCTCATTCGAGCAGCCAATTAAGGGCGGGCAATCTTTTAATTGGGTAAACGTGTCAAGCACGAACCAACTTCCGCCAGCCTCTGAAGAAGTATAAAACTAAACGCGTCAGGCAAAGACAGACTGGCTATCACATTTGTTGGAGAGATCAATGTTTTCATACCTGAAATAAAGCGTGATGCTAAACCACTGCTTCCCGAGTGCGTCTCACCCGGATGGGTAACCTGGAGCTTTCATGTGTATGTAGCCACCCTGCTACAGAGACTGCACCACCCCTGGTGGGGGCCACGAGGTAGGGAAATCACCGAGCCTTAATGTGGGTAAGCCGTGAAGGATTGAGGAAACTACGCTCTCACCGAGGCTCATCCAGAGCTGTTTGAATTTTGGATAGTAATTGTGCAATCCATTAGAGGCGAGATATTTTGGCACTACATTACGCAGAAAGCCCTGTCTCATTCGAGCAGCCAATTAAGGGCGGGCAATCTTTTAATTGGGTAAACTTGTCAAGCACGAACCAACTTCCGCCAGCCTCTGAAGAAGTATAAAACTAAACGCGTCAGGCAAAGACAGACTGGCTGTCACATTTATTGGAGAGAACAATGTTTCCATACCTGAAATAAAGCGTGATGCTAAACCACTGCTTCCCGAGTGTGTCTCACCCGGATGGGTAACCTGGAGCTTTCATGTGTAGGTAGCCACCCTGCTACAGAGACTGCACCACCCCTGGTGGTGGCCACGAGGTAGGAAAATCACCGAGCCTTAATGTGGGGAAGCCGTGAAGGATTGAGGAAACTACGCTCTCACCGAGGCTCATCCAGACCTGTTTGAATTTTGGACAGTAATTGTGCAATCCATTAGAGGCGAGATATTTTGGCACTACATTACCCAGAAAGCCCTGTCTCATTCGAGTAGCCAATTAAGGGCGGGCAATCTTTTAATTGGGCAAACGTGTCAAGCACGAACCAACTTTCGCCAGCCTCTGAAGAAGTATAAATCCAAACGCGTCAGGCAAAGACGGACTGGCTGTCACATTTATTGGAGAGAACAATGTTTCCATACCTGAAATAAAGCGTGATGCTAAACCACTGCTTCCCGAGTGCGTCTCACCCGGATGGGTAACCTGGAGCTTTCATGTGTATGTAGCCACCCTGCTACAGAGACTGCACCACCCCTGGTGGGGGCCACGAGGTAGGGAAATTACCGAGCCTTAATGTGGGGAAGCCGTGAAGGATTGAGGAAACTACGCTCTCACCGAGGCTCATCCAGAGCTGTTTGAATTTTGGACAGTAATTGTGCAATCCATTAGAGGAGAGATATTTTGGCACTACATTACCCAGAAAGCCCTGTCTCGAGCAGCCAATTAAGGGCGGGCAATCTTTTAATTGGGTAAACGTGTCAAGCACGAACCAACTTCCGCCAGCCTCTGAAGAAGTATAAAACGAAACGCGTCAGGCAAAGACGGATTGGCTGTCACATTTATTGGAGAGAACATTGTTTCCATACCTGAAATAAAGCGTGATGCTAAACCACTGCTTCCCGAGTGCGTCTCACCCGGATGGGTAACCTGGAGCTTTCATGTGTATGTAGCCACCCTGCTGCAGAGACTGACCACCCCTGGTGGGGGCCACGAGGTAGGGAAATTACCGAGCCTTAATGTGGGGAAGCCGTGAAGGATTGAGGAAACTATGCTCTCACCGAGGCTCATCCAGAGCTGTTTGAATTTTGGAAAGTAATTGTGCAATCCATTAGAGGAGAGATATTTTGGCACTACATTACCCAGAAAGCCCTGTCTCATTCGAGCAGCCAATTAAGGGCGGGCAATCTTTTAATTGGGTAAATGTGTCAAGCATGAACCAACTTCCGCCAGCCTCTGAAGAAGTATAAAACGAAACGCGTCAGGCAAAGATGGACTGGCTGTCACATTTAATGGAGAGAACAATGTTTCCATACCTGAAATAAAGCGTGATGCTTAACCACTGCTTCCAGAGTGAGTCTCACCCGGATGGGTAACCTGGAGCTTTCATGTGTATGTAGCCACCCTGCTACAGAGACTACACCACCCCTGGTGGGGGCCACAAGGTAGGGAAATCACCGAGCCTTAATGTGGGGAAGCCGTGAAGGATTGAGGAAACTATGCTCTCACCGAGGCTCATCCAGAGCTGTTTGAACTTTGAACAGTAATTGTGCAATCCATTAGAGGAGAGATATTTTGGCACTACATTACCCAGAAAGCCCTGTCTCGAGCAGCCAATTAAGGGCGGGCAATCTTTTAATTGGGTAAACGTGTCAAGCATGAACCAACTTCCGCCAGCCTCTGAAGAAGTATAAAACGAAACGCGTCAGGCAAAGACGGACTGGTTGTCACATTTATTGGAGAGAACAATGTTTCCATACCTGAAATAAAGCGTGATGCTAAACCACTGCTTCCCGAGTGCGTCTCACCCGGATGGGTAACCTGGAGCTTTCATGTGTATGTAGCCACCCTGCTACAGAGACTGCACCACCCCTGGTGGGGGCCACGAGGTGGAGAAATCAATCACCAAGCCTTAATGTGGGGAAGCAGTGAAGGATTGAGGAAACTACGCTCTCACCGAGCCTCATCCAGAGCTGTTTGAATTTTGGACAGTAATTGTGCAATCCATTAGAGGCGAGATATTTTGGCACTACATTACCCAGAAATCCCTGTCTCATTCGAGCAGCCAATTAAGGGCGGGCAAACTTTTAATTGGGTAAACGTGTCAAGCACGAACCAACTTCCGCCAGCCTCTGAAGAAGTATAAAACGAAACGCGTCAGGCAAAGACGGACTGGCTGTCACATTTATTGGAGAGAACAATGTTTCCATGCCTGAAATAAAGCGTGATGCTAAACCACTGCTTCCCGAGTGCGTCTCACCCGGATGGGTAACCTGGAGCTTTCATGTGTATGTAGCCACCCTGCTACAGAGACTGCACCACCCCTGGTGGGGGCCACGAGGTAGGGAAATTACCGAGCCTTAATGTGGGGAAGCCGTGAAGGATTGAGGAAACTACGCTCTCACCGAGGCTCATCCAGAGCTGTTTGAATTTTGGACAGTAATTGTGCAATCCATTAGAGGAGAGATATTTTGGCACTACATTACCCAGAAAGCCCTGTCTCGAGCAGCCAATTAAGGGCGGGCAATCTTTTAATTGGGTAAACGTGTCAAGCACGAACCAACTTCCGCCAGCCTCTGAAGAAGTATAAAACGAAACGCGTCAGGCAAAGACGGATTGGCTGTCACATTTATTGGAGAGAACAATGTTTCCATACCTGAAATAAAGCGTGATGCTAAACCACTGCTTCCCGAGTGCGTCTCACCCGGATGGGTAACCTGGAGCTTTCATGTGTATGTAGCCACCCTGCTACAGAGACTGCACCACCCCTGGTGGGGGCCACTAGGTAGGGAAATTACCGAGCCTTAATGTGGGGAAGCCGTGAAGGATTGAGGAAACTGTGCTCTCACCGAGGCTCATCCAGAGCTGTTTGAATTTTGGAAAGTAATTGTGCAATCCATTAGAGGAGAGATATTTTGGCACTACATTACCCAGAAAGCCCTGTCTCATTCGAGCAGCCAATAAAGGGCGGGCAATCTTTTAATTGGGTAAACGTGTCAAGCACGAACCACCTTCCGCCAGCCTCTGAAGAAGTATAAAACGAAACGCGTCAGGCAAAGACGGACTGGCTGTCACATTTCTTGGAGAGAACAATGTTTCCATACCTGAAATAAAGCGTGATGCTAAACCACTGCTTCCCGAGTGCGTCTCACCCGGAAGGGTAACCTGGAGCTTTCATGTGTATGTAGCCACCCTGCTACAGAGACTGCACCACCCCTGGTGGGGGCCACGAGGTAGGGAAATCACCGAGCCTTAATGTGGGGAAGTCGTGAAGGATTGAAGAAACTACGCCCTCACCGAGGCTCATCCAGAGCTGTTTGAATTTTGGACTGTAATTGTGCAATCCATTAGAGGCGAGATATTTTGGCACTACATTACCCAGAAAGCCCTGTCTCATTCGAGCAGCCAATTAAGGGCGGGCAATCTTTTAATTGGGCAAACGTGTCAAGCACGAACCAACTTCCGCCAGCCTCTGAAGAAGTATAAAACGAAACGCATGAGGCAAAGACGGACTGGTTGTCACATTTATTGGAGAGAACAATGTTTCCATACCTGAAATAAAGCGTGATGCTAAACCACTGCTTCCCGAGTGCGTCTCACCCGGATGGGTAACCTAGAGCTTTCATGTGTATGTAGCCACCCTGCTACAGAGACTGCACCACCCCTGGTGGGGGCCACGAGGTGGGGAAATCAATCACCAAGCCTTAATGTGGGGAAGCCGTGAAGGATTGAAGAAACTACGCCCTCACCGAGGCTCATCCAGAGCTGTTTGAATTTTGGACAGTAATTGTGCAATCCATTAGAGGCGAGATATTTTGGCACTACATTACCCAGAAAGCCCTGTCTTATTCGAGCAGCCAATTAAGGGCGGGCAATCTTTTAATTGGGTAAACGTGTCAAGCACGAACCAACTTCCGCCAGCCTCTGAAGAAGTATAAAACGAAACGCGTCAGGCAAAGACGGACTGGCTGTCACATTTATTGGAGCGAACAATGTTTCCATACCTGAAATGAAGCGTGATGCTAAACCACTGCTTCCCAAGTGCGTCTCACCCGGATGGGTAACCTGGAGCTTTCATGTGTATGTAGCCACCCTGCTACAGAGACTGCACCACCCCTGGTGGGGGCCACGAGGTAGGGAAATCACCAAGCCTTAATGTGGGGAAGCCGTGAAGGATTGAGGAAACTACGCTCTCTCCGAGGCTCATCCAGAGCTGTTTGAACTTTGGACAGTAATTGTGCAATCCATTAGAGGAGAGATATTTTGGCACTACATTACCCAGAAATCCCTGTCTCATTCGAGCAGCCAATTAAGGGCGGGCAAACTTTTAATTGGGTAAACGTGTCAAGCACGAACCAACTTCCGCCAGCCTCTGAAGAAGTATAAAACGAAACGCGTCAGGCAAAGACGGACTGGCTGTCACATTTATTGGAGAGAACAATGTTTCCATACCTGAAATAAAGCGTGATGCTAAACCACTGCTTCCCGAGTGAGTCTCACCCGGATGGGTAACCTGGAGCTTTCATGTGTATGTAGCCACCCTGCTACAGAGACTGCACCACCCCTGGTGGGGGCGACGAGGTAGGGAAATCCCCGAGCCTTAATGTGGGGAAGCCGTGAAGGATTGAGGAAACTACGCTCTCACCGAGGCTCATCCAGAGCTGTTTGAATTTTGGACAGTAATTGTGCAATCCATTAGAAGAGAGATATTTTGGCACTACATTACGCAGAAAGCCCTGTCTCATTCGAGCAGCCAATTAAGGGCGGGCAATCTTTTAATTGGGTAAACTTGTCAAGCACGAACCAACTTCCGCCAGCCTCTGAAGAAGTATAAAACTAAACGCGTCAGGCAAAGACAGACTGGCTGTCACATTTATTGGAGAGAACAATGTTTCCATGCCTGAAATAAAGCGTGATGCTAAACCACTGCTTCCCGAGTGCGTCTCACCCGGATGGGTAACCTGGAGCTTTCATGTGTATGTAGCCACCCTGCTACAGAGACTGCACCACCCCTGGTGGGGGCCACTAGGTAGGGAAATTACCGAGCCTTAATGTGGGGAAGCCGTGAAGGATTGAGGAAACTGCTCTCACCGAGGCTCATCCAGAGCTGTTTGAATTTTGGAAAGTAATTGTGCAATCCATTAGAGGAGAGATATTTTGGCACTACATTACACAGAAAGCCCTGTCTCATTCGAGCAGCCAATTAAGGGCGGGCAATCTTTTAATTGGGTAAACGTGTCAAGCACGAACCACCTTCCGCCAGCCTCTGAAGAAGTATAAAACGAAACGCGTCAGGCAAAGACGGACTGGCTGTCACATTTCTTGGAGAGAACAATGTTTCCATACCTGAAATAAAGCGTGATGCTAAACCACTGCTTCCCGAGTGCGTCTCACCCGGATGGGTAACCTGGAGCTTTCATGTGTATGTAGCCACCCTGCTGCAGAGACTGACCACCCCTGGTGGGGGCCACGAGGTAAAACGAAACGCGTCAGGCAAAGACGGAGGCTCATCCAGAGCTGTTTGAATTTTGGACTGTAATTGTGCAATCCATTAGAGGCGAGATATTTTGGCACTACATTACCCAGAAAGCCCTGTCTCATTCGAGCAGCCAATTAAGGGCGGGCAATCTTTTAATTGGGCAAACGTGTCAAGCACGAACCAACTTCCGCCAGCCTCTGAAGAAGTATAAAACGAAACGCATGAGGCAAAGACGGACTGGCTGTCACATTTATTGGAGAGAACAATGTTTCCATACCTGAAATAAAGCGTGATGCTAAACCACTGCTTCCCGAGTGCGTCTCACCCGGATGGGTAACCTGGAGCTTTCATGTGTATGTAGCCACCCTGCTACAGAGACTGCACCACCCCTGGTGGGGGCCACGAGGTAGGGAAATTACCGAGCCTTAATGTGGGGAAGCCGTGAAGGATTGAGGAAACTACGCTCTCACCGAGGCTCATCCAGAGCTGTTTGAATTTTGGACAGTAATTGTGCAATCCATTAGAGGAGAGATATTTTGGCACTACATTACCCAGAAAGCCCTGTCTCGAGCAGCCAATTAAGGGCGGGCAATCTTTTAATTGGGTAAACGTGTCAAGCACGAACCAACTTCCGCCAGCCTCTGAAGAAGTATAAAACGAAACGCGTCAGGCAAAGACGGATTGGCTGTCACATTTATTGGAGAGAACATTGTTTCCATACCTGAAATAAAGCGTGATGCTAAACCACTGCTTCCCGAGTGCGTCTCACCCGGATGGGTAACCTGGAGCTTTAATGTGTATGTAGCCACCCTGCTGCAGAGACTGACCACCCCTGGTGGGGGCCACGAGGTAGGGAAATTACCGAGCCTTAATGTGGGGAAGCCGTGAAGGATTGAGGAAACTATGCTCTCACCGAGGCTCATCCAGAGCTGTTTGAATTTTGGAAAGTAATTGTGCAATCCATTAGAGGAGAGATATTTTGGCACTACATTACCCAGAAAGCCCTGTCTCATTCGAGCAGCCAATTAAGGGCAGGCAATCTTTTAATTGGGTAAATGTGTCAAGCATGAACCAACTTCCGCCAGCCTCTGAAGAAGTATAAAACGAAACGCGTCAGGCAAAGATGGACTGGCTGTCACATTTAATGGAGAGAACAATGTTTCCATACCTGAAATAAAGCGTGATGCTTAACCACTGCTTCCAGAGTGAGTCTCACCCGGATGGGTAACCTGGAGCTTTCATGTGTATGTAGCCACCCTGCTACAGAGACTACACCACCCCTGGTGGGGGCCACAAGGTAGGGAAATCACCGAGCCTTAATGTGGGGAAGCCGTGAAGGATTGAGGAAACTATGCTCTCACCGAGGCTCATCCAGAGCTGTTTGAACTTTGAACAGTAATTGTGCAATCCATTAGAGGAGAGATATTTTGGCACTACATTACCCAGAAAGCCCTGTCTCGAGCAGCCAATTAAGGGCGGGCAATCTTTTAATTGGGTAAACGTGTCAAGCATGAACCAACTTCCGCCAGCCTCTGAAGAAGTATAAAACGAAACGCGTCAGGCAAAGACGGACTGGTTGTCACATTTATTGGAGAGAACAATGTTTCCATACCTGAAATAAAGCGTGATGCTAAACCACTGCTTCCCGAGTGCGTCTCACCCGGATGGGTAACCTGGAGCTTTCATGTGTATGTAGCCACCCTGCTACAGAGACTGCACCACCCCTGGTGGGGGCCACGAGGTGGAGAAATCAATCACCAAGCCTTAATGTGGGGAAGCAGTGAAGGATTGAGGAAACTACGCTCTCACCGAGCCTCATCCAGAGCTGTTTGAATTTTGGACAGTAATTGTGCAATCCATTAGAGGCGAGATATTTTGGCACTACATTACCCAGAAATCCCTGTCTCATTCGAGCAGCCAATTAAGGGCGGGCAAACTTTTAATTGGGTAAACGTGTCAAGCACGAACCAACTTCCGCCAGCCTCTGAAGAAGTATAAAACGAAACGCGTCAGGCAAAGACGGACTGGCTGTCACATTTATTGGAGAGAACAATGTTTCCATGCCTGAAATAAAGCGTGATGCTAAACCACTGCTTCCCGAGTGCGTCTCACCCGGATGGGTAACCTGGAGCTTTCATGTGTATGTAGCCACCCTGCTACAGAGACTGCACCACCCCTGGTGGGGGCCACGAGGTAGGGAAATTACCGAGCCTTAATGTGGGGAAGCCGTGAAGGATTGAGGAAACTACGCTCTCACCGAGGCTCATCCAGAGCTGTTTGAATTTTGGACAGTAATTGTGCAATCCATTAGAGGAGAGATATTTTGGCACTACATTACCCAGAAAGCCCTGTCTCGAGCAGCCAATTAAGGGCGGGCAATCTTTTAATTGGGTAAACGTGTCAAGCACGAACCAACTTCCGCCAGCCTCTGAAGAAGTATAAAACGAAACGCGTCAGGCAAAGACGGATTGGCTGTCACATTTATTGGAGAGAACAATGTTTCCATACCTGAAATAAAGCGTGATGCTAAACCACTGCTTCCCGAGTGCGTCTCACCCGGATGGGTAACCTGGAGCTTTCATGTGTATGTAGCCACCCTGCTACAGAGACTGCACCACCCCTGGTGGGGGCCACTAGGTAGGGAAATTACCGAGCCTTAATGTGGGGAAGCCGTGAAGGATTGAGGAAACTGTGCTCTCACCGAGGCTCATCCAGAGCTGTTTGAATTTTGGAAAGTAATTGTGCAATCCATTAGAGGAGAGATATTTTGGCACTACATTACCCAGAAAGCCCTGTCTCATTCGAGCAGCCAATAAAGGGCGGGCAATCTTTTAATTGGGTAAACGTGTCAAGCACGAACCACCTTCCGCCAGCCTCTGAAGAAGTATAAAACGAAACGCGTCAGGCAAAGACGGACTGGCTGTCACATTTCTTGGAGAGAACAATGTTTCCATACCTGAAATAAAGCGTGATGCTAAACCACTGCTTCCCGAGTGCGTCTCACCCGGAAGGGTAACCTGGAGCTTTCATGTGTATGTAGCCACCCTGCTACAGAGACTGCACCACCCCTGGTGGGGGCCACGAGGTAGGGAAATCACCGAGCCTTAATGTGGGGAAGTCGTGAAGGATTGAAGAAACTACGCCCTCACCGAGGCTCATCCAGAGCTGTTTGAATTTTGGACTGTAATTGTGCAATCCATTAGAGGCGAGATATTTTGGCACTACATTACCCAGAAAGCCCTGTCTCATTCGAGCAGCCAATTAAGGGCGGGCAATCTTTTAATTGGGCAAACGTGTCAAGCACGAACCAACTTCCGCCAGCCTCTGAAGAAGTATAAAACGAAACGCATGAGGCAAAGACGGACTGGTTGTCACATTTATTGGAGAGAACAATGTTTCCATACCTGAAATAAAGCGTGATGCTAAACCACTGCTTCCCGAGTGCGTCTCACCCGGATGGGTAACCTAGAGCTTTCATGTGTATGTAGCCACCCTGCTACAGAGACTGCACCACCCCTGGTGGGGGCCACGAGGTGGGGAAATCAATCACCAAGCCTTAATGTGGGGAAGCCGTGAAGGATTGAAGAAACTACGCCCTCACCGAGGCTCATCCAGAGCTGTTTGAATTTTGGACAGTAATTGTGCAATCCATTAGAGGCGAGATATTTTGGCACTACATTACCCAGAAAGCCCTGTCTTATTCGAGCAGCCAATTAAGGGCGGGCAATCTTTTAATTGGGTAAACGTGTCAAGCACGAACCAACTTCCGCCAGCCTCTGAAGAAGTATAAAACGAAACGCGTCAGGCAAAGACGGACTGGCTGTCACATTTATTGGAGCGAACAATGTTTCCATACCTGAAATGAAGCGTGATGCTAAACCACTGCTTCCCAAGTGCGTCTCACCCGGATGGGTAACCTGGAGCTTTCATGTGTATGTAGCCACCCTGCTACAGAGACTGCACCACCCCTGGTGGGGGCCACGAGGTAGGGAAATCACCAAGCCTTAATGTGGGGAAGCCGTGAAGGATTGAGGAAACTACGCTCTCTCCGAGGCTCATCCAGAGCTGTTTGAACTTTGGACAGTAATTGTGCAATCCATTAGAGGAGAGATATTTTGGCACTACATTACCCAGAAATCCCTGTCTCATTCGAGCAGCCAATTAAGGGCGGGCAAACTTTTAATTGGGTAAACGTGTCAAGCACGAACCAACTTCCGCCAGCCTCTGAAGAAGTATAAAACGAAACGCGTCAGGCAAAGACGGACTGGCTGTCACATTTATTGGAGAGAACAATGTTTCCATACCTGAAATAAAGCGTGATGCTAAACCACTGCTTCCCGAGTGAGTCTCACCCGGATGGGTAACCTGGAGCTTTCATGTGTATGTAGCCACCCTGCTACAGAGACTGCACCACCCCTGGTGGGGGCGACGAGGTAGGGAAATCCCCGAGCCTTAATGTGGGGAAGCCGTGAAGGATTGAGGAAACTACGCTCTCACCGAGGCTCATCCAGAGCTGTTTGAATTTTGGACAGTAATTGTGCAATCCATTAGAAGAGAGATATTTTGGCACTACATTACGCAGAAAGCCCTGTCTCATTCGAGCAGCCAATTAAGGGCGGGCAATCTTTTAATTGGGTAAACTTGTCAAGCACGAACCAACTTCCGCCAGCCTCTGAAGAAGTATAAAACTAAACGCGTCAGGCAAAGACAGACTGGCTGTCACATTTATTGGAGAGAACAATGTTTCCATGCCTGAAATAAAGCGTGATGCTAAACCACTGCTTCCCGAGTGCGTCTCACCCGGATGGGTAACCTGGAGCTTTCATGTGTATGTAGCCACCCTGCTACAGAGACTGCACCACCCCTGGTGGGGGCCACTAGGTAGGGAAATTACCGAGCCTTAATGTGGGGAAGCCGTGAAGGATTGAGGAAACTGCTCTCACCGAGGCTCATCCAGAGCTGTTTGAATTTTGGAAAGTAATTGTGCAATCCATTAGAGGAGAGATATTGTGGCACTACATTACACAGAAAGCCCTGTCTCATTCGAGCAGCCAATTAAGGGCGGGCAATCTTTTAATTGGGTAAACGTGTCAAGCACGAACCACCTTCCGCCAGCCTCTGAAGAAGTATAAAACGAAACGCGTCAGGCAAAGACGGACTGGCTGTCACATTTCTTGGAGAGAACAATGTTTCCATACCTGAAATAAAGCGTGATGCTAAACCACTGCTTCCCGAGTGCGTCTCACCCGGAAGGGTAACCTGGAGCTTTCATGTGTATGTAGCCACCCTGCTACAGAGACTGCACCACCCCTGGTGGGGGCCACGAGGTAGGGAAATCACCGAGCCTTAATGTGGGGAAGTCGTGAAGGATTGAAGAAACTATGCCCTCACCGAGGCTCATCCAGAGCTGTTTGAATTTTGGACTGTAATTGTGCAATCCATTAGAGGCGAGATATTTTGGCACTACATTACCCAGAAAGCCCTGTCTCATTCGAGCAGCCAATTAAGGGCGGGCAATCTTTTAATTGGGCAAACGTGTCAAGCACGAACCAACTTCCGCCAGCCTCTGAAGAAGTATAAAACGAAACGCATGAGGCAAAGACGGACTGGTTGTCACATTTATTGGAGAGAACAATGTTTCCATACCTGAAATAAAGCGTGATGCTAAACCACTGCTTCCCGAGTGCGTCTCACCCGGATGGGTAACCTAGAGCTTTCATGTGTATGTAGCCACCCTGCTACAGAGACTGCACCACCCCTGGTGGGGGCCACGAGGTGGGGAAATCAATCACCAAGCCTTAATGTGGGGAAGCCGTGAAGGATTGAAGAAACTACGCCCTCACCGAGGCTCATCCAGAGCTGTTTGAATTTTGGACAGTAATTGTGCAATCCATTAGAGGCGAGATATTTTGGCACTACATTACCCAGAAAGCCCTGTCTTATTCGAGCAGCCAATTAAGGGCGGGCAATCTTTTAATTGGGTAAACGTGTCAAGCACGAACCAACTTCCGCCAGCCTCTGAAGAAGTATAAAACGAAACGCGTCAGGCAAAGACGGACTGGCTGTCACATTTATTGGAGCGAACAATGTTTCCATACCTGAAATGAAGCGTGATGCTAAACCACTGCTTCCCAAGTGCGTCTCACCCGGATGGGTAACCTGGAGCTTTCATGTGTATGTAGCCACCCTGCTACAGAGACTGCACCACCCCTGGTGAGGCCACGAGGTAGGGAAATCACCAAGCCTTAATGTGGGGAAGCCGTGAAGGATTGAGGAAACTACGCTCTCTCCGAGGCTCATCCAGAGCTGTTTGAACTTTGGACAGTAATTGTGCAATCCATTAGAGGAGAGATATTTTGGCACTACATTACCCAGAAATCCCTGTCTCATTCGAGCAGCCAATTAAGGGCGGGCAAACTTTTAATTGGGTAAACGTGTCAAGCACGAACCAACTTCCGCCAGCCTCTGAAGAAGTATAAAACGAAACGCGTCAGGCAAAGACGGACTGGCTGTCACATTTATTGGAGAGAACAATGTTTCCATACCTGAAATAAAGCGTGATGCTAAACCACTGCTTCTCGAGTGCGTCTGACCCGGATGGGTAACCTGGAGCTTTCATGTGTAGGTAGCCACCCTGCTACAGAGACTGCACCACCCCTGGTGGTGGCCACGAGGTAGGAAAATCACCGAGCCTTAATGTGGGGAAGCTGTGAAGGATTGAGGAAACTACGCTCTCACCGAGGCTCATCCAGACCTGTTTGAATTTTGGACAGTAATTGTGCAATCCATTAGAGGCGAGATATTTTGGCACTACATTACCCAGAAAGCCCTGTCTCATTCGAGTAGCCAATTAAGGGCGGGCAATCTTTTAATTGGGCAAACGTGTCAAGCACGAACTAACTTTCGCCAGCCTCTGAAGAAGTATAAATCCAAACGCGTCAGGCAAAGACGGACTGGCTGTCACATTTATTGGAGAGAACAATGTTTCCATACCTGAAATAAAGCGTGATGCTAAACCACTGCTTCCCGAGTGCATCTCACCCGGATGGGTAACCTGGAGCTTTCATGTGTATGTAGCCACCCTGCTACAGAGACTGCACCACCCCTGGTGGGGGCCATGAGGTAGGGAAATTACCGAGCCTTAATGTGGGGAAGCCGTGAAGGATTGAGGAAACTACGCTCTCACCGAGGCTCATCCAGAGCTGTTTGAATTTTGGACAGTAATGGTGCAATCCATTTGAGGAGAGATATTTTGGCACTACGTTACCCAGAAAGCCCTGTCTCGAGCAGCCAATTAAGGGCGGGCAATCTTTTAATTAGGTAAACGTGTCAAGCACGAACCAACTTCCGCCAGCCTCTGAAGAAGTATAAAACGAAACGCGTCAGGCAAAGACGGATTGGCTGTCACATTTATTGGAGAGAACAATGTTTCCATACCTGAAATAAAGCGTGATGCTAAACCACTGCTTCCCGAGTGCGTCTCACCCGGATGGGTAACCTGGAGCTTTCATGTGTATGTAGCCACCCTGCTACAGAGACTGCACCACTCCTGGTGGGGGCCACGAGGTAGGGAAATTACCGAGCCTTAATGTGGGGAAGCCGTGAAGGATTGAGGAAACTATGCTCTCACCGAGGCTCATCCAGAGCTGTTTGAATTTTGGAAAGTAATTGTGCAATCCATTAGAGGAGAGATATTTTGGCACTACATTACCCAGAAAGCCCTGTCTCATTCGAGCAGCCAATTAAGGGCGGGCAATCTTTTAATTGGGTAAACGTGTCAAGCACGAACCAACTTCCGCCAGCCTCTGAAGAAGTATAAAACGAAACGCGTCAGGCAAAGACGGACTGGCTGTCACATTTCTTGGAGAGAACAATGTTTCCATACCTGAAATAAAGCGTGATGCTAAACCACTGCTTCCCGAGTGCTTCTCACCCGGATGGGTAACCTGGAGCTTTCATGTGTATGTAGCCACCCTGCTACAGAGACTGCACCACCCCTGGTGGTGGCCACGAGGTAGGAAAATCACCGAGCCTTAATGTGGGGAAGCCGTGAAGGATTGAGGAAACTACGCTCTCACTGAGGCTCATCCAGACCTGTTTGAATTTTGGACAGTAATTGTGCAATCCATTAGAGGCGAGATATTTTGGCACTACATTACCCAGAAAGCCCTGTCTCATTCGAGTAGCCAATTAAGGGCGGGCAATCTTTTAATTGGGCAAACGTGTCAAGCACGAACCAACTTTCACCAGCCTTTGAAGAAGTATAAATCCAAACGCGTCAGGCAAAGACGGACTGGCTGTCACATTTATTGGAGAGAACAATGTTTCCATACCTGAAATAAAGCGTGATGCTAAACCACTGCTTCCCGAGAGCGTCTCACCAGGATGGGTAACCTGGAGCTTTCATGTGTATGTAGCCACCCTGCTACAGAGACTGCACCACCCCTGGTGGGGGCCATGAGGTAGGGAAATTACCGAGCCTTAATGTGGGGAAGCCGTGAAGGATTGAGGAAACTACGCTCTCACCGAGGCTCATCCAGAGCTGTTTGAATTTTGGACAGTAATGGTGCAATCCATTAGAGGAGAGATATTTTGGCACTACATTACCCAGAAAGCCCTGTCTCGAGCAGCCAATTAAGGGCGGGCAATCTTTTAATTGGGTAAACGTGTCAAGCACGAACCAACTTCCGCCAGCCTCTGAAGAAGTATAAAACGAAACGCGTCAGGCAAAGACGGATTGGCTGTCACATTTATTGGAGAGAACAATGTTTCCATACCTGAAATAAAGCGTGATGCTAAACCACTGCTTCCCGAGTGCGTCTCACCCGGATGGGTAACCTGGAGCTTTCATGTGTATGTAGCCACCCTGCTACAGAGACTGCACCACTCCTGGTGGGGGCCACGAGGTAGGGAAATTACCGAGCCTTAATGTGGGGAAGCCGTGAAGGATTGAGGAAACTATGCTCTCACCGAGGCTCATCCAGAGCTGTTTGAATTTTGGAAAGTAATTGTGCAATCCATTAGAGGAGAGATATTTTGGCACTACATTACCCAGAAAGCCCTGTCTCATTCGAGCAGCCAATTAAGGGCGGGCAATCTTTTAATTGGGTAAACGTGTCAAGCACGAACCAACTTCCGCCAGCCTCTGAAGAAGTATAAAACGAAACGCGTCAGGCAAAGACGGACTGGCTGTCACATTTCTTGGAGAGAACAATGTTTCCATACCTGAAATAAAGCGTGATGCTAAACCACTGCTTCCCGAGTGCGTCTCACCCGGATGGGTAACCTGGAGCTTTCATGTGTATGTAGCCACCCTGCTACAGAGACTGCACCACCCCTGGTGGGGGCCACGAGGTAGGGAAATCACCGAGCCTTAATGTGGGGGAGCCGTGAAGGATTGAAGAAACTACGCCCTCACCGAGGCTCATCCAGAGCTGTTTGAATTTTGGACAGTAATTGTGCAATCCATTAGAGGAGAGATATTTTGGCACTACATTACCCAGAAAGCCCTGTCTCATTCGAGCAGCCAATTAAGGGCGGGCAATCTTTTAATTGGGTAAACGTGTCAAGCACGAACCAACTTCCGCCAGCCTCTGAAGAAGTATAAAACTAAACGCGTCAGGCAAAGACAGACTGGCTGTCACATTTGTTGGAGAGATCAATGTTTTCATACCTGAAATAAAGCGTGATGCTAAACCACTGCTTCCCGAGTGCGTCTCACCCGGATGGGTAACCTGGAGCTTTCATGTGTATGTAGCCACCCTGCTACAGAGACTGCACCACCCCTGGTGGGGGCCACGAGGTAGGGAAATCACCGAGCCTTAATGTGGGGAAGCCGTGAAGGATTGAGGAAACTACGCTCTCACCGAGGCTCATCCAGAGCTGTTTGAATTTTGGACAGTAATTGTGCAACCCATTAGAGGCGAGATATTTTGGCACTACATTACGCAGAAAGCCCTGTCTCATTCGAGCAGCCAATTAAGGGCGGGCAATCTTTTAATTGGGTAAACTTGTCAAGCAAGAACCAACTTCCGCCAGCCTCTGAAGAAGTATAAAACTAAACGCGTCAGGCAAAGACAGACTGGCTGTCACATTTATTGGAGAGAACAATGTTTCCATACCTGAAATAAAGCGTGATGCTAAACCACTGCTTCCCGAGTGCGTCTCACCCGGATGGGTAACCTGGAGCTTTCATGTGTAGGTAGCCACCCTGCTACAGAGACTGCACCACCCCTGGTGGTGGCCACGAGGTAGGAAAATCACCGAGCCTTAATGTGGGGAAGCCGTGAAGGATTGAGGAAACTACGCTCTCACTGAGGCTCATCCAGACCTGTTTGAATTTTGGACAGTAATTGTGCAATCCATTAGAGGCGAGATATTTTGGCACTACATTACCCAGAAAGCCCTGTCTCATTCGAGTAGCCAATTAAGGGCGGGCAATCTTTTAATTGGGCAAACGTGTCAAGCACGAACCAACTTTCGCCAGCCTCTGAAGAAGTATAAATCCAAACGCGTCAGGCAAAGACGGACTGGCTGTCACATTTATTGGAGAGAACAATGTTTCCATACCTGAAATAAAGCGTGATGCTAAACCACTGCTTCCCGAGTGTGTCTCACCCGGATGGGTAACCTGGAGCTTTCATGTGTATGTAGCCACCCTGCTACAGAGACTGCACCACCCCTGGTGGGGGCCACGAGGTAGGGAAATTACCGAGCCTTAATGTGGGGAAGCCGTGAAGGATTGAGGAAACTACGCTCTCACCGAGGCTCATCCAGAGCTGTTTGAATTTTGGACAGTAATTGTGCAATCCATTAGAGGAGAGATATTTTGGCACTACATTACCCAGAAATCCCTGTCTCGAGCAGCCAATTAAGGACGGGCAATCTTTTAATTGGGTAAACGTGTCAAGCACGAACCAACTTCCGCCAGTCTCTGAAGAAGTATAAAACGAAACGCATCAGGCAAAGACGGATTGGCTGTCACATTTATTGGAGAGAACATTGTTTCCATACCTGAAATAAAGCGTGATGCTAAACCACTGCTTCCCGAGTGCGTCTCACCCGGATGGGTAACCTGGAGCTTTCATGTGTATGTAGCCACCCTGCTACAGAGACTGCACCACCCCTGGTGGGGGCCACGAGGTAGGGAAATTACCGAGCCTTAATGTGGGGAAGCCGTGAAGGATTGAAGAAACTACGCCCTCACCGAGGCTCATCCAGAGCTGTTTGAATTTTGGACAGTAATTGTGCAATCCATTAGAGGAGAGATATTTTGGCACTACATTACCCAGAAAGCCCTGTCTCATTCGAGCAGCCAATTAAGGGCGGGCAATCTTTTAATTGGGTAAACGTGTCAAGCACGAACCAACTTCCGCCAGCCTCTGAAGAAGTATAAAACTAAACGCGTCAGGCAAAGACAGACTGGCTGTCACATTTGTTGGAGAGATCAATGTTTTCATACCTGAAATAAAGCGTGATGCTAAACCACTGCTTCCCGAGTGCGTCTCACCCGGATGGGTAACCTGGAGCTTTCATGTGTATGTAGCCACCCTGCTACAGAGACTGCACCACCCCTGGTGGGGACCACGAGGTAGGGAAATCACCGAGCCTTAATGTGGGGAAGCCGTGAAGGATTGAGGAAACTACGCTCTCACCGAGGCTCATCCAGAGCTGTTTGAATTTTGGACAGTAATTGTGCAATCCATTAGAGGCGAGATATTTTGGCACTACATTACCCAGAAAGCCCTGTCTCATTCGAGCAGCCAATTAAGGGCGGGCAATCTTTTAATTGGGTAAACGTGTCAAGCACGAACCAACTTCCGCCAGCCTCTGAAGAAGTATAAAACGAAACGCGTCAGGCAAAGACGGACTGGTTGTCACATTTATTGGAGAGAACAATGTTTCCATACCTGAAATAAAGTGTGATGCTAAACCACTGCTTCTCGAGTGCTTCTCACCCGTATGGGTAACCTGGAGCTTTCATGTGTATGTAGCCACCCTGCTACAGAGACTGCACCACCCCTGGTGGGGGCCACGAGGTAGGGAAATCAATCACCAAGCCTTAATGTGGGGAAGCCGTGAGGGATTGAGGAAACTACGCTCTCACCGAGGCTCATCCAGAGCTGTTTGAATTTTGGACAGTAATTGTGCAATCCATTAGAGGAGAGATATTTTGGCACTACATTACCCAGAAAGCCCTGTCTCATTCGAGCAGCCAATTAAGGGCGGGCAATCTTTTAATTGGGTAAATGTGTCAAGCATGAACCAACTTCCGCCAGCCTCTGAAGAAGTATAAAACGAAACGCGTCAGGCAAAGACGGACTGGCTGTCACATTTAATGGAGAGAACAATGTTTCCATACCTGAAATAAAGCGTGATGCTTAACCACTGCTTCCCGAGTGAGTCTCACCCGGATGGGTAACCTGGAGCTTTCATGTGTATGTAGCCACCCTGCTACAGAGACTACAGCACCCCTGGTGGGGGCCACGAGGTAGGGAAATCACCGAGCCTTAATGTGGGGAAGCCGTGAAGGATTGAGGAAACTATGCTCTCACCAAGGCTCATCCAGAGCTGTTTGAACTTTGAACAGTAATTGTGCAATCCATTAGAGGAGAGATATTTTGGCACTACATTACCCAGAAAGCCCTGTCTCGAGCAGCCAATTAAGGGCGGGCAATCTTTTAATTGGGTAAACGTGTCAAGCACGAACCAACTTCCGCCAGCCTCTGAAGAAGTATAAAACGAAACGCGTCAGGCAAAGACCGACTGGCTGTCACATTTCTTGGAGAGAACAATGTTTCCATACCTGAAATAAAGCGTGATGCTAACCCACTGCTTCCCGAGTGCGTCTCACCCGGAAGGGTAACCTGGAGCTTTCATGTGTATGTAGGCTCCCTGCTACAGAGACTGCACCACCCCTGGTGGGGGCCACGAGGTAGGGAAATCACTGAGCCTTAATGTGGGGAAGCCGTGAAGGATTGAAGAAACTACGCCCTCACCGAGGCTCATCCAGAGCTGTTTGAATTTTGGACTGTCATTGTGCAATCCATTAGAGGCGAGATATTTTGGCACTACATTACCCAGAAAGCCCTGTCTCATTCGAGAAGCCAATTAAGGGCGGGCAATCTTTTAATTGGGTAAACGTGTCAAGCACGAACCAAATCCGCCAGCCTCTGAAGAAGTATAAAACGAAACGCGTGAGGCAAAGACGGACTGGTTGTCACATTTATTGGAGAGAACAATGTTTCCATACCTGAAATAAAGCGTGATGCTAAACCACTGCTTCCCGAGTGCGTCTCACCCGGATGGGTAACCTGGAGCTTTCATGTGTATGTAGCCACCCTGCTACAGAGACTGCACCACCCCTGGTGGGGGCCACGAGGTAGGGAAATCACCGAGCCTTAATGTGGGGAAGCCGTGAAGGATTGAGGAAACTACGCTCTCACCGAGGCTCATCCAGAGCTGTTTGAACTTTGGACAGTAAGTGTGCAATCCATTAGAGGAGAGATATTTTGGCACTACATTACCCAGAAATCCCTGTCTCATGCGAGCAGCCAATTAAGGGCGGGCAAACTTTTAATTGGGTAAATGTGTCAAGCACGAACCAACTTCCGCCAGCCTCTGAAGAAGTATAAAACGAAACGCGTCAGGCAAAGACGGACTGGCTGTCACATTTATTGGAGAGAACAATGTTTCCATACCTGAAATAAAGCGTGATGCTAAACCACTGCTTCCCGAGTGCGTCTCACCCGGATGGGTAACCTGGAGCTTTCATGTGTATGTAGCCACCCTGCTACAGAGACTGCACCACCCCTGGTGGGGGCCACGAGGTAGGGAAATCACCGAGCCTTAATGTGGGGAAGCCGTGAAGGATTGAGGAAACTACGCTCTCACCGAGGCTCATCCAGAGTTGTTTGAATTTTGGACAGTAATTGTCCAATCCATTAGAGGAGAGATATTTTGGCACTACATTACGCAGAAAGCCCTGTCTCATTCGAGCAGCCAATTAAGGGCGGGCAATCTTTTAAATGGGTAAACTTGTCAAGCACGAACCAACTTCCGCCAGCCTCTGAAGAAGTATAAACCGAAACGCGTCAGGCAAAGACAGACTGGCTGTCACATTTATTGGAGAGAACAATGTTTCCATGCCTGAAATAAAGCGTGATGCTAAACCACTGCTTCCCGAGTGCGTCTCACCCGGAGGGGTAACCTGGAGCTTTCATGTGTATGTAGCCACCCTGCTACAGAGACTGCACCACCCCTGGTGGTGGCCACGAGGTAGGAAAATCACAGAGCCTTAATGTGTGGAAGCCTTGAAGGATTGAGGAAACTACACTCTCACCGAGGCTCATCCAGAGCTATTTGAATTTTGGACAGTAATTGTGCAATCCATTAGAGGCGAGATATTTTGGCACTACATTACCCAGAAAGCCCTGTCTCATTCGAGTAGCTAATTAAGGGCGGGCAATCTTTTAATTGGGTAAACGTGTCAAGCACGAACCAACTTCCGCCAGCCTCTGAAGAAGTATAAAACGAAACGCGTCAGGCAAAGACGGACTGGCTGTCACATTTATTGGAGAGAACAATGTTTCCATACCTGAAATAAAGCGTGATGCTAAACCACTGCTTCCCGAGTGCGTCTCACCCGGATTGGTAACCTGGAGCTTTCATGTGTATGTAGCCACCCTGCTACAGAGACTGCACCACCCCTGGTGGGGGCCTCGAGGTAGGGAAATCACCGAGCCTTAATGTGGGGAAGCCGTGAAGGATTGAGGAAACTACGCTCTCACCGAAGCTCATCCACAGCTCTTTGAATTTTGGACAGTAATTGTGCAATCCATTAGAGGAGAGATATTTTGGCACTACATTACCCAGAACGCCCTGTCTCATTCGAGCAGCCAATTAAGGGCAGGCAATCTTTTAATTGGGTAAATGTGTCAAGCACGAACCAACTTCCGCCAGCCTCTGAAGAAGTATAAAACGAAACGCGTCAGGCAAAGACGGATTGGCTTTCACATTTATTGGAGAGAACAATGTTTCTATACCTGAAATAAAGCGTGATGCTTAACCACTGCTTCCCGAGTGCGTCTCACCCGGATGGGTAACCTCGAGCTTTCATGTGTATGTAGCCACCCTGCTACAGAGACTGCACCACCCCTGGTGGGGGCCACGAGGTAGGGAAATCACCGAGCCTTAATGTGGGGAAGCCGTGAAGGATTGAGGAAACTACGCTCTCACCGAAGCTCATCCACAGCTCTTTGAATTTTGGACAGTAATTGTGCAATCCATTAGAGGAGAGATATTTTGGCACTACATTACCCAGAAAGCCCTGTCTCATTCGAGCAGCCAATTAAGGGCGGGCAATCTTTTAATTGGGTAAACGTGTCAAGCACGAACCAACTTACGCCAGCCTCTGAAGAAGTATAAAACGAAACGCGTCAGGCAAAGACAGACTGGCTGTCACATTTATTGGAGAGAACAATGTTTCCATACCTGAAATGAAGCGTGATGCTAAACCACTGCTTCCCGAGTGCGTCTCACCCGGATGGGTAACCTGGAGCTTTCATGTGTATGTAGCCACCCTGCTACAGAGACTGCACCACCCCTGGTGGGGGCCACGAGGTAGGGACATCACCGAGCCTTAATGTGGGGAAGCCGTGAAGGACTGAGGAAACTACACTCTCACCGAGGCTCATCCAGAGCTGTTTGAACTTTGGACAGTAATTGTGCAATCCATTAGAGGAGAGATATTTTGGCACTACATTACCCAGAAATCCCTGTCTCATTCGAGCAGCCAATTAAGGGCGGGCAAACTTTTAATTGGGTAAACGTGTCAAGCACGAACCAACTTCCGCCAGCCTCTGAAGAAGTATAAAATGAAACGCGTCAGGCAAAGACGGACTGGCTGTCATATTTATTGGAGAGAAAAATGTTTCCATACCTGAAATAAAGCGTGATGCTAAACCACTGCTTCCGGAGTGCGTCTCACCCGGATGGGTAACCTGGAGCTTTCATGTGTATGTAGCCACCCTGCTACAGAGACTGCACCACCCCTGGTGGGGGCCACGAGGTAGGAAAATCACCGAGCCTTAATGTGGGGAAGCCGTGAAGGATTGAGGAAACTACGCTCTCACCGAGGCTCATCCAGAGCTGTTTGAATTTTGGACAGTAATTGTGCAATCCATTAGAGGAGAGATATTTTGGCACTACATTACGCAGAAAGCCCTGTCTCATTCGAGCAGCCAATTAAGGGCGGGCAATCTTTTAATTGGGTAAACGTGTCAAGCACGAACCAACTTCCGCCAGCCTCTGAAGAAGTATAAAACGAAACGCGTCAGGCAAAGACAGACTGGTTGTCACATTTATTGGAGAGAACAATGTTTCCATACCTGAAATAAAGTGTGATGCTAAACCACTGCTTCTCGAGTGCTTCTCACCCGTATGGGTAACCTGGAGCTTTCATGTGTATGTAGCCACCCTGCTACAGAGACTGCACCACCCCTGGTGGGGGCCACGAGGTAGGGAAATCAATCACCAAGCCTTAATGTGGGGAAGCCGTGAGGGATTGAGGAAACTACGCTCTCACCGAGGCTCATCCAGAGCTGTTTGAATTTTGGACAGTAATTGTGCAATCCATTAGAGGAGAGATATTTTGGCACTACATTACCCAGAAAGCCCTGTCTCATTCGAGCAGCCAATTAAGGGCGGGCAATCTTTTAATTGGGTAAATGTGTCAAGCATGAACCAACTTCCGCCAGCCTCTGAAGAAGTATAAAACGAAACGCGTCAGGCAAAGACGGACTGGCTGTCACATTTAATGGAGAGAACAATGTTTCCATACCTGAAATAAAGCGTGATGCTTAACCACTGCTTCCCGAGTGAGTCTCACCCGGATGGGTAACCTGGAGCTTTCATGTGTATGTAGCCACCCTGCTACAGAGACTACACCACCCCTGGTGGGGGCCACGAGGTAGGGAAATCACCGAGCCTTAATGTGGGGAAGCCGTGAAGGATTGAGGAAACTATGCTCTCACCGAGGCTCATCCAGAGCTGTTTGAACTTTGAACAGTAATTGTGCAATCCATTAGAGGAGAGATATTTTGGCACTACATTACCCAGAAAGCCCTGTCTTGAGCAGCCAATTAAGGGCGGGCAATCTTTTAATTGGGTAAACGTGTCAAGCACGAACCAACTTCCGCCAGCCTCTGAAGAAGTATAAAACGAAACGCGTCAGGCAAAGACCGACTGGCTGTCACATTTCTTGGAGAGAACAATGTTTCCATACCTGAAATAAAGCGTGATGCTAACCCACTGCTTCCCGAGTGCGTCTCACCCGGAAGGGTAACCTGGAGCTTTCATGTGTATGTAGGCTCCCTGCTACAGAGACTGCACCACCCCTGGTGGGGGCCACGAGGTAGGGAAATCACTGAGCCTTAATGTGGGGAAGCCGTGAAGGATTGAAGAAACTACGCCCTCACCGAGGCTCATCCAGAGCTGTTTGAATTTTGGACTGTCATTGTGCAATCCATTAGAGGCGAGATATTTTGGCACTACATTACCCAGAAAGCCCTGTCTCATTCGAGAAGCCAATTAAGGGCGGGCAATCTTTTAATTGGGTAAACGTGTCAAGCACGAACCAAATCTGCCAGCCTCTGAAGAAGTATAAAACGAAACGCGTGAGGCAAAGACGGACTGGTTGTCACATTTATTGGAGAGAACAATGTTTCCATACCTGAAATAAAGCGTGATGCTAAACCACTGCTTCCCGAGTGCGTCTCACCCGGATGGGTAACCTGGAGCTTTCATGTGTATGTAGCCACCCTGCTACAGAGACTGCACCACCCCTGGTGGGGGCCACGAGGTAGGGAAATCACCGAGCCTTAATGTGGGGAAGCCGTGAAGGATTGAGGAAACTACGCTCTCACCGAGGCTCATCCAGAGCTGTTTGAACTTTGGACAGTAAGTGTGCAATCCATTAGAGGAGAGATATTTTGGCACTACATTACCCAGAAATCCCTGTCTCATGCGAGCAGCCAATTAAGGGCGGGCAAACTTTTAATTGGGTAAACGTGTCAAGCACGAACCAACTTCCGCCAGCCTCTGAAGAAGTATAAAACGAAACGCGTCAGGCAAAGACGGACTGGCTGTCACATTTATTGGAGAGAACAATGTTTCCATACCTGAAATAAAGCGTGATGCTAAACCACTGCTTCCCGAGTGCGTCTCACCCGGATGGGTAACCTGGAGCTTTCATGTGTATGTAGCCACCCTGCTACAGAGACTGCACCACCCCTGGTGGGGGCCACGAGGTAGGGAAATCACCGAGCCTTAATGTGGGGAAGCCGTGAAGGATTGAGGAAACTACGCTCTCACCGAGGCTCATCCAGAGTTGTTTGAATTTTGGACAGTAATTGTCCAATCCATTAGAGGAGAGATATTTTGGCACTACATTACGCAGAAAGCCCTGTCTCATTCGAGCAGCCAATTAAGGGCGGGCAATCTTTTAAATGGGTAAACTTGTCAAGCACGAACCAACTTCCGCCAGCCTCTGAAGAAGTATAAAACGAAACGCGTCAGGCAAAGACAGACTGGCTGTCACATTTATTGGAGAGAACAATGTTTCCATGCCTGAAATAAAGCGTGATGCTAAACCACTGCTTCCCGAGTGCGTCTCACCCGGAGGGGTAACCTGGAGCTTTCATGTGTATGTAGCCACCCTGCTACAGAGACTGCACCACCCCTGGTGGTGGCCACGAGGTAGGAAAATCACAGAGCCTTAATGTGTGGAAGCCTTGAAGGATTGAGGAAACTACACTCTCACCGAGGCTCATCCAGAGCTATTTGAATTTTGGACAGTAATTGTGCAATCCATTAGAGGCGAGATATTTTGGCACTACATTACCCAGAAAGCCCTGTCTCATTCGAGTAGCTAATTAAGGGCGGGCAATCTTTTAATTGGGTAAACGTGTCAAGCACGAACCAACTTCCGCCAGCCTCTGAAGAAGTATAAAACGAAACGCGTCAGGCAAAGACGGACTGGCTGTCACATTTATTGGAGAGAACAATGTTTCCATACCTGAAATAAAGCGTGATGCTAAACCACTGCTTCCCGAGTGCGTCTCACCCGGATTGGTAACCTGGAGCTTTCATGTGTATGTAGCCACCCTGCTACAGAGACTGCACCACCCCTGGTGGGGGCCTCGAGGTAGGGAAATCACCGAGCCTTAATGTGGGGAAGCCGTGAAGGATTGAGGAAACTACGCTCTCACCGAAGCTCATCCACAGCTCTTTGAATTTTGGACAGTAATTGTGCAATCCATTAGAGGAGAGATATTTTGGCACTACATTACCCAGAACGCCCTGTCTCATTCGAGCAGCCAATTAAGGGCAGGCAATCTTTTAATTGGGTAAATGTGTCAAGCACGAACCAACTTCCGCCAGCCTCTGAAGAAGTATAAAACGAAACGCGTCAGGCAAAGACGGATTGGCTTTCACATTTATTGGAGACAACAATGTTTCCATACCTGAAATAAAGCGTGATGCTTAACCACTGCTTCCCGAGTGCGTCTCACCCGGATGGGTAACCTCGAGCTTTCATGTGTATGTAGCCACCCTGCTACAGAGACTGCACCACCCCTGGTGGGGGCCACGAGGTAGGGAAATCACCGAGCCTTAATGTGGGGAAGCCGTGAAGGATTGAGGAAACTACGCTCTCACCGAAGCTCATCCACAGCTCTTTGAATTTTGGACAGTAATTGTGCAATCCATTAGAGGAGAGATATTTTGGCACTACATTACCCAGAAAGCCCTGTCTCATTCGAGCAGCCAATTAAGGGCGGGCAATCTTTTAATTGGGTAAACGTGTCAAGCACGAACCAACTTACGCCAGCCTCTGAAGAAGTATAAAACGAAACGCGTCAGGCAAAGACAGACTGGCTGTCACATTTATTGGAGAGAACAATGTTTCCATACCTGAAATGAAGCGTGATGCTAAACCACTGCTTCCCGAGTGCGTCTCACCCGGATGGGTAACCTGGAGCTTTCATGTGTATGTAGCCACCCTGCTACAGAGACTGCACCACCCCTGGTGGGGGCCACGAGGTAGGGACATCACCGAGCCTTAATGTGGGGAAGCCGTGAAGGACTGAGGAAACTACACTCTCACCGAGGCTCATCCAGAGCTGTTTGAACTTTGGACAGTAATTGTGCAATCCATTAGAGGAGAGATATTTTGGCACTACATTACCCAGAAATCCCTGTCTCATTCGAGCAGCCAATTAAGGGCGGGCAAACTTTTAATTGGGTAAACGTGTCAAGCACGAACCAACTTCCGCCAGCCTCTGAAGAAGTATAAAATGAAACGCGTCAGGCAAAGACGGACTGGCTGTCATATTTATTGGAGAGAAAAATGTTTCCATACCTGAAATAAAGCGTGATGCTAAACCACTGCTTCCCGAGTGCGTCTCACCCGGATGGGTAACCTGGAGCTTTCATGTGTATGTAGCCACCCTGCTACAGAGACTGCACCACCCCTGGTGGGGGCCACGAGGTAGGAAAATCACCGAGCCTTAATGTGGGGAAGCCGTGAAGGATTGAGGAAACTACGCTCTCACCGAGGCTCATCCAGAGCTGTTTGAATTTTGGACAGTAATTGTGCAATCCATTAGAGGAGAGATATTTTGGCACTACATTACGCAGAAAGCCCTGTCTCATTCGAGCAGCCAATTAAGGGCGGGCAATCTTTTAATTGGGTAAACTTGTCAAGCACGAACCAACGTCCGCCAGCCTCTGAAGAAGTATAAAACTAAACGCGTCAGGCAAAGACAGACTGGCTGTCACATTTATTGGAGAGAACAATGTTTCCATACCTGAAATAAAGCGTGATGCTAAACCACTGCTTCCCGAGTGCGTCTCACCCGGATGGGTAACCTGGAGCTTTCATGTGTATGTAGCCACCCTGCTACAGAGACTGCACCACCCCTGGTGGTGGCCACGAGGTAGGAAAATCACCGACCCTTAATGTGGGGAAGCCGTGAAGGATTGAGGAAACTACGCTCTCACCGAGGCTCATCCAGACCTGTTTGAATTTCGGACAGCAATTGTGCAATCCATTAGAGGCGAGATATTTTGGCACTACATTACCCAGAAAGCCCTGTCTCATTCGAGTAGCCAATTAAGGGCGGGCAATCTTTTAATTGGGTAAACGTGTCAAGCACGAACCAGCTTTCGCCAGCCTCTGAAGAAGTATAAAACGAAACGCGTCAGGCAAAGACGGATTGGCTGTCACATTTATTGGAGAGAACATTGTTTCCATACCTGAAATAAAGCGTGATGCTAAACCACTGCTTCCCGAGTGCGTCTCACCCGGATGGGTAACCTGGAGCTTTCATGTGTATGTAGCCACCCTGCTACAGAGACTGCACCACCCCTGGTGGGGGCCACGAGGTAGGGAAATTACCGAGCCTTAATGTGGGGAAGCCGTGAAGGATTGAGGAAACTATGCTCTCACCGAGGCTCATCCAGAGCTGTTTGAATTTTGGAAAGTAATTGTGCAATCCATTAGAGGAGAGATATTTTGGCACTACATTACCCAGAAAGCCCTGTCTCATTCGAGCAGCCAATTAAGGGCGGGCAATCTTTTAATTGGGTAAACGTGTCAAGCACGAACCAACTTCCGCCAGCCTCTGAAGAAGTATAAAACGAAACGCGTCAGGCAAAGACGGACTGGCTGTCACATTTCTTGGAGAGAACAATGTTTCCATACCTGAAATAAAGCGTGATGCTAAACCACTGCTTCCCGAGTGCGTCTCACCCGGGTGGGTAACCTGGAGCTTTCATGTGTATGTAGCCACCCTGCTACAGAGACTGCACCACCCCTGGTGGGGACCACGAGGTAGGGAAATCACCGAGCCTTAATGTGGGGAAGCCGTGAAGGATTGAGGAAACTACGCTCTCACCGAGGCTCATCCAGAGCTGTTTGAATTTTGGACAGTAATTGTGCAATCCATTAGAGGCGAGATATTTTGGCACTACATTACCCAGAAAGCCCTGTCTCATTCGAGCAGCCAATTAAGGGCGGGCAATCTTTTAATTGGGTAAACGTGTCAAGCACGAACCAACTTCCGCCAGCCTCTGAAGAAGTATAAAACGAAACGCGTCAGGCAATGACGGACTGGTTGTCACATTTATTGGAGAGAACAATGTTTCCATACCTGAAAGAAAGCGTGATGCTAAACCACTGCTTCCCGAGTGCTTCTCACCCGTATGGGTAACCTGGAGCTTTCATGTGTATGTAGCCACCCTGCCACAGAGACTGCACCACCCCTGGTGGGGGCCACGAGGTAGGGAAATCAATCACCAAGCCTTAATGTGGGGAAGCCGTGAGGGATTGAGGAAACTACGCTCTCACCGAGGCTCATCCAGAGCTGTTGAATTTTGGACAGTAATTGCGCAATCCATTAGAGGAGAGATATTTTGGCACTACATTACCCAGAAAGCCCTGTCTCATTCGAGCAGCCAATTAAGGGCGGGCAATCTTTTAATTGGGTAAATGTGTCAAGCATGAACCAACTTGCGCCAGCCTCTGAAGAAGTATAAAACGAAACGCGTCAGGCAAAGACGGACTGGCTGTCACATTTGTTGGAGAGATCAATGTTTTCATACCTGAAATAAAGCGTGATGCTAAACCACTGCTTCCCGAGTGCGTCTCACCCGGGTGGGTAACCTGGAGCTTTCATGTGTATGTAGCCACCCTGCTACAGAGACTGCACCACCCCTGGTGGGGACCACGAGGTAGGGAAATCACCGAGCCTTAATGTGGGGAAGCCGTGAAGGATTGAGGAAACTACGCTCTCACCGAGGCTCATCCAGAGCTGTTTGAATTTTGGACAGTAATTGTGCAATCCATTAGAGGCGAGATATTTTGGCACTACATTACCCAGAAAGCCCTGTCTCATTCGAGCAGCCAATTAAGGGCGGGCAATCTTTTAATTGGGTAAACGTGTCAAGCACGAACCAACTTCCGCCAGCCTCTGAAGAAGTATAAAACGAAACGCGTCAGGCAATGACGGACTGGTTGTCACATTTATTGGAGAGAACAATGTTTCCATACCTGAAAGAAAGCGTGATGCTAAACCACTGCTTCCCGAGTGCTTCTCACCCGTATGGGTAACCTGGAGCTTTCATGTGTATGTAGCCACCCTGCTACAGAGACTGCACCACCCCTGGTGGGGGCCACGAGGTAGGGAAATCAATCACCAAGCCTTAATGTGGGGAAGCCGTGAGGGATTGAGGAAACTACGCTCTCACCGAGGCTCATCCAGAGCTGTTTGAATTTTGGACAGTAATTGCGCAATCCATTAGAGGAGAGATATTTTGGCACTACATTACCCAGAAAGCCCTGTCTCATTCGAGCAGCCAATTAAGGGCGGGCAATCTTTTAATTGGGTAAATGTGTCAAGCATGAACCAACTTCCGCCAGCCTCTGAAGAAGTATAAAACGAAACGCGTCAGGCAAAGACGGACTGGCTGTCACATTTAATGGAGAGAACAATGTTTCCATACCTGAAATAAAGCGTGATGCTTAACCACTACTTCCCGAGTGAGTCTCACCCGGATGGGTAACCTGGAGCTTTCATGTGTATGTAGCCACCCTGCTACAGAGACTACACCACCCCTGGTGGGGGCCACGAGGTAGGGAAATCACCGAGCCTTAATGTGGGGAAGCCGTGAAGGATTGAGGAAACTATGCTCTCACCGAGGCTCATCCAGAGCTGTTTGAACTTTGAACAGTAATTGTGCAATCCATTAGAGGAGAGATATTTTGGCACTACATTACCCAGAAAGCCCTGTCTCATTCGAGTAGCCAATTAAGGGCGGGCAATCTTTTAATTGGGTAAACGTGTCAAGCACGAACCAACTTCCGCCAGCCTCTGAAGAAGTATAAAACGAAACGCGTCAGGCAAAGACGGACTGGCTGTCACATTTATTGGAGAGAACAATGTTTCCATACCTGAAATAAAGCTTGATGCTAAACCACTGCTTCCCGAGTGAGTCTCACCCGGATGGGTAACCTGGAGCTTTCATGTGTATGTAGCCACCCTGCTACAGAGACTGCACCACCCCTGGTGGGGGCCACGAGGTAGGGAAATCACTGAGCCTTAATGTGGGGAAGCCGTGAAGGATTGAGGAAACTACGCTCTCACCGAGGCTCATCCAGAGCTGTTTGAATTTTGGACAGTAATTGTGCAATCCATTAGAGGAGAGATATTTTGGCACTACATTACGCAGAAAGCCCTGTCTCATTCGAGCAGCCAATTAAGGGCGGGCAATCTTTTAATTGGGTAAACTTGTCAAGCACGAACCAACTTCCGCCAGCCTCTGAAGAAGTATAAAACGAAACGCGTCAGGCAAAGACGGACTGGCTGTCACATTTATTGGAGAGAACAATTTTTCTATACCTGAAATAAAGCGTGATGCTAAACCACTGCTTCCCGAGTGCGTCTCACCCGGATGGGTAACCTGGAGCTTTCATGTGTATGTAGCCACCCTGCTACAGAGACTGCACCACCCCTGGTGGGGGCCACGAGGTAGGGAAATCACCGAGCCTTAATGTGGGGAAGCCGTGAAGGATTGAGGAAACTACGCTCTCACCGAGGCTCATCCAGAGCTGTTTGAATTTTGGACAGTAATTGTGCAATCCATTAGAGGCGAGATATTTTGGCACTACATTACGCAGAAAGCCCTGTCTCATTCGAGCAGCCAATTAAGGGCGGGCAATCTTTTAATTGGGTAAACTTGTCAAGCACGAACCAACTTCCGCCAGCCTCTGAAGAAGTATAAAACTAAACGCGTCAGGCAAAGACAGACTGGCTGTCACATTTATTGGAGAGAACAATGTTTCCATACCTGAAATAAAGCGTGATGCTAAACCACTGCTTCCCGAGTGCGTCTCACCCGGATGGGTAACCTGGAGCTTTCATGTGTAGGTAGCCACCCTGCTACAGAGACTGCACCACCCCTGGTGGTGGCCACGAGGTAGGAAAATCACCGAGCCTTAATGTGGGGAAGCCGTGAAGGATTGAGGAAACTACGCTCTCACCGAGGCTCATCCAGACCTGTTTGAATTTTGGACAGTAATTGTGCAATCCATTAGAGGCGAGATATTTTGGCACTACATTACCCAGAAAGCCCTGTCTCATTCGAGTAGCCAATTAAGGGCGGGCAATCTTTTAATTGGGCAAACGTGTCAAGCACGAACCAACTTTCGCCAGCCTCTGAAGAAGTATAAATCCAAATGCGTCAGGCAAAGACGGACTGGCTGTCACATTTATTGGAGAGAACAATGTTTCCATACCTGAAATAAAGCGTGATGCTAAACCACTGCTTCCCGAGTGCGTCTCACCCGGATGGGTAACCTGGAGCTTTCATGTGTATGTAGCCACCCTGCTACAGAGACTGCACCACCCCTGGTGGGGGCCACGAGGTGGGGAAATCAATCACCAAGCCTTAATGTGGGGAAGCCGTGAAGGATTGAGGAAACTACGCTCTCACCGAGGCTCATCCAGAGCTGTTTGAATTTTGGACAGTAATTGTGCAATCCATTAGAGGCGAGATATTTTGGCACTACATTACCCAGAAAGCCCTGTCTCATTCGAGCAGCCAATTAAGGGCGGGCAATCTTTTAATTGGGTAAACGTGTCAAGCACGAACCAACTTCCGCCAGCCTCTGAAGCAGTATAAAACGAAACGCGTCAGGCAAAGACGGACTGGCTGTCACATTTATTGGAGAGAACAATGTTTCCATACCTGAAATGAAGCGTGATGCTAAACCACTGCTTCCCGAGTGCGTCTCACCCGGATGGGTAACCTGGAGCTTTCATGTGTATGTAGCCACCCTGCTACAGAGACTGCACCACCCCTGGTGGGGGCCACGAGGTAGGGAAATCACCGAGCCTTAATGTGGGGAAGCCGTGAAGGATTGAGGAAACTACGCTCTCACCGAGGCTCATCCAGAGCTGTTTGAACTTTGGACAGTAAGTGTGCAATCCATTAGAGGAGAGATATTTTGGCACTACATTACCCAGAAATCCCTGTCTCATTCGAGCAGCCAATTAAGGGCGGGCAAACTTTTAATTGGGTAAACGTGTCAAGCACGAACCAACTTCCGCCAGCCTCTGAAGAAGTATAAAACGAAACGCGTCAGGCAAAGACGGACTGGCTGTCACATTTATTGGAGAGAACAATGTTTCCATACCTGAAATAAAGCGTGATGCTAAACCACTGCTTCCCGAGTGCGTCTCACCCGGATGGGTAACCTGGAGCTTTCATGTGTATGTAGCCACCCTGCTACAGAGACTGCACCACCCCTGGTGGGGGCCACGAGGTAGGGAAATCACCGAGCCTTAATGTGGGGAAGCCGTGAAGGATTGAGGAAACTACGCTCTCACCGAGGCTCATCCAGAGTTGTTTGAATTTTGGACAGTAATTGTCCAATCCATTAGAGGAGAGATATTTTGGCACTACATTACGCAGAAAGCCCTGTCTCATTCGAGCAGCCAATTAAGGGCGGGCAATCTTTTAAATGGGTAAACTTGTCAAGCACGAACCAACTTCCGCCAGCCTCTGAAGAAGTATAAAACGAAACGCGTCAGGCAAAGACAGACTGGCTGTCACATTTATTGGAGAGAACAATGTTTCCATGCCTGAAATAAAGCGTGATGCTAAACCACTGCTTCCCGAGTGCGTCTCACCCGGAGGGGTAACCTGGAGCTTTCATGTGTATGTAGCCACCCTGCTACAGAGACTGCACCACCCCTGGTGGTGGCCACGAGGTAGGAAAATCACAGAGCCTTAATGTGTGGAAGCCTTGAAGGATTGAGGAAACTACACTCTCACCGAGGCTCATCCAGAGCTATTTGAATTTTGGACAGTAATTGTGCAATCCATTAGAGGCGAGATATTTTGGCACTACATTACCCTGAAAGCCCTGTCTCATTCGAGTAGCTAATTAAGGGCGGGCAATCTTTTAATTGGGTAAACGTGTCAAGCACGAACCAACTTCCGCCAGCCTCTGAAGAAGTATAAAACGAAACGCGTCAGGCAAAGACGGACTGGCTGTCACATTTATTGGAGAGAACAATGTTTCCATACCTGAAATAAAGCGTGATGCTAAACCACTGCTTCCCGAGTGCGTCTCACCCGGATTGGTAACCTGGAGCTTTCATGTGTATGTAGCCACCCTGCTACAGAGACTGCACCACCCCTGGTGGGGGCCACGAGGTAGGGAAATCACCGAGCCTTAATGTGGGGAAGCCGTGAAGGATTGAGGAAACTACGCTCTCACCGAAGCTCATCCACAGCTCTTTGAATTTTGGACAGTAATTGTGCAATCCATTAGAGGAGAGATATTTTGGCACTACATTACCCAGAACGCCCTGTCTCATTCGAGCAGCCAATTAAGGGCAGGCAATCTTTTAATTGGGTAAATGTGTCAAGCACGAACCAACTTCCGCCAGCCTCTGAAGAAGTATAAAACGAAACGCGTCAGGCAAAGACGGATTGGCTTTCACATTTATTGGAGAGAACAATGTTTCCATACCTGAAATAAAGCGTGATGCTTAACCACTGCTTCCCGAGTGCGTCTCACCCGGATGGGTAACCTGGAGCTTTCATGTGTATGTAGCCACCCTGCTACAGAGACTGCACCACCCCTGGTGGGGGCCACGAGGTAGGGAAATCACCGAGCCTTAATGTGGGGAAGCCGTGAAGGATTGAGGAAACTACGCTCTCACCGAAGCTCATCCACAGCTCTTTGAATTTTGGACAGTAATTGTGCAATCCATTAGAGGAGAGATATTTTGGCACTACATTACCCAGAAAGCCCTGTCTCATTCGAGCAGCCAATTAAGGGCGGGCAATATTTTAATTGGGTAAACGTGTCAAGCATGAACCAACTTCCGCCAGCCTCTGAAGAAGTATAAAACGAAACGCGGCAGGCAAAGACAGACTGGCTGTCACATTTATTGGAGAGAACAATGTTTCCATACCTGAAATGAAGCGTGATGCTAAACCACTGCTTCCCGAGTGCGTCTCACCCGGATGGGTAACCTGGAGCTTTCATGTGTATGTAGCCACCCTGCTACAGAGACTGCACCACCCCTGGTGGGGGCCACGAGGTAGGGAAATCACCGAGCCTTAATGTGGGGAAGCCGTGAAGGACTGAGGAAACTACACTCTCACCGAGGCTCATCCAGAGCTGTTTGAACTTTGGACAGTAAGTGTGCAATCCATTAGAGGAGAGATATTTTGGCACTACATTACCCAGAAATCCCTGTCTCATTCGAGCAGCCAATTAAGGGCGGGCAAACTTTTAATTGGGTAAACGTGTCAAGCACGAACCAACTTCCGCCAGCCTCTGAAGAAGTATAAAATGAAACGCGTCAGGCAAAGATGGACTGGCTGTCATATTTATTGGAGAGAAAAATGTTTCCATACCTGAAATAAAGCGTGATGCTAAACCACTGCTTCCCAAGTGCGTCTCACCCGGATGGGTAACCTGGAGCTTTCATGTGTATGTAGCCACCCTGCTACAGAGACTGCACCACCCCTGGTGGGGGCCACGAGGTAGGAAAATCACCGAGCCTTAATGTGGGGAAGCCGTGAAGGATTGAGGAAACTACGCTCTCACCGAGGCTCATCCAGAGCTGTTTGAATTTTGGACAGTAATTGTGCAATCCATTAGAGGAGAGATATTTTGGCACTACATTACGCAGAAAGCCCTGTCTCATTCGAGCAGCCAATTAAGGGCGGGCAATCTTTTAATTGGGTAAACTTGTCAAGCACGAACCAACTTCCGCCAGCCTCTGAAGAAGTATAAAACTAAACGCGTCAGGCAAAGACAGACTGGCTGTCACATTTATTGGAGAGAACAATGTTTCCATACCTGAAATAAAGCGTGATGCTAAACCACTGCTTCCCGAGTGCGTCTCACCCGGATGGGTAACCTGGAGCTTTCATGTGTATGTAGCCACCCTGCTACAGAGACTGCACCACCCCTGGTGGTGGCCACGAGGTAGGAAAATCACCGAGCCTTAATGTGGGGAAGCCGTGAAGGATTGAGGAAACTATGCTCTCACCGAGGCTCATCCAGACCTGTTTGAATTTCGGACAGTAATTGTGCAATCCATTAGAGGCGAGATATTTTGGCACTACATTACCCAGAAAGCCCTGTCTCATTCGAGTAGCCAATTAAGGGCGGGCAATCTTTTAATTGGGTAAACGTGTCAAGCACGAACCAACTTTCGCCAGCCTCTGAAGAAGTATAAATCCAAACGCATGAGGCAAAGACGGACTGGCTGTCACATTTAATGGAGAGAACAATGTTTCCATACCTGAAATAAAGCGTGATGCTTAACCACTGCTTCCCGAGTGAGTCTCACCCGGATGGGTAACCTGGAGCTTTCATGTGTATGTAGCCACCCTGCTACAGAGACTGCACCACCCCTGGTGGGGGCCACGAGGTAGGGAAATTACCGAGCCTTAATGTGGGGAAGCCGTGAAGGATTGAGGAAACTACGCTCTCACCGAGGCTCATCCAGAGCTGTTTGAATTTTGGACAGTAATTGTGCAATCCATTAGAGGAGAGATATTTTGGCACTACATTACCCAGAAAGCCCTGTCTCGAGCAGCCAATTAAGGACGGGCAATCTTTTAATTGGGTAAACGTGTCAAGCACGAACCAACTTACGCCAGCCTCTGAAGAAGTATAAAACGAAACGCGTCAGGCAAAGACGGATTGGCTGTCACATTTATTGGAGAGAACATTGTTTCCATACCTGAAATAAAGCGTGATGCTAAACCACTGCTTTCCGAGTGCGTCTCACCCGGATGGGTAACCTGGAGCTTTCATGTGTATGTAGCCACCCTGCTACAGAGACTGCACCACCCCTGGTGGGGGCCACGAGGTAGGGAAATTACCGAGCCTTAATGTGGGGAAGCCGTGAAGGATTGAGGAAACTATGCTCTCACCGAGGCTCATCCAGAGCTGTTTGAATTTTGGAAAGTAATTGTGCAATCCATTAGAGGAGAGATATTTTGGCACTACATTACCCAGAAAGCCCTGTCTCATTCGAGCAGCCAATTAAGGGCGGGCAATCTTTTAATTGGGTAAACGTGTCAAGCACGAACCAACTTCCGCCAGCCTCTGAAGAAGTATAAAACGAAACGCGTCAGGCAAAGACGGACTGGCTGTCACATTTCTTGGAGAGAACAATGTTTCCATACCTGAAATAAAGCGTGATGCTAAACCACTGCTTCCCGAGTGCGTCTCACCCGGATGGGTAACCTGGAGCTTTCATGTGTATGTAGCCACCCTGCTACAGAGACTGCACCACCCCTGGTGGGGGCCACGAGGTAGGGAAATCACCGAGCCTTAATGTGGGGAAGCCGTGAAGGATTGAAGAAACTACGCCCTCACTGAGGCTCATCCAGAGCTGTTTGAATTTTGGACAGTAATTGTGCAATCCATTAGAGGAGAGATATTTTGGCACTACATTACCCAGAAAGCCCTGTCTCATTCGAGCAGCCAATTAAGGGCGGGCAATCTTTTAATTGGGTAAACGTGTCAAGCACGAACCAACTTCCGCCAGCCTCTGAAGAAGTATAAAACTAAACGCGTCAGGCAAAGACAGACTGGCTGTCACATTTGTTGGAGAGATCAATGTTTTCATACCTGAAATAAAGCGTGATGCTAAACCACTGCTTCCCGAGTGCGTCTCACCCGGATGGGTAACCTGGAGCTTTCATGTGTATGTAGCCACCCTGCTACAGAGACTGCACCACCCCTGGTGGGGACCACGAGGTAGGGAAATCACCGAGCCTTAATGTGGGGAAGCCGTGAAGGATTGAGGAAACTACGCTCTCACCGAGGCTCATCCAGAGCTGTTTGAATTTTGGACAGTAATTGTGCAATCCATTAGAGGCGAGATATTTTGGCACTACATTACCCAGAAAGCCCTGTCTCATTCGAGCAGCCAATTAAGGGCGGGCAATCTTTTAATTGGGTAAACGTGTCAAGCACGAACCAACTTCCGCCAGCCTCTGAAGAAGTATAAAACGAAACGCGTCAGGCAATGACGGACTGGTTGTCACATTTATTGGAGAGAACAATGTTTCCATACCTGAAAGAAAGCGTGATGCTAAACCACTGCTTCCCGAGTGCTTCTCACCCGTATGGGTAACCTGGAGCTTTCATGTGTATGTAGCCACCCTGCTACAGAGACTGCACCACCCCTGGTGGGGGCCACGAGGTAGGGAAATCAATCACCAAGCCTTAATGTGGGGAAGCCGTGAGGGATTGAGGAAACTATGCTCTCACCGAGGCTCATCCAGAGCTGTTTGAATTTTGGACAGTAACTGTGCAATCCATTAGAGGAGAGATATTTTGGCACTACATTACCCAGAAAGCCCTGTCTCATTCGAGCAGCCAATTAAGGGCGGGCAATCTTTTAATTGGGTAAATGTGTCAAGCATGAACCAACTTCCGCCAGCCTCTGAAGAAGTATAAAACGAAACGCGTCAGGCAAAGACGGACTGGCTGTCACATTTAATGGAGAGAACAATGTTTCCATACCTGAAATAAAGCGTGATGCTTAACCACTGCTTCCCGAGTGAGTCTCACCCGGATGGGTAACCTGGAGCTTTCATGTGTATGTAGCCACCCTGCTACAGAGACTACACCACCCCTGGTGGGGGCCACGAGGTAGGGAAATCACCGAGCCTTAATGTGGGGAAGCCGTGAAGGATTGAGGAAACTATGCTCTCACCGAGGCTCATCCAGAGCTGTTTGAACTTTGAACAGTAATTGTGCAATCCATTAGAGGAGAGATATTTTGGCACTACATTACCCAGAAAGCCCTGTCTCGAGCAGCCAATTAAGGGCGGGCAATCTTTTAATTGGGTAAACGTGTCAAGCACGAACCAACTTCCGCCAGCCTCTGAAGAAGTATAAAACGAAACGCGTCAGGCAAAGACGGACTGGCTGTCACATTTATTGGAGAGAACAATGTTTCCATACCTGAAATAAAGCGTGATGCTAAACCACTGCTTCCCGAGTGAGTCTCACCCGGATGGGTAACCTGGAGCTTTCATGTGTATGTAGCCACTCTGCTACAGAGACTGCACCACCCCTGGTGGGGGCCACGAGGTAGGGAAATCACTGAGCCTTAATGTGGGGAAGCCGTGAAGGATTGAGGAAACTACGCTCTCACCGAGGCTCATCCAGAGCTGTTTGAATTTTGGACAGTAATTGTGCAATCCATTAGAGGAGAGATATTTTGGCACTACATTACGCAGAAAGCCCTGTCTCATTCGAGCAGCCAATTAAGGGCGGGCAATCTTTTAATTGGGTAAACTTGTCAAGCACGAACCAACTTCCGCCAGCCTCTGAAGAAGTATAAAACTAAACGCGTCAGGCAAAGACAGACTGGCTGTCACATTTATTGGAGAGAACAATGTTTCCATGCCTGAAATAAAGCGTGATGCTAAACCACTGCTTCCCGAGTGCGTCTCACCCGGATAGGTAACCTGGAGCTTTCATGTGTATGTAGCCACCCTGCTACAGAGACTGCACCACCCCTGGTGGTGGCCACGAGGTAGGAAAATCACAGAGCCTTAATGTGGGGAAGCCGTGAAGGATTGAGGAAACTACACTCTAACCGAGGCTCATCCAGAGCTATTTGAATTTTGGACAGTAATTGTGCAATCCATTAGAGGCGAGATATTTTGGCACTACATTACCCAGAAAGCCCTGTCTCATTCGAGTAGCTAATTAAGGGCGGGCAATCTTTTAATTGGGTAAACGTGTCAAGCACGAACCAACTTCCGCCAGCCTCTGAAGAAGTATAAAACGAAACGCGTCAGGCAAAGACGGACTGGCTGTCACATTTATTGGAGAGAACAATGTTTCTATACCTGAAATAAAGCGTGATGCTAAACCACTGCTTCCCGAGTGCGTCTCACCCGGATGGGTAACCTGGAGCTTTCATGTGTATGTAGCCACCCTGCTACAGAGACTGCACCACCCCTGGTGGGGGCCACGAGGTAGGGAAATCACCGAGCCTTAATGTGGGGAAGCCGTGAAGGACTGAGGAAACTACGCTCTCACCGAGGCTCATCCAGAGCTGTTTGAACTTTGGACAGTAATTGTGCAATCCATTAGAGGAGAGATATTTTGGCACTACATTACCCAGAAATCCCTGTCTCATTCGAGCAGCCAATTAAGGGCGGGCAAACTTTTAATTGGGTAAACGTGTCAAGCACGAACCAACTTCCGCCAGCCTCTGAAGAAGTATAAAACGAAACGCGTCAGGCAAAGACGGACTGGCTGTCATATTTATTGGAGAGAACAATGTTTCCATACCTGAAATAAAGCGTGATGCTAAACCACTGCTTCCCGAGTGCGTCTCACCCGGATGGGTAACCTGGAGCTTTCATGTGTATGTAGCCACCCTGCTACAGAGACTGCACCACCCCTGGTGGGGGCCACGAGGTAGGGAAATCACCGAGCCTTAATGTGGGGAAGCCGTGAAGGATTGAGGAAACTACGCTCTCACCGAGGCTCATCCAGAGCTGTTTGAATTTTGGACAGTAATTGTGCAATCCATTAGATGCGAGATATTTTGGCACTACATTACGCAGAAAGCCCTGTCTCATTCGAGCAGCCAATTAAGGGCGGGCAATCTTTTAATTGGGTAAACTTGTCAAGCACGAACCAACTTCCGCTAGCCTCTGAAGAAGTATAAAACTAAACGCGTCAGGCAAAGACAGACTGGCTGTCACATTTATTGGAGAGAACAATGTTTCCATACCTGAAATAAAGCGTGATGCTAAACCACTGCTTCCCGAGTGCGTCTCACCCGTATGGGTAACCTGGAGCTTTCATGTGTAGGTAGCCACCCTGCTACAGAGACTGCACCACCCCTGGTGGTGGCCACGAGGTAGGAAAATCACCGAGCCTTAATGTGGGGAAGCCGTGAAGGATTGAGGAAACTACGCTCTCACCGAGGCTCATCCAGACCTGTTTGAATTTTGGACAGTAATTGTGCAATCCATTAGAGGCGAGATATTTTGGCACTACATTACCAAGAAAGCCCTGTCTCATTCGAGTAGCCAATTAAGGGCGGGCAATCTTTTAATTGGGCAAACGTGTCAAGCACGAACCAACTTTCGCCAGCCTCTGAAGAAGTATAAATCCAAACGCGTCAGGCAAAGACGGACTGGCTGTCACATTTATTGGAGAGAACAATGTTTCCATACCTGAAATAAAGCGTGATGCTAAACCACTGCTTCCCGAGTGCGTCTCACCCGGATGGGTAACCTGGAGCTTTCATGTGTATGTAGCCACCCTGCTACAGAGACTGCACCACCCCTGGTGGGGGCCATGAGGTAGGGAAATTACCGAGCCTTAATGTGGGGAAGCCGTGAATGATTGAGGAAACTACGCTCTCACCGAGGCTCATCCAGAGCAGTTTGAATTTTGGACAGTAATGGTGCAATCCATTAGAGGAGAGATATTTTGGCACTACATTACCCAGAAAGCCCTGTCTCATTCGAGCAGCCAATTAAGGGCGGGCCATCTTTTAATTGGGTAAACGTGTCAAGCACGAACCAACTTCCGCCAGCCTCTGAAGAAGTATAAAACTAAACGCGTCAGGCAAAGACAGACTGGCTGTCACATTTGTTGGAGAGATCAATGTTTTCATACCTGAAATAAAGCGTGATGCTAAACCACTGCTTCCCGAGTGCGTCTCACCCGGATGGGTAACCTGGAGCTTTCATGTGTATGTAGCCACCCTGCTACAGAGACTGCACCACCCCTGGTGGGGACCACGAGGTAGGGAAATCACGAGCCTTAATGTGGGGAAGCCGTGAAGGATTGAGGAAACTACGCTCTCACCGAGGCTCATCCAGAGCTGTTTGAATTTTGGACAGTAATTGTGCAATCCATTAGAGGCGAGATATTTTGGCACTACATTACCCAGAAAGCCCTGTCTCATTCGAGCAGCCAATTAAGGGCGGGCAATCTTTTAATTGGGTAAACGTGTCAAGCACGAACCAACTTCCGCCAGCCTCTGAAGAAGTATAAAACGAAACGCGTCAGGCAATGACGGACTGGTTGTCACATTTATTGGAGAGAACAATGTTTCCATACCTGAAAGAAAGCGTGATGCTAAACCACTGCTTCCCGAGTGCTTCTCACCCGTATGGGTAACCTGGAGCTTTCATGTTTATGTAGCCACCCTGCTACAGAGACTGCACCACCCCTGGTGGGGGCCACGAGGTAGGGAAATCAATCACCAAGCCTTAATGTGGGGAAGCCGTGAGGGATTGAGGAAACTACGCTCTCACCGAGGCTCATCCAGAGCTGTTTGAATTTTGGACAGTAATTGTGCAATCCATTAGAGGAGAGATATTTTGGCACTACATTACCCAGAAAGCCCTGTCTCATTCGAGCAGCCAATTAAGGGCGGGCAATCTTTTAATTGGGTAAATGTGTCAAGCATGAACCAACTTCCGCCAGCCTCTGAAGAAGTATAAAACGAAACGCGTCAGGCAAAGACGGACTGGCTGTCACATTTAATGGAGAGAACAATGTTTCCATACCTGAAATAAAGCGTGATGCTTAACCACTACTTCCCGAGTGAGTCTCACCCGGATGGGTAACCTGGAGCTTTCATGTGTATGTAGCCACCCTGCTACAGAGACTACACCACCCCTGGTGGGGGCCACGAGGTAGGGAAATCACCGAGCCTTAATGTGGGGAAGCCGTGAAGGATTGAGGAAACTATGCTCTCACCGAGGCTCATCCAGAGCTGTTTGAACTTTGAACAGTAATTGTGCAATCCATTAGAGGAGAGATATTTTGGCACTACATTACCCAGAAAGCCCTGTCTCATTCGAGTAGCCAATTAAGGGCGGGCAATCTTTTAATTGGGTAAACGTGTCAAGCACGAACCAACTTCCGCCAGCCTCTGAAGAAGTATAAAACGAAACGCGTCAGGCAAAGACGGACTGGCTGTCACATTTATTGGAGAGAACAATGTTTCCATACCTGAAATAAAGCTTGATGCTAAACCACTGCTTCCCGAGTGAGTCTCACCCGGATGGGTAACCTGGAGCTTTCATGTGTATGTAGCCACCCTGCTACAGAGACTGCACCACCCCTGGTGGGGGCCACGAGGTAGGGAAATCACTGAGCCTTAATGTGGGGAAGCCGTGAAGGATTGAGGAAACTACGCTCTCACCGAGGCTCATCCAGAGCTGTTTGAATTTTGGACAGTAATTGTGCAATCCATTAGAGGAGAGATATTTTGGCACTACATTACGCAGAAAGCCCTGTCTCATTCGAGCAGCCAATTAAGGGCGGGCAATCTTTTAATTGGGTAAACTTGTCAAGCACGAACCAACTTCCGCCAGCCTCTGAAGAAGTATAAAACTAAACGCGTCAGGCAAAGACAGACTGGCTGTCACATTTATTGGAGAGAACAATGTTTCCATGCCTGAAATAAAGCGTGATGCTAAACCACTGCTTCCCGAGTGCGTCTCACCCGGATAGGTAACCTGGAGCTTTCATGTGTATGTAGCCACCCTGCTACAGAGACTGCACCACCCCTGGTGGTGGCCACGAGGTAGGAAAATCACAGAGCCTTAATGTGGGGAAGCCGTGAAGGATTGAGGAAACTACACTCTAACCGAGGCTCATCCAGAGCTATTTGAATTTTGGACAGTAATTGTGCAATCCATTAGAGGCGAGATATTTTGGCACTACATTACCCAGAAAGCCCTGTCTCATTCGAGTAGCTAATTAAGGGCGGGCAATCTTTTAATTGGGTAAACGTGTCAAGCACGAACCAACTTCCGCCAGCCTCTGAAGAAGTATAAAACGAAACGCGTCAGGCAAAGACGGACTGGCTGTCACATTTATTGGAGAGAACAATTTTTCTATACCTGAAATAAAGCGTGATGCTAAACCACTGCTTCCCGAGTGCGTCTCACCCGGATGGGTAACCTGGAGCTTTCATGTGTATGTAGCCACCCTGCTACAGAGACTGCACCACCCCTGGTGGGGGCCACGAGGTAGGGAAATCACCGAGCCTTAATGTGGGGAAGCCGTGAAGGATTGAGGAAACTACGCTCTCACCGAGGCTCATCCAGAGCTGTTTGAATTTTGGACAGTAATTGTGCAATCCATTAGAGGCGAGATATTTTGGCACTACATTACGCAGAAAGCCCTGTCTCATTCGAGCAGCCAATTAAGGGCGGGCAATCTTTTAATTGGGTAAACTTGTCAAGCACGAACCAACTTCCGCCAGCCTCTGAAGAAGTATAAAACTAAACGCGTCAGGCAAAGACAGACTGGCTGTCACATTTATTGGAGAGAACAATGTTTCCATACCTGAAATAAAGCGTGATGCTAAACCACTGCTTCCCGAGTGCGTCTCACCCGGATGGGTAACCTGGAGCTTTCATGTGTAGGTAGCCACCCTGCTACAGAGACTGCACCACCCCTGGTGGTGGCCACGAGGTAGGAAAATCACCGAGCCTTAATGTGGGGAAGCCGTGAAGGATTGAGGAAACTACGCTCTCACCGAGGCTCATCCAGACCTGTTTGAATTTTGGACAGTAATTGTGCAATCCATTAGAGGCGAGATATTTTGGCACTACATTACCCAGAAAGCCCTGTCTCATTCGAGTAGCCAATTAAGGGCGGGCAATCTTTTAATTGGGCAAACGTGTCAAGCACGAACCAACTTTCGCCAGCCTCTGAAGAAGTATAAATCCAAATGCGTCAGGCAAAGACGGACTGGCTGTCACATTTATTGGAGAGAACAATGTTTCCATACCTGAAATAAAGCGTGATGCTAAACCACTGCTTCCCGAGTGCGTCTCACCCGGATGGGTAACCTGGAGCTTTCATGTGTATGTAGCCACCCTGCTACAGAGACTGCACCACCCCTGGTGGGGGCCACGAGGTGGGGAAATCAATCACCAAGCCTTAATGTGGGGAAGCCGTGAAGGATTGAGGAAACTACGCTCTCACCGAGGCTCATCCAGAGCTGTTTGAATTTTGGACAGTAATTGTGCAATCCATTAGAGGCGAGATATTTTGGCACTACATTACCCAGAAAGCCCTGTCTCATTCGAGCAGCCAATTAAGGGCGGGCAATCTTTTAATTGGGTAAACGTGTCAAGCACGAACCAACTTCCGCCAGCCTCTGAAGCAGTATAAAACGAAACGCGTCAGGCAAAGACGGACTGGCTGTCACATTTATTGGAGAGAACAATGTTTCCATACCTGAAATGAAGCGTGATGCTAAACCACTGCTTCCCGAGTGCGTCTCACCCGGATGGGTAACCTGGAGCTTTCATGTGTATGTAGCCACCCTGCTACAGAGACTGCACCACCCCTGGTGGGGGCCACGAGGTAGGGAAATCACCGAGCCTTAATGTGGGGAAGCCGTGAAGGATTGAGGAAACTACGCTCTCACCGAGGCTCATCCAGAGCTGTTTGAACTTTGGACAGTAAGTGTGCAATCCATTAGAGGAGAGATATTTTGGCACTACATTACCCAGAAATCCCTGTCTCATTCGAGCAGCCAATTAAGGGCGGGCAAACTTTTAATTGGGTAAACGTGTCAAGCACGAACCAACTTCCGCCAGCCTCTGAAGAAGTATAAAACGAAACGCGTCAGGCAAAGACGGACTGGCTGTCACATTTATTGGAGAGAACAATGTTTCCATACCTGAAATAAAGCGTGATGCTAAACCACTGCTTCCCGAGTGCGTCTCACCCGGATGGGTAACCTGGAGCTTTCATGTGTATGTAGCCACCCTGCTACAGAGACTGCACCACCCCTGGTGGGGGCCACGAGGTAGGGAAATCACCGAGCCTTAATGTGGGGAAGCCGTGAAGGATTGAGGAAACTACGCTCTCACCGAGGCTCATCCAGAGTTGTTTGAATTTTGGACAGTAATTGTCCAATCCATTAGAGGAGAGATATTTTGGCACTACATTACGCAGAAAGCCCTGTCTCATTCGAGCAGCCAATTAAGGGCGGGCAATCTTTTAAATGGGTAAACTTGTCAAGCACGAACCAACTTCCGCCAGCCTCTGAAGAAGTATAAAACGAAACGCGTCAGGCAAAGACAGACTGGCTGTCACATTTATTGGAGAGAACAATGTTTCCATGCCTGAAATAAAGCGTGATGCTAAACCACTGCTTCCCGAGTGCGTCTCACCCGGAGGGGTAACCTGGAGCTTTCATGTGTATGTAGCCACCCTGCTACAGAGACTGCACCACCCCTGGTGGTGGCCACGAGGTAGGAAAATCACAGAGCCTTAATGTGTGGAAGCCTTGAAGGATTGAGGAAACTACACTCTCACCGAGGCTCATCCAGAGCTATTTGAATTTTGGACAGTAATTGTGCAATCCATTAGAGGCGAGATATTTTGGCACTACATTACCCAGAAAGCCCTGTCTCATTCGAGTAGCTAATTAAGGGCGGGCAATCTTTTAATTGGGTAAACGTGTCAAGCACGAACCAACTTCCGCCAGCCTCTGAAGAAGTATAAAACGAAACGCGTCAGGCAAAGACGGACTGGCTGTCACATTTATTGGAGAGAACAATGTTTCCATACCTGAAATAAAGCGTGATGCTAAACCACTGCTTCCCGAGTGCGTCTCACCCGGATTGGTAACCTGGAGCTTTCATGTGTATGTAGCCACCCTGCTACAGAGACTGCACCACCCCTGGTGGGGGCCACGAGGTAGGGAAATCACCGAGCCTTAATGTGGGGAAGCCGTGAAGGATTGAGGAAACTACGCTCTCACCGAAGCTCATCCACAGCTCTTTGAATTTTGGACAGTAATTGTGCAATCCATTAGAGGAGAGATATTTTGGCACTACTTTACCCAGAACGCCCTGTCTCATTCGAGCAGCCAATTAAGGGCAGGCAATCTTTTAATTGGGTAAATGTGTCAAGCACGAACCAACTTCCGCCAGCCTCTGAAGAAGTATAAAACGAAACGCGTCAGGCAAAGACGGATTGGCTTTCACATTTATTGGAGAGAACAATGTTTCCATACCTGAAATAAAGCGTGATGCTTAACCACTGCTTCCCGAGTGCGTCTCACCCGGATGGGTAACCTGGAGCTTTCATGTGTATGTAGCCACCCTGCTACAGAGACTGCACCACCCCTGGTGGGGGCCACGAGGTAGGGAAATCACCGAGCCTTAATGTGGGGAAGCCGTGAAGGATTGAGGAAACTACGCTCTCACCGAAGCTCATCCACAGCTCTTTGAATTTTGGACAGTAATTGTGCAATCCATTAGAGGAGAGATATTTTGGCACTACATTACCCAGAAAGCCCTGTCTCATTCGAGCAGCCAATTAAGGGCGGGCAATATTTTAATTGGGTAAACGTGTCAAGCATGAACCAACTTCCGCCAGCCTCTGAAGAAGTATAAAACGAAACGCGGCAGGCAAAGACAGACTGGCTGTCACATTTATTGGAGAGAACAATGTTTCCATACCTGAAATGAAGCGTGATGCTAAACCACTGCTTCCCGAGTGCGTCTCACCCGGATGGGTAACCTGGAGCTTTCATGTGTATGTAGCCACCCTGCTACAGAGACTGCACCACCCCTGGTGGGGGCCACGAGGTAGGGAAATCACCGAGCCTTAATGTGGGGAAGCCGTGAAGGACTGAGGAAACTACACTCTCACCGAGGCTCATCCAGAGCTGTTTGAACTTTGGACAGTAAGTGTGCAATCCATTAGAGGAGAGATATTTTGGCACTATATTACCCAGAAATCCCTGTCTCATTCGAGCAGCCAATTAAGGGCGGGCAAACTTTTAATTGGGTAAACGTGTCAAGCACGAACCAACTTCCGCCAGCCTCTGAAGAAGTATAAAATGAAACGCGTCAGGCAAAGATGGACTGGCTGTCATATTTATTGGAGAGAAAAATGTTTCCATACCTGAAATAAAGCGTGATGCTAAACCACTGCTTCCCAAGTGCGTCTCACCCGGATGGGTAACCTGGAGCTTTCATGTGTATGTAGCCACCCTGCTACAGAGACTGCACCACCCCTGGTGGGGGCCACGAGGTAGGAAAATCACCGAGCCTTAATGTGGGGAAGCCGTGAAGGATTGAGGAAACTACGCTCTCACCGAGGCTCATCCAGAGCTGTTTGAATTTTGGACAGTAATTGTGCAATCCATTAGAGGAGAGATATTTTGGCACTACATTACGCAGAAAGCCCTGTCTCATTCGAGCAGCCAATTAAGGGCGGGCAATCTTTTAATTGGGTAAACTTGTCAAGCACGAACCAACTTCCGCCAGCCTCTGAAGAAGTATAAAACTAAACGCGTCAGGCAAAGACAGACTGGCTGTCACATTTATTGGAGAGAACAATGTTTCCATACCTGAAATAAAGCGTGATGCTAAACCACTGCTTCCCGAGTGCGTCTCACCCGGATGGGTAACCTGGAGCTTTCATGTGTATGTAGCCACCCTGCTACAGAGACTGCACCACCCCTGGTGGTGGCCACGAGGTAGGAAAATCACCGAGCCTTAATGTGGGGAAGCCGTGAAGGATTGAGGAAACTACGCTCTCACCGAGGCTCATCCAGACCTGTTTGAATTTCGGACAGTAATTGTGCAATCCATTAGAGGCGAGATATTTTGGCACTACATTACCCAGAAAGCCCTGTCTCATTCGAGTAGCCAATTAAGGGCGGGCAATCTTTTAATTGGGTAAACGTGTCAAGCACGAACCAACTTTCGCCAGCCTCTGAAGAAGTATAAATCCAAACGCATGAGGCAAAGACGGACTGGCTGTCACATTTAATGGAGAGAACAATGTTTCCATACCTGAAATAAAGCGTGATGCTTAACCACTGCTTCCCGAGTGAGTCTCACCCGGATGGGTAACCTGGAGCTTTCATGTGTATGTAGCCACCCTGCTACAGAGACTGCACCACCCCTGGTGGGGGCCACGAGGTAGGGAAATTACCGAGCCTTAATGTGGGGAAGCCGTGAAGGATTGAGGAAACTACGCTCTCACCGAGGCTCATCCAGAGCTGTTTGAATTTTGGACAGTAATTGTGCAATCCATTAGAGGAGAGATATTTTGGCACTACATTACCCAGAAAGCCCTGTCTCGAGCAGCCAATTAAGGACGGGCAATCTTTTAATTGGGTAAACGTGTCAAGCACGAACCAACTTACGCCAGCCTCTGAAGAAGTATAAAACGAAACGCGTCAGGCAAAGACGGATTGGCTGTCACATTTATTGGAGAGAACATTGTTTCCATACCTGAAATAAAGCGTGATGCTAAACCACTGCTTTCCGAGTGCGTCTCACCCGGATGGGTAACCTGGAGCTTTCATGTGTATGTAGCCACCCTGCTACAGAGACTGCACCACCCCTGGTGGGGGCCACGAGGTAGGGAAATTACCGAGCCTTAATGTGGGGAAGCCGTGAAGGATTGAGGAAACTATGCTCTCACCGAGGCTCATCCAGAGCTGTTTGAATTTTGGACAGTAATTGTGCAATCCATTAGAGGAGAGATATTTTGGCACTACATTACGCAGAAAGCCCTGTCTCATTCGAGCAGCCAATTAAGGGCGGGCAATCTTTTAATTGGGTAAACTTGTCAAGCACGAACCAACTTCCGCCAGCCTCTGAAGAAGTATAAAACTAAACGCGTCAGGCAAAGACAGACTGGCTGTCACATTTATTGGAGAGAACAATGTTTCCATGCCTGAAATAAAGCGTGATGCTAAACCACTGCTTCCCGAGTGCGTCTCACCCGGATAGGTAACCTGGAGCTTTCATGTGTATGTAGCCACCCTGCTACAGAGACTGCACCACCCCTGGTGGTGGCCACGAGGTAGGAAAATCACAGAGCCTTAATGTGGGGAAGCCGTGAAGGATTGAGGAAACTACACTCTAACCGAGGCTCATCCAGAGCTATTTGAATTTTGGACAGTAATTGTGCAATCCATTAGAGGCGAGATATTTTGGCACTACATTACCCAGAAAGCCCTGTCTCATTCGAGTAGCTAATTAAGGGCGGGCAATCTTTTAATTGGGTAAACGTGTCAAGCACGAACCAACTTCCGCCAGCCTCTGAAGAAGTATAAAACGAAACGCGTCAGGCAAAGACGGACTGGCTGTCACATTTATTGGAGAGAACAATGTTTCTATACCTGAAATAAAGCGTGATGCTAAACCACTGCTTCCCGAGTGCGTCTCACCCGGATGGGTAACCTGGAGCTTTCATGTGTATGTAGCCACCCTGCTACAGAGACTGCACCACCCCTGGTGGGGGCCACGAGGTAGGGAAATCACCGAGCCTTAATGTGGGGAAGCCGTGAAGGACTGAGGAAACTACGCTCTCACCGAGGCTCATCCAGAGCTGTTTGAACTTTGGACAGTAATTGTGCAATCCATTAGAGGAGAGATATTTTGGCACTACATTACCCAGAAATCCCTGTCTCATTCGAGCAGCCAATTAAGGGCGGGCAAACTTTTAATTGGGTAAACGTGTCAAGCACGAACCAACTTCCGCCAGCCTCTGAAGAAGTATAAAACGAAACGCGTCAGGCAAAGACGGACTGGCTGTCATATTTATTGGAGAGAACAATGTTTCCATACCTGAAATAAAGCGTGATGCTAAACCACTGCTTCCCGAGTGCGTCTCACCCGGATGGGTAACCTGGAGCTTTCATGTGTATGTAGCCACCCTGCTACAGAGACTGCACCACCCCTGGTGGGGGCCACGAGGTAGGGAAATCACCGAGCCTTAATGTGGGGAAGCCGTGAAGGATTGAGGAAACTACGCTCTCACCGAGGCTCATCCAGAGCTGTTTGAATTTTGGACAGTAATTGTGCAATCCATTAGATGCGAGATATTTTGGCACTACATTACGCAGAAAGCCCTGTCTCATTCGAGCAGCCAATTAAGGGCGGGCAATCTTTTAATTGGGTAAACTTGTCAAGCACGAACCAACTTCCGCTAGCCTCTGAAGAAGTATAAAACTAAACGCGTCAGGCAAAGACAGACTGGCTGTCACATTTATTGGAGAGAACAATGTTTCCATACCTGAAATAAAGCGTGATGCTAAACCACTGCTTCCCGAGTGCGTCTCACCCGTATGGGTAACCTGGAGCTTTCATGTGTAGGTAGCCACCCTGCTACAGAGACTGCACCACCCCTGGTGGTGGCCACGAGGTAGGAAAATCACCGAGCCTTAATGTGGGGAAGCCGTGAAGGATTGAGGAAACTACGCTCTCACCGAGGCTCATCCAGACCTGTTTGAATTTTGGACAGTAATTGTGCAATCCATTAGAGGCGAGATATTTTGGCACTACATTACCAAGAAAGCCCTGTCTCATTCGAGTAGCCAATTAAGGGCGGGCAATCTTTTAATTGGGCAAACGTGTCAAGCACGAACCAACTTTCGCCAGCCTCTGAAGAAGTATAAATCCAAACGCGTCAGGCAAAGACGGACTGGCTGTCACATTTATTGGAGAGAACAATGTTTCCATACCTGAAATAAAGCGTGATGCTAAACCACTGCTTCCCGAGTGCGTCTCACCCGGATGGGTAACCTGGAGCTTTCATGTGTATGTAGCCACCCTGCTACAGAGACTGCACCACCCCTGGTGGGGGCCATGAGGTAGGGAAATTACCGAGCCTTAATGTGGGGAAGCCGTGAATGATTGAGGAAACTACGCTCTCACCGAGGCTCATCCAGAGCAGTTTGAATTTTGGACAGTAATGGTGCAATCCATTAGAGGAGAGATATTTTGGCACTACATTACCCAGAAAGCCCTGTCTCATTCGAGCAGCCAATTAAGGGCGGGCCATCTTTTAATTGGGTAAACGTGTCAAGCACGAACCAACTTCCGCCAGCCTCTGAAGAAGTATAAAACTAAACGCGTCAGGCAAAGACAGACTGGCTGTCACATTTGTTGGAGAGATCAATGTTTTCATACCTGAAATAAAGCGTGATGCTAAACCACTGCTTCCCGAGTGCGTCTCACCCGGATGGGTAACCTGGAGCTTTCATGTGTATGTAGCCACCCTGCTACAGAGACTGCACCACCCCTGGTGGGGACCACGAGGTAGGGAAATCACCGAGCCTTAATGTGGGGAAGCCGTGAAGGATTGAGGAAACTACGCTCTCACCGAGGCTCATCCAGAGCTGTTTGAATTTTGGACAGTAATTGTGCAATCCATTAGAGGCGAGATATTTTGGCACTACATTACCCAGAAAGCCCTGTCTCATTCGAGCAGCCAATTAAGGGCGGGCAATCTTTTAATTGGGTAAACGTGTCAAGCACGAACCAACTTCCGCCAGCCTCTGAAGAAGTATAAAACGAAACGCGTCAGGCAATGACGGACTGGTTGTCACATTTATTGGAGAGAACAATGTTTCCATACCTGAAAGAAAGCGTGATGCTAAACCACTGCTTCCCGAGTGCTTCTCACCCGTATGGGTAACCTGGAGCTTTCATGTTTATGTAGCCACCCTGCTACAGAGACTGCACCACCCCTGGTGGGGGCCACGAGGTAGGGAAATCAATCACCAAGCCTTAATGTGGGGAAGCCGTGAGGGATTGAGGAAACTACGCTCTCACCGAGGCTCATCCAGAGCTGTTTGAATTTTGGACAGTAATTGTGCAATCCATTAGAGGAGAGATATTTTGGCACTACATTACCCAGAAAGCCCTGTCTCATTCGAGCAGCCAATTAAGGGCGGGCAATCTTTTAATTGGGTAAATGTGTCAAGCATGAACCAACTTCCGCCAGCCTCTGAAGAAGTATAAAACGAAACGCGTCAGGCAAAGACGGACTGGCTGTCACATTTAATGGAGAGAACAATGTTTCCATACCTGAAATAAAGCGTGATGCTTAACCACTGCTTCCCGAGTGAGTCTCACCCGGATGGGTAACCTGGAGCTTTCATGTGTATGTAGCCACCCTGCTACAGAGACTACACCACCCCTGGTGGGGGCCACGAGGTAGGGAAATCACCGAGCCTTAATGTGGGGAAGCCGTGAAGGATTGAGGAAACTATGCTCTCACCGAGGCTCATCCAGAGCTGTTTGAACTTTGAACAGTAATTGTGCAATCCATTAGAGGAGAGATATTTTGGCACTACATTACCCAGAAAGCCCTGTCTCGAGCAGCCAATTAAGGGCGGGCAATCTTTTAATTGGGTAAACGTGTCAAGCACGAACCAACTTCCGCCAGCCTCTGAAGAAGTATAAAACGAAACGCGTCAGGCAAAGACGGACTGGCTGTCACATTTATTGGAGAGAACAATGTTTCCATACCTGAAATAAAGCGTGATGCTAAACCACTGCTTCCCGAGTGAGTCTCACCCGGATGGGTAACCTGGAGCTTTCATGTGTATGTAGCCACCCTGCTACAGAGACTGCACCACCCCTGGTGGGGGCCACGAGGTAGGGAAATCACTGAGCCTTAATGTGGGGAAGCCGTGAAGGATTGAGGAAACTACGCTCTCACCGAGGCTCATCCAGAGCTGTTTGAATTTTGGACAGTAATTGTGCAATCCATTAGAGGAGAGATATTTTGGCACTACATTACGCAGAAAGCCCTGTCTCATTCGAGCAGCCAATTAAGGGCGGGCAATCTTTTAATTGGGTAAACTTGTCAAGCACGAACCAACTTCCGCCAGCCTCTGAAGAAGTATAAAACTAAACGCGTCAGGCAAAGACAGACTGGCTGTCACATTTATTGGAGAGAACAATGTTTCCATGCCTGAAATAAAGCGTGATGCTAAACCACTGCTTCCCGAGTGCGTCTCACCCGGATAGGTAACCTGGAGCTTTCATGTGTATGTAGCCACCCTGCTACAGAGACTGCACCACCCCTGGTGGTGGCCACGAGGTAGGAAAATCACAGAGCCTTAATGTGGGGAAGCCGTGAAGGATTGAGGAAACTACACTCTAACCGAGGCTCATCCAGAGCTATTTGAATTTTGGACAGTAATTGTGCAATCCATTAGAGGCGAGATATTTTGGCACTACATTACCCAGAAAGCCCTGTCTCATTCGAGTAGCTAATTAAGGGCGGGCAATCTTTTAATTGGGTAAACGTGTCAAGCACGAACCAACTTCCGCCAGCCTCTGAAGAAGTATAAAACGAAACGCGTCAGGCAAAGACGGACTGGCTGTCACATTTATTGGAGAGAACAATGTTTCTATACCTGAAATAAAGCGTGATGCTAAACCACTGCTTCCCGAGTGCGTCTCACCCGGATGGGTAACCTGGAGCTTTCATGTGTATGTAGCCACCCTGCTACAGAGACTGCACCACCCCTGGTGGGGGCCACGAGGTAGGGAAATCACCGAGCCTTAATGTGGGGAAGCCGTGAAGGACTGAGGAAACTACGCTCTCACCGAGGCTCATCCAGAGCTGTTTGAACTTTGGACAGTAATTGTGCAATCCATTAGAGGAGAGATATTTTGGCACTACATTACCCAGAAATCCCTGTCTCATTCGAGCAGCCAATTAAGGGCGGGCAAACTTTTAATTGGGTAAACGTGTCAAGCACGAACCAACTTCCGCCAGCCTCCGAAGAAGTATAAAACGAAACGCGTCAGGCAAAGACGGACTGGCTGTCATATTTATTGGAGAGAACAATGTTTCCATACCTGAAATAAAGCGTGATGCTAAACCACTGCTTCCCGAGTGCGTCTCACCCGGATGGGTAACCTGGAGCTTTCATGTGTATGTAGCCACCCTGCTACAGAGACTGCACCACCCCTGGTGGGGGCCACGAGGTAGGGAAATAACCGAGCCTTAATGTGGGGAAGCCGTGAAGGATTGAGGAAACTACGCTCTCACCGAGGCTCATCCAGAGCTGTTTGAATTTTGGACAGTAATTGTGCAATCCATTAGATGCGAGATATTTTGGCACTACATTACGCAGAAAGCCCTGTCTCATTCGAGCAGCCAATTAAGGGCGGGCAATCTTTTAATTGGGTAAACTTGTCAAGCACGAACCAACTTCCGCCAGCCTCTGAAGAAGTATAAAACTAAACGCGTCAGGCAAAGACAGACTGGCTGTCACATTTATTGGAGAGAACAATGTTTCCATACCTGAAATAAAGCGTGATGCTAAACCACTGCTTCCCGAGTGCGTCTCACCCGGATGGGTAACCTGGAGCTTTCATGTGTAGGTAGCCACCCTGCTACAGAGACTGCACCACCCCTGGTGGTGGCCACGAGGTAGGAAAATCACCGAGCCTTAATGTGGGGAAGCCGTGAAGGATTGAGGAAACTACGCTCTCACCGAGGCTCATCCAGACCTGTTTGAATTTTGGACAGTAATTGTGCAATCCATTAGAGGCGAGATATTTTGGCACTACATTACCCAGAAAGCCCTGTCTCATTCGAGTAGCCAATTAAGGGCGGGCAATCTTTTAATTGGGCAAACGTGTCAAGCACGAACCAACTTTCGCCAGCCCCTGAAGAAGTATAAATCCAAACGCGTCAGGCAAAGACGGACTGGCTGTCACATTTATTGGAGAGAACAATGTTTCCATACCTGAAATAAAGCGTGATGCTTAACCACTGCTTCCCGAGTGCGTCTCACCCGGATGGGTAACCTGGAGCTTTCATGTGTATGTAGCCACCCTGCTACAGAGACTGCACCACCCCTGGTGGGGGCCATGAGGTAGGGAAATTACCGAGCCTTAATGTGGGGAAGCCGTGAATGATTGAGGAAACTACGCTCTCACCGAGGCTCATCCAGAGCTGTTTGAATTTTGGACAGTAATGGTGCAATCCATTAGAGGAGAGATATTTTGGCACTACATTACCCAGAAAGCCCTGTCTCGAGCAGCCAATTAAGGGCGGGCAATCTTTTAATTGGGTAAACGTGTCAAGCACGAACCAACTTCCGCCAGCCTCTGAAGAAGTATAAAACGAAACGCGTCAGGCAAAGACGGATTGGCTGTCACATTTATTGGAGAGAACAATGTTTCCATACCTGAAATAAAGCGTGATGCTAAACCACTGCTTCCCGAGTGCGTCTCACCCGGATGGGTAACCTGGAGCTTTCATGTGTATGTAGCCACCCTGCTACAGAGACTGCACCACTCCTGGTGGGGGCCACGAGGTAGGGAAATTACCGAGCCTTAATGTGGGGAAGCCGTGAAGGATTGAGGAAACTATGCTCTCACCGAGGCTCATCCAGAGCTGTTTGAATTTTGGAAAGTAATTGTGCAATCCATTAGAGGAGAGATATTTTGGCACTACATTACCCAGAAAGCCCTGTCTCATTCGAGCAGCCAATTAAGGGCGGGCAATCTTTTAATTGGGTAAACGTGTCAAGCACGAACCAACTTCCGCCAGCCTCTGAAGAAGTATAAAACGAAATGCGTCAGGCAAAGACGGACCGGCTGTCACATTTCTTGGAGAGAACAATGTTTCCATACCTGAAATAAAGCGTGATGCTAAACCACTGCTTCCCGAGTGCGTCTCACCCGGATGGGTAACCTGGAGCTTTCATGTGTATGTAGCCACCCTGCTACAGAGACTGCACCACCCCTGGTGGTGGCCACGAGGTAGGAAAATCACCGAGCCTTAATGTGGGGAAGCCGTGAAGGATTGAGGAAACTACACTCTCACTGAGGCTCATCCAGACCTGTTTGAATTTTGGACAGTAATTGTGCAATCCATTAGAGGCGAGATATTTTGGCACTACATTACCCAGAAAGCCCTGTCTCATTCGAGTAGCCAATTAAGGGCGGGCAATCTTTTAATTGGGCAAACGTGTCAAGCACGAACCAACTTTCGCCAGCCTCTGAAGAAGTATAAATCCAAACGCGTCAGGCAAAGACGGACTGGCTGTCACATTTATTGGAGAGAACAATGTTTCCATACCTGAAATAAAGCGTGATGCTAAACCACTGCTTCCAGAGTGCGTCTCACCCGGATGGGTAACCTGGAGCTTTCATGTGTATGTAGCCACCCTGCTACAGAGACTGCACCACCCCTGGTGGGGGCCATGAGGTAGGGAAATTACCGAGCCTTAATGTGGGGAAGCCGTGAAGGATTGAGGAAACTACGCTCTCACCGAGGCTCATCCAGAGCTGTTTGAATTTTGGACAGTAATGGTGCAATCCATTAGAGGAGAGATATTTTGGCACTACATTACCCAGAAAGCCCTGTCTCGAGCAGCCAATTAAGGGCGGGCAATCTTTTAATTGGGTAAACGTGTCAAGCACGAACCAACTTCCGCCAGCCTCTGAAGAAGTATAAAACGAAACGCGTCAGGCAAAGACGGATTGGCTGTCACATTTATTGGAGAGAACAATGTTTCCATACCTGAAATAAAGCGTGATGCTAAACCACTGCTTCCCGAGTGCGTCTCACCCGGATGGGTAACCTGGAGCTTTCATGTGTATGTAGCCACCCTGCTACAGAGACTGCACCACTCCTGGTGGGGGCCACGAGGTAGGGAAATTACCGAGCTTTAATGTGGGGAAGCCGTGAAGGATTGAGGAAACTATGCTCTCACCGAGGCTCATCCAGAGCTGTTTGAATTTTGGAAAGTAATTGTGCAATCCATTAGAGGAGAGATATTTTGGCACTACATTACCCAGAAAGCCCTGTCTCATTCGAGCAGCCAATTAAGGGCGGGCAATCTTTTAATTGGGTAAACGTGTCAAGCACGAACCAACTTCCGCCAGCCTCTGAAGAAGTATAAAACGAAACGCGTCAGGCAAAGACGGACTGGCTGTCACATTTCTTGGAGAGAACAATGTTTCCATACCTGAAATAAAGCGTGATGCTAAACCACTGCTTCCCGAGTGCGTCTCACCCGGATGGTAACCTGGAGCTTTCATGTGTATGTAGCCACCCTGCTACAGAGACTGCACCACCCCTGGTGGGGGCCACGAGGTAGGGAAATCACCGAGCCTTAATGTGGGGAAGCCGTGAAGGATTGAAGAAACTACGCCCTCACCGAGGCTCATCCAGAGCTGTTTGAATTTTGGACAGTAATTGTGCAATCCATTAGAGGAGAGATATTTTGGCACTACATTACCCAGAAAGCCCTGTCTCATTTGAGCAGCCAATTAAGGGCGGGCAATCTTTTAATTGGGTAAACGTGTCAAGCACGAACCAACTTCCGCCAGCCTCTGAAGAAGTATAAAACTAAACGCGTCAGGCAAAGACAGACTGGCTGTCACATTTGTTGGAGAGATCAATGTTTTTATACCTGAAATAAAGCGTGATGCTAAACCACTGCTTCCCGAGTGCGTCTCACCCGGATGGGTAACCTGGAGCTTTCATGTGTATGTAGCCACCCTGCTACAGAGACTGCACCACCCCTGGTGGGGGCCACGAGGTAGGGAAATCACCGAGCCTTAATGTGGGGAAGCCGTGAAGGATTGAGGAAACTACGCTCTCACCGAGGCTCATCCAGAGCTGTTTGAATTTTGGACAGTAATTGTGCAACCCATTAGAGGCGAGATATTTTGGCACCACATTACGCAGAAAGCCCTGTCTCATTCGAGCAGCCAATTAAGGGCGGGCAATCATTTAATTGGGTAAACTTGTCAAGCACGAACCAACTTCCGCCAGCCTCTGAAGAAGTATAAAACTAAACGCGTCAGGCAAAGACAGACTGGCTGTCACATTTATTGGAGAGAACAATGTTTCCATACCTGAAATAAAGCGTGATGCTAAACCACTGCTTCCCGAGTGCGTCTCACCCGGATGGGTAACCTGGAGCTTTCATGTGTAGGTAGCCACCCTGCTACAGAGACTGCACCACCCCTGGTGGTGGCCACGAGGTAGGAAAATCACCGAGCCTTAATGTGGGGAAGCCGTGAAGGATTGAGGAAACTACGCTCTCACCGAGGCTCATCCAGACCTGTTTGAATTTTGGACAGTAATTGTGCAATCCATTAGAGGCGAGATATTTTGGCACTACATTACCCAGAAAGCCCTGTCTCATTCGAGTAGCCAATTAAGGGTGGGCAATCTTTTAATTGGGCAAACGTGTCAAGCACGAACCAACTTTCGCCAGCCTCTGAAGAAGTATAAATCCAAACGCGTCAGGCAAAGACGGACTGGCTGTCACATTTATTGGAGAGAACAATGTTTCCATACCTGAAATAAAGCGTGATGCTAAACCACTGCTTCCCGAGTGCGTCTCACCCGGATGGGTAACCTGGAGCTTTCATGTGTATGTAGCCACCCTGCTACAGAGACTGCACCACCCCTGGTGGGGGCCACGAGGTAGGGAAATTACCGAGCCTTAATGTGGGGAAGCCGTGAAGGATTGAGGAAACTACGCTCTCACCGAGGCTCATCCAGAGCTGTTTGAATTTTGGACAGTAATTGTGCAATCCATTAGAGGAGAGATATTTTGGCACTACATTACCCAGAAAGCCCTGTCTCGAGCAGCCAATTAAGGACGGGCAATCTTTTAATTGGGTAAACGTGTCAAGCACGAACCAACTTCCGCCAGCCTCTGAAGAAGTATAAAACGAAACGCGTCAGGCAAAGACGGATTGGCTGTCACATTTATTGGAGAGAACATTGTTTCCATACCTGAAATAAAGCGTGATGCTAAACCACTGCTTCCCGAGTGCGTCTCACCCGGATGGGTAACCTGGAGCTTTCATGTGTATGTAGCCACCCTGCTACAGAGACTGCACCACCCCTGGTGGGGGCCACGAGGTAGGGAAATTACCGAGCCTTAATGTGGGGAAGCCGTGAAGGATTGAGGAAACTATGCTCTCACCGAGGCTCATCCAGAGCTGTTTGAATTTTGGAAAGTAATTGTGCAATCCATTAGAGGAGAGATATTTTGGCACTACATTACCCAGAAAGCCCTGTCTCATTCGAGCAGCCAATTAAGGGCGGGCAATCTTTTAATTGGGTAAACGTGTCAAGCATGAACCAACTTCCGCCAGCCTCTGAAGAAGTATAAAACGAAACGCGTCAGGCAAAGACGGACTGGCTGTCACATTTCTTGGAGAGAACAATGTTTCCATACCTGAAATAAAGCGTGATGCTAAACCACTGCTTCCCGAGTGCGTCTCACCCGGATGGGTAACCTGGAGCTTTCATGTGTATGTAGCCACCCTGCTACAGAGACTGCACCACCCCTGGTGGGGGCCACGAGGTAGGGAAATCACCGAGCCTTAATGTGGGGAAGCCGTGAAGGATTGAAGAAACTACGCCCTCACCGAGGCTCATCCAGAGCTGTTTGAATTTTGGACAGTAATTGTGCAATCCATTAGAGGAGAGATATTTTGGCACTACATTACCCAGAAAGCCCTGTCTCATTCGAGCAGCCAATTAAGGGCGGGCAATCTTTTAATTGGGTAAACGTGTCAAGCACGAACCAACTTCCGCCAGCCTCTGAAGAAGTATAAAACTAAACGCGTCAGGCAAAGACAGACTGGCTGTCACATTTGTTGGAGAGATCAATGTTTTCATACCTGAAATAAAGCGTGATGCTAAACCACTGCTTCCCGAGTGCGTCTCACCCGGATGGGTAACCTGGAGCTTTCATGTGTATGTAGCCACCCTGCTACAGAGACTGCACCACCCCTGGTGGGGACCACGAGGTAGGGAAATCACCGAGCCTTAATGTGGGGAAGCCGTGAAGGATTGAGGAAACTACGCTCTCACCGAGGCTCATCCAGAGCTGTTTGAATTTTGGACAGTAATTGTGCAATCCATTAGAGGCGAGATATTTTGGCACTACATTACCCAGAAAGCCCTGTCTCATTCGAGCAGCCAATTAAGGGCGGGCAATCTTTTAATTGGGTAAACGTGTCAAGCACGAACCAACTTCCGCCAGCCTCTGAAGAAGTATAAAACGAAACGCGTCAGGCAAAGACGGACTGGTTGTCACATTTATTGGAGAGAACAATGTTTCCATACCTGAAATAAAGCGTGATGCTAAACCACTGCTTCCCGAGTGCTTCTCACCCGTATGGGTAACCTGGAGCTTTCATGTGTATGTAGCCACCCTGCTACAGAGACTGCACCACCCCTGGTGGGGGCCACGAGGTAGGGAAATCAATCACCAAGCCTTAATGTGGGGAAGCCGTGAGGGATTGAGGGAACTACGCTCTCACCGAGGCTCATCCAGAGCTGTTTGAATTTTGGACAGTAATTGTGCAATCCATTAGAGGAGAGATATTTTGGCACTACATTACCCAGAAAGCCCTGTCTCATTCGAGCAGCCAATTAAGGGCGGGCAATCTTTTAATTGGGTAAATGTGTCAAGCATGAACCAACTTCCGCCAGCCTCTGAAGAAGTATAAAACGAAACGCGTCAGGCAAAGACGGACTGGCTGTCACATTTAATGGAGAGAACAATGTTTCCATACCTGAAATAAAGCGTGATGCTTAACCACTGCTTCCCGAGTGAGTCTCACCCGGATGGGTAACCTGGAGCTTTCATGTGTATGTAGCCACCCTGCTACAGAGACTACACCACCCCTGGTGGGGGCCACGAGGTAGGGAAATCACCGAGCCTTAATGTGGGGAAGCCGTGAAGGATTGAGGAAACTATGCTCTCACCGAGGCTCATCCAGAGCTGTTTGAACTTTGAACAGTAATTGTGCAATCCATTAGAGGAGAGATATTTTGGCACTACATTACCCAGAAAGCCCTGTCTCGAGCAGCCAATTAAGGGCGGGCAATCTTTTAATTGGGTAAACGTGTCAAGCACGAACCAACTTCCGCCAGCCTCTGAAGAAGTATAAAACGAAACGCGTCAGGCAAAGACGGACTGGCTGTCACATTTCTTGGAGAGAACAATGTTTCCATACCTGAAATAAAGCGTGATGCTAACCCACTGCTTCCCGAGTGCGTCTCACCCGGAAGGGTAACCTGGAGCTTTCATGTGTATGTAGGCTCCCTGCTACAGAGACTGCACCACCCCTGGTGGGGGCCACGAGGTAGGGAAATCACCGAGCCTTAATGTGGGGAAGCCGTGAAGGATTGAAGAAACTACGCCCTCACCGAGGCTCATCCAGAGCTGTTTGAATTTTGGACTGTCATTGTGCAATCCATTAGAGGCGAGATATTTTGGCACTACATTACCCAGAAAGCCCTGTCTCATTCGAGAAGCCAATTAAGGGCGGGCAATCTTTTAATTGGGTAAACGTGTCAAGCACGAACCAACTTCCGCCAGCCTCTGAAGAAGTATAAAACGAAACGCGTGAGGCAAAGACGGACTGGTTGTCACATTTATTGGAGAGAACAATGTTTCCATACCTGAAATAAAGCGTGATGCTAAACCACTGCTTCCCGAGTGCGTCTCACCCGGATGGGTAACCTGGAGCTTTCATGTGTATGTAGCCACCCTGCTACAGAGACTGCACCACCCCTGGTGGGGGCCACGAGGTGGGGAAATCAATCACCAAGCCTTAATGTGGGGAAGCCGTGAAGGATTGAGGAAACTACGCTCTCACCGAGGCTCATCCAGAGCTGTTTGAATTTTGGACAGTAATTGTGAAATCCATTAGAGGCGAGATATTTTGGCACTACATTACCCAGAAAGCCCTGTCTCATTCGAGCAGCCAATTAAGGGCGGGCAATCTTTTAATTGGATAAACGTGTCAAGCACGAACCAACTTCCGCCAGCCTCTGAAGAAGTATAAAACGAAACGCGTCAGGCAAAGACGGACTGGCTGTCACATTTATTGGAGAGAACAATGTTTCCATACCTGAAATGAAGCGTGATGCTAAACCACTGCTTCCCGAGTGCGTCTCACCCGGATGGGTAACCTGGAGCTTTCATGTGTATGTAGCCACCCTGCTACAGAGACTGCACCACCCCTGGTGGGGGCCACGAGGTAGGGAAATCACCGAGCCTTAATGTGGGAAAGCTGTGAAGGATTGAGGAAACTACGCTCTCACCGAGGCTCATCCAGAGCTGTTTGAACTTTGGACAGTAAGTGTGCAATCCATTAGAGGAGAGATATTTTGGCACTACATTACCCAGAAATCCCTGTCTCATTCGAGCAGCCAATTAAGGACGGGCAATCTTTTAATTGGGTAAACGTGTCAAGCACGAACCAACTTCCGCCAGCCTCTGAAGATGTATAAAACGAAACGCGTCAGGCAAAGACGGATTGGCTGTCACATTTATTGGAGAGAACATTGTTTCCATACCTGAAATAAAGCGTGATGCTAAACCACTGCTTCCCGAGTGCGTCTCACCCGGATGGGTAACCTGGAGCTTTCATGTGTATGTAGCCACCCTGCTACAGAGACTGCACCACCCCTGGTGGGGGCCACGAGGTAGGGAAATTACCGAGCCTTAATGTGGGGAAGCCGTGAAAGATTGAGGAAACTATGCTCTCACCGAGGCTCATCCAGAGCTGTTTGAATTTTGGACAGTAATTGTGCAATCCATTAGAGGAGAGATATTTTGGCACTACATTACCCAGAAAGCCCTGTCTCATTCGAGCAGCCAATTAAGGGCGGGCAATCTTTTAATTGGGTAAACGTGTCAAGCACGAACCAACTTCCGCCAGCCTCTGAAGAAGTATAAAACTAAACGCGTCAGGCAAAGAAAGACTGGCTGTCACATTTGTTGGAGAGATCAATGTTTTCATACCTGAAATAAAGCGTGATGCTTAACCACTGCTTCCCGAGTGAGTCTCACCCGGATGGGTAACCTGGAGCTTTCATGTGTATGTAGCCACCCTGCTACAGAGACTACACCACCCCTGGTGGGGGCCACGAGGTAGGGAAATCACCGAGCCTTAATGTGGGGAAGCCGTGAAGGATTGAGGAAACTATGCTCTCACCGAGGCTCATCCAGAGCTGTTTGAACTTTGAACAGTAATTGTGCAATCCATTAGAGGAGAGATATTTTGGCACTACATTACCCAGAAAGCCCTGTCTCATTCGAGCAGCCAATTAAGGGCGGGCAATCTTTTAATTGGGTAAATGTGTCAAGCACGAACCAACTTCCGCCAATCCTCTGAAGAAGTATAAAACGAAACGCGTCAGGCAAAGACGGACTGGCTGTCACATTTCTTGGAGAGAACAATGTTTCCATACCTGAAATAAAGCGTGATGCTAAACCACTGCTTCCCGAGTGCGTCTCACCCGGATGGTAACCTGGAGCTTTCATGTGTATGTAGCCACCCTGCTACAGAGACTGCACCACCCCTGGTGGGGGCCACGAGGTAGGGAAATCACCGAGCCTTAATGTGGGGAAGCCGTGAAGGATTGAAGAAACTACGCCCTCACCGAGGCTCATCCAGAGCTGTTTGAATTTTGGACAGTAATTGTGCAATCCATTAGAGGAGAGATATTTTGGCACTACATTACCCAGAAAGCCCTGTCTCATTCGAGCAGCCAATTAAGGGCGGGCAATCTTTCAATTGGGTAAACGTGTCAAGCACGAACCAACTTCCGCCAGCCTCTGAAGAAGTATAAAACTAAACGCGTCAGGCAAAGACAGACTGGCTGTCACATTTGTTGGAGAGATCAATGTTTTTATACCTGAAATAAAGCGTGATGCTAAACCACTGCTTCCCGAGTGCGTCTCACCCGGAAGGGTAACCTGGAGCTTTCATGTGTATGTAGCCACCCTGCTACAGAGACTGCACCACCCCTGGTGGGGGCCACGAGGTAGGGAAATCACCGAGCCTTAATGTGGGGAAGCCGTGAAGGATTGAGGAAACTACGCTCTCACCGAGGCTCATCCAGAGCTGTTTGAATTTTGGACAGTAATTGTGCAACCCATTAGAGGCGAGATATTTTGGCACTACATTACGCAGAAAGCCCTGTCTCATTCGAGCAGCCAATTAAGGGCGGGCAATCTTTTAATTGGGTAAACTTGTCAAGCACGAACCAACTTCCGCCAGCCTCTGAAGAAGTATAAAACTAAACGCGTCAGGCAAAGACAGACTGGCTGTCACATTTATTGGAGAGAACAATGTTTCCATACCTGAAATAAAGCGTGATGCTAAACCACTGCTTCCCGAGTGCGTCTCACCCGGATGGGTAACCTGGAGCTTTCATGTGTAGGTAGCCACCCTGCTACAGAGACTGCACCACCCCTGGTGGTGGCCACGAGGTAGGAAAATCACCGAGCCTTAATGTGGGGAAGCCGTGAAGGATTGAGGAAACTACGCTCTCACCGAGGCTCATCCAGAGCTGTTTGAATTTTGGACAGTAATTGTGCAATCCATTAGAGGAGAGATATTTTGGCACTACATTACCCAGAAAGCCCTGTCTCGAGCAGCCAATTAAGGACGGGCAATCTTTTAATTGGGTAAACGTGTCAAGCACGAACCAACTTCCGCCAGCCTCTGAAGAAGTATAAAACGAAACGCGTCAGGCAAAGACGGATTGGCTGTCACATTTATTGGAGAGAACATTGTTTCCATACCTGAAATAAAGCGTGATGCTAAACCACTGCTTCCCGAGTGCGTCTCACCCGGATGGGTAACCTGGAGCTTTCATGTGTATGTAGCCACCCTGCTACAGAGACTGCACCACCCCTGGTGGGGGCCACGAGGTAGGGAAATTACCGAGCCTTAATGTGGGGAAGCCGTGAAGGATTGAGGAAACTATGCTCTCACCGAGGCTCATCCAGAGCTGTTTGAATTTTGGAAAGTAATTGTGCAATCCATTAGAGGAGAGATATTTTGGCACTACATTACCCAGAAAGCCCTGTCTCATTCGAGCAGCCAATTAAGGGCGGGCAATCTTTTAATTGGGTAAACGTGTCAAGCATGAACCAACTTCCGCCAGCCTCTGAAGAAGTATAAAACGAAACGCGTCAGGCAAAGACAGACTGGCTGTCACATTTCTTGGAGAGAACAATGTTTCCATACCTGAAATAAAGCGTGATGCTAAACCACTGCTTCCCGAGTGCGTCTCACCCGGATGGGTAACCTGGAGCTTTCATGTGTATGTAGCCACCCTGCTACAGAGACTGCACCACCCCTGGGGGGGGCCACGAGGTAGGGAAATCACCGAGCCTTAATGTGGGGAAGCCGTGAAGGATTGAAGAAACTACGCCCTCACCGAGGCTCATCCAGAGCTGTTTGAATTTTGGACAGTAATTGTGCAATCCATTAGAGGAGAGATATTTTGGCACTACATTACCCAGAAAGCCCTGTCTCATTCGAGCAGCCAATTAAGGGCGGGCAATCTTTTAATTGGGTAAACGTGTCAAGCACGAACCAACTTCCGCCAGCCTCTGAAGAAGTATAAAACTAAACGCGTCAGGCAAAGACAGACTGGCTGTCACATTTGTTGGAGAGATCAATGTTTTCATACCTGAAATAAAGCGTGATGCTAAACCACTGCTTCCCGAGTGCGTCTCACCCGGATGGGTAACCTGGAGCTTTCATGTGTATGTAGCCACCCTGCTACAGAGACTGCACCACCCCTGGTGGGGACCACGAGGTAGGGAAATCACCGAGCCTTAATGTGGGGAAGCCGTGAAGGATTGAGGAAACTACGCTCTCACCGAGGCTCATCCAGAGCTGTTTGAATTTTGGACAGTAATTGTGCAATCCATTAGAGGCGAGATATTTTGGCACTACATTACCCAGAAAGCCCTGTCTCATTCGAGCAGCCAATTAAGGGCGGGCAATCTTTTAATTGGGTAAACGTGTCAAGCACGAACCAACTTCCGCCAGCCTCTGAAGAAGTATAAAACGAAACGCGTCAGGCAAAGACGGACTGGTTGTCACATTTATTGGAGAGAACAATGTTTCCATACCTGAAATAAAGCGTGATGCTAAACCACTGCTTCCCGAGTGCTTCTCACCCGTATGGGTAACCTGGAGCTTTCATGTGTATGTAGCCACCCTGCTACAGAGACTGCACCACCCCTGGTGGGGGCCACGAGGTAGGGAAATCAATCACCAAGCCTTAATGTGGGGAAGCCGTGAGGGATTGAGGAAACTACGCTCTCACCGAGGCTCATCCAGAGCTGTTTGAATTTTGGACAGTAATTGTGCAATCCATTAGAGGAGAGATATTTTGGCACTACATTACCCAGAAAGCCCTGTCTCATTCGAGCAGCCAATTAAGGGCGGGCAATCTTTTAATTGGGTAAATGTGTCAAGCATGAACCAACTTCCGCCAGCCTCTGAAGAAGTATAAAACGAAACGCGTCAGGCAAAGACAGACTGGCTGTCACATTTAATGGAGAGAACAATGTTTCCATACCTGAAATAAAGCGTGATGCTTAACCACTGCTTCCCGAGTGAGTCTCACCCGGATGGGTAACCTGGAGCTTTCATGTGTATGTAGCCACCCTGCTACAGAGACTACACCACCCCTGGTGGGGGCCACGAGGTAGGGAAATCACCGAGCCTTAATGTGGGGAAGCCGTGAAGGATTGAGGAAACTATGCTCTCACCGAGGCTCATCCAGAGCTGTTTGAACTTTGAACAGTAATTGTGCAATCCATTAGAGGAGAGATATTTTGGCACTACATTACCCAGAAAGCCCTGTCTCGAGCAGCCAATTAAGGGCGGGCAATCTTTTAATTGGGTAAACGTGTCAAGCACGAACCAACTTCCGCCAGCCTCTGAAGAAGTATAAAACGAAACGCGTCAGGCAAAGACGGACTGGCTGTCACATTTCTTGGAGAGAACAATGTTTCCATACCTGAAATAAAGCGTGATGCTAACCCACTGCTTCCCGAGTGCGTCTCACCCGGAAGGGTAACCTGGAGCTTTCATGTGTATTAGGCTCCCTGCTACAGAGACTGCACCACCCCTGGTGGGGGCCACGAGGTAGGGAAATCACCGAGCCTTAATGTGGGGAAGCCGTGAAGGATTGAAGAAACTACGCCCTCACCGAGGCTCATCCAGAGCTGTTTGAATTTTGGACTGTCATTGTGCAATCCATTAGAGGCGAGATATTTTGGCACTACATTACCCAGAAAGCCCTGTCTCATTCGAGAAGCCAATTAAGGGCGGGCAATCTTTTAATTGGGTAAACGTGTCAAGCACGAACCAACTTCCGCCAGCCTCTGAAGAAGTATAAAACGAAACGCGTGAGGCAAAGACGGACTGGTTGTCACATTTATTGGAGAGAACAATGTTTCCATACCTGAAATAAAGCGTGATGCTAAACCACTGCTTCCCGAGTGCGTCTCACCCGGATGGGTAACCTGGAGCTTTCATGTGTATGTAGCCACCCTGCTACAGAGACTGCACCACCCCTGGTGGGGGCCACGAGGTGGGGAAATCAATCACCAAGCCTTAATGTGGGGAAGCCGTGAAGGATTGAAGAAACTACGCCCTCACCGAGGCTCATCCAGAGCTGTTTGAATTTTGGACTGTCATTGTGCAATCCATTAGAGGCGAGATATTTTGGCACTACATTACCCAGAAAGCCCTGTCTCATTCGAGAAGCCAATTAAGGACGGGCAATCTTTTAATTGGGTAAACGTGTCAAGCACGAACCAACTTCCGCCAGCCTCTGAAGATGTATAAAACGAAACGCGTCAGGCAAAGACGGATTGGCTGTCACATTTATTGGAGAGAACATTGTTTCCATACCTGAAATAAAGCGTGATGCTAAACCACTGCTTCCCGAGTGCGTCTCACCCGGATGGGTAACCTGGAGCTTTCATGTGTATGTAGCCACCCTGCTACAGAGACTGCACCACCCCTGGTGGGGGCCACGAGGTAGGGAAATCACCGAGCCTTAATGTGGGGAAGCCGTGAAGGATTGAGGAAACTATGCTCTCACCGAGGCTCATCCAGAGCTGTTTGAACTTTGAACAGTAATTGTGCAATCCATTAGAGGAGAGATATTTTGGCACTACATTACCCAGAAAGCCCTGTCTCGAGCAGCCAATTAAGGGCGGGCAATCTTTTAATTGGGTAAACGTGTCAAGCACGAACCAACTTCCGCCAGCCTCTGAAGAAGTATAAAACGAAACGCGTCAGGCAAAGACGGACTGGCTGTCACATTTATTGGAGAGAACAATGTTTCCATACCTGAAATAAAGCGTGATGCTAAACCACTGCTTCCCGAGTGAGTCTCACCCGGATGGGTAACCTGGAGCTTTCATGTGTATGTAGCCACCCTGCTACAGAGACTGCACCACCCCTGGTGGGGGCCACGAGGTAGGGTAATCACTGAGCCTTAATGTGGGGAAGCCGTGAAGGATTGAGGAAACTACGCTCTCACCGAGGCTCATCCAGAGCTGTTTGAATTTTGGACAGTAATTGTGCAATCCATTAGAGGAGAGATATTTTGGCACTACATTACGCAGAAAGCCCTGTCTCATTCGAGCAGCCAATTAAGGGCGGGCAATCTTTTAATTGGGTAAACTTGTCAAGCACGAACCAACTTCCGCCAGCCTCTGAAGAAGTATAAAACTAAACGCGTCAGGCAAAGACAGACTGGCTGTCACATTTATTGGAGAGAACAATGTTTCCATGCCTGAAATAAAGCGTGATGCTAAACCACTGCTTCCCGAGTGCGTCTCACCCGGATAGGTAACCTGGAGCTTTCATGTGTATGTAGCCACCCTGCTACAGAGACTGCACCACCCCTGGTGGTGGCCACGAGGTAGGAAAATCACAGAGCCTTAATGTGGGGAAGCCGTGAAGGATTGAGGAAACTACACTCTAACCGAGGCTCATCCAGAGCTATTTGAATTTTGGACAGTAATTGTGCAATCCATTAGAGGCGAGATATTTTGGCACTACATTACCCAGAAAGCCCTGTCTCATTCGAGTAGCTAATTAAGGGCGGGCAATCTTTTAATTGGGTAAACGTGTCAAGCACGAACCAACTTCCGCCAGCCTCTGAAGAAGTATAAAACGAAACGCGTCAGGCAAAGACGGACTGGCTGTCACATTTATTGGAGAGAACAATGTTTCTATACCTGAAATAAAGCGTGATGCTAAACCACTGCTTCCCGAGTGCGTCTCACCCGGATGGGTAACCTGGAGCTTTCATGTGTATGTAGCCACCCTGCTACAGAGACTGCACCACCCCTGGTGGGGGCCACGAGGTAGGGAAATCACCGAGCCTTAATGTGGGGAAGCCGTGAAGGACTGAGGAAACTACGCTCTCACCGAGGCTCATCCAGAGCTGTTTGAACTTTGGACAGTAATTGTGCAATCCATTAGAGGAGAGATATTTTGGCACTACATTACCCAGAAATCCCTGTCTCATTCGAGCAGCCAATTAAGGGCGGGCAAACTTTTAATTGGGTAAACGTGTCAAGCACAAACCAACTTCCGCCAGCCTCTGAAGAAGTATAAAACGAAACGCGTCAGGCAAAGACGGACTGGCTGTCATATTTATTGGAGAGAACAATGTTTCCATACCTGAAATAAAGCGTGATGCTAAACCACTGCTTCCCGAGTGCGTCTCACCCGGATGGGTAACCTGGAGCTTTCATGTGTATGTAGCCACCCTGCTACAGAGACTGCACCACCCCTGGTGGGGGCCACGAGGTAGGGAAATCACCGAGCCTTAATGTGGGGAAGCCGTGAAGGATTGAGGAAACTACGCTCTCACCGAGGCTCATCCAGAGCTGTTTGAATTTTGGACAGTAATTGTGCAATCCATTAGAGGCGAGATATTTTGGCACTACATTACGCAGAAAGCCCTGTCTCATTCGAGCAGCCAATTAAGGGCGGGCAATCTTTTAATTGGGTAAACTTGTCAAGCACGAACCAACTTCCGCCAGCCTCTGAAGAAGTATAAAACTAAACGCGTCAGGCAAAGACAGACTGGCTGTCACGTTTATTGGAGAGAACAATGTTTCCATACCTGAAATAAAGCGTGATGCTAAACCACTGCTTCCCGAGTGCGTCTCACCCGGATGGGTAACCTGGAGCTTTCATGTGTAGGTAGCCACCCTGCTACAGAGACTGCACCACCCCTGGTGGTGGCCACGAGGTAGGAAAATCACCGAGCCTTAATGAGGGGAAGCCGTGAAGGATTGAGGAAACTACGCTCTCACCGAGGCTCATCCAGACCTGTTTGAATTTTGGACAGTAATTGTGCAATCCATTAGAGGCGAGATATTTTGGCACTACATTACCCAGAAAGCCCTGTCTCATTCGAGTAGCCAATTAAGGGCGGGCAATCTTTTAATTGGGCAAACGTGTCAAGCACGAACCAACTTTCGCCAGCCTCTGAAGAAGTATAAATCCAAACGCGTCAGGCAAAGACGGACTGGCTGTCACATTTATTGGAGAGAACAATGTTTCCATACCTGAAATAAAGCGTGATGCTAAACCACTGCTTCCCGAGTGCGTCTCACCCGGATGGGTAACCTGGAGCTTTCATGTGTATGTAGCCACCCTGCTACAGAGACTGCACCACTCCTTGTGGGGGCCACGAGGTAGGGAAATCACCGAGCCTTAATGTGGGGAAGCCGTGAAGGATTGAGGAAACTATGCCCTCACCGAGGCTCATCCAGAGCTGTTTGAATTTTGGACAGTAATTGTGCAATCCATTAGAGGCGAGATATTTTGGCACTACATTACCCAGAAAGCCCTGTCTCATTCGAGTAGCTAATTAAGGGCGGGCAATCTTTTAATTGTGTAAACGTGTCAAGCACGAACCAACTTTTGCCAGCCTCTGAAGAAGTATAAAACGAAACGCGTCAGGCAAAGACGGACTGGCTGTCACATTTATTGGAGAGAACAATGTTTCCATACCTGAAATAAAGCGTGATGCTAAACCACTGCTTCCCGAGTGCGTCTCACCCGGATGGGTAACCTGGAGCTTTCATGTGTATGTAGCCACCCTGCTACAGAGACTGCACCACCCCTTGTGGGGGCCACGAGGTAGGGAAATCACCGAGCCTTAATGTGGGGAAGCCGTGAAGGATTGAGGAAACTACGCTCTCACCGAGGCTCATCCAGAGCTGTTTGAATTTTGGACAGTAATTGTGCAACCCATTAGAGGCGAGATATTTTGGCACTACATTACGCAGAAAGCCCTGTCTCATTCGAGCAGCCAATTAAGGGCGGGCAATCTTTTAATTGGGTAAACTTGTCAAGCACGAACCAACTTCCGCCAGCCTCTGAAGAAGTATAAAACTAAACGCGTCAGGCAAAGACAGACTGGCTGTCACATTTATTGGAGAGAACAATGTTTCCATACCTGAAATAAAGCGTGATGCTAAACCACTGCTTCCCGAGTGCGTCTCACCCGGATGGGTAACCTGGAGCTTTCATGTGTAGGTAGCCACCCTGCTACAGAGACTGCACCACCCCTGGTGGTGGCCACGAGGTAGGAAAATCACCGAGCCTTAATGTGGGGAAGCCGTGAAGGATTGAGGAAACTACGCTCTCACCGAGGCTCATCCAGACCTGTTTGAATTTTGGACAGTAATTGTGCAATCCATTAGAGGCGAGATATTTTGGCACTACATTACCCAGAAAGCCCTGTCTCATTCGAGTAGCCAATTAAGGGCGGGCAATCTTTTAATTGGGCAAACGTGTCAAGCACGAACCAACTTTCGCCAGCCTCTGAAGAAGTATAAATCCAAACGCGTCAGGCAAAGACGGACTGGCTGTCACATTTATTGGAGAGAACAATGTTTCCATACCTGAAATAAAGCGTGATGCTAAACCACTGCTTCCCGAGTGCGTCTCACCCGGATGGGTAACCTGGAGCTTTCATGTGTATGTAGCCACCCTGCTACAGAGACTGCACCACCCCTGGTGGGGGCCACGAGGTAGGGAAATTACCGAGCCTTAATGTGGGGAAGCCGTGAAGGATTGAGGAAACTACGCTCTCACCGAGGCTCATCCAGAGCTGTTTGAATTTTGGACAGTAATTGTGCAATCCATTAGAGGAGAGATATTTTGGCACTACATTACCCAGAAAGCCCTGTCTCGAGCAGCCAATTAAGGACGGGCACTCTTTTAATTGGGTAAACGTGTCAAGCACGAACCAACTTCCGCCAGCCTCTGAAGAAGTATAAAACGAAACGCGTCAGGCAAAGACGGATTGGCTGTCACATTTATTGGAGAGAACATTGTTTCCATACCTGAAATAAAGCGTGATGCTAAACCACTGCTTCCCGAGTGCGTCTCACCCGGATGGGTAACCTGGAGCTTTCATGTGTATGTAGCCACCCTGCTACAGAGACTGCACCACCCCTGGTGGGGGCCACGAGGTAGGGAAATTACCGAGCCTTAATGTGGGTAAGCCGTGAAGGATTGAGGAAACTATGCTCTCACCGAGGCTCATCCAGAGCTGTTTGAATTTTGGAAAGTAATTGTGCAATCCATTAGAGGAGAGATATTTTGGCACTACATTACCCAGAAAGCCCTGTCTCATTCGAGCAGCCAATTAAGGGCGGGCAATCTTTTAATTGGGTAAACGTGTCAAGCACGAACCAACTTCCGCCAGCCTCTGAAGAAGTATAAAACGAAACGCGTCAGGCAAAGACGGACTGGCTGTCACATTTCTTGGAGAGAACAATGTTTCCATACCTGAAATAAAGCGTGATGCTAAACCACTGCTTCCCGAGTGCGTCTCACCCGGATGGGTAACCTGGAGCTTTCATGTGTATGTAGCCACCCTGCTACAGAGACTGCACCACCCCTGGTGGGGGCCACGAGGTAGGGAAATCACCGAGCCTTAATGTGGGGAAGCCGTGAAGGATTGAAGAAACTACGCCCTCACCGAGGCTCATCCAGAGCTGTTTGAATTTTGGACAGTAATTGTGCAATCCATTAGAGGAGAGATATTTTGGCACTACATTACCCAGAAAGCCCTGTCTCATTCGAGCAGCCAATTAAGGGCGGGAAATCTTTTAATTGGGTAAATGTGTCAAGCACGAACCAACTTCCGCCAGCCTCTGAAGAAGTATAAAACTAAACGCGTCAGGCAAAGACAGACTGGCTGTCACATTTGTTGGAGAGATCAATGTTTTCATACCTGAAATAAAGCGTGATGCTAAACCACTGCTTCCCGAGTGCGTCTCACCCGGATGGGTAACCTGGAGCTTTCATGTGTATGTAGCCACCCTGCTACAGAGACTGCACCACCCCTGGTGGGGACCACGAGGTAGGGAAATCACCGAGCCTTAATGTGGGGAAGCCGTGAAGGATTGAGGAAACTACGCTCTCACCGAGGCTCATCCAGAGCTGTTTGAATTTTGGACAGTAATTGTGCAATCCATTAGAGGCGAGATATTTTGGCACTACGTTACCCAGAAAGCCCTGTCTCATTCGAGCAGCCAATTAAGGGCGGGCAATCTTTTAATTGGGTAAACGTGTCAAGCACGAACCAACTTCCGCCAGCCTCTGAAGAAGTATAAAACGAAACGCGTCAGGCAAAGACGGACTGGTTGTCACATTTATTGGAGAGAACAATGTTTCCATACCTGAAATAAAGCGTGATGCTAAACCACTGCTTCCCGAGTGCTTCTCACCCGTATGGGTAACCTGGAGCTTTCATGTGTATGTAGCCACCCTGCTACAGAGACTGCACCACCCCTGGTGGGGGCCACGAGGTAGGGAAATCAATCACCAAGCCTTAATGTGGGGAAGCCGTGAGGGATTGAGGAAACTACGCTCTCACCGAGGCTCATCCAGAGCTGTTTGAATTTTGGACAGTAATTGTGCAATCCATTAGAGGAGAGATATTTTGGCACTACATTACCCAGAAAGCCCTGTCTCATTAGAGCAGCCAATTAAGGGCGGGCAATCTTTTAATTGGGTAAATGTGTCAAGCATGAACCAACTTCCGCCAGCCTCTGAAGAAGTATAAACGAAACGCGTCAGGCAAAGACGGACTGGCTGTCACATTTAATGGAGAGAACAATGTTTCCATACCTGAAATAAAGCGTGATGCTTAACCACTGCTTCCCGAGTGAGTCTCACCCGGATGGGTAACCTGGAGCTTTCATGTGTATGTAGCCACCCTGCTACAGAGACTACACCACCCCTGGTGGGGGCCACGAGGTAGGGAAATCACCGAGCCTTAATGTGGGGAAGCCGTGAAGGATTGAGGAAACTATGCTCTCACCGAGGCTCATCCAGAGCTGTTTGAACTTTGAACAGTAATTGTGCAATCCATTAGAGGAGAGATATTTTGGCACTACATTACCCAGAAAGCCCTGTCTCGAGCAGCCAATTAAGGGCGGGCAATCTTTTAATTGGGTAAACGTGTCAAGCACGAACCAACTTCCGCCAGCCTCTGAAGAAGTATAAAACGAAACGCGTCAGGCAAAGACGGACTGGCTGTCACATTTCTTGGAGAGAACAATGTTTCCATACCTGAAATAAAGGGTGATGCTAACCCACTGCTTCCCGAGTGCGTCTCACCCGGAAGGGTAACCTGGAGCTTTCATGTGTATGTAGGCTCCCTGCTACAGAGACTGCACCACCCCTGGTGGGGGCCACGAGGTAGGGAAATCACCGAGCCTTAATGTGGGGAAGCCGTGAAGGATTGAAGAAACTACGCCCTCACCGAGGCTCATCCAGAGCTGTTTGAATTTTGGACTGTCATTGTGCAATCCATTAGAGGCGAGATATTTTGGCACTACATTACCCAGAAAGCCCTGTCTCATTCGAGAAGCCAATTAAAGGCGGGCAATCTTTTAATTGGGTAAACGTGTCAAGCACGAACCAACTTCCGCCAGCCTCTGAAGAAGTATAAAACGAAACGCGTGAGGCAAAGACGGACTGGTTGTCACATTTATTGGAGAGAACAATGTTTCCATACCTGAAATAAAGCGTGATGCTAAACCACTGCTTCCCGAGTGCGTCTCACCCGGATGGGTAACCTGGAGCTTTCATGTGTATGTAGCCACCCTGCTACAGAGACTGCACCACCCCTGGTGGGGGCCACGAGGTGGGGAAATCAATCACCAAGCCTTAATGTGGGGAAGCCGTGAAGGATTGAGGAAACAACGCTCTCACCGAGGCTCCTCCAGAGCTGTTTGAATTTTGGACAGTAATTGTGCAATCCATTAGAGGCGAGATATTTTGGCACTACATTACCCAGAAAGCCCTGTCTCATTCGAGCAGCCAATTAAGGGCGGGCAATCTTTTAATTGGGTAAACGTGTCAAGCACGAACCAACTTCCGCCAGCCTCTGAAGAAGTATAAAACGAAACGCGTCAGGCAAAGACGGACTGGCTGTCACATTTATTGGAGAGAACAATGTTTCCATACCTGAAATGAAGCGTGATGCTAAACCACTGCTTCCCGAGTGCGTCTCACCCGGATGGGTAACCTGGAGCTTTCATGTGTATGTAGCCACCCTGCTACAGAGACTGCACCACCCCTGGTGGGGGCCACGAGGTAGGGAAATCACCGAGCCTTAATGTGGGAAAGCCGTGAAGGATTGAGGAAACTACGCTCTCACCGAGGCTCATCCAGAGCTGTTTGAACTTTGGACAGTAAGTGTGCAATCCATTAGAGGAGAGATATTTTGGCACTACATTACCCAGAAATCCCTGTCTCATTCGAGCAGCCAATTAAGGACGGGCAATCTTTTAATTGGGTAAACGTGTCAAGCACGAACCAACTTCCGCCAGCCTCTGAAGATGTATAAAACGAAACGCGTCAGGCAAAGACGGATTGGCTGTCACATTTATTGGAGAGAACATTGTTTCCATACCTGAAATAAAGCGTGATGCTAAACCACTGCTTCCCGAGTGCGTCTCACCCGGATGGGTAACCTGGAGCTTTCATGTGTATGTAGCCACCCTGCTACAGAGACTGCACCACCCCTGGTGGGGGCCACGAGGTAGGGAAATTACCGAGCCTTAATGTGGGGAAGCCGTGAAGGATTGAGGAAACTATGCTCTCACCGAGGCTCATCCAGAGCTGTTTGAATTTTGGACAGTAATTGTGCAATCCATTAGAGGAGAGATATTTTGGCACTACATTACCCAGAAAGCCCTGTCTCATTCGAGCAGCCAATTAAGGGCGGGCAATCTTTTAATTGGGTAAACGTGTCAAGCACGAACCAACTTCCGCCAGCCTCTGAAGAAGTATAAAACGAAACGCGTCAGGCAAAGACGGACTGGCTGTCACATTTCTTGGAGAGAACAATGTTTCCATACCTGAAATAAAGCGTGATGCTAAATCACTGCTTCCCGAGTGCGTCTCACCCAGATGGGTAACCTGGAGCTTTCATGTGTATGTAGCCACCCTGCTACAGAGACTGCACCACCCCTGGTGGGGGCCACGAGGTAGGGAAATCACCGAGCCTTAATGTGGGGAAGCCGTGAAGGATTGAAGAAACTACGCCCTCACCGAGGCTCATCCAGAGCTGTTTGAATTTTGGACAGTAATTGTGCAATCCATTAGAGGAGAGATATTTTGGCACTACATTACCCAGAAAGCCCTGTCTCATTCGAGCAGCTAATTAAGGGCGGGCAATCTTTTAATTGGGTAAACGTGTCAAGCACGAACCAACTTCCGCCAGCCTCTGAAGAAGTATAAAACTAAACGCGTCAGGCAAAGACAGACTGGCTGTCACATTTGTTGGAGAGATCAATGTTTTCATACCTGAAATAAAGCGTGATGCTAAACCACTGCTTCCCGAGTGCTTCTCACCCGTATGGGTAACCTGGAGCTTTCATGTGTATGTAGCCACCCTGCTACAGAGACTGCACCACCCCTGGTGGGGGCCACGAGGTAGGGAAATCAATCACCAAGCCTTAATGTGGGGAAGCCGTGAGGGATTGAGGAAACTACGCTCTCACCGAGGCTCATCCAGAGCTGTTTGAATTTTGGACAGTAATTGTGCAATCCATTAGTGGAGAGATATTTTGGCACTACATTACCCAGAAAGCCCTGTCTCATTCGAGCAGCCAATTAAGGGCGGGCAATCTTTTAATTGGGTAAATGTGTCAAGCATGAACCAACTTCCGCCAGCCTCTGAAGAAGTATAAAACGAAACGCGTCAGGCAAAGACAGACTGGCTGTCACATTTAATGGAGAGAACAATGTTTCCATACCTGAAATAAAGCGTGATGCTTAACCACTGCTTCCCGAGTGAGTCTCACCCGGATGGGTAACCTGGACCTTTCATGTGTATGTAGCCACCCTGCTACAGAGACTACACCACCCCTGGTGGGGGCCACGAGGTAGGGAAATCACTGAGCCTTAATGTGGGGAAGCCGTGAAGGATTGAGGAAACTATGCTCTCACCGAGGCTCATCCAGAGCTGTTTGAACTTTGAACAGTAATTGTGCAATCCATTAGAGGAGAGATATTTTGGCACTACATTACCCAGAAAGCCCTGTCTCGAGCAGCCAATTAAGGGCGGGCAATCTTTTAATTGGGTAAACGTGTCAAGCACGAACCAACTTCCGCCAGCCTCTGAAGAAGTATAAAACGAAACGCGTCAGGCAAAGACGGACTGGCTGTCACATTTCTTGGAGAGAACAATGTTTCCATACCTGAAATAAAGCGTGATGCTAACCCACTGCTTCCCGAGTGCGTCTCACCCGGAAGGGTAACCTGGAGCTTTCATGTGTATGTAGGCTCCCTGCTACAGAGACTGCACCACCCCTGGTGGGGGCCACGAGGTAGGGAAATCACCGAGCCTTAATGTGGGGAAGCCGTGAAGGATTGAAGAAACTACGCCCTCACCGAGGCTCATCCAGAGCTGTTTGAATTTTGGACTGTCATTGTGCAATCCATTAGAGGCGAGATATTTTGGCACTACATTACCCAGAAAGCCCTGTCTCATTCGAGAAGCCAATTAAGGGCGGGCAATCTTTTAATTGGGTAAACGTGTCAAGCACGAACCAACTTCCGCCAGCCTCTGAAGAAGTATAAAACGAAACGCGTGAGGCAAAGACGGACTGGTTGTCACATTTATTGGAGAGAACAATGTTTCCATACCTGAAATAAAGCGTGATGCTAAACCACTGCTTCCCGAGTGCGTCTCACCCGGATGGGTAACCTGGAGCTTTCATGTGTATGTAGCCACCCTGCTACAGAGACTGCACCACCCCTGGTGGGGGCCACGAGGTGGGGAAATCAATCACCAAGCCTTAATGTGGGGAAGCCGTGAAGGATTGAGGAAACTACGCTCTCACCGAGGCTCATCCAGAGCTGTTTGAATTTTGGACAGTAATTGTGCAATCCATTAGAGGCGAGATATTTTGGCACTACATTACCCAGAAAGCCCTGTCTCATTCGAGCAGCCAATTAAGGGCGGGCAATCTTTTAATTGGGTAAACGTGTCAAAGCACGAACCAACTTCCGCCAGCCTCTGAAGAAGTATAAAACGAAACGCGTCAGGCAAAGACGGACTGGCTGTCACATTTATTGGAGAGAACAATGTTTCCATACCTGAAATGAAGCGTGATGCTAAACCACTGCTTCCCGAGTGCGTCTCACCCGGATGGGTAACCTGGAGCTTTCATGTGTATGTAGCCACCCTGCTACAGAGACTGCACCACCCCTGGTGGGGGCCACGAGGTAGGGAAATCACCGAGCCTTAATGTGGGAAAGCCGTGAAGGATTGAGGAAACTACGCTCTCACCGAGGCTCATCCAGAGCTGTTTGAACTTTGGACAGTAAGTGTGCAATCCATTAGAGGAGAGATATTTTGGCACTACATTACCCAGAAATCCCTGTCTCATTCGAGCAGCCAATTAAGGACGGGCAATCTTTTAATTGGGTAAACGTGTCAAGCACGAACCAACTTCCGCCAGCCTCTGAAGATGTATAAAACGAAACGCGTCAGGCAAAGACGGATTGGCTGTCACATTTATTGGAGAGAACATTGTTTCCATACCTGAAATAAAGCGTGATGCTAAACCACTGCTTCCCGAGTGCGTCTCACCCGGATGGGTAACCTGGAGCTTTCATGTGTATGTAGCCACCCTGCTACAGAGACTGCACCACCCCTGGTGGGGGCCACGAGGTAGGGAAATTACCGAGCCTTAATGTGGGGAAGCCGTGAAGGATTGAGGAAACTATGCTCTCACCGAGGCTCATCCAGAGCTGTTTGAATTTTGGACAGTAATTGTGCAATCCATTAGAGGAGAGATATTTTGGCACTACATTACCCAGAAAGCCCTGTCTCATTCGAGCAGCCAATTAAGGGCGGGCAATCTTTTAATTGGGTAAACGTGTCAAGCACGAACCAACTTCCGCCAGCCTCTGAAGAAGTATAAAACGAAACGCGTCAGGCAAAGACGGACTGGCTGTCACATTTCTTGGAGAGAACAATGTTTCCATACCTGAAATAAAGCGTGATGCTAAATCACTGCTTCCCGAGTGCGTCTCACCCAGATGGGTAACCTGGAGCTTTCATGTGTATGTAGCCACCCTGCTACAGAGACTGCACCACCCCTGGTGGGGGCCACGAGGTAGGGAAATCACCGAGCCTTAATGTGGGGAAGCCGTGAAGGATTGAAGAAACTACGCCCTCACCGAGGCTCATCCAGAGCTGTTTGAATTTTGGACAGTAATTGTGCAATCCATTAGAGGAGAGATATTTTGGCACTACATTACCCAGAAAGCCCTGTCTCATTCGAGCAGCTAATTAAGGGCGGGCAATCTTTTAATTGGGTAAACGTGTCAAGCACGAACCAACTTCCGCCAGCCTCTGAAGAAGTATAAAACTAAACGCGTCAGGCAAAGACAGACTGGCTGTCACATTTGTTGGAGAGATCAATGTTTTCATACCTGAAATAAAGCGTGATGCTAAACCACTGCTTCCCGAGTGCTTCTCACCCGTATGGGTAACCTGGAGCTTTCATGTGTATGTAGCCACCCTGCTACAGAGACTGCACCACCCCTGGTGGGGGCCACGAGGTAGGGAAATCAATCACCAAGCCTTAATGTGGGGAAGCCGTGAGGGATTGAGGAAACTACGCTCTCACCGAGGCTCATCCAGAGCTGTTTGAATTTTGGACAGTAATTGTGCAATCCATTAGTGGAGAGATATTTTGGCACTACATTACCCAGAAAGCCCTGTCTCATTCGAGCAGCCAATTAAGGGCGGGCAATCTTTTAATTGGGTAAATGTGTCAAGCATGAACCAACTTCCGCCAGCCTCTGAAGAAGTATAAAACGAAACGCGTCAGGCAAAGACAGACTGGCTGTCACATTTAATGGAGAGAACAATGTTTCCATACCTGAAATAAAGCGTGATGCTTAACCACTGCTTCCCGAGTGAGTCTCACCCGGATGGGTAACCTGGACCTTTCATGTGTATGTAGCCACCCTGCTACAGAGACTACACCACCCCTGGTGGGGGCCACGAGGTAGGGAAATCACTGAGCCTTAATGTGGGGAAGCCGTGAAGGATTGAGGAAACTATGCTCTCACCGAGGCTCATCCAGAGCTGTTTGAACTTTGAACAGTAATTGTGCAATCCATTAGAGGAGAGATATTTTGGCACTACATTACCCAGAAAGCCCTGTCTCGAGCAGCCAATTAAGGGCGGGCAATCTTTTAATTGGGTAAACGTGTCAAGCACGAACCAACTTCCGCCAGCCTCTGAAGAAGTATAAAACGAAACGCGTCAGGCAAAGACGGACTGGCTGTCACATTTCTTGGAGAGAACAATGTTTCCATACCTGAAATAAAGCGTGATGCTAACCCACTGCTTCCCGAGTGCGTCTCACCCGGAAGGGTAACCTGGAGCTTTCATGTGTATGTAGGCTCCCTGCTACAGAGACTGCACCACCCCTGGTGGGGGCCACGAGGTAGGGAAATCACCGAGCCTTAATGTGGGGAAGCCGTGAAGGATTGAAGAAACTACGCCCTCACCGAGGCTCATCCAGAGCTGTTTGAATTTTGGACTGTCATTGTGCAATCCATTAGAGGCGAGATATTTTGGCACTACATTACCCAGAAAGCCCTGTCTCATTCGAGAAGCCAATTAAGGGCGGGCAATCTTTTAATTGGGTAAACGTGTCAAGCACGAACCAACTTCCGCCAGCCTCTGAAGAAGTATAAAACGAAACGCGTGAGGCAAAGACGGACTGGTTGTCACATTTATTGGAGAGAACAATGTTTCCATACCTGAAATAAAGCGTGATGCTAAACCACTGCTTCCCGAGTGCGTCTCACCCGGATGGGTAACCTGGAGCTTTCATGTGTATGTAGCCACCCTGCTACAGAGACTGCACCACCCCTGGTGGGGGCCACGAGGTGGGGAATTCAATCACCAAGCCTTAATGTGGGGAAGCCGTGAAGGATTGAGGAAACTACGCTCTCACCGAGGCTCATCCAGAGCTGTTTGAATTTTGGACAGTAATTGTGCAATCCATTAGAGGCGAGATATTTTGGCACTACATTACCCAGAAAGCCCTGTCTCATTCGAGCAGCCAATTAAGGGCGGGCAATCTTTTAATTGGGTAAACGTGTCAAAGCACGAACCAACTTCCGCCAGCCTCTGAAGAAGTATAAAACGAAACGCGTCAGGCAAAGACGGACTGGCTGTCACATTTATTGGAGAGAACAATGTTTCCATACCTGAAATGAAGCGTGATGCTAAACCACTGCTTCCCGAGTGCGTCTCACCCGGATGGGTAACCTGGAGCTTTCATGTGTATGTAGCCACCCTGCTACAGAGACTGCACCACCCCTGGTGGGGGCCACGAGGTAGGGAAATCACCGAGCCTTAATGTGGGGAAGCCGTGAAGGATTGAGGAAACTACGCTCTCACCGAGGCTTATCCAGAGCTGTTTGAACTTTGGACAGTAAGTGTGCAATCCATTAGAGGAGAGATATTTTGGCACTACATTACCCAGAAATCCCTGTCTCATTCGAGCAGCCAATTAAGGGCGGGCAAACTTTTAATTGGGTAAACGTGTCAAGCACGAACCAACTTCCGCCAGCCTCTGAAGAAGTATAAAACGAAACGCGTCAGGCAAAGACGGACTGGCTGTCACATTTATTGGAGAGAACAATGTTTCCATACCTGAAATAAAGCGTGATGCTAAACCACTGCTTCCCGAGTGCGTCTCACCCGGATGGGTAACCTGGAGCTTTCATGTGTATGTAGCCACCCTGCTACAGAGACTGCACCACCCGTGGTGGGGGCCACGTGGTAGGGAAATCACCGAGCCTTAATGTGGGGAAGCCGTGAAGGATTGAGGAAACTACGCTCTCACCGAGGCTCATCCAGAGTTGTTTGAATTTTGGACAGTAATTGTCCAATCCATTAGAGGAGAGATATTTTGGCACTACATTACGCAGAAAGCCCTGTCTCATTCGAGCAGCCAATTAAGGGCAGGCAATCTTTTAAATGGGTAAACTTGTCAAGCACGAACCAACTTCCGCCAGCCTCTGAAGAAGTATAAAACGAAACGCGTCAGGCAAAGACAGACTGGCTGTCACATTTATTGGAGAGAACAATGTTTCCATGCCTGAAATAAAGCGTGATGCTAAACCACTGCTTCCCGAGTGCGTCTCACCCGGAGGGGTAACCTGGAGCTTTCATGTGTATGTAGCCACCCTGCTACAGAGACTGCACCACCCCTGGTGGTGGCCACGAGGTAGGAAAATCACAGAGCCTTAATGTGTGGAAGCCTTGAAGGATTGAGGAAACTACACTCTCACCGAGGCTCATCCAGAGCTATTTGAATTTTGGACAGTAATTGTGCAATCCATTAGAGGTGAGATATTTTGGCACTACATTACCCAGAAAGCCCTGTCTCATTCGAGTAGCTAATTAAGGGTGGGCAATCTTTTAATTGGGTAAACGTGTCAAGCACGAACCAACTTCCGCCAGCCTCTGAAGAAGTATAAAACTAAACGCGTCAGGCAAAGACGGACTGGCTGTCACATTTATTGGGGAGAACAATGTTTCCATACCTGAAATAAAGCGTGATGCTAAACCACTGCTTCCCGAGTGCGTCTCACCCGGATTGGTAACCTGGAGCTTTCATGTGTATGTAGCCACCCTGCTACAGAGACTGCACCACCCCTGGTGGGGGCCACGAGGTAGGGAAATCACCGAGCCTTAATGTGGGGAAGCCGTGAAGGATTGAGGAAACTACGCTCTCACCGAAGCTCATCCACAGCTCTTTGAATTTTGGACAGTAATTGTGCAATCCATTAGAGGAGAGATATTTTGGCACTACATTACCCAGAACGCCCTGTCTCATTCGAGCAGCCAATTAAGGGCAGGCAATCTTTTAATTGGGTAAATGTGTCAAGCACGAACCAACTTCCGCCAGCCTCTGAAGAAGTATAAAACGAAACGCGTCAGGCAAAGACGGATTGGCTTTCACATTTATTGGAGAGAACAATGTTTCCATACCTGAAATAAAGCGTGATGCTAAACCACTGCTTCCCGAGTGTGTCTCACCCGGATGGGTAACCTGGAGCTTTCATGTGTATGTAGCCACCCTGCTACAGAGACTGCACCACCCCTGGTGGGGGCCACGAGGTAGGAAAATCACCGAGCCTTAATGTGGGGAAGCCGTGAAGGATTGAGGAAACTACGCTCTCACCGAGGCTCATCCAGAGCTGTTTGAATTTTGGACAGTAATTGTGCAATCCATTAGAGGAGAGATATTTTGGCACTACATTACGCAGAAAGCCCTGTCTCATTCGAGCAGCCAATTAAGGGCGGGCAATCTTTTAATTGGGTAAACTTGTCAAGCACGAACCAACTTCCGCCAGCCTCTGAAGAAGTATAAAACTAAACGCGTCAGGCAAAGACAGACTGGCTGTCACATTTATTGGAGAGAACAATGTTTCCATACCTGAAATAAAGCGTGATGCTAAACCACTGCTTCCCGAGTGCGTCTCACCCGGATGGGTAACCTGGAGCTTTCATGTGTATGTAGCCACCCTGCTACAGAGACTGCACCACCCCTGGTGGTGGCCACGAGGTAGGAAAATCACCGAGCCTTAATGTGGGGAAGCCGTGAAGGATTGAGGAAACTACGCTCTCACCGAGGCTCATCCAGACCTGTTTGAATTTCGGACAGTAATTGTGCAATCCATTAGAGGCGAGATATTTTGGCACTACATTACCCAGAAAGCCCTGTCTCATTCGAGTAGCCAATTAAGGGCGGGCAATCTTTTAATTGGGTAAACGTGTCAAGCACGAACCAACTTTCGCCAGCCTCTGAAGAAGTATAAATCCAAACGAATGAGGCAATGACGGACTGGCTGTCACATTTAATGGAGAGAACAATGTTTCCATACCTGAAATAAAGCGTGATGCTTAACCACTGCTTCCCGAGTGAGTCTCACCCGGATGGGTAACCTGGAGCTTTCATGTGTATGTAGCCACCCTGCTACAGAGACTGCACCACCCCTGGTGGGGGCCACGAGGTAGGGAAATTACCGAGCCTTAATGTGGGGAAGCCGTGAAGGATTGAGGAAACTACGCTCTCACCGAGGCTCATCCAGAGCTGTTTGAATTTTGGACAGTAATTGTGCAATCCATTAGAGGAGAGATATTTTGGCACTACATTACCCAGAAAGCCCTGTCTCGAGCAGCCAATTAAGGACGGGCAATCTTTTAATTGGGTAAACGTGTCAAGCACGAACCAACTTACGCCAGCCTCTGAAGAAGTATAAAACGAAACGGGTCAGGCAAAGACGGATTGGCTGTCATATTTATTGGAGAGAACATTGTTTCCATACCTGAAATAAAGCGTGATGCTAAACCACTGCTTCCCGAGTGCGTCTCACCCGGATGGGTAACCTGGAGCTTTCATGTGTATGTAGCCACCCTGCTACAGAGACTGCACCACCCCTGGTGGGGGCCACGAGGTAGGGAAATCACCGAGCCTTAATGTGGGGAAGCCGTGAAGGATTGAAGAAACTACGCCCTCACCGAGGCTCATCCAGAGCTGTTTGAATTTTGGACAGTAATTGTGCAATCCATTAGAGGAGAGATATTTTGGCACTACATTACCCAGAAAGCCCTGTCTCATTCGAGCAGCCAATTAAGGGCGGGCAATCTTTTAATTGGGTAAACGTGTCAAGCACGAACCAACTTCCGCCAGCCTCTGAAGAAGTATAAAACTAAACGCGTCAGGCAAAGACAGACTGGCTGTCACATTTGTTGGAGAGATCAATGTTTTCATACCTGAAATAAAGCGTGATGCTAAACCACTGCTTCCCGAGTGCGTCTCACCCGGATGGGTAACCTGGAGCTTTCATGTGTATGTAGCCACCCTGCTACAGAGACTGCACCACCCCTGGTGGGGACCACGAGGTAGGGAAATCACCGAGCCTTAATGTGGGGAAGCCGTGAAGGATTGAGGAAACTACGCTCTCACCGAGGCTCATCCAGAGCTGTTTGAATTTTGGACAGTCATTGTGCAATCCATTAGAGGCGAGATATTTTGGCACTACATTACCCAGAAAGCCCTGTCTCATTCGAGCAGCCAATTAAGGGCGGGCAATCTTTTAATTGGGTAAACGTGTCAAGCACGAACCAACTTCCGCCAGCCTCTGAAGAAGTATAAAACGAAACGCGTCAGGCAAAGACGGACTGGTTGTCACATTTATTGGAGAGAACAATGTTTCCATACCTGAAAGAAAGCGTGATGCTAAACCACTGCTTCCCGAGTGCTTCTCACCCGTATGGGTAACCTGGAGCTTTCATGTGTATGTAGCCACCCTGCTACAGAGACTGCACCACCCCTGGTGGGGGCCACGAGGTAGGGAAATCAATCACCAAGCCTTAATGTGGGGAAGCCGTGAGGGATTGAGGAAACTACTCTCTCACCGAGGCTCATCCAGAGCTGTTTGAATTTTGGACAGTAATTGTGCAATCCATTAGAGGAGAGATATTTTGGCACTACATTACCCAGAAAGCCCTGTCTCATTCGAGCAGCCAATTAAGGGCGGGCAATCTTTTAATTGGGTAAATGTGTCAAGCATGAACCAACTTCCGCCAGCCTCTGAAGAAGTATAAAACGAAACGCGTCAGGCAAAGACGGACTGGCTGTCACATTTAATGGAGAGAACAATGTTTCCATACCTGAAATAAAGCGTGATGCTTAACCACTGCTTCCCGAGTGAGTCTCACCCGGATGGGTAACCTGGAGCTTTCATGTGTATGTAGCCACCCTGCTACAGAGACTACACCACCCCTGGTGGGGGCCACGAGGTAGGGAAATCACCGAGCCTTAATGTGGGGAAGCCGTGAAGGATTGAGGAAACTATGCTCTCACCGAGGCTCATCCAGAGCTGTTTGAACTTTGAACAGTAATTGTGCAATCCATTAGAGGAGAGATATTTTGGCACTACATTACCCAGAAAGCCCTGTCTCGAGCAGCCAATTAAGGGCGGGCAATCTTTTAATTGGGTAAACGTGTCAAGCACGAACCAACTTCCGCCAGCCTCTGAAGAAGTATAAAACGAAACGCGTCAGGCAAAGACGGACTGGCTGTCACATTTCTTGGAGAGAACAATGTTTCCATACCTGAAATAAAGCGTGATGCTAAACCACTGCTTCCCGAGTGCGTCTCACCCGGAAGGGTAACCTGGAGCTTTCATGTGTATGTAGGCTCCCTGCTACAGAGACTGCACCACCCCTGGTGGGGGCCACGAGGTAGGGAAATCACCGAGCCTTAATGTGGGGAAGCCGTGAAGGATTGAAGAAACTACGCCCTCACCGAGGCTCATCCAGAGCTGTTTGAATTTTGAACTGTCATTGTGCAATCCATTAGAGGCGAGATATTTTGGCACTACATTACCCAGAAAGCCCTGTCTCATTCGAGAAGCCAATTAAGGGCGGGCAATCTTTTAATTGGGTAAACGTGTCAAGCACGAACCAACTTCCGCCAGCCTCTGAAGAAGTATAAAACGAAACGCGTGAGGCAAAGACGGACTGGTTGTCACATTTATTGGAGAGAACAATGTTTCCATACCTGAAATAAAGCGTGATGCTAAAACACTGCTTCCAGAGTGCGTCTCACCCGGATGGGTAACCTGGAGCTTTCATGTGTATGTAGCCACCCTGCTACAGAGACTGCACCACCCCTGGTGGGGGCCACGAGGTGGGGAAATCAATCACCAAGCCTTAATGTGGGGAAGCCATGAAGGATTGAGGAAACTACGCTCTCACCGAGGCTCATCCAGAGCTGTTTGAATTTTGGACAGTAATTGTGCAATCCATTAGAGGCGAGATATTTTGGCACTACATTACCCAGAAAGCCCTGTCTCATACGAGCAGCCAATTAAGGGCGGGCAATCTTTTAATTGGGTAAACGTGTCAAGCACGAACCAACTTCCGCCAGCCTCTGAAGAAGTATAAAACGAAACGCGTCAGGCAAAGACGGACTGGCTGTCACATTTATTGGAGAGAACAATGTTTCCATACCTGAAATGAAGCGTGATGCTAAACCACTGCTTCCCAAGTGCGTCTCACCCGGATGGGTAACCTGGAGCTTTCATGTGTATGTAGCCACCCTGCTACAGAGACTGCACCACCCCTGGTGGGGGCCACGAGGTAGGGAAATCACTGAGCCTTAATGTGGGGAAGCCGTGAAGGATTGAGGAAACTACGCTCTCACCGAGGCGCATCCAGAGCTGTTTGAACTTTGGACAGTAAGTGTGCAATCCATTAGAGGAGAGATATTTTGGCACTACATTACCCAGAAATCCCTGTCTCATTCGAGCAGCCAATTAAGGGCGGGCAAACTTTTAATTGGGTAAACGTGTCAAGCACGAACCAACTTCCGCCAGCCTCTGAAGAAGTATAAAACGAAACGCGTCAGGCAAAGACAGACTGGCTGTCACATTTATTGGAGAGAACAATGTTTCCATGCCTGAAATAAAGCGTGATGCTAAACCACTGCTTCCCGAGTGCGTCTCACCCGGAGGGGTAACCTGGAGCTTTCATGTGTATGTAGCCACCCTGCTACAGAGACTGCAACACCCCTGGTGGTGGCCACGAGGTAGGAAAATCACAGAGCCTTAATGTGTGGAAGCCTTGAAGGATTGAGGAAACTACACTCTCACCGAGGCTCATCCAGAGCTATTTGAATTTTGGACAGTAATTGTGCAATCCATTAGAGGCGAGATATTTTGGCACTACATTACCCAGAAAGCCCTGTCTCATTCGAGTAGCTAATTAAGGGCGGGCAATCTTTTAATTGGGTAAACGTGTCAAGCACGAACCAACTTCCGCCAGCCTCTGAAGAAGTATAAAACGAAACGCGTCAGGCAAAGACGGACTGGCTGTCACATTTATTGGAGAGATCAATGTTTTCATACCTGAAATAAAGCGTGATGCTAAACCACTGCTTCCCGAGTGCGTCTCACCCGGATGGGTAACCTGGAGCTTTCATGTGTATGTAGCCACCCTGCTACAGAGACTGCACCACCCCTGGTGGGGACCACGAGGTAGGGAAATCACCGAGCCTTAATGTGGGGAAGCCGTGAAGGATTGAGGAAACTACGCTCTCACCGAGGCTCATCCAGAGCTGTTTGAATTTTGGACAGTCATTGTGCAATCCATTAGAGGCGAGATATTTTGGCACTACATTACCCAGAAAGCCCTGTCTCATTCGAGCAGCCAATTAAGGGCGGGCAATCTTTTAATTGGGTAAACGTGTCAAGCACGAACCAACTTCCGCCAGCCTCTGAAGAAGTATAAAACGAAACGCGTCAGGCAAAGACGGACTGGTTGTCACATTTATTGGAGAGAACAATGTTTCCATACCTGAAAGAAAGCGTGATGCTAAACCACTGCTTCCCGAGTGCTTCTCACCCGTATGGGTAACCTGGAGCTTTCATGTGTATGTAGCCACCCTGCTACAGAGACTGCACCACCCCTGGTGGGGGCCACGAGGTAGGGAAATCAATGACCAAGCCTTAATGTGGGGAAGCCGTGAGGGATTGAGGAAACTACGCTCTCACCGAGGCTCATCCAGAGCTGTTTGAATTTTGGACAGTAATTATGCAATCCATTAGAGGAGAGATATTTTGGCACTACATTACCCAGAAAGCCCTGTCTCATTCGAGCAGCCAATTAAGGGCGGGCAATCTTTTAATTGGGTAAATGTGTCAAGCATGAACCAACTTCCGCCAGCCTCTGAAGAAGTATAAAACGAAACGCGTCAGGCAAAGACGGACTGGCTGTCACATTTAATGGAGAGAACAATGTTTCCATACCTGAAATAAAGCGTGATGCTTAACCACTGCTTCCCGAGTGAGTCTCACCCGGATGGGTAACCTGGAGCTTTCATGTGTATGTAGCCACCCTGCTACAGAGACTACACCACCCCTGGTGGGGGCCACGAGGTAGGGAAATCACCGAGCCTTAATGTGGGGAAGCCGTGAAGGATTGAGGAAACTATGCTCTCACCGAGGCTCATCCAGAGCTGTTTGAACTTTGAACAGTAATTGTGCAATCCATTAGAGGAGAGATATTTTGGCACTACATTACCCAGAAAGCCCTGTCTCGAGCAGCCAATTAAGGGCGGGCAATCTTTTAATTGGGTAAACGTGTCAAGCACGAACCAACTTCCGCCAGCCTCTGAAGAAGTATAAAACGAAACGCGTCAGGCAAAGACGGACTGGCTGTCACATTTCTTGGAGAGAACAATGTTTCCATACCTGAAATAAAGCGTGATGCTAAACCACTGCTTCCCGAGTGCGTCTCACCCGGAAGGGTAACCTGGAGCTTTCATGTGTATGTAGGCTCCCTGCTACAGAGACTGCACCACCCCTGGTGGGGGCCACGAGGTAGGGAAATCACCGAGCCTTAATGTGGGGAAGCCGTGAAGGATTGAAGAAACTACGCCCTCACCGAGGCTCATCCAGAGCTGTTTGAATTTTGGACTGTCATTGTGCAATCCATTAGAGGCGAGATATTTTGGCACTACATTACCCAGAAAGCCCTGTCTCATTCGAGAAGCCAATTAAGGGCGGGCAATCTTTTAATTGGGTAAACGTGTCAAGCACGAACCAACTTCCGCCAGCCTCTGAAGAAGTATAAAACGAAACGCGTGAGGCAAAGACGGACTGGTTGTCACATTTATTGGAGAGAACAATGTTTCCATACCTGAAATAAAGCGTGATGCTAAACCACTGCTTCCAGAGTGCGTCTCACCCGGATGGATAACCTGGAGCTTTCATGTGTATGTAGCCACCCTGCTACAGAGACTGCACCACCCCTGGTGGGGGCCACGAGGTGGGGAAATCAATCACCAAGCCTTAATGTGGGGAAGCCATGAAGGATTGAGGAAACTACGCTCTCACCGAGGCTCATCCAGAGCTGTTTGAATTTTGGACAGTAATTGTGCAATCCATTAGAGGCGAGATATTTTGGCACTACATTACCCAGAAAGCCCTGTCTCATACGAGCAGCCAATTAAGGGCGGGCAATCTTTTAATTGGGTAAACGTGTCAAGCACGAACCAACTTCCGCCAGCCTCTGAAGAAGTATAAAACGAAACGCGTCAGGCAAAGACGGACTGGCTGTCACATTTATTGGAGAGAACAATGTTTCCATACCTGAAATGAAGCGTGATGCTAAACCACTGCTTCCCGAGTGCGTCTCACCCGGATGGGTAACCTGGAGCTTTCATGTGTATGTAGCCACCCTGCTACAGAGACTGCACCACCCCTGGTGGGGGCCACGAGGTAGGGAAATCACTGAGCCTTAATGTGGGGAAGCCGTGAAGGATTGAGGAAACTACGCTCTCACCGAGGCGCATCCAGAGCTGTTTGAACTTTGGACAGTAAGTGTGCAATCCATTAGAGGAGAGATATTTTGGCACTACATTACCCAGAAATCCCTGTCTCATTCGAGCAGCCAATTAAGGGCGGGCAAACTTTTAATTGGGTAAACGTGTCAAGCACGAACCAACTTCCGCCAGCCTCTGAAGAAGTATAAAACGAAACGCGTCAGGCAAAGACAGACTGGCTGTCACATTTATTGGAGAGAACAATGTTTCCATGCCTGAAATAAAGCGTGATGCTAAACCACTGCTTCCCGAGTGCGTCTCACCCGGAGGGGTAACCTGGAGCTTTCATGTGTATGTAGCCACCCTGCTACAGAGACTGCAACACCCCTGGTGGTGGCCACGAGGTAGGAAAATCACAGAGCCTTAATGTGTGGAAGCCTTGAAGGATTGAGGAAACTACACTCTCACCGAGGCTCATCCAGAGCTATTTGAATTTTGGACAGTAATTGTGCAATCCATTAGAGGCGAGATATTTTGGCACTACATTACCCAGAAAGCCCTGTCTCATTCGAGTAGCTAATTAAGGGCGGGCAATCTTTTAATTGGGTAAACGTGTCAAGCACGAACCAACTTCCACCAGCCTCTGAAGAAGTATAAAACGAAACGCGTCAGGCAAAGACGGACTGGCTGTCACATTTATTGGAGAGAACAATGTTTCCATACCTGAAATAAAGCGTGATGCTAAACCACTGCTTCCCGAGTGCGTCTCACCCGGATTGGTAACCTGGAGCTTTCATGTGTATGTAGCCACCCTGCTACAGCGACTGCACCACCCCTGGTGGGGGCCACGAGGTAGGGAAATCACCGAGCCTTAATGTGGGGAAGCCGTGAAGGATTGAGGAAACTACGCTCTCACCGAAGCTCATCCACGGCTCTTTGAATTTTGGACAGTAATTGTGCAATCCATTAGAGGAGAGATATTTTGGCACTACATTACCCAGAACGCCCTGTCTCATTCGAGCAGCCAATTAAGGGCAGGCAATCTTTTAATTGGGTAAATGTGTCAAGCACGAACCAACTTCCGCCAGCCTCTGAAGAAGTATAAAACGAAACGCGTCAGGCAAAGACGGATTGGCTTTCACATTTATTGGAGAGAACAATGTTTCCATACCTGAAATAAAGCGTGATGCTTAACCACTGCTTCCCGAGTGCGTCTCACCCGGATGGGTAACCTGGAGCTTTCATGTGTATGTAGCCACCCTGCTACAGAGACTGCACCACCCCTGGTGGGGGCCACGAGGTAGGGAAATCACCGAGCCTTAATGTGGGAAAGCCGTGAAGGATTGAGGAAACTACGCTCTCACCGAAGCTCATCCACAGCTCTTTGAATTTTGGACAGTAATTGTGCAATCCATTAGAGGAGAGATATTTTGGCACTACATTACCCAGAAAGCCCTGTCTCATTCGAGCAGCCAATTAAGGGCGGGCAATCTTTTAATTGGGTAAACGTGTCAAGCACGAACCAACTTCCGCCAGCCTCTGAAGAAGTATAAAACGAAACGCGTCAGGCAAAGACAGACTGGCTGTCACATTTATTGGAGAGAACAATGTTTCCATACCTGAAATGAAGCGTGATGCTAAACCACTGCTTCCCGAGTGCGTCTCACCCGGATGGGTAACCTGGAGCTTTCATGTGTATGTAGCCACCCTGCTACAGAGACTGCACCACCCCTGGTGGGGGCCACGAGGTAGGGAAATCACCGAGCCTTAATGTGGGGAAGCCGTGAAGGACTGAGGAAACTACACTCTCACCGAGGCTCATCCAGAGCTGTTTGAACTTTGGACAGTAATTGTGCAATCCATTAGAGGAGAGATATTTTGGCTCTACATTACCCAGAAATCCCTGTCTCATTCGAGCAGCCAATTAAGGGCGGGCAAACTTTTAATTGGGTAAACGTGTCAAGCACGAACCAACTTCCGCCAGCCTCTGAAGAAGTATAAAACGAAACGCGTCAGGCAAAGACGGACTGGCTGTCATATTTATTGGAGAGAAAAATGTTTCCATACCTGAAATAAAGCGTGATGCTAAACCACTGCTTCCCGAGTGCGTCTCACCCGGATGGGTAACCTGGAGCTTTCATGTGTATGTAGCCACCCTGCTACAGAGACTGGACCACCCCTGGTGGGGGCCACGAGTTAGGGAAATCACCGAGCCTTAATGTGGGGAAGCCGTGAAGGATTGAGGAAACTACGCTCTCACCGAGGCTCATCCAGAGCTGTTTGAATTTTGGACGGTAATTGTGCAATCCATTAGAGGAGAGATATTTTGGCACTACATTACGCAGAAAGCCCTGTCTCATTCGAGCAACCAATTAAGGGCGGGCAATCTTTTAATTGGGTAAACTTGTCAAGCACGAACCAACTTCCGCCAGCCTCTGAAGAAGTATAAAACTAAATGCGTCAGGCAAAGACAGACTGGCTGTCACATTTATTGGAGAGAACAATGTTTCCATACCTGAAATAAAGCGTGATGCTAAACCACTGCTTCCCGAGTGCGTCTCACCCGGATGGGTAACCTGGAGCTTTCATGTGTATGTAGCCACCCTGCTACAGAGACTACACCACCCCTGGTGGGGGCCACGAGGTAGGGAAATCACCGAGCCTTAATGTGGGGAAGCCGTGAAGGATTGAGGAAACTATGCTCTCACCGAGGCTCATCCAGAGCTGTTTGAACTTTGAACAGTAATTGTGCAATCCATTAGAGGAGAGATATTTTGGCACTACATTACCCAGAAAGCCCTGTCTCGAGCAGCCAATTAAGGGCGGGCAATCTTTTAATTGGGTAAACGTGTCAAGCACGAACCAACTTCCGCCAGCCTCTGAAGAAGTATAAAACGAAACGCGTCAGGCAAAGACGGACTGGCTGTCACATTTCTTGGAGAGAACAATGTTTCCATACCTGAAATAAAGCGTGATGCTAAACCACTGCTTCCCGAGTGCGTCTCACCCGGAAGGGTAACCTGGAGCTTTCATGTGTATGTAGCCACCCTGCTACAGAGACTGCACCACCCCTGGTGGGGGCCACGAGGTGGGGAAATCAATCACCAAGCCTTAATGTGGGGAAGCCGTGAAGGATTGAGGAAACTACGCTCTCACCGAGGCTCATCCAGAGCTGTTTGAATTTTGGACAGTAATTGTGCAATCCATTAGAGGCGAGATATTTTGGCACTACATTACCCAGAAAGCCCTGTCTCATTCGAGCAGCCAATTAAGGGCGGGCAATCTTTTAATTGGGTAAACGTGTCAAGCACGAACCAACTTCCGCCAGCCTCTGAAGAAGTATAAAACGAAACGCGTCAGGCAAAGACGGACTGGCTGTCACATTTATTGGAGAGAACAATGTTTCCATACCTGAAATGAAGCGTGATGCTAAACCACTGCTTCCCGAGTGCGTCTCACCCGGATGGGTAACCTGGAGCTTTCATGTGTATGTAGCCACCCTGCTACAGAGACTGCACCACCCCTGGTGGGGGCCACGAGGTAGGGAAATCACCGAGCCTTAATGTGGGGAAGCCGTGAAGGATTGAGGAAACTACGCTCTCACCGAGGCTCATCCAGAGCTGTTTGAACTTTGGACAGTAAGTGTGCAATCCATTAGAGGAGAGATATTTTGGCACTACATTAGCCAGAAATCCCTGTCTCATTCGAGCAGCCAATTAAGGGCGGGCAAACTTTTAATTGGGTAAACGGGTCAAGCACGAACCAACTTCCGCCAGCCTCTGAAGAAGTATAAAACGAAACGCGTCAGGCAAAGACGGACTGGCTGTCACATTTCTTGGAGAGAACAATGTTTCCATACCTGAAATAAAGCGTGATGCTACACCACTGCTTCCCGAGTGCGTCTCACCCGGATGGGTAACCTGGAGCTTTCATGTGTATGTAGCCACCCTGCTACAGAGACTGCACCACCCCTGGTGGGGGCCACGAGGTAGGGAAATCACCGAGCCTTAATGTGGGGAAGCCATGAAGGATTGAGGAAACTACGCTCTCACCGAGGCTCATCCAGAGCTGTTTGAATTTTGGACAGTAATTGTGCAATCCATTAGAGGAGAGATATTTTGGCACTACATTACGCAATAAGCCCTGTCTCATTCGAGCAGCCAATTAAGGGCGGGCAATCTTTTAATTGGGTAAACTTGTCAAGCACGAACCAACTTACGCCAGCCTCTGAAGAAGTATAATACTAAACGCGTCAGGCAAAGACAGACTGGCTGTCACATTTATTGGAGAGAACAATGTTTCCATGCCTGAAATAAAGCGTGATGCTAAACCACTGCTTCCCGAGTGCGTCTCACCCGGATGGGTAACCTGGAGCTTTCATGTGTATGTAGCCACCCTGCTACAGAGACTGCACCACCCCTGGTGGGGACCACGAGGTAGGGAAATTACCGAGCCTTAATGTGGGGAAGCCGTGAAGGATTGAGGAAACTACGCTCTCACGAGGCTCATCCAGAGCTGTTTGAATTTTGGACAGTAATTGTGCAATCCATTAGAGGAGAGATATTTTGGCACTACATTACCCAGAAAGCCCTGTCTCGAGCAGCCAATTAAGGGCGGGCAATCTTTTAATTGGGTAAACGTGTCAAGCACAAACCAACTTCCGCCAGCCTCTGAAGAAGTATAAAACGAAACGCGTCAGGCAAAGACGGACTGGCTGTCACATTTCTTGGAGAGAACAATGTTTCCATACCTGAAATAAAGCGTGATGCTAAACCACTGCTTCCCGAGTGCGTCTCACCCGGAAGGGTAACCTGGAGCTTTCATGTGTATGTAGCCACCCTGCTACAGAGACTGCACCACCCCTGGTGGGGGCCACGAGGTGGGGAAATCAATCACCAAGCCTTAATGTGGGGAAGCCGTGAAGGATTGAGGAAACTACGCTCTCACCGAGGCTCATCCAGAGCTGTTTGAATTTTGGACAGTAATTGTGCAATCCATTAGAGGCGAGATATTTTGGCACTACATTACCCAGAAAGCCCTGTCTCATTCGAGCAGCCAATTAAGGGCGGGCAATCTTTTAATTGGGTAAACGTGTCAAGCACGAACCAACTTCCGCCAGCCTCTGAAGAAGTATAAAACGAAACGCGTCAGGCAAAGACGGACTGGCTGTCACATTTATTGGAGAGAACAATGTTTCCATACCTGAAATGAAGCGTGATGCTAAACCACTGCTTCCCGAGTGCGTCTCACCCGGATGGGTAACCTGGAGCTTTCATGTGTATGTAGCCACCCTGCTACAGAGACTGCACCACCCCTGGTGGGGGCCACGAGGTAGGGAAATCACCGAGCCTTAATGTGGGGAAGCCGTGAAGGATTGAGGAAACTACGCTCTCACCGAGGCTCATCCAGAGCTGTTTGAACTTTGGACAGTAAGTGTGCAATCCATTAGAGGAGAGATATTTTGGCACTACATTAGCCAGAAATCCCTGTCTCATTCGAGCAGCCAATTAAGGGCGGACAAACTTTTAATTGGGTAAACGGGTCAAGCACGAACCAACTTCCGCCAGCCTCTGAAGAAGTATAAAACGAAACGCGTCAGGCAAAGACGGACTGGCTGTCACATTTCTTGGAGAGAACAATGTTTCCATACCTGAAATAAAGCGTGATGCTACACCACTGCTTCCCGAGTGCGTCTCACCCGGATGGGTAACCTGGAGCTTTCATGTGTATGTAGCCACCCTGCTACAGAGACTGCACCACCCCTGGTGGGGGCCACGAGGTAGGGAAATCACCGAGCCTTAATGTGGGGAAGCCATGAAGGATTGAGGAAACTACGCTCTCACCGAGGCTCATCCAGAGCTGTTTGAATTTTGGACAGTAATTGTGCAATCCATTAGAGGAGAGATATTTTGGCACTACATTACGCAATAAGCCCTGTCTCATTCGAGCAGCCAATTAAGGGCGGGCAATCTTTTAATTGGGTAAACTTGTCAAGCACGAACCAACTTACGCCAGCCTCTGAAGAAGTATAAAACTAAACGCGTCAGGCAAAGACAGACTGGCTGTCACATTTATTGGAGAGAACAATGTTTCCATGCCTGAAATAAAGCGTGATGCTAAACCACTGCTTCCCGAGTGCGTCTCACCCGGATGGGTAACCTGGAGCTTTCATGTGTATGTAGCCACCCTGCTACAGAGACTGCACCACCCCTGGTGGGGGCCACGAGGTAGGGAAATTACCGAGCCTTAATGTGGGGAAGCCGTGAAGGATTGAGGAAACTACGCTCTCACGAGGCTCATCCAGAGCCGTTTGAATTTTGGACAGTAATTGTGCAATCCATTAGAGGAGAGATATTTTGGCACTACATTACCCAGAAAGCCCTGTCTCGAGCAGCCAATTAAGGGCGGGCAATCTTTTAATTGGGTAAACGTGTCAAGCACAAACCAACTTCCGCCAGCCTCTGAAGAAGTATAAAACGAAACGCGTCAGGCAAAGACGGATTGGCTGTCACATTTATTGGAGAGAACAATGTTTCCATACCTGAAATAAAGCGTGATGCTAAACCACTGCTTCCCGAGTGCGTCTCACCCGGATGGGTAACCTGGAGCTTTCATGTGTATGTAGCCACCCTGCTACAGAGACTGCACCACCCCTGGTGGGGGCCACTAGGTAGGGAAATTACCGAGCCTTAATGTGGGGAAGCCGTGAAGGATTGAGGAAACTATGCTCTCACCGAGGCTCATCCAGAGCTGTTTGAATTTTGGAAAGTAATTGTGCAATCCATTAGAGGAGAGATATTTTGGCACTACATTACCCAGAAAGCCCTGTCTCATTCGAGCAGCCAATTAAGGGCGGGCAATCTTTTAATTGGGTAAACGTGTCAAGCACGAACCAACTTCCGCCAGCCTCTGAAGAAGTATAAAACGAAACGCGTCAGGCAAAGACGGACTGGCTGTCACATTTCTTGGAGAGAACAATGTTTCCATACCTGAAATAAAGCGTGATGCTAAACCACTGCTTCCCGAGTGCGTCTCACCCGGAAGGGTAACCTGGAGCTTTCATGTGTATGTAGCCACCCTGCTACAGAGACTGCACCACCCCTGGTGGGGGCCACGAGGTAGGAAAATCACCGAGCCTTAATGTGGGGAAGCCGTGAAGGATTGAAGAAACTACGCCCTCACCGAGGCTCATCCAGAGCTGTTTGAATTTTGGACTGTAATTGTGCAATCCATTAGAGGCGAGATATTTTGGCACTGCATTACCCAGAAAGCCCTGTCTCATTCGAGCAGCCAATTAAGGGCGGGCAATCTTTTGTAATGTAATGTAATGTAATGTAAAAAGAACTTATAAAGCGCGGCTAACACCAGACGGTTTCTTGGCGCTGAGGACAGAGAGACAGAAAACAAAACAGTCCGAGGGGCTAAGAAGATTCTAATTGTAAGCTATACGGAATAGATAGGTTTTCAGAAGAGACCTAAAATGGGCTAAAGAGGAGGCCAGTCTCAAACTTAACGGAAGGGCGTTCCAAAAAGAGGGGGCAAGAAATGAGAACCTTAGTCCACCATGTTTTTTACGATTGTACTTAGGGATTTGGAGAAAAGCCAGGGAGGAAGAGCGAAGGGTACGGGAAGGGACATATGGGTGCAGAAGTGAGGAAATAAACAGAGGACCTGTGCCGGCAAGGGATTTAAAGATAATACAGCCCAGTTTAAATTTGCACCGCTCAGAGATTGGGAGCCAGTGGAGGGATTTCAGAAAGGGACGTACGTGCTGGTGTTTGGGTTGATGGTAAATGAGCCGTGCTGCCTGGTTCTGTACCAGTTGGAGCCTCTTAAGTTGGTAGAGGGGTAGACCGACATAGAGAGAGTTGGCATAATCCAGCCTGGAGATGACAAGTGCCAGTAATACCAGGGTGAGGGCCTCGGTGGTCAGGAAGCGGGCGATCTTACGAATTTTTCTCAGTTGAAAAAAACTAGAGGACACAACTGCACTAACCTGTGGTTTCATTGAGAGATCATTGCTGATAATGATCCCTAGGCTCTTTACTGAGCTGACGGGAGTAGGGGGGGTGCCCAGCCTAAGGGGCCAAAAGGTGGAATTCCAGGGGTTGGCTAGGCCCCCGACAAGCAGAAGTTCAGTCTTGTCGGGGTTAAGCTTGAGATGGTTCGCCCCCATCCAGTCACTGATATGACAAAGGGTGGATTGAAAATTGTCAACGGACTGGGCCGTGGAATTAATATTAAAAACCAGCTGGATGTCGTCCGCGTAGTTGAACGCCGTGACACCACAGCCTTGTAACGAGCGGATGAGGGGGGTGAGATATAAATTAAAAAGGAGAGGAGATAAGGAGGATCCCTGCGGGACACCACAGGTAAGTTTAACCTTGTCTGCAGAGAACTGAGAGAGCCGGACCGCCTGGTGGCGGCCGCTCAGAAAGGAGCGGATCCAGGCCCTCGCGAGGCCCTGTATGCCGGCCTCCCCGACACGGCCGATCAAGATATCGTGGTCGACCGTGTCGAAGGCGGCCGACAAATCCAGGAGCACCAGGGCCTGACTGATGTTGGAGTCCGCCCCTCTCCGTAGTTCCTCCATCACTGAAAGTATGACAGATTCTGTGGAATGGTTGGGCCTAAATCCAGCCTGTTGATGGTCGAGGAACTGAGAGTCCTCGATAAAAGTGCTCAGAGTGTTGGTCACATGAGCCTCAAGGACCTTGCTAAGGTATGGGAGAAGGGAAATGGGTCGAAAGTTGCTCAGAGCTGTGGGGTCTGCTGTGGGTTTTTTAAGGATAGGTGTGACCTCAGCTCGTTTGAATGACCCAGGGACAATGCCAGAGGAGAGAGATTTATTCAGTAGTGCCATGGGGGGAGAGGGGCAAGTTGTAAAGGCCTCACGGAGAACTGAGGGAGGGCAGCAGTCAGTGGGGGACCCTGACGCGACCTTTTTAAGAAGAGCTAGGAATTCCGTCTCAGAGATTGGAGGGATCTGGGTCAGCTGCTTGGAGTTGAGAAGAGGCAGAGCGGGCTCTAGCCCATGATGGTGAGAGGGGGCTGAGGATAGGATACTCTTCTTGATGTTGGCTATCTTTTCAATAAAGAAAAGGTTAAGAGAGTCACAGAGAGCCTGGGAAGGGAGGAGTTTAGGGGTAATCCTGTCTGGGTTTGACAACTCCTCAACAATAAGGAAGATGTCCTTGGTTTTAGTGGCAGGGCTGACAATCTTGTTTGAAAAATACATGGATTTGGTTTGCAAGACTGCTTGTTTGTAGTTTTTGAGCAAGGTGGCAAAGTGCAGTTTCTTGTCGGGGGCATAGTCTCGTCGCCAGAGACGCTCAGCCTGCCTGAGGCTCAGCTTCAAGGCTTTGAGATCGTCCGTGAACCATTTTTGGGCATCATGAGGGCGTTTAGATTTTAATTGTCTACGAGGGGCCACAATGTCGCTGGCTGACTCAAGCCAGTGTATAAGAGCGGAGGCTTGGGTGTCGATAGATCCCAGACTGGAGGGGGTGGAGGTTTTAAGTAATGTGACAAAGTCGTTAAGATTAGCCCTATTCCAGTTCCGGACTAAGAGATTTCCTTCCTTAGGTCTTCTCGGAGTGGGGAGGCCTATGATAGAGAAGGAAATTATGAAATGGTCTGACCAGAGACAGGGAGAAATGAGAGGGGCGGAAATATCCAGGTTGGATGTCCAAACCTGATCCAGAATATGGCCCTTGACGTGAGTAGCTGTTTTTATGTGTGGAATACAGTTCATGCTGGATAGAAGCTCAGTGAATGATATAGAGCAGGTGCTCTCCTTGGCATGAGAGGGCCAGTAGTTAAAGTCGCCCAAGACCAGAATTCTTGAGTTGTTGATGATGAGTTGAGACAGCATATCACCAAACATCAAAGGGAAACTCTGCATAGGTTGAGGAGGGCGGTAGACTAACACGCAGACAAGTGAGGTAGTGGAAGATTCTAGTCTGGCCGTGAGAAATTCGACTGAGGGGATGGCGATTTGGGTCAAGGCAGAAAACCGAATGGAGTTTTTAATAATTGCTGCTACCCCACCTCCCGGTCTACCAGAAGCTCTATTTACGTGAAGGATGTAGTAACCTGTAGGAATCGCTGCGAGTAAGTCAGGGGAGGAATCATCATTCAGCCAGGTCTCTGTGAGCAAGAGAATATCCGGTTGCTCGGAGTCTAATAAAGCAAAGATTTCCAGCTGATGCTTTACTAGTGATCGTGTGTTGAGATAAATCACGGTCAGTTGATTGAATGCAGTTTGATCATTAGGTAGAGAAGAGGCATTAGGAGTGTTGGGAAGAGGGGCTAAAGGTCGACTTCTTATCTCGGGGAAAATATCTCTGGTACAGAGAAGCCCCAGTGACTCGTATTTCGACAGGGTGGGGGGGGGGGGGGAGCCCTGTGTGAATGCAGTCGGATCATGTCTATGGAGGAGTATTTCCTCAGACCAACAGGGCGACCGGCCCCAGGTCCCGGCCGGTCGCGGACGGGCGCAGACGGGCGCAGACGGGCGCAGACGGGCGCAGACGGGCTTGCCTTAGGCGCGCCTTCGGCGCGCAGACGGCGCGCCCGCTGCGCTCGTCCGCTGCGCGTCCGGCCCAGGCACATCCTTTATGGCAGTGGGAGGGGGGGGTGTGGCCTCGCAATGGTGGGCGTGGCCTCGCTTCCGGCTATGGCGGCGAAGGCGAGGTGTGTCCCGCGACAGCGTTGATCAGCTGTGCAGCGGGGTCTCGAGCAAGTGTTCCGAGGGGGGAGAGTGCCCAGGGAAGTAGCGGCGGTAAGTGGAGCCAAGGAATAACAAAAATGACAACAATAACAATTTTTAAAAAGCGCTAGTCTATCTCCCGGCTTCCGCCTCAGGAGCTATTAGTTACAGTCTCAGGGTGACTAGAAGAGATATCGCGCGCCTAAAATACTTTCCGGGGAGGGCGTGGCCTCGCAATGGTGGGCGTGGCCTCGCTTCCGGCTATGGCGGCGAAGGCGAGGTGTGTCCCGCGACAGCGTTGATCAGCTGTGCAGCGGGGTCTCGAGCAAGTGTTCCGAGGGGGGAGAGTGCCCAGGGAAGTAGCGGCGGTAATTGGGTAAACGTGTCAAGCACGAACCAACTTCCGCCAGCCTCTGAAGAAGTATAAAACGAAACGCATGAGGCAAAGACGGACTGGTTGTCACATTTATTGGAGAGAACAATGTTTCCATACCTGAAATAAAGCGTGATGCTAAACCACTGCTTCCCGAGTGCGTCTCACCCGGATGGGTAACCTGGAGCTTTCATGTGTATGTAGCCACCCTGCTACAGAGACTGCACCACCCCTGGTGGGGGCCACGAGGTGGGGAAATCAATCACCAAGCCTTAATGTGGGGAAGCCGTGAAGGATTGAGGAAACTACGCTCTCACCGAGGCTCATCCAGAGCTGTTTGAATTTTGGACAGTAATTGTGCAATCCATTAGAGGCGAGATATTTTGGCACTACATTACCCAGAAAGCCCTGTCTTATTCGAGCAGCCAATTAAGGGCTGGCAATCTTTTAATTGGGTAAACGTGTCAAGCACGAACCAACTTCCGCCAGCCTCTGAAGAAGTATAAAACGAAACGCGTCAGGCAAAGACGGACTGGCTGTCACATTTATTGGAGAGAACAATGTTTCCATACCTGAAATGAAGCGTGATGCTAAACCACTGCTTCCTGAGTGCGTCTCACCCGGATGGGTAACCTGGAGCTTTCATGTGTATGTAGCAACCCTGCTACAGAGACTGCACCACCCCTGGTGGGGGCCACGAGGTAGGGAAATCACCAAGCCTTAATGTGGGGAAGCCGTGAAGGATTGAGGAAACTACGCTCTCACCGAGGCTCATCCAGAGCTGTTTGAACTTTGGACAGTAATTGTGCAATCCATTAGAGGAGAGATATTTTGGCACTACATTACCCAGAAATCCCTGTCTCATTCGAGCAGCCAATTAAGGGCGGGCAAACTTTTAATTGGGTAAACGTGTCAAGCACGAACCAACTTCCGCCAGCCTCTGAAGAAGTATAAAACGAAACGCGTCAGGCAAAGACGGACTGGCTGTCACATTTATTGGAGAGAACAATGTTTCCATACCTGAAATAAAGCGTGATGCTAAACCACTGCTTCCCGAGTGCGTCTCACCCGGATGGGTAACCTGGAGCTTTCATGTGTATGTAGCCACCCTGCTACAGAGACTGCACCACCCCTGGTGGGGGCCACGAGGTAGGGAAATCACCGAGCCTTAATGTGGGGAAGCCGTGAAGGATTGAGTAAACTACGCTCTCACCGAGGCTCATCCAGAGCTGTTTGAATTTTGGACAGTAATTGTGCAATCCATTAGAGGAGAGATATTTTGGCACTACATTACGCAGAAAGCCCTGTCTCATTCGAGCAGCCAATTAAGGGCGGGCAACCTTTTAATTGGGTAAACTTGTCAAGCACGAACCAACTTCCGCCAGCCTCTGAAGAAGTATAAAACTAAACGCGTCAGGCAAAGACAGACTGGCTGTCACATTTATTGGAGAGAACAATGTTTCCATGCCTGAAATAAAGCGTGATGCTAAACCACTGCTTCCCGAGTGCGTCTCACCCGGATGGGTAACCTGGAGCTTTCATGTGTATGTAGCCACCCTGCTACAGAGACTGTATCACCCCTGGTGGGGGCCACGAGGTAGGGAAATCACCGAGCCTTAATGTGGGGAAGCCGTGAAGGACTGAGGAAACTACGCTCTCACCGAGGCTCATCCAGAGCTGTTTGAACTTTGGACAGTAATTGTGCAATCCATTAGAGGAGAGATATTTTGGCACTACATTACCCAGAAATCCCTGTCTCATTCGAGCAGCCAATTAAGGGCGGGCAAACTTTTAATTGGGTAAACGTGTCAAGCACGAACCAACTTCCGCCAGCCTCTGAAGAAGTATAAAACGAAACGCGTCAGGCAAAGACGGACTGGCTGTCATATTTATTGGAGAGAACAATGTTTCCATACCTGAAATAAAGCGTGATGCTAAACCACTGCTTCCCGAGTGCGTCTCACCCGGATGGGTAACCTGGAGCTTTCATGTGTATGTAGCCACCCTGCTACAGAGACTGCACCACCCCTGGTGGGGGCCACGAGGTAGGGAAATCACCGAGCCTTAATGTGGGGAAGCCGTGAAGGATTGAGGAAACTACGCTCTCACCGAGGCTCATCCAGAGCTGTTTGAATTTTGGACAGTAATTGTGCAATCCATTAGAGGCGAGATATTTTGGCACTACATTACGCAGAAAGCCCTGTCTCATTCGAGCAGCCAATTAAGGGCGGGCAATCTTTTAATTGGGTAAACTTGTCAAGCACGAACCAACTTCCGCCAGCCTCTGAAGAAGTATAAAACTAAACGCGTCAGGCAAAGACAGACTGGCTGTCACATTTATTGGAGAGAACAATGTTTCCATACCTGAAATAAAGCGTGATGCTAAACCACTGCTTCCCGAGTGCGTCTCACCCGGATGGGTAACCTGGAGCTTTCATGTGTATGTAGCCACCCTGCTACAGAGACTGCACCACCCCTGGTGGGGGCCACGAGGTAGGGAAATTACCGAGCCTTAATGTGGGGAAGCCGTGAAGGATTGAGGAAACTACGCTCTCACCGAGGCTCATCCGGAGCTGTTTGAATTTTGGACAGTAATTGTGCAATCCATTAGAGGAGAGATATTTTGGCACTACATTACCCAGAAAGCCCTGTCTTATTCGAGCAGCCAATTAAGGGCTGGCAATCTTTTAATTGGGTAAACGTGTCAAGCACGAACCAACTTCCGCCAGCCTCTGAAGAAGTATAAAACGAAACGCGTCAGGCAAAGACGGACTGGCTGTCACATTTATTGGAGAGAACAATGTTTCCATACCTGAAATGAAGCGTGATGCTAAACCACTGCTTCCTGAGTGCGTCTCACCCGGATGGGTAACCTGGAGCTTTCATGTGTATGTAGCCACCCTGCTACAGAGACTGCACCACCCCTGGTGGGGGCCACGAGGTAGGGAAATCACCAAGCCTTAATGTGGGGAAGCCGTGAAGGATTGAGGAAACTACGCTCTCACCGAGGCTCATCCAGAGCTGTTTGAACTTTGGACAGTAATTGTGCAATCCATTAGAGGAGAGATATTTTGGCACTACATTACCCAGAAATCCCTGTCTCATTCGAGCAGCCAATTAAGGGCGGGCAAACTTTTAATTGGGTAAACGTGTCAAGCACGAACCAACTTCCGCCAGCCTCTGAAGAAGTATAAAACGAAACGCGTCAGGCAAAGACGGACTGGCTGTCACATTTATTGGAGAGAACAATGTTTCCATACCTGAAATAAAGCGTGATGCTAAACCACTGCTTCCCGAGTGCGTCTCACCCGGATGGGTAACCTGGAGCTTTCATGTGTATGTAGCCACCCTGCTACAGAGACTGCACCACCCCTGGTGGGGGCCACGAGGTAGGGAAATCACCGAGCCTTAATGTGGGGAAGCCGTGAAGGATTGAGTAAACTACGCTCTCACCGAGGCTCATCCAGAGCTGTTTGAATTTTGGACAGTAATTGTGCAATCCATTAGAGGAGAGATATTTTGGCACTACATTACGCAGAAAGCCCTGTCTCATTCGAGCAGCCAATTAAGGGCGGGCAACCTTTTAATTGGGTAAACTTGTCAAGCACGAACCAACTTCCGCCAGCCTCTGAAGAAGTATAAAACTAAACGCGTCAGGCAAAGACAGACTGGCTGTCACATTTATTGGAGAGAACAATGTTTCCATGCCTGAAATAAAGCGTGATGCTAAACCACTGCTTCCCGAGTGCGTCTCACCCGGATGGGTAACCTGGAGCTTTCATGTGTATGTAGCCACCCTGCTACAGAGACTGTATCACCCCTGGTGGGGGCCACGAGGTAGGGAAATCACCGAGCCTTAATGTGGGGAAGCCGTGAAGGACTGAGGAAACTACGCTCTCACCGAGGCTCATCCAGAGCTGTTTGAACTTTGGACAGTAATTGTGCAATCCATTAGAGGAGAGATATTTTGGCACTACATTACCCAGAAATCCCTGTCTCATTCGAGCAGCCAATTAAGGGCGGGCAAACTTTTAATTGGGTAAACGTGTCAAGCACGAACCAACTTCCGCCAGCCTCTGAAGAAGTATAAAACGAAACGCGTCAGGCAAAGACGGACTGGCTGTCATATTTATTGGAGAGAACAATGTTTCCATACCTGAAATAAAGCGTGATGCTAAACCACTGCTTCCCGAGTGCGTCTCACCCGGATGGGTAACCTGGAGCTTTCATGTGTATGTAGCCACCCTGCTACAGAGACTGCACCACCCCTGGTGGGGGCCACGAGGTAGGGAAATCACCGAGCCTTAATGTGGGGAAGCCGTGAAGGATTGAGGAAACTACGCTCTCACCGAGGCTCATCCAGAGCTGTTTGAATTTTGGACAGTAATTGTGCAATCCATTAGAGGCGAGATATTTTGGCACTACATTACGCAGAAAGCCCTGTCTCATTCGAGCAGCCAATTAAGGGCGGGCAATCTTTTAATTGGGTAAACTTGTCAAGCACGAACCAACTTCCGCCAGCCTCTGAAGAAGTATAAAACTAAACGCGTCAGGCAAAGACAGACTGGCTGTCACATTTATTGGAGAGAACAATGTTTCCATACCTGAAATAAAGCGTGATGCTAAACCACTGCTTCCCGAGTGCGTCTCACCCGGATGGGTAACCTGGAGCTTTCATGTGTATGTAGCCACCCTGCTACAGAGACTGCACCACCCCTGGTGGGGGCCACGAGGTAGGGAAATTACCGAGCCTTAATGTGGGGAAGCCGTGAAGGATTGAGGAAACTACGCTCTCACCGAGGCTCATCCGGAGCTGTTTGAATTTTGGACAGTAATTGTGCAATCCATTAGAGGAGAGATATTTTGGCACTACATTACCCAGAAAGCCCTGTCTCGAGCAGCCAATTAAGGGCGGGCAATCTTTTAATTGGGTAAACGTGTCAAGCACGAACCAACTTCCGCCAGCCTCTGAAGAAGTATAAAACGAAACGCGTCAGGCAAAGACGGATTGGCTGTCACATTTATTGGAGAGAACAATGTTTCCATACCTGAAATAAAGCGTGATGCTAAACCACTGCTTCCCGAGTGCGTCTCACCCGGATGGGTAACCTGGAGCTTTCATGTGTATGTAGCCACCCTGCTACAGAGACTGCACCACCCCTGGTGGGGGCCACGAGGTAGGGAAATCACCGAGCCTTAATGTGGGGAAGCCGTGAAGGATTGAAGAAACTACGCCCTCACCGAGGCTCATCCAGAGCTGTTTGAATTTTGGACAGTAATTGTGCAATCCATTAGAGGAGAGATATTTTGGCACTACATTACCCAGAAAGCCCTGTCTCATTCGAGCAGCCAATTAAGGGCGGGCAATCTTTTAATTGGGTAAACGTGTCAAGCACGAACCAACTTCTGCCAGCCTCTGAAGAAGTATAAAACTAAACGCGTCAGGCAAAGACAGACTGGCTGTCACATTTGTTGGAGAGATCAATGTTTTCATACCTGAAATAAAGCGTGATGCTAAACCAATGCTTCCCGAGTGCGTCTCACCCGGATGGGTAACCTGGAGCTTTCATGTGTATGTAGCCACCCTGCTACAGAGACTGCACCACCCCTGGTGGGGGCCACGAGGTAGGGAAATCACCGAGCCTTAATGTGGGGAAGCCGTGAAGGATTGAGGAAGCTACGCTCCCACCGAGGCTCATCCAGAGCTGTTTGAATTTTGGACAGTAATTGTGCAATCCATTAGAGGCGAGATATTTTGGCACTGCATTACGCAGAAAGCCCTGTCTCATTCGAGCAGCCAATTAAGGGCGGGCAATCTTTTAATTGGGTAAACTTGTCAAGCACGAACCAACTTCCGCCAGCCTCTGAAGAAGTATAAAACTAAACGCGTCAGGCAAAGACAGACTGGCTGTCACATTTATTGGAGAGAACAATGTTTCCATACCTGAAATAAAGCGTGATGCTAAACAACTGCTTCCCGAGTGCGTCTCACCCAGATGGGTAACCTGGAGCTTTCATGTGTAGGTAGCCACCCTGCTACAGAGACTTCACCCCCCCTGGTGGTGGCCACGAGGTAGGAAAATCACCGAGCCTTAATGTGGGGAAGCCGTGAAGGATTGAGGTAACTACGCTCTCACCGAGGCTCATCCAGACCTGTTTGAATTTTGGACAGTAATTGTGCAATCCATTAGAGGCGAGATATTTTGGCACTACATTACCCAGAAAGCCCTGTCTCATTCGAGTAGCCAATTAAGGGCGGGCAATCTTTTAATTGGGCAAACGTGTCAAGCACGAACCAACTTTCGCCAGCCTCTGAAGAAGTATAAATCCAAACGCGTCAGGCAAAAATGGACTGGCTGTCACATTTATTGGAGAGAACAATGTTTCCATACCTGAAATAAAGCGCGATGCTAAACCACTGCTTCCCGAGTGCGTCTCACCCGGATGGGTAACCTGGAGCTTTCATGTGTATGTAGCCACCCTGCTACAGAGACTGCACCACCCCTGGTGGGGGCCACGAGGTAGGGAAATTACCGAGCCTTAATGTGGGGAAGCCGTGAAGGATTGAGGAAACTACGCTCTCACCGAGGCTCATCCAGAGCTGTTTGAATTTTGGACAGTAATTGTGCAATCCATTAGAGGAGAGATATTTTGGCACTACATTACCCAGAAAGCCCTGTCTCGAGCAGCCAATTAAGGGCGGGCAATCTTTTAATTGGGTAAACGTGTCAAGCACGAACCAACTTCCGCCAGCCTCTGAAGAAGTATAAAACGAAACGCGTCAGGCAAAGACGGATTGGCTGTCACATTTATTGGAGAGAACAATGTTTCCATACCTGAAATAAAGCGTGATGCTAAACCACTGCTTCCCGAGTGCGTCTCACCCGGATGGGTAACCTGGAGCTTTCATGTGTATGTAGCCACCCTGCTACAGAGACTGCACCACCCCTGGTGGGGGCCACGAGGTAGGGAAATCACCGAGCCTTAATGTGGGAAAGCCGTGAAGGATTGAGGAAACTACGCTCTCACCGAAGCTCATCCACAGCTCTTTGAATTTTGGACAGTAATTGTGCAATCCATTAGAGGAGAGATATTTTGGCACTACATTACCCAGAAAGCCCTGTCTCATTCGAGCAGCCAATTAAGGGCGGGCAATCTTTTAATTGGGTAAACGTGTCAAGCACGAACCAACTTCCGCCAGCCTCTGAAGAAGTATAAAACGAAACGCGTCAGGCAAAGACAGACTGGCTGTCACATTTATTGGAGAGAACAATGTTTCCATACCTGAAATGAAGCGTGATGCTAAACCACTGCTTCCCGAGTGCGTCTCACCCGGATGGGTAACCTGGAGCTTTCATGTGTATGTAGCCACCCTGCTACAGAGACTGCACCACCCCTGGTGGGGGCCACGAGGTAGGGAAATCACCGAGCCTTAATGTGGGGAAGCCGTGAAGGACTGAGGAAACTACACTCTCACCGAGGCTCATCCAGAGCTGTTTGAACTTTGGACAGTAATTGTGCAATCCATTAGAGGAGAGATATTTTGGCTCTACATTACCCAGAAATCCCTGTCTCATTCGAGCAGCCAATTAAGGGCGGGCAAACTTTTAATTGGGTAAACGTGTCAAGCACGAACCAACTTCCGCCAGCCTCTGAAGAAGTATAAAACGAAATGCGTCAGGCAAAGACGGACTGGCTGTCATATTTATTGGAGAGAAAAATGTTTCCATACCTGAAATAAAGCGTGATGCTAAACCACTGCTTCCCGAGTGCGTCTCACCCGGATGGGTAACCTGGAGCTTTCATGTGTATGTAGCCACCCTGCTACAGAGACTGGACCACCCCTGGTGGGGGCCACGAGTTAGGGAAATCACCGAGCCTTAATGTGGGGAAGCCGTGAAGGATTGAGGAAACTACGCTCTCACCGAGGCTCATCCAGAGCTGTTTGAATTTTGGACAGTAATTGTGCAATCCATTAGAGGAGAGATATTTTGGCACTACATTACGCAGAAAGCCCTGTCTCATTCGAGCAACCAATTAAGGGCGGGCAATCTTTTAATTGGGTAAACTTGTCAAGCACGAACCAACTTCCGCCAGCCTCTGAAGAAGTATAAAACTAAACGCGTCAGGCAAAGACAGACTGGCTGTCACATTTATTGGAGAGAACAATGTTTCCATACCTGAAATAAAGCGTGATGCTAAACCACTGCTTCCCGAGTGCGTCTCACCCGGATGGGTAACCTGGAGCTTTCATGTGTATGTAGCCACCCTGCTACAGAGACTACACCACCCCTGGTGGGGGCCACGAGGTAGGGAAATCACCGAGCCTTAATGTGGGGAAGCCGTGAAGGATTGAGGAAACTATGCTCTCACCGAGGCTCATCCAGAGCTGTTTGAACTTTGAACAGTAATTGTGCAATCCATTAGAGGAGAGATATTTTGGCACTACATTACCCAGAAAGCCCTGTCTCGAGCAGCCAATTAAGGGCGGGCAATCTTTTAATTGGGTAAACGTGTCAAGCACGAACCAACTTCCGCCAGCCTCTGAAGAAGTATAAAACGAAACGCGTCAGGCAAAGACGGACTGGCTGTCACATTTCTTGGAGAGAACAATGTTTCCATACCTGAAATAAAGCGTGATGCTAAACCACTGCTTCCCGAGTGCGTCTCACCCGGAAGGGTAACCTGGAGCTTTCATGTGTATGTAGCCACCCTGCTACAGAGACTGCACCACCCCTGGTGGGGGCCACGAGGTGGGGAAATCAATCACCAAGCCTTAATGTGGGGAAGCCGTGAAGGATTGAGGAAACTACGCTCTCACCGAGGCTCATCCAGAGCTGTTTGAATTTTGGACAGTAATTGTGCAATCCATTAGAGGCGAGATATTTTGGCACTACATTACCCAGAAAGCCCTGTCTCATTCGAGCAGCCAATTAAGGGCGGGCAATCTTTTAATTGGGTAAACGTGTCAAGCACGAACCAACTTCCGCCAGCCTCTGAAGAAGTATAAAACGAAACGCGTCAGGCAAAGACGGACTGGCTGTCACATTTATTGGAGAGAACAATGTTTCCATACCTGAAATGAAGCGTGATGCTAAACCACTGCTTCCCGAGTGCGTCTCACCCGGATGGGTAACCTGGAGCTTTCATGTGTATGTAGCCACCCTGCTACAGAGACTGCACCACCCCTGGTGGGGGCCACGAGGTAGGGAAATCACCGAGCCTTAATGTGGGGAAGCCGTGAAGGATTGAGGAAACTACGCTCTCACCGAGGCTCATCCAGAGCTGTTTGAACTTTGGACAGTAAGTGTGCAATCCATTAGAGGAGAGATATTTTGGCACTACATTAGCCAGAAATCCCTGTCTCATTCGAGCAGCCAATTAAGGGCGGGCAAACTTTTAATTGGGTAAACGGGTCAAGCACGAACCAACTTCCGCCAGCCTCTGAAGAAGTATAAAACGAAACGCGTCAGGCAAAGACGGACTGGCTGTCACATTTCTTGGAGAGAACAATGTGTCCATACCTGAAATAAAGCGTGATGCTACACCACTGCTTCCCGAGTGCGTCTCACCCGGATGGGTAACCTGGAGCTTTCATGTGTATGTAGCCACCCTGCTACAGAGACTGCACCACCCCTGGTGGGGGCCACGAGGTAGGGAAATCACCGAGCCTTAATGTGGGGAAGCCATGAAGGAGTGAGGAAACTACGCTCTCACCGAGGCTCATCCAGAGCTGTTTGAATTTTGGACAGTAATTGTGCAATCCATTAGAGGAGAGATATTTTGGCACTACATTACGCAATAAGCCCTGTCTCATTCGAGCAGCCAATTAAGGGCGGGCAATCTTTTAATTGGGTAAACTTGTCAAGCACGAACCAACTTACGCCAGCCTCTGAAGAAGTATAAAACTAAACGCGTCAGGCAAAGACAGACTGGCTGTCACATTTATTGGAGAGAACAATGTTTCCATGCCTGAAATAAAGCGTGATGCTAAACCACTGCTTCCCGAGTGCGTCTCACCCGGATGGGTAACCTGGAGCTTTCATGTGTATGTAGCCACCCTGCTACAGAGACTGCACCACCCCTGGTGGGGGCCACGAGGTAGGGAAATTACCGAGCCTTAATGTGGGGAAGCCGTGAAGGATTGAGGAAACTACGCTCTCACGAGGCTCATCCAGAGCTGTTTGAATTTTGGACAGTAATTGTGCAATCCATTAGAGGAGAGATATTTTGGCACTACATTACCCAGAAAGCCCTGTCTCGAGCAGCCAATTAAGGGCGGGCAATCTTTTAATTGGGTAAACGTGTCAAGCACAAACCAACTTCCGCCAGCCTCTGAAGAAGTATAAAACGAAACGCGTCAGGCAAAGACGGACTGGCTGTCACATTTCTTGGAGAGAACAATGTTTCCATACCTGAAATAAAGCGTGATGCTAAACCACTGCTTCCCGAGTGCGTCTCACCCGGAAGGGTAACCTGGAGCTTTCATGTGTATGTAGCCACCCTGCTACAGAGACTGCACCACCCCTGGTGGGGGCCACGAGGTGGGGAAATCAATCACCAAGCCTTAATGTGGGGAAGCCGTGAAGGATTGAGGAAACTACGCTCTCACCGAGGCTCATCCAGAGCTGTTTGAATTTTGGACAGTAATTGTGCAATCCATTAGAGGCGAGATATTTTGGCACTACATTACCCAGAAAGCCCTGTCTCATTCGAGCAGCCAATTAAGGGCGGGCAATCTTTTAATTGGGTAAACGTGTCAAGCACGAACCAACTTCCGCCAGCCTCTGAAGAAGTATAAAACGAAACGCGTCAGGCAAAGACGGACTGGCTGTCACATTTATTGGAGAGAACAATGTTTCCATACCTGAAATGAAGCGTGATGCTAAACCACTGCTTCCCGAGTGCGTCTCACCCGGATGGGTAACCTGGAGCTTTCATGTGTATGTAGCCACCCTGCTACAGAGACTGCACCACCCCTGGTGGGGGCCACGAGGTAGGGAAATCACCGAGCCTTAATGTGGGGAAGCCGTGAAGGATTGAGGAAACTACGCTCTCACCGAGGCTCATCCAGAGCTGTTTGAACTTTGGACAGTAAGTGTGCAATCCATTAGAGGAGAGATATTTTGGCACTACATTAGCCAGAAATCCCTGTCTCATTCGAGCAGCCAATTAAGGGCGGGCAAACTTTTAATTGGGTAAACGGGTCAAGCACGAACCAACTTCCGCCAGCCTCTGAAGAAGTATAAAACGAAACGCGTCAGGCAAAGACGGACTGGCTGTCACATTTCTTGGAGAGAACAATGTTTCCATACCTGAAATAAAGCGTGATGCTACACCACTGCTTCCCGAGTGCGTCTCACCCGGATGGGTAACCTGGAGCTTTCATGTGTATGTAGCCACCCTGCTACAGAGACTGCACCACCCCTGGTGGGGGCCACGAGGTAGGGAAATCACCGAGCCTTAATGTGGGGAAGCCATGAAGGATTGAGGAAACTACGCTCTCACCGAGGCTCATCCAGAGCTGTTTGAATTTTGGACAGTAATTGTGCAATCCATTAGAGGAGAGATATTTTGGCACTACATTACGCAATAAGCCCTGTCTCATTCGAGCAGCCAATTAAGGGCGGGCAATCTTTTAATTGGGTAAACTTGTCAAGCACGAACCAACTTACGCCAGCCTCTGAAGAAGTATAAAACTAAACACGTCAGGCAAAGACAGACTGGCTGTCACATTTATTGGAGAGAACAATGTTTCCATGCCTGAAATAAAGCGTGATGCTAAACCACTGCTTCCCGAGTGCGTCTCACCCGGATGGGTAACCTGGAGCTTTCATGTGTATGTAGCCACCCTGCTACAGAGACTGCACCACCCCTGGTGGGGGCCACGAGGTAGGGAAATTACCGAGCCTTAATGTGGGGAAGCCGTGAAGGATTGAGGAAACTACGCTCTCACGAGGCTCATCCAGAGCTGTTTGAATTTTGGACAGTAATTGTGCAATCCATTAGAGGAGAGATATTTTGGCACTACATTACCCAGAAAGCCCTGTCTCGAGCAGCCAATTAAGGGCGGGCAATCTTTTAATTGGGTAAACGTGTCAAGCACAAACCAACTTCCGCCAGCCTCTGAAGAAGTATAAAACGAAACGCGTCAGGCAAAGACGGATTGGCTGTCACATTTATTGGAGAGAACAATGTTTCCATACCTGAAATAAAGCGTGATGCTAAACCACTGCTTCCCGAGTGCGTCTCACCCGGATGGGTAACCTGGAGCTTTCATGTGTATGTAGCCACCCTGCTACAGAGACTGCACCACCCCTGGTGGGGGCCACTAGGTAGGGAAATTACCGAGCCTTAATGTGGGGAAGCCGTGAAGGATTGAGGAAACTATGCTCTCACCGAGGCTCATCCAGAGCTGTTTGAATTTTGGAAAGTAATTGTGCAATCCATTAGAGGAGAGATATTTTGGCACTACATTACCCAGAAAGCCCTGTCTCATTCGAGCAGCCAATTAAGGGCGGGCAATCTTTTAATTGGGTAAACGTGTCAAGCACGAACCAACTTCCGCCAGCCTCTGAAGAAGTATAAAACGAAACGCGTCAGGCAAAGACGGACTGGCTGTCACATTTCTTGGAGAGAACAATGTTTCCATACCTGAAATAAAGCGTGATGCTAAACCACTGCTTCCCGAGTGCGTCTCACCCGGAAGGGTAACCTGGAGCTTTCATGTGTATGTAGCCACCCTGCTACAGAGACTGCACCACCCCTGGTGGGGGCCACGAGGTAGGAAAATCACCGAGCCTTAATGTGGGGAAGCCGTGAAGGATTGAAGAAACTACGCCCTCACCGAGGCTCATCCAGAGCTGTTTGAATTTTGGACTGTAATTGTGCAATCCATTAGAGGCGAGATATTTTGGCACTGCATTACCCAGAAAGCCCTGTCTCATTCGAGCAGCCAATTGAGGGCGGGCAATCTTTTAATTGGGTAAACGTGTCAAGCACGAACCAACTTCCGCCAGCCTCCGAAGAAGTATAAAACGAAACGCATGAGGCAAAGACGGACTGGTTGTCACATTTATTGGAGAGAACAATGTTTCCATACCTGAAATAAAGCGTGATGCTAAACCACTGCTTCCCGAGTGCGTCTCACCCGGATGGGTAACCTGGAGCTTTCATGTGTATGTAGCCACCCTGCTACAGAGACTGCACCACCCCTGGTGGGGGCCACGAGGTGGGGAAATCAATCACCAAGCCTTAATGTGGGGAAGCCGTGAAGGATTGAGGAAACTACGCTCTCACCGAGGCTCATCCAGAGCTGTTTGAATTTTGGACAGTAATTGTGCAATCCATTAGAGGCGAGATATTTTGGCACTACATTACCCAGAAAGCCCTGTCTTATTCGAGCAGCCAATTAAGGGCTGGCAATCTTTTAATTGGGTAAACGTGTCAAGCACGAACCAACTTCCGCCAGCCTCTGAAGAAGTATAAAACGAAACGCGTCAGGCAAAGACGGACTGGCTGTCACATTTATTGGAGAGAACAATGTTTCCATACCTGAAATGAAGCGTGATGCTAAACCACTGCTTCCTGAGTGCGTCTCACCCGGATGGGTAACCTGGAGCTTTCATGTGTATGTAGCCACCCTGCTACAGAGACTGCACCACCCCTGGTGGGGGCCACGAGGTAGGGAAATCACCAAGCCTTAATGTGGGGAAGCCGTGAAGGATTGAGGAAACTACGCTCTCACCGAGGCTCATCCAGAGCTGTTTGAACTTTGGACAGTAATTGTGCAATCCATTAGAGGAGAGATATTTTGGCACTACATTACCCAGAAATCCCTGTCTCATTCGAGCAGCCAATTAAGGGCGGGCAAACTTTTAATTGGGTAAACGTGTCAAGCACGAACCAACTTCCGCCAGCCTCTGAAGAAGTATAAAACGAAACGCGTCAGGCAAAGACGGACTGGCTGTCACATTTATTGGAGAGAACAATGTTTCCATACCTGAAATAAAGCGTGATGCTAAACCACTGCTTCCCGAGTGCGTCTCACCCGGATGGGTAACCTGGAGCTTTCATGTGTATGTAGCCACCCTGCTACAGAGACTGCACCACCCCTGGTGGGGGCCACGAGGTAGGGAAATCACCGAGCCTTAATGTGGGGAAGCCGTGAAGGATTGAGTAAACTACGCTCTCACCGAGGCTCATCCAGAGCTGTTTGAATTTTGGACAGTAATTGTGCAATCCATTAGAGGAGAGATATTTTGGCACTACATTACGCAGAAAGCCCTGTCTCATTCGAGCAGCCAATTAAGGGCGGGCAACCTTTTAATTGGGTAAACTTGTCAAGCACGAACCAACTTCCGCCAGCCTCTGAAGAAGTATAAAACTAAACGCGTCAGGCAAAGACAGACTGGCTGTCACATTTATTGGAGAGAACAATGTTTCCATGCCTGAAATAAAGCGTGATGCTAAACCACTGCTTCCCGAGTGCGTCTCACCCGGATGGGTAACCTGGAGCTTTCATGTGTATGTAGCCACCCTGCTACAGAGACTGTATCACCCCTGGTGGGGGCCACGAGGTAGGGAAATCACCGAGCCTTAATGTGGGGAAGCCGTGAAGGACTGAGGAAACTACGCTCTCACCGAGGCTCATCCAGAGCTGTTTGAACTTTGGACAGTAATTGTGCAATCCATTAGAGGAGAGATATTTTGGCACTACATTACCCAGAAATCCCTGTCTCATTCGAGCAGCCAATTAAGGGCGGGCAAACTTTTAATTGGGTAAACGTGTCAAGCACGAACCAACTTCCGCCAGCCTCTGAAGAAGTATAAAACGAAACGCGTCAGGCAAAGACGGACTGGCTGTCATATTTATTGGAGAGAACAATGTTTCCATACCTGAAATAAAGCGTGATGCTAAACCACTGCTTCCCGAGTGCGTCTCACCCGGATGGGTAACCTGGAGCTTTCATGTGTATGTAGCCACCCTGCTACAGAGACTGCACCACCCCTGGTGGGGGCCACGAGGTAGGGAAATTACCGAGCCTTAATGTGGGGAAGCCGTGAAGGATTGAGGAAACTACGCTCTCACCGAGGCTCATCCGGAGCTGTTTGAATTTTGGACAGTAATTGTGCAATCCATTAGAGGAGAGATATTTTGGCACTACATTACCCAGAAAGCCCTGTCTCGAGCAGCCAATTAAGGGCGGGCAATCTTTTAATTGGGTAAACGTGTCAAGCACGAACCAACTTCCGCCAGCCTCTGAAGAAGTATAAAACGAAACGCGTCAGGCAAAGACGGATTGGCTGTCACATTTATTGGAGAGAACAATGTTTCCATACCTGAAATAAAGCGTGATGCTAAACCACTGCTTCCCGAGTGCGTCTCACCCGGATGGGTAACCTGGAGCTTTCATGTGTATGTAGCCACCCTGCTACAGAGACTGCACCACCCCTGGTGGGGGCCACGAGGTAGGGAAATCACCGAGCCTTAATGTGGGGAAGCCGTGAAGGATTGAAGAAACTACGCCCTCACCGAGGCTCATCCAGAGCTGTTTGAATTTTGGACAGTAATTGTGCAATCCATTAGAGGAGAGATATTTTGGCACTACATTACCCAGAAAGCCCTGTCTCATTCGAGCAGCCAATTAAGGGCGGGCAATCTTTTAATTGGGTAAACGTGTCAAGCACGAACCAACTTCTGCCAGCCTCTGAAGAAGTATAAAACTAAACGCGTCAGGCAAAGACAGACTGGCTGTCACATTTGTTGGAGAGATCAATGTTTTCATACCTGAAATAAAGCGTGATGCTAAACCAATGCTTCCCGAGTGCGTCTCACCCGGATGGGTAACCTGGAGCTTTCATGTGTATGTAGCCACCCTGCTACAGAGACTGCACCACCCCTGGTGGGGGCCACGAGGTAGGGAAATCACCGAGCCTTAATGTGGGGAAGCCGTGAAGGATTGAGGAAGCTACGCTCTCACCGAGGCTCATCCAGACCTGTTTGAATTTTGGACAGTAATTGTGCAATCCATTAGAGGCGAGATATTTTGGCACTACATTACCCAGAAAGCCCTGTCTCATTCGAGTAGCCAATTAAGGGCGGGCAATCTTTTAATTGGGCAAACGTGTCAAGCACGAACCAACTTTCGCCAGCCTCTGAAGAAGTATAAATCCAAACGCGTCAGGCAAAAATGGACTGGCTGTCACATTTATTGGAGAGAACAATGTTTCCATACCTGAAATAAAGCGCGATGCTAAACCACTGCTTCCCGAGTGCGTCTCACCCGGATGGGTAACCTGGAGCTTTCATGTGTATGTAGCCACCCTGCTACATAGACTGCACCACCCCTGGTGGGGGCCACGAGGTAGGGAAATCACCGAGCCTTAATGTGGGGAAGCCGTGAAGGATTGAAGAAACTACGCCCTCACCGAGGCTCATCCAGAGCTGTTTGAATTTTGGACAGTAATTGTGCAATCCATTAGAGGAGAGATATTTTGGCACTACATTACCCAGAAAGCCCTGTCTCATTCGAGCAGCCAATTAAGGGCGGGCAATCTTTTAATTGGGTAAACGTGTCAAGCACGAACCAACTTCCGCCAGCCTCTGAAGAAGTATAAAACTAAACGCGTCAGGCAAAGACAGACTGGCTGTCACATTTGTTGGAGAGATCAATGTTTTCATACCTGAAATAAAGCGTGACGCTAAACCACTGCTTCCCGAGTGCGTCTCACCCGGATGGGTAACCTGGAGCTTTCATGTGTATGTAGCCACCCTGCTACAGAGACTGCACCACCCCTGATGTGGACCACGAGGTAGGGAAATCACCGAGCCTTAATGTGGGGAAGCCGTGAAGGATTGAGGAAACTACGCTCTCACCGAAGCTCATCCACGGCTCTTTGAATTTTGGACAGTAATTGTGCAATCCATTAGAGGAGAGATATTTTGGCACTACATTACCCAGAACGCCCTGTCTCATTCGAGCAGCCAATTAAGGGCAGGCAATCTTTTAATTGGGTAAATGTGTCAAGCACGAACCAACTTCCGCCAGCCTCTTAAGAAGTATAAAACGAAACGCGTCAGGCAAAGACGGATTGGCTTTCACATTTATTGGAGAGAACAATGTTTCCATACCTGAAATAAAGCGTGATGCTTAACCACTGCTTCCCGAGTGCGTCTCACCCGGATGGGTAACCTGGAGCTTTCATGTGTATGTAGCCACCCTGCTACAGAGACTGCACCACCCCTGGTGGGGGCCACGAGGTAGGGAAATCACCGAGCCTTAATGTGGGGAAGCCGTGAAGGATTGAGGAAACTACGCTCTCACCGAAGCTCATCCACAGCTCTTTGAATTTTGGACAGTAATTGTGCAATCCATTAGAGGAGAGATATTTTGGCACTACATTACCCAGAAAGCCCTGTCTCATTCGAGCAGCCAATTAAGGGCGGGCAATCTTTTAATTGGGTAAACGTGTCAAGCACGAACCAACTTCCGCCAGCCTCTGAAGAAGTATAAAACGAAACGCGTCAGGCAAAGACAGACTGGCTGTCACATTTATTGGAGAGAACAATGTTTCCATACCTGAAATGAAGCGTGATGCTAAACCACTGCTTCCCGAGTGCGTCTCACCCGGATGGGTAACCTGGAGCTTTCATGTGTATGTAGCCACCCTGCTACAGAGACTGCACCACCCCTGGTGGGGGCCACGAGGTAGGGAAATCACCGAGCCTTAATGTGGGGAAGCCGTGAAGGACTGAGGAAACTACACTCTCACCGAGGCTCATCCAGAGCTGTTTGAACTTTGGACAGTAATTGTGCAATCCATTAGAGGAGAGATATTTTGGCACTACATTACGCAGAAAGCCCTGTCTCATTCGAGCAGCCAATTAAGGGCGGGCAATCTTTTAATTGGGTAAACTTGTCAAGCACGAACCAACTTCCGCCAGCCTCTGAAGAAGTATAAAACTAAACGCGTCAGGCAAAGACAGACTGGCTGTCACATTTATTGGAGAGAACAATGTTTCCATACCTGAAATAAAGCGTGATGCTAAACCACTGCTTCCCGAGTGCGTCTCACCCGGATGGGTAACCTGGAGCTTTCATGTGTATGTAGCCACCCTGCTACAGAGACTACACCACCCCTGGTGGGGGCCACGAGGTAGGGAAATCACCGAGCCTTAATGTGGGGAAGCCGTGAAGGATTGAGGAAACTATGCTCTCACCGAGGCTCATCCAGAGCTGTTTGAACTTTGAACAGTAATTGTGCAATCCATTAGAGGAGAGATATTTTGGCACTACATTACCCAGAAAGCCCTGTCTCGAGCAGCCAATTAAGGGCGGGCAATCTTTTAATTGGGTAAACGTGTCAAGCACGAACCAACTTCCGCCAGCCTCTGAAGAAGTATAAAACGAAACGCGTCAGGCAAAGACGGACTGGCTGTCACATTTCTTGGAGAGAACAATGTTTCCATACCTGAAATAAAGCGTGATGCTAAACCACTGCTTCCCGAGTGCGTCTCACCCGGAAGGGTAACCTGGAGCTTTCATGTGTATGTAGCCACCCTGCTACAGAGACTGCACCACCCCTGGTGGGGGCCACGAGGTGGGGAAATCAATCACCAAGCCTTAATGTGGGGAAGCCGTGAAGGACTGAGGAAACTACGCTCTCACCGAGGCTCATCCAGAGCTGTTTGAATTTTGGACAGTAATTGTGCAATCCATTAGAGGAGAGATATTTTGGCACTACATTACCCAGAAAGCCCTGTCTCATTCGAGCAGCCAATTAAGGGCGGGCAATCTTTTAATTGGGCAAACGTGTCAAGCACGAACCAACTTTCGCCAGCCTCTGAAGAAGTATAAATCCAAACGCGTCAGGCAAAAATGGACTGGCTGTCACATTTATTGGAGAGAACAATGTTTCCATACCTGAAATAAAGCGCGATGCTAAACCACTGCTTCCCGAGTGCGTCTCACCCGGATGGGTAACCTGGAGCTTTCATGTGTATGTAGCCACCCTGCTACATAGACTGCACCACCCCTGGTGGGGGCCACGAGGTAGGGAAATCACCGAGCCTTAATGTGGGGAAGCCGTGAAGGATTGAAGAAACTACGCCCTCACCGAGGCTCATCCAGAGCTGTTTGAATTTTGGACAGTAATTGTGCAATCCATTAGAGGAGAGATATTTTGGCACTACATTACCCAGAAAGCCCTGTCTCATTCGAGCAGCCAATTAAGGGCGGGCAATCTTTTAATTGGGTAAACGTGTCAAGGACGAACCAACTTCCGCCAGCCTCTGAAGAAGTATAAAACTAAACGCGTCAGGCAAAGACAGACTGGCTGTCACATTTGTTGGAGAGATCAATGTTTTCATACCTGAAATAAAGCGTGACGCTAAACCACTGCTTCCCGAGTGCGTCTCACCCGGATGGGTAACCTGGAGCTTTCATGTGTATGTAGCCACCCTGCTACAGAGACTGCACCACCCCTGATGTGGACCACGAGGTAGGGAAATCACCGAGCCTTAATGTGGGGAAGCCGTGAAGGATTGAGGAAACTACGCTCTCACCGAAGCTCATCCACGGCTCTTTGAATTTTGGACAGTAATTGTGCAATCCATTAGAGGAGAGATATTTTGGCACTACATTACCCAGAACGCCCTGTCTCATTCGAGCAGCCAATTAAGGGCAGGCAATCTTTTAATTGGGTAAATGTGTCAAGCACGAACCAACTTCCGCCAGCCTCTTAAGAAGTATAAAACGAAACGCGTCAGGCAAAGACGGATTGGCTTTCACATTTATTGGAGAGAACAATGTTTCCATACCTGAAATAAAGCGTGATGCTTAACCACTGCTTCCCGAGTGCGTCTCACCCGGATGGGTAACCTGGAGCTTTCATGTGTATGTAGCCACCCTGCTACAGAGACTGCACCACCCCTGGTGGGGGCCACGAGGTAGGGAAATCACCGAGCCTTAATGTGGGGAAGCCGTGAAGGATTGAGGAAACTACGCTCTCACCGAAGCTCATCCACAGCTCTTTGAATTTTGGACAGTAATTGTGCAATCCATTAGAGGAGAGATATTTTGGCACTACATTACCCAGAAAGCCCTGTCTCATTCGAGCAGCCAATTAAGGGCGGGCAATCTTTTAATTGGGTAAACGTGTCAAGCACGAACCAACTTCCGCCAGCCTCTGAAGAAGTATAAAACGAAACGCGTCAGGCAAAGACAGACTGGCTGTCACATTTATTGGAGAGAACAATGTTTCCATACCTGAAATGAAGCGTGATGCTAAACCACTGCTTCCCGAGTGCGTCTCACCCGGATGGGTAACCTGGAGCTTTCATGTGTATGTAGCCACCCTGCTACAGAGACTGCACCACCCCTGGTGGGGGCCACGAGGTAGGGAAATCACCGAGCCTTAATGTGGGGAAGCCGTGAAGGACTGAGGAAACTACACTCTCACCGAGGCTCATCCAGAGCTGTTTGAACTTTGGACAGTAATTGTGCAATCCATTAGAGGAGAGATATTTTGGCACTACATTACGCAGAAAGCCCTGTCTCATTCGAGCAGCCAATTAAGGGCGGGCAATCTTTTAATTGGGTAAACTTGTCAAGCACGAACCAACTTCCGCCAGCCTCTGAAGAAGTATAAAACTAAACGCGTCAGGCAAAGACAGACTGGCTGTCACATTTATTGGAGAGAACAATGTTTCCATACCTGAAATAAAGCGTGATGCTAAACCACTGCTTCCCGAGTGCGTCTCACCCGGATGGGTAACCTGGAGCTTTCATGTGTATGTAGCCACCCTGCTACAGAGACTACACCACCCCTGGTGGGGGCCACGAGGTAGGGAAATCACCGAGCCTTAATGTGGGGAAGCCGTGAAGGATTGAGGAAACTATGCTCTCACCGAGGCTCATCCAGAGCTGTTTGAACTTTGAACAGTAATTGTGCAATCCATTAGAGGAGAGATATTTTGGCACTACATTACCCAGAAAGCCCTGTCTCGAGCAGCCAATTAAGGGCGGGCAATCTTTTAATTGGGTAAACGTGTCAAGCACGAACCAACTTCCGCCAGCCTCTGAAGAAGTATAAAACGAAACGCGTCAGGCAAAGACGGACTGGCTGTCACATTTCTTGGAGAGAACAATGTTTCCATACCTGAAATAAAGCGTGATGCTAAACCACTGCTTCCCGAGTGCGTCTCACCCGGAAGGGTAACCTGGAGCTTTCATGTGTATGTAGCCACCCTGCTACAGAGACTGCACCACCCCTGGTGGGGGCCACGAGGTGGGGAAATCAATCACCAAGCCTTAATGTGGGGAAGCCGTGAAGGATTGAGGAAACTACGCTCTCACCGAGGCTCATCCAGAGCTGTTTGAATTTTGGACAGTAATTGTGCAATCCATTAGAGGCGAGATATTTTGGCACTACATTACCCAGAAAGCCCTGTCTCATTCGAGCAGCCAATTAAGGGCGGGCAATCTTTTAATTGGGTAAACGTGTCAAGCACGAACCAACTTCCGCCAGCCTCTGAAGAAGTATAAAACGAAACACGTCAGGCAAAGACGGACTGGCTGTCACATTTATTGGAGAGAACAATGTTTCCATACCTGAAATGAAGCGTGATGCTAAACCACTGCTTCCCGAGTGCGTCTCACCCGGATGGGTAACCTGGAGCTTTCATGTGTATGTAGCCACCCTGCTACAGAGACTGCACAACCCCTGGTGGGGGCCACGAGGTAGGGAAATCACCGAGCCTTAATGTGGGGAAGCCGTGAAGGATTGAGGAAACTACGCTCTCACCGAGGCTCATCCAGAGCTGTTTGAACTTTGGACAGTAAGTGTGCAATCCATTAGAGGAGAGATATTTTGGCACTACATTAGCCAGAAATCCCTGTCTCATTCGAGCAGCCAATTAAGGGCGGGCAAACGTTTAATTGGGTAAACGGGTCAAGCACGAACCAACTTCCGCCAGCCTCTGAAGAAGTATAAAACGAAACGCGTCAGGCAAAGACGGACTGGCTGTCACATTTCTTGGAGAGAACAATGTTTCCATACCTGAAATAAAGCGTGATGCTACACCACTGCTTCCCGAGTGCGTCTCACCCGGATGGGTAACCTGGAGCTTTCATGTGTATGTAGCCACCCTGCTACAGAGACTGCACCACCCCTGGTGGGGGCCACGAGGTAGGGAAATCACCGAGCCTTAATGTGGGGAAGCCATGAAGGATTGAGGAAACTACGCTCTCACCGAGGCTCATCCAGAGCTGTTTGAATTTTGGACAGTAATTGTGCAATCCATTAGAGGAGAGATATTTTGGCACTACATTACGCAATAAGCCCTGTCTCATTCGAGCAGCCAATTAAGGGCGGGCAATCTTTTAATGGGTAAACTTGTCAAGCACGAACCAACTTCCGCCAGCCTCTGAAGAAGTATAAAACTAAACGCGTCAGGCAAAGACAGACTGGCTGTCACATTTATTGGAGAGAACAATGTTTCCATGCCTGAAATAAAGCGTGATGCTAAACCACTGCTTCCCGAGTGCGTCTCACCCGGATGGGTAACCTGGAGCTTTCATGTGTATGTAGCCACCCTGCTACAGAGACTGCACCACCCCTGGTGGGGGCCACGAGGTAGGGAAATTACCGAGCCTTAATGTGGGGAAGCCGTGAAGGATTGAGGAAACTACGCTCTCACCGAGGCTCATCCAGAGCTGTTTGAATTTTGGACAGTAATTGTGCAATCCATTAGAGGAGAGATATTTTGGCACTACATTACCCAGAAAGCCCTGTCTCGAGCAGCCAATTAAGGGCGGGCAATCTTTTAATTGGGTAAACGTGTCAAGCACAAACCAACTTCCGCCAGCCTCTGAAGAAGTATAAAACGAAACGCGTCAGGCAAAGACGGATTGGCTGTCACATTTATTGGAGAGAACAATGTTTCCATACCTGAAATAAAGCGCGATGCTAAACCACTGCTTCCCGAGTGCGTCTCACCCGGATGGGTAACCTGGAGCTTTCATGTGTATGTAGCCACCCTGCTACAGAGACTGCACCACCCCTGGTGGGGGCCACGAGGTAGGGAAATTACCGAGCCTTAATGTGGGGAAGCCGTAAAGGATTGAGGAAACTACGCTCTCACCGAGGCTCATCCAGAGCTGTTTGAATTTTGGACAGTAATTGTGCAATCCATTAGAGGAGAGATATTTTGGCACTACATTACCCAGAAAGCCCTGTCTCGAGCAGCCAATTAAGGGCGGGCAATCTTTTAATTGGGTAAACGTGTCAAGCACGAACCAACTTCCGCCAGCCTCTGAAGAAGTATAAAACGAAACGCGTCAGGCAAAGACGGATTGGCTGTCACATTTATTGGAGAGAACAATGTTTCCATACCTGAAATAAAGCGTGATGCTAAACCACTGCTTCCCGAGTGCGTCTCACCCGGATGGGTAACCTGGAGCTTTCATGTGTATGTAGCCACCCTGCTACAGAGACTGCACCACCCCTGGTGGGGGCCACTAGGTAGGGAAATTACCGAGCCTTAACGTGGGGAAGCCGTGAAGGATTGAGGAAACTATGCTCTCACCGAGGCTCATCCAGAGCTGTTTGAATTTTGGAAAGTAATTGTGCAATCCATTAGAGGAGAGATATTTTGGCACTACATTACCCAGAAAGCCCTGTCTCATTCGAGCAGCCAATTAAGGGCGGGCAATCTTTTAATTGGGTAAACGTGTCAAGCACGAACCAACTTCCGCCAGCCTCTGAAGAAGTATAAAACGAAACGCGTCAGGCAAAGACGGACTGGCTGTCACATTTCTTGGAGAGAACAATGTTTCCATACCTGAAATAAAGCGTGATGCTAAACCACTGCTTCCCGAGTGCGTCTCACCCGGAAGGGTAACCTGGAGCTTTCATGTGTATGTAGCCACCCTGCTACAGAGACTGCACCACCCCTGGTGGGGGCCACGAGGTAGGAAAATCACCGAGCCTTAATGTGGGGAAGCCGTGAAGGATTGAAGAAACTACGCCCTCACCGAGGCTCATCCAGAGCTGTTTGAATTTTGGACTGTAATTGTGCAATCCATTAGAGGCGAGATATTTTGGCACTGCATTACCCAGAAAGCCCTGTCTCATTCGAGCAGCCAATTGAGGGCGGGCAATCTTTTAATTGGGTAAACGTGTCAAGCACGAACCAACTTCCGCCAGCCTCTGAAGAAGTATAAAACGAAACGCATGAGGCAAAGACGGACTGGTTGTCACATTTATTGGAGAGAACAATGTTTCCATACCTGAAATAAAGCGTGATGCTAAACCACTGCTTCCCGAGTGCGTCTCACCCGGATGGGTAACCTGGAGCTTTCATGTGTATGTAGCCACCCTGCTACAGAGACTGCACCACCCCTGGTGGGGGCCACGAGGTGGGGAAATCAATCACCAAGCCTTAATGTGGGGAAGCCGTGAAGGATTGAGGAAACTACGCTCTCACCGAGGCTCATCCAGAGCTGTTTGAATTTTGGACAGTAATTGTGCAATCCATTAGAGGCGAGATATTTTGGCACTACATTACCCAGAAAGCCCTGTCTTATTCGAGCAGCCAATTAAGGGCTGGCAATCTTTTAATTGGGTAAACGTGTCAAGCACGAACCAACTTCCGCCAGCCTCTGAAGAAGTATAAAACGAAACGCGTCAGGCAAAGACGGACTGGCTGTCACATTTATTGGAGAGAACAATGTTTCCATACCTGAAATGAAGCGTGATGCTAAACCACTGCTTCCTGAGTGCGTCTCACCCGGATGGGTAACCTGGAGCTTTCATGTGTATGTAGCCACCCTGCTACAGAGACTGCACCACCCCTGGTGGGGGCCACGAGGTAGGGAAATCACCAAGCCTTAATGTGGGGAAGCCGTGAAGGATTGAGGAAACTACGCTCTCACCGAGGCTCATCCAGAGCTGTTTGAACTTTGGACAGTAATTGTGCAATCCATTAGAGGAGAGATATTTTGGCACTACATTACCCAGAAATCCCTGTCTCATTCGAGCAGCCAATTAAGGGCGGGCAAACTTTTAATTGGGTAAACGTGTCAAGCACGAACCAACTTCCGCCAGCCTCTAAAGAAGTATAAAACGAAACGCGTCAGGCAAAGACGGACTGGCTGTCATATTTATTGGAGAGAACAATGTTTCCATACCTGAAATAAAGCGTGATGCTAAACCACTGCTTCCCGAGTGCGTCTCACCCGGATGGGTAACCTGGAGCTTTCATGTGTATGTAGCCACCCTGCTACAGAGACTGCACCACCCCTGGTGGGGGCCACGAGGTAGGGAAATCACCGAGCCTTAATGTGGGGAAGCCGTGAAGGATTGAGGAAACTACGCTCTCACCGAGGCTCATCCAGAGCTGTTTGAATTTTGGACAGTAATTGTGCAATCCATTAGAGGCGAGATATTTTGGCACTACATTACGCAGAAAGCCCTGTCTCATTCGAGCAGCCAATTAAGGACGGGCAATCTTTTAATTGGGTAAACTTGTCAAGCACGAACCAACTTCCGCCAGCCTCTGAAGAAGTATAAAACTAAACGCGTCAGGCAAAGACAGACTGGCTGTCACATTTATTGGAGAGAACAATGTTTCCATACCTGAAATAAAGCGTGATGCTAAACCACTGCTTCCCGAGTGCGTCTCACCCGGATGGGTAACCTGGAGCTTTCATGTGTATGTAGCCACCCTGCTACAGAGAATGCACCACCCCTGGTGGGGGCCACGAGGTAGGGAAATTACCGAGCCTTAATGTGGGGAAGCCGTGAAGGATTGAGGAAACTACGCTCTCACCGAGGCTCATCCGGAGCTGTTTGAATTTTGGACAGTAATTGTGCAATCCATTAGAGGAGAGATATTTTGGCACTACATTACCCAGAAAGCCCTGTCTCGAGCAGCCAATTAAGGGCGGGCAATCTTTTAATTGGGTAAACGTGTCAAGCACGAACCAACTTCCGCCAGCCTCTGAAGAAGTATAAAACGAAACGCGTCAGGCAAAGACGGATTGGCTGTCACATTTATTGGAGAGAACAATGTTTCCATACCTGAAATAAAGCGTGATGCTAAACCACTGCTTCCCAAGTGCGTCTCACCCGGATGGGTAACCTGGAGCTTTCATGTGTATGTAGCCACCCTGCTACAGAGACTGCACCACCCCTGGTGGGGGCCACGAGGTAGGGAAATCACCGAGCCTTAATGTGGGGAAGCCGTGAAGGATTGAAGAAACTACGCCCTCACCGAGGCTCATCCAGAGCTGTTTGAATTTTGGACAGTAATTGTGCAATCCATTAGAGGAGAGATATTTTGGCACTACATTACCCAGAAAGCCCTGTCTCATTCGAGCAGCCAATTAAGTGCGGGCAATCTTTTAATTGGGTAAACGTGTCAAGCACGAACCAACTTCTGCCAGCCTCTGAAGAAGTATAAAACTAAACGCGTCAGGCAAAGACAGACTGGCTGTCACATTTGTTGGAGAGATCAATGTTTTCATACCTGAAATAAAGCGTGATGCTAAACCAATGCTTCCCGAGTGCGTCTCACCCGGATGGGTAACCTGGAGCTTTCATGTGTATGTAGCCACCCTGCTACAGAGACTGCACCACCCCTGGTGGGGGCCACGAGGTAGGGAAATCACCGAGCCTTAATGTGGGGAAGCCGTGAAGGATTGAGGAAGCTACGCTCTCACCGAGGCTCATCCAGACCTGTTTGAATTTTGGACAGTAATTGTGCAATCCATTAGAGGCGAGATATTTTGGCACTACATTACCCAGAAAGCCCTGTCTCATTCGAGTAGCCAATTAAGGGCGGGCAATCTTTTAATTGGGCAAACGTGTCAAGCACGAACCAACTTTCGCCAGCCTCTGAAGAAGTATAAATCCAAACGCGTCAGGCAAAAATGGACTGGCTGTCACATTTATTGGAGAGAACAATGTTTCCATACCTGAAATAAAGCGCGATGCTAAACCACTGCTTCCCGAGTGCGTCTCACCCGGATGGGTAACCTGGAGCTTTCATGTGTATGTAGCCACCCTGCTACAGAGACTGCACCACCCCTGGTGGGGGCCACGAGGTAGGGAAATTACCGAGCCTTAATGTGGGGAAGCCGTGAAGGATTGAGGAAACTACGCTCTCACCGAGGCTCATCCAGAGCTGTTTGAATTTTGGACAGTAATTGTGCAATCCATTAGAGGAGAGATATTTTGGCACTACATTACCCAGAAAGCCCTGTCTCGAGCAGCCAATTAAGGGCGGGCAATCTTTTAATTGGGTAAACGTGTCAAGCACGAACCAACTTCCGCCAGCCTCTGAAGAAGTATAAAACGAAACGCGTCAGGCAAAGACGGATTGGCTGTCACATTTATTGGAGAGAACAATGTTTCCATACCTGAAATAAAGCGTGATGCTAAACCACTGCTTCCCGAGTGCGTCTCACCCGGATGGGTAACCTGGAGCTTTCATGTGTATGTAGCCACCCTGCTACATAGACTGCACCACCCCTGGTGGGGGCCACGAGGTAGGGAAATCACCGAGCCTTAATGTGGGGAAGCCGTGAAGGATTGAAGAAACTACGCCCTCACCGAGGCTCATCCAGAGCTGTTTGAATTTTGGACAGTAATTGTGCAATCCATTAGAGGAGAGATATTTTGGCACTACATTACCCAGAAAGCCCTGTCTCATTCGAGCAGCCAATTAAGGGCGGGCAATCTTTTAATTGGGTAAACGTGTCAAGCACGAACCAACTTCCGCCAGCCTCTGAAGAAGTATAAAACTAAACGCGTCAGGCAAAGACAGACTGGCTGTCACATTTGTTGGAGAGATCAATGTTTTCATACCTGAAATAAAGCGTGACGCTAAACCACTGCTTCCCGAGTGCGTCTCACCCGGATGGGTAACCTGGAGCTTTCATGTGTATGTAGCCACCCTGCTACAGAGACTGCACCACCCCTGATGTGGACCACGAGGTAGGGAAATCACCGAGCCTTAATGTGGGGAAGCCGTGAAGGATTGAGGAAACTACGCTCTCACCGAAGCTCATCCACGGCTCTTTGAATTTTGGACAGTAATTGTGCAATCCATTAGAGGAGAGATATTTTGGCACTACATTACCCAGAACGCCCTGTCTCATTCGAGCAGCCAATTAAGGGCTGGCAATCTTTTAATTGGGTAAATGTGTCAAGCACGAACCAACTTCCGCCAGCCTCTTAAGAAGTATAAAACGAAACGCGTCAGGCAAAGACGGATTGGCTTTCACATTTATTGGAGAGAACAATGTTTCCATACCTGAAATAAAGCGTGATGCTTAACCACTGCTTCCCGAGTGCGTCTCACCCGGATGGGTAACCTGGAGCTTTCATGTGTATGTAGCCACCCTGCTACAGAGACTGCACCACCCCTGGTGGGGGCCACGAGGTAGGGAAATCACCGAGCCTTAATGTGGGGAAGCCGTGAAGGATTGAGGAAACTACGCTCTCACCGAAGCTCATCCACAGCTCTTTGAATTTTGGACAGTAATTGTGCAATCCATTAGAGGAGAGATATTTTGGCACTACATTACCCAGAAAGCCCTGTCTCATTCGAGCAGCCAATTAAGGGCGGGCAATCTTTTAATTGGGTAAACGTGTCAAGCACGAACCAACTTCCGCCAGCCTCTGAAGAAGTATAAAACGAAACGCGTCAGGCAAAGACAGACTGGCTGTCACATTTATTGGAGAGAACAATGTTTCCATACCTGAAATGAAGCGTGATGCTAAACCACTGCTTCCCGAGTGCGTCTCACCCGGATGGGTAACCTGGAGCTTTCATGTGTATGTAGCCACCCTGCTACAGAGACTGCACCACCCCTGGTGGGGGCCACGAGGTAGGGAAATCACCGAGCCTTAATGTGGGGAAGCCGTGAAGGACTGAGGAAACTACACTCTCACCGAGGCTCATCCAGAGCTGTTTGAACTTTGGACAGTAATTGTGCAATCCATTAGAGGAGAGATATTTTGGCACTACATTACCCAGAAATCCCTGTCTCATTCGAGCAGCCAATTAAGGGCGGGCAAACTTTTAATTGGGTAAACGTGTCAAGCACGAACCAACTTCCGCCAGCCTCTGAAGAAGTATAAAACGAAACGCGTCAGGCAAAGACGGACTGGCTGTCATATTTATTGGAGAGAAAAATGTTTCCATACCTGAAATAAAGCGTGATGCTAAACCACTGCTTCCCGAGTGCGTCTCACCCGGATGGGTAACCTGGAGCTTTCATGTGTATGTAGCCACCCTGCTACAGAGACTGGACCACCCCTGGTGGGGGCCACGAGGTAGGGAAATCACCGAGCCTTAATGTGGGGAAGCCGTGAAGGATTGAGGAAACTACGCTCTCACCGAGGCTCATCCAGAGCTGTTTGAATTTTGGACAGTAATTGTGCAATCCATTAGAGGAGAGATATTTTGGCACTACATTACGCAGAAAGCCCTGTCTCATTCGAGCAGCCAATGAAGGGCGGGCAATCTTTTAATTGGGTAAACTTGTCAAGCACGAACCAACTTCCGCCAGCCTCTGAAGAAGTATAAAACTAAACGCGTCAGGCAAAGACAGACTGGCTGTCACATTTATTGGAGAGAACAATGTTTCCATACCTGAAATAAAGCGTGATGCTAAACCACTGCTTCCCGAGTGCGTCTCACCCGGATGGGTAACCTGGAGCTTTCATGTGTATGTAGCCACCCTGCTACAGAGACTACACCACCCCTGGTGGGGGCCACGAGGTAGGGAAATCACCGAGCCTTAATGTGGGGAAGCCGTGAAGGATTGAGGAAACTATGCTCTCACCGAGGCTCATCCAGAGCTGTTTGAACTTTGAACAGTAATTGTGCAATCCATTAGAGGAGAGATATTTTGGCACTACATTACCCAGAAAGCCCTGTCTCGAGCAGCCAATTAAGGGCGGGCAATCTTTTAATTGGGTAAACGTGTCAAGCACGAACCAACTTCCGCCAGCCTCTGAAGAAGTATAAAACGAAACGCGTCAGGCAAAGACGGACTGGCTGTCACATTTCTTGGAGAGAACAATGTTTCCATACCTGAAATAAAGCGTGATGCTAAACCACTGCTTCCCGAGTGCGTCTCACCCGGAAGGGTAACCTGGAGCTTTCATGTGTATGTAGCCACCCTGCTACAGAGACTGCACCACCCCTGGTGGGGGCCACGAGGTGGGGAAATCAATCACCAAGCCTTAATGTGGGGAAGCCGTGAAGGATTGAGGAAACTACGCTCTCACCGAGGCTCATCCAGAGCTGTTTGAATTTTGGACAGTAATTGTGCAATCCATTAGAGGCGAGATATTTTGGCACTACATTACCCAGAAAGCCCTGTCTCATTCGAGCAGCCAATTAAGGGCGGGCAATCTTTTAATTGGGTAAACGTGTCAAGCACGAACCAACTTCCGCCAGCCTCTGAAGAAGTATAAAACGAAACACGTCAGGCAAAGACGGACTGGCTGTCACATTTATTGGAGAGAACAATGTTTCCATACCTGAAATGAAGCGTGATGCTAAACCACTGCTTCCCGAGTGCGTCTCACCCGGATGGGTAACCTGGAGCTTTCATGTGTATGTAGCCACCCTGCTACAGAGACTGCACAACCCCTGGTGGGGGCCACGAGGTAGGGAAATCACCGAGCCTTAATGTGGGGAAGCCGTGAAGGATTGAGGAAACTACGCTCTCACCGAGGCTCATCCAGAGCTGTTTGAACTTTGGACAGTAAGTGTGCAATCCATTAGAGGAGAGATATTTTGGCACTACATTAGCCAGAAATCCCTGTCTCATTCGAGCAGCCAATTAAGGGCGGGCAAACTTTTAATTGGGTAAACGGGTCAAGCACGAACCAACTTCCGCCAGCCTCTGAAGAAGTATAAAACGAAACGCGTCAGGCAAAGACGGACTGGCTGTCACATTTCTTGGAGAGAACAATGTTTCCATACCTGAAATAAAGCGTGATGCTACACCACTGCTTCCCGAGTGCGTCTCACCCGGATGGGTAACCTGGAGCTTTCATGTGTATGTAGCCACCCTGCTACAGAGACTGCACCACCCCTGGTGGGGGCCACGAGGTAGGGAAATCACCGAGCCTTAATGTGGGGAAGCCATGAAGGATTGAGGAAACTACGCTCTCACCGAGGCTCATCCAGAGCTGTTTGAATTTTGGACAGTAATTGTGCAATCCATTAGAGGAGAGATATTTTGGCACTACATTACGCAATAAGCCCTGTCTCATTCGAGCAGCCAATTAAGGGCGGGCAATCTTTTAATGGGTAAACTTGTCAAGCACGAACCAACTTCCGCCAGCCTCTGAAGAAGTATAAAACTAAACGCGTCAGGCAAAGACAGACTGGCTGTCACATTTATTGGAGAGAACAATGTTTCCATGCCTGAAATAAAGCGTGATGCTAAACCACTGCTTCCCGAGTGCGTCTCACCCGGATGGGTAACCTGGAGCTTTCATGTGTATGTAGCCACCCTGCTACAGAGACTGCACCACCCCTGGTGGGGGCCACGAGGTAGGGAAATTACCGAGCCTTAATGTGGGGAAGCCGTGAAGGATTGAGGAAACTACGCTCTCACCGAGGCTCATCCAGAGCTGTTTGAATTTTGGACAGTAATTGTGCAATCCATTAGAGGAGAGATATTTTGGCACTACATTACCCAGAAAGCCCTGTCTCGAGCAGCCAATTAAGGGCGGGCAATCTTTTAATTGGGTAAACGTGTCAAGCACAAACCAACTTCCGCCAGCCTCTGAAGAAGTATAAAACGAAACGCGTCAGGCAAAGACGGATTGGCTGTCACATTTATTGGAGAGAACAATGTTTCCATACCTGAAATAAAGCGCGATGCTAAACCACTGCTTCCCGAGTGCGTCTCACCCGGATGGGTAACCTGGAGCTTTCATGTGTATGTAGCCACCCTGCTACAGAGACTGCACCACCCCTGGTGGGGGCCACGAGGTAGGGAAATTACCGAGCCTTAATGTGGGGAAGCCGTGAAGGATTGAGGAAACTACGCTCTCACCGAGGCTCATCCAGAGCTGTTTGAATTTTGGACAGTAATTGTGCAATCCATTAGAGGAGAGATATTTTGGCACTACATTACCCAGAAAGCCCTGTCTCGAGCAGCCAATTAAGGGCGGGCAATCTTTTAATTGGGTAAACGTGTCAAGCACGAACCAACTTCCGCCAGCCTCTGAAGAAGTATAAAACGAAACGCGTCAGGCAAAGACGGATTGGCTGTCACATTTATTGGAGAGAACAATGTTTCCATACCTGAAATAAAGCGTGATGCTAAACCACTGCTTCCCGAGTGCGTCTCACCCGGATGGGTAACCTGGAGCTTTCATGTGTATGTAGCCACCCTGCTACATAGACTGCACCACCCCTGGTGGGGGCCACGAGGTAGGGAAATCACCGAGCCTTAATGTGGGGAAGCCGTGAAGGATTGAGGAAACTATGCTCTCACCGAGGCTCATCCAGAGCTGTTTGAATTTTGGAAAGTAATTGTGCAATCCATTAGAGGAGAGATATTTTGGCACTACATTACGCAGAAAGCCCTGTCTCATTCGAGCAGCCAATTAAGGGCGGGCAACCTTTTAATTGGGTAAACTTGTCAAGCACGAACCAACTTCCGCCAGCCTCTGAAGAAGTATAAAACTAAACGCGTCAGGCAAAGACAGACTGGCTGTCACATTTATTGGAGAGAACAATGTTTCCATGCCTGAAATAAAGCGTGATGCTAAACCACTGCTTCCCGAGTGCGTCTCACCCGGATGGGTAACCTGGAGCTTTCATGTGTATGTAGCCACCCTGCTACAGAGACTGCACCACCCCTGGTGGGGGCCACGAGGTAGGGAAATTACCGAGCCTTAATGTGGGGAAGCCGTGAAGGATTGAGGAAACTACGCTCTCACCGAGGCTCATCCAGAGCTGTTTGAATTTTGGACAGTAATTGTGCAATCCATTAGAGGAGAGATATTTTGGCACTACATTACCCAGAAAGCCCTGTCTCGAGCAGCCAATTAAGGGCGGGCAATCTTTTAATTGGGTAAACGTGTCAAGCACGAACCAACTTCCGCCAGCCTCTGAAGAAGTATAAAACGAAACGCGTCAGGCAAAGACGGATTGGCTGTCACATTTATTGGAGAGAACAATGTTTCCATACCTGAAATAAAGCGTGATGCTAAACCACTGCTTCCCGAGTGCGTCTCACCCGGATGGGTAACCTGGAGCTTTCATGTGTATGTAGCCACCCTGCTACATAGACTGCACCACCCCTGGTGGGGGCCACGAGGTAGGGAAATCACCGAGCCTTAATGTGGGGAAGCCGTGAAGGATTGAGGAAACTATGCTCTCACCGAGGCTCATCCAGAGCTGTTTGAATTTTGGAAAGTAATTGTGCAATCCATTAGAGGAGAGATATTTTGGCACTACATTACCCAGAAAGCCCTGTCTCATTCGAGCAGCCAATTAAGGGCGGGCAATCTTTTAATTGGGTAAACGTGTCAAGCACGAACCAACTTCCGCCAGCCTCTGAAGAAGTATAAAACGAAACGCGTCAGGCAAAGACGGACTGGCTGTCACATTTCTTGGAGAGAACAATGTTTCCATACCTGAAATAAAGCGTGATGCTAAACCGCTGCTTCCCGAGTGCGTCTCACCCGGATGGGTAACTTGGAGCTTTCATGTGTATGTAGCCACCCTGCTACAGAGACTGCACCACCCCTGGTGGGGGCCACGAGGTAGGGAAATCACCGAGCCTTAATGTGGGGAAGCCGTGAAGGATTGAAGAAACTACGCCCTCACCGAGGCTCATCCAGAGCTGTTTGAATTTTTGACAGTAATTGTGCAATCCATTAGAGGCGAGATATTTTGGCACTACATTACCCAGAAAGCCCTGTCTCATTCGAGCAGCCAATTAAGGGCGGGCAATCTTTTAATTGGGTAAACGTGTTAAGCACGAACCAACTTCCGCCAGCCTCTGAAGAAGTATAAAACGAAACGCGTCAGGCAAAGACGGACTGGTTGTCACATTTATTGGAGAGAACAATGTTTCCATACCTGAAATAAAGCGTGATGCTAAACCACTGCTTCCCGAGTGCTTCTCACCCGTATGGGTAACCTGGAGCTTTCATGTGTATGTAGCCACCCTGCTACAGAGACTGCACCACCCCTGGTGGGGGCCACGAGGTAGGGAAATCAATCACCAAGCCTTAATGTGGGGAAGCCGTGAGGGATTGAGGAAACTACGCTCTCACCGAGGCTCATCCAGAGCTGTTTGAATTTTGGACAGTAATTGTGCAATCCATTAGAGGAGAGATATTTTGGCACTACATTACCCAGAAAGCCCTGTCTCGAGCAGCCAATTAAGGGCGGGCAATCTTTTAATTGGGTAAACGTGTCAAGCACGAACCAACTTCCGCCAGCCTCTGAAGAAGTATAAAACGAAACGCGTCAGGCAAAGACGGACTGGCTGTCACATTTCTTGGAGAGAACAATGTTTCCATACCTGAAATAAAGCGTGATGCTAAACCACTGCTTCCCGAATGCGTCTCACCCGGAAGGGTAACCTGGAGCTTTCATGTGTATGTAGGCTCCCTGCTACAGAGACTGCACCACCCCTGGTGGGGGCCACGAGGTAGGGAAATCACCGAGCCTTAATGTGGGGAAGCCGTGAGGGATTGAGGAAACTATGCTCTCACCGAGGCTCATCCAGAGCTGTTTGAACTTTGAACAGTAATTGTGCAATCCATTAGAGGAGAGATATTTTGGCACTACATTACCCAGAAAGCCCTGTCTCGAGCAGCCAATTAAGGGCGGGCAATCTTTTAATTGGGTAAACGTGTCAAGCACGAACCAACTTCCGCCAGCCTCTGAAGAAGTATAAAACGAAACGCGTGAGGCAAAGACGGACTGGTTGTCACATTTATTGGAGAGAACAATGTTTCCATACCTGAAATAAAGCATGATGCTAAACCACTGCTTCCCGAGTGCGTCTCACCCGGATGGGTAACCTGGAGCTTTCATGTGTATGTAGCCACCCTGTTACAGAGACTGCACCACCCCTGGTGGGGGCCACGAGGTGGGGAAATCAATCACCAAGCCTTAATGTGGGGAAGCCGTGAAGGATTGAGGAAACTACGCTCTCACCGAGGCTCATCCAGAGCTGTTTGAATTTTGGACAGTAATTGTGCAATCCATTAGAGGAGAGATATTTTGGCACTACATTACGCAGAAAGCCCTGTCTCATTCGAGCAGCCAATTAAGGGCGGGCAACCTTTTAATTGGGTAAACTTGTCAAGCACGAACCAACTTCCGCCAGCCTCTGAAGAAGTATAAAACTAAACGCGTCAGGCAAAGACAGACTGGCTGTCACATTTATTGGAGAGAACAATGTTTCCATGCCTGAAATAAAGCGTGATGCTAAACCACTGCTTCCCGAGTGCGTCTCACCCGGATGGGTAACCTGGAGCTTTCATGTGTATGTAGCCACCCTGCTACAGAGACTGTACCACCCCTGGTGGGGGCACGAGGTAGGGAAATCACCGAGCCTTAATGTGGGGAAGCCGTGAAGGACTGAGGAAACTACGCTCTCACCGAGGCTCATCCAGAGCTGTTTGAACTTTGGACAGTAATTGTGCAATCCATTAGAGGAGAGATATTTTGGCACTACATTACCCAGAAATCCCTGTCTCATTCGAGCAGCCAATTAAGGGCGGGCAAACTTTTAATTGGGTAAACGTGTCAAGCACGAACCAACTTCCGCCAGCCTCTGAAGAAGTATAAAACGAAACGCGTCAGGCAAAGACGGACTGGCTGTCATATTTATTGGAGAGAACAATGTTTCCATACCTGAAATAAAGCGTGATGCTAAACCACTGCTTCCCGAGTGCGTCTCACCCGGATGGGTAACCTGGAGCTTTCATGTGTATGTAGCCACCCTGCTACAGAGACTGCACCACCCCTGGTGGGGGCCACGAGGTAGGGAAATCACCGAGCCTTAATGTGGGGAAGCCGTGAAGGATTGAGGAAACTACGCTCTCACCGAGGCTCATCCAGAGCTGTTTGAATTTTGGACAGTAATTGTGCAATCCATTAGAGGCGAGATATTTTGGCACTACATTACGCAGAAAGCCCTGTCTCATTTGAGCAGCCAATTAAGGGCGGGCAATCTTTTAATTGGGTAAACTTGTCAAGCACGAACCAACTTCCGCCAGCCTCTGAAGAAGTATAAAACTAAACGCGTCAGGCAAAGACAGACTGGCTGTCACATTTATTGGAGAGAACAATGTTTCCATACCTGAAATAAAGCGTGATGCTAAACCACTGCTTCCCGAGTGCGTCTCACCCGGATGGGTAACCTGGAGCTTTCATGTGTATGTAGCCACCCTGCTACAGAGACTGCACCACTCCTGGTGGGGGCCACGAGGTAGGGAAATTACCGAGCCTTAATGTGGGGAAGCCGTGAAGGATTGAGGAAACTACGCTCTCACCGAGGCTCATCCGGAGCTGTTTGAATTTTGGACAGTAATTGTGCAATCCATTAGAGGAGAGATATTTTGGCACTACATTACCCAGAAAGCCCTGTCTCGAGCAGCCAATTAAGGGCGGGCAATCTTTTAATTGGGTAAATGTGTCAAGCACGAACCAACTTCCGCCAGCCTCTGAAGAAGTATAAAACGAAACGCGTCAGGCAAAGACGGATTGGCTGTCACATTTATTGGAGAGAACAATGTTTCCATACCTGAAATAAAGCGTGATGCTAAACCACTGCTTCCCGAGTGCGTCTCACCCGGATGGGTAACCTGGAGCTTTCATGTGTATGTAGCCACCCTGCTACAGAGACTGCACCACCCCTGGTGGGGGCCACGAGGTAGGGAAATCACCGAGCCTTAATGTGGGGAAGCCGTGAAGGATTGAGGAAACTACGCTCTCACCGAGGCTCATCCAGAGCTGTTTGAATTTTGGACAGTAATTGTGCAATCCATTAGAGGCGAGATATTTTGGCACTACATTACGCAGAAAGCCCTGTCTCATTCGAGCAGCCAATTAAGGGCGGGCAATCTTTTAATTGGGTAAACTTGTCAAGCACGAACCAACTTCCGCCAGCCTCTGAAGAAGTATAAAACTAAACGCGTCAGGCAAAGACAGACTGGCTGTCACATTTATTGGAGAGAACAATGTTTCCATACCTGAAATAAAGCGTGATGCTAAACCACTGCTTCCCGAGTGCGTCTCACCCGGATGGGTAACCTGGAGCTTTCATGTGTATGTAGCCACCCTGCTACAGAGACTGCACCACTCCTGGTGGGGGCCACGAGGTAGGGAAATTACCGAGCCTTAATGTGGGGAAGCCGTGAAGGATTGAGGAAACTACGCTCTCATCGAGGCTCATCCGGAGCTGTTTGAATTTTGGACAGTAATTGTGCAATCCATTAGAGGAGAGATATTTTGGCACTACATTACCCAGAAAGCCCTGTCTCGAGCAGCCAATTAAGGGCGGGCAATCTTTTAATTGGGTAAACGTGTCAAGCACGAACCAACTTCCGCCAGCCTCTGAAGAAGTATAAAACGAAACGCGTCAGGCAAAGACGGATTGGCTGTCACATTTATTGGAGAGAACAATGTTTCCATACCTGAAATAAAGCGTGATGCTAAACCACTGCTTCCCGAGTGCGTCTCACCCGGATGGGTAACCTGGAGCTTTCATGTGTATGTAGCCACCCTGCTACAGAGACTGCACCACCCCTGGTGGGGGCCACGAGGTAGGGAAATTACCGAGCCTTAATGTGGGGAAGCCGTGAAGGATTGAGGAAACTATGCTCTCACCGAGGCTCATCCAGAGCTGTTTGAATTTTGGAAAGTAATTGTGCAATCCATTAGAGGAGAGATATTTTGGCACTACATTACCCAGAAAGCCCTGTCTCATTCGAGCAGCCAATTAAGGGCGGGCAATCTTTTAATTGGGTAAACGTGTCAAGCACGAACCAACTTCCGCCAGCCTCTGAAGAAGTATAAAACGAAACGCGTCAGGCAAAGACGGACTGGCTGTCACATTTCTTGGAGAGAACAATGTTTCCATACCTGAAATAAAGCGTGATGCTAAACCACTGCTTCCCGAGTGCGTCCCACCCGGATGGGTAACCTGGAGCTTTCATGTGTATGTAGCCACCCTGCTACAGAGACTGCACCACCCCTGGTGGGGGCCACGAGGTAGGGAAATCACCGAGCCTTAATGTGGGGAAGCCGTGAAGGATTGAAGAAACTACGCCCTCACCGAGGCTCATCCAGAGCTGTTTGAATTTTGGACAGTAATTGTGCAATCCATTAGAGGAGAGATATTTTGGCACTACATTACCCAGAAAGCCCTGTCTCATTCGAGCAGCCAATTAAGGGCGGGCAATCTTTTAATTGGGTAAACGTGTCAAGCACGAACCAACTTCTGCCAGCCTCTGAAGAAGTATAAAAGTAAACGCGTCAGGCAAAGACAGACTGGCTGTCACATTTGTTGGAGAGATCAATGTTTTCATACCTGAAATAAAGCGTGATGCTAAACCAATGCTTCCCGAGTGCGTCTCACCCGGATGGGTAACCTGGAGCTTTCATGTGTATGTAGCCACCCTGCTACAGAGACTGCACCACCCCTGGTGGGGGCCACGAGGTAGGGAAATCACCGAGCCTTAATGTGGGGAAGCCGTGAAGGATTGAGGAAGCTACGCTCTCACCGAGGCTCATCCAGAGCTGTTTGAATTTTGGACAGTAATTGTGCAATCCATTAGAGGCGAGATATTTTGGCACTACATTATGCAGAAAGCCCTGTCTCATTCGAGCAGCCAATTAAGGGCGGGCAATCTTTTAATTGGGTAAACTTGTCAAGCACGAACCAACTTCCGCCAGCCTCTGAAGAAGTATAAAACTAAACGCGTCAGGCAAAGACAGACTGGCTGTCACATTTATTGAAGAGAACAATGTTTCCATACCTGAAATAAAGCGTGATGCTAAACAACTGCTTCCCGAGTGCGTCTCACCCGGATGGGTAACCTGGAGCTTTCATGTGTAGGTAGCCACCCTGCTACAGAGACTTCACCACCCCTGGTGGTGGCCACGAGGTAGGAAAATCACCGAGCCTTAATGTGGGGAAGCCGTGAAGGATTGAGGTAACTACGCTCTCACCGAGGCTCATCCAGACCTGTTTGAATTTTGGACAGTAATTGTGCAATCCATTAGAGGCGAGATATTTTGGCACTACATTACCCAGAAAGCCCTGTCTCATTCGAGTAGCCAATTAAGGGCGGGCAATATTTAAATTGGGCAAACGTGTCAAGCACGAACCAACTTTCGCCAGCCTCTGAAGAAGTATAAATCCAAACGCGTCAGGAAAAAACGGACTGGCTGTCACATTTATTGGAGAGAACAATGTTTCCATACCTGAAATAAAGCGCGATGCTAAACCACTGCTTCCCGCGTGCGTCTCACCCGGATGGGTAACCTGGAGCTTTCATGTGTATGTAGCCACCCTGCTACAGAGACTGCACCACCCCTGGTGGGGGCCACGAGGTAGGGAAATTACCGAGCCTTAATGTGGGGAAGCCGTGAAGGATTGAGGAAACTACGCTCTCACCGAGGCTCATCCAGAGCTGTTTGAATTTTGGACAGTAATTGTGCAATCCATTAGAGGAGAGATATTTTGGCACTACATTACCCAGAAAGCCCTGTCTCGAGCAGCCAATTAAGGGCGGGCAATCTTTTAATTGGGTAAACGTGTCAAGCACGAACCAACTTCCGCCAGCCTCTGAAAAAGTATAAAACGAAACGCGTCAGGCAAAGACGGATTGGCTGTCACATTTATTGGAGAGAACAATGTTTCCATACCTGAAATAAAGCGTGATGCTAAACCACTGCTTCCCGAGTGCGTCTCACCCGGATGGGTAACCTGGAGCTTTCATGTGTATGTAGCCACCCTGCTACATAGACTGCACCACCGCTGGTGGGGGCCACGAGGTAGGGAAATTACCGAGCCTTAATGTGGGGAAGCCGTGAAGGATTGAGGAAACTATGCTCTCACCGAGGCTCATCCAGAGCTGTTTGAATTTTGGAAAGTAATTGTGCAATCCATTAGAGGAGAGATATTTTGGCACTACATTACCCAGAAAGCCCTGTCTCATTCGAGCAGCCAATTAAGGGCGGGAAATCTTTTAATTGGGTAAACGTGTCAAGCACGAACCAACTTCCGCCAGCCTCTGAAGAAGTATAAAACGAAACGCGTCAGGCAAAGACGGACTGGCTGTCACATTTCTTGGAGAGAACAATGTTTCCATACCTGAAATAAAGCGTGATGCTAAACCACTGCTTCCCGAGTGTGTCTCACCCGGATGGGTAACCTGGAGCTTTCATGTGTATGTAGCCACCCTGCTACAGAGACTGCACCACCCCTGGTGGGGGCCACGAGGTAGGGAAATCACCGAGCCTTAATGTGGGGACGCCGTGAAGGATTGAAGAAACTACGCCCTCACCGAGGCTCATCCAGAGCTGTTTGAATTTTGGACAGTAATTGTGCAATCCATTAGAGGAGAGATATTTTGGCACTACATTACCCAGAAAGCCCTGTCTCATTCGAGCAGCCAATTAAGGGCGGGCAATCTTTTAATTGGGTAAACGTGTCAAGCACGAACCAACTTCCGCCAGCCTCTGAAGAAGTATAAAACTAAACGCGTCAGACAAAGACAGACTGGCTGTCACATTTGTTGGAGAGATCAATGTTTTCATACCTGAAATAAAGCGTGACGCTAAACCACTGCTTCCCGAGTGCGTCTCACCCGGATGGGTAACCTGGAGCTTTCATGTGTATGTAGCCACCCTGCTACAGAGACTGCACCACCCCTGATGTGGACCACGAGGTAGGGAAATCACCGAGCCTTAATGTGGGGAAGCCGTGAAGGATTGAGGAAACTACGCTCTCACCGAGGCTCATCCAGAGCTGTTTGAATTTTGGACAGTAATTGTGCAATCCATTAGAGGCGAGATATTTTGGCACTACATTACCCAGAAAGCCCTGTCTCATTCGAGCAGCCAATTAAGGGCGGGCAATCTTTTAATTGGGTAAACGTGTTAAGCACGAACCAACTTCCGCCAGCCTCTGAAGAAGTATAAAACGAAACGCGTCAGGCAAAGACGGACTGGTTGTCACATTTATTGGAGAGAACAATGTTTCCATACCTGAAATAAAGCGTGATGCTAAACCACTGCTTCCCGAGTGCTTCTCACCCGTATGGGTAACCTGGAGCTTTCATGTGTATGTAGCCACCCTGCTACAGAGACTGCACCACCCCTGGTGGGGGCCACGAGGTAGGGAAATCAATCACCAAGCCTTAATGTGGGGAAGCCGTGAGGGATTGAGGAAACTACGCTCTCACCGAGGCTCATCCAGAGCTGTTTGAATTTTGGACAGTAATTGTGCAATCCATTAGAGGAGAGATATTTTGGCACTACATTACCCAGAAAGCCCTGTCTCATTCGAGCAGCCAATTAAGGGCGGGCAATCTTTTAATTGGGTAAATGTGTCAAGCATGAACCAACTTCCGCCAGCCTCTGAAGAAGTATAAAACGAAACGCGTCAGGCAAAGACGGACTGGCTGTCACATTTAATGGAGAGAACAATGTTTCCATACCTGAAATAAAGCGTGATGCTTAACCACTGCTTCCCGAGTGAGTCTCACCCGGATGGGTAACCTGGAGCTTTCATGTGTATGTAGCCACCCTGCTACAGAGACTACACCACCCCTGGTGGGGGCCATGAGGTAGGGAAATCACCGAGCCTTAATGTGGGGAAGCCGTGAGGGATTGAGGAAACTACGCCCTCACCGAGGCTCATCCAGAGCTGTTTGAATTTTGGACTGTCATTGTGCAATCCATTAGAGGCGAGATATTTTGGCACTACATTACCCAGAAAGCCCTGTCTCATTCGAGAAGCCAATTAAGGGCGGGCAATCTTTTAATTGGGTAAACGTGTCAAGCACGAACCAACTTCCGCCAGCCTCTGAAGAAGTATAAAACGAAACGCGTGAGGCAAAGACGGACTGGTTGTCACATTTATTGGAGAGAACAATGTTTCCATACCTGAAATAAAGCGTGATGCTAAACCACTGCTTCCCGAGTGCGTCTCACCCGGATGGGTAACCTGGAGCTTTCATGTGTATGTAACCACCCTGTTACAGAGACTGCACCACCCCTGGTGGGGGCCACGAGGTGGGGAAATCAATCACCAAGCCTTAATGTGGGGAAGCCGTGAAGGATTGAGGAAACTACGCTCTCACCGAGGCTCATCCAGAGCTGTTTGAATTTTGGACAGTAATTGTGCAATCCATTAGAGGCGAGATATTTTGGCACTACATTACCCAGAAAGCCCTGTCTCATTCAAGAAGCCAATTAAGGGCGGGCAATCTTTTAATTGGGTAAACGTGTCAAGCACGAACCAACTTCCGCCAGCCTCTGAAGAAGTATAAAACGAAACGCGTGAGGCAAAGACGGACTGGTTGTCACATTTATTGGAGAGAACAATGTTTCCATACCTGAAATAAAGCGTGATGCTAAACCACTGCTTCCCGAGTGCGTCTCACCCGGATGGGTAACCTGGAGCTTTCATGTGTATGTAGCCACCCAGTTACAGAGACTGCACCACCCCTGGTGGGGGCCACGAGGTGGGGAAATCAATCACCAAGCCTTAATGTGGGGAAGCCGTGAAGGATTGAGGAAACTACGCTCTCACCGAGGCTCATCCAGAGCTGTTTGAATTTTGGACAGTAATTGTGCAATCCATTAGAGGCGAGATATTTTGGCACTACATTACCCAGAAAGCCCTGTCTCATTCGAGCAGCCAATTAAGGGCGGGCAATCTTTTAATTGGGTAAACGTGTCAAGCACGAACCAACTTCCGCCAGCCTCTGAAGAAGTATAAAACGAAACGCGTCAGGCAAAGACGGACTGGCTGTCACATTTATTGGAGAGAACAATGTTTCCATACCTGAAATGAAGCGTGATGCTAAACCACTGCTTCCCGAGTGCGTCTCACCCGGATGGGTAACCTGGAGCTTTCATGTGTATGTAGCCACCCTGCTACAGAGACTGCACCACCCCTGGTGGGGGCCACGAGGTAGGGAAATCACCGAGCCTTAATTTGGGGAAGCCGTGAAGGATTGAGGAAACTACGCTCTCACCGAGGCTCATCCAGAGCTGTTTGAACTTTGGAAAGTAAGTGTGCAATCCATTAGAGGAGAGATATTTTGGCACTACATTACCCAGAAATCCCTGTCTCATTCGAGCAGCCAATTAAGGGCGGGCAAACTTTTAATTGGGTAAACGTGTCAAGCACGAACCAACTTCCGCCAGCCTCTGAAGAAGTATAAAACGAAACGCGTCAGGCAAAGACGGACTGGCTGTCACATTTATTGGAGAGAACAATGTTTCCATACCTGAAATAAAGCGTGATGCTAAACCACTGCTTCCCGAGTGCGTCTCACCCGGATGGGTAACCTGGAGCTTTCATGTGTATGTAGCCACCCTGCTACAGAGACTGCACCACCCCTGGTGGGGGCCACGAGGTAGGGAAATCACCGAGCCTTAATGTGGGGAAGCCGTGAAGGATTGAGGAAACTACGCTCTCACCGAGGCTCATCCAGAGCTGTTTGAATTTTGGACAGTAATTGTGCAATCCATTAGAGGAGAGATATTTTGGCACTACATTACGCAGAAAGCCCTGTCTCATTCGAGCAGCCAATTAAGGGCGGGCAATCTTTTAATTGGGTAAACTTGTCAAGCACGAACCAACTTCCGCCAGCCTCTGAAGAAGTATAAAACTAATCGCGTCAGGCAAAGACAGACTGGCTGTCACATTTATTGGAGAGAACAATGTTTCCATGCCTGAAATAAAGCGTGATGCTAAACCACCGCTTCCCGAGTTCGTCTCACCCGGATGGGTAACCTGGAGCTTTCATGTGTATGTAGCCACCCTGCTACAGAGACTGCACCACCCCTGGTGGGGGCCACGAGGTAGGGAAATTACCGAGCCTTAATGTGGGGAAGCCGTGAAGGATTGAGGAAACTACGCTCTCACCGAGGCTCATCCAGAGCTGTTTGAATTTTGGACAGTAATTGTGCAATCCATTAGAGGAGAGATATTTTGGCACTACATTACCCAGAAAGCCCTGTCTCGAGCAGCCAATTAAGGGCGGGCAATCTTTTAATTGGGTAAACGTGTCAAGCACGAACCAACTTCCGCCAGCCTCTGAAGAAGTATAAAACGAAACGCGTCAGGCAAAGACGGATTGGCTGTCCCATTTATTGGAGAGAACAATGTTTCCATACCTGAAATAAAGCGTGATGCTAAACCACTGCTTCCCGAGTGCGTCTCACCCGGATGGGTAACCTGGAGCTTTCATGTGTATGTAGCCACCCTGCTACAGAGACTGCACCACTCCTGGTGGGGGCCACTAGGTAGGGAAATTACCGAGCCTTAATGTGGGGAAGCCGTGAAGGATTGAGGAAACTATGCTCTCACCGAGGCTCATCCAGAGCTGTTTGAATTTTGGAAAGTAATTGTGCAATCCATTAGAGTAGAGATATTTTGGCACTACATTACCCAGAAAGCCCTGTCTCATTCGAGCAGCCAATTAAGGGCGGGCAATCTTTTAATTGGGTAAACGTGTCAAGCACGAACCACCTTCCGCCAGCCTCTGAAGAAGTATAAAACGAAACGCGTCAGGCAAAGACGGACTGGCTGTCAAATTTCTTGGAGAGAACAATGTTTCCATACCTGAAATAAAGCGTGATGCTAAACCACTGCTTCCCGAGTGCGTCTCACCCGGAAGGGTAACCTGGAGCTTTCATGTGTATGTAGCCACCCTGCTACAGAGACTGCACCACCCCTGGTGGGGGCCACGAGGTAGGGAAATCACCGAGCCTTAATGTGGGGAAGCCGTGAAGGATTGAAGAAACTACGCCCTCACCGAGGCTCATCCAGAGCTGTTTGAATTTTGGACTGTAATTGTGCAATCCATTAGAGGCGAGATATTTTGGCACTACATTACCCAGAAAGCCCTGTCTCATTCGAGCAGCCAATTAAGTGCGGGCAATCTTTTAATTGGGCAAACGTGTCAAGCACGAACCAACTTCCGCCAGCCTCTGAAGAAGTATAAAACGAAACGCATGAGGCAAAGACGGACTGGTTGTCACATTTATTGGAGAGAACAATGTTTCCATACCTGAAATAAAGCGTGATGCTAAACCACTGCTTCCCGAGTGCGTCTCACCCGGATGGGTAACCTGGAGCTTTCATGTGTATGTAGCCACCCTGCTACAGAGACTGCACCACCCCTGGTGGGGGCCACGAGGGTGGGAAATCAATCACCAAGCCTTAATGTGGGGAAGCCGTGAAGGATTGAGGAAACTACGCTCTCACCGAGGCTCATCCAGAGCTGTTTGAATTTTGGACAGTAATTGTGCAATCCATTAGAGGTGAGATATTTTGGCACTACATTACCCAGAAAGCCCTGTCTTATTCGAGCAGCCAATTAAGGGCGGGCAATCTTTTAATTGGGTAAACGTGTCAAGCACGAACCAACTTCCGCCAGCCTCTGAAGAAGTATAAAACGAAACGCGTCAGGCAAAGACGGACTGGCTGTCACATTTATTGGAGAGAACAATGTTTCCATACCTGAAATGAAGCGTGATGCTAAACCACTGCTTCCCGAGTGCGTCTCACCCGGATGGGTAACCTGGAGCTTTCATGTGTATGTAGCCACCCTGCTACAGAGACTGCACCACCCCTGGTGAGGGCCACGAGGTAGGGAAATCACCAAGCCTTAATGTGGGGAAGCCGTGAAGGATTGAGGAAACTACGCTCTCACCGAGGCTCATCCAGAGCTGTTTGAACTTTGGACTGTAATTGTGCAATCCATTAGAGGAGAGATATTTTGGCACTACATTACCCAGAAATCCCTGTCTCATTCGAGCAGCCAATTAAGGGCGGGCAAACTTTTAATTGGGTAAACGTGTCAAGCACGAACCAACTTCTGCCAGCCTCTGAAGAAGTATAAAACGAAACGCATCAGGCAAAGACGGACTGGCTGTCACATTTATTGGAGAGAACAATGTTTCCATACCTGAAATAAAGCGTGATGCTAAACCACTGCTTCCCGAGTGCGTCTCACCCGGATGGGTAACCTGGAGCTTTCATGTGTATGTAGCCACCCTGCTACAGAGACTGCACCACCCCTGGTGGGGGCCACGAGGTAGGGAAATCACCGAGCCTTAATGTGGGGAAGCCGTGAAGGATTGAGGAAACTACGCTCTCACCGAGTCTCATCCAGAGCTGTTTGAATTTTGGACAGTAATTGTGCAATCCATTAGAGGAGAGATATTTTGGTACTACATTACGCAGAAAGCCCTGTCTCATTCGAGCAGCCAATTAAGGGCGGGCAATCTTTTAATTGGGTAAACTTGTCAAGCACGAACCAACTTCCGCCAGCCTCTGAAGAAGTATAAAACTAAACGCGTCAGGCAAAGACAGACTGGCTGTCACATTTATTGGAGAGAACAATGTTTCCATGCCTGAAATAAAGCGTGATGCTAAACCACTGCTTCCCGAGTGCGTCTCACCCGGATGGGTAACCTGGAGCTTTCATGTGTATGTAGCCACCCTGCTACAGAGACTGCACCACCCCTGGTGGTGGCCACGAGGTAGGAAAATCACAGAGCCTTAATGTGGGGAAGCCGTGAAGGATTGAGGAAACTACACTCTAACCGAGGCTCATCCAGAGCTATTTGAATTTTGGACAGTAATTGTGCAATCCATTAGAGGCGAGATATTTTGGCACTACATTACCCAGAAAGCCCTGTCTCATTCGAGTAGCTAATTAAGGGCGGGCAATCTTTTAATTGGGTAAACGTGTCAAGCACGCACCAACTTCTGCCAGCCTCTGAAGAAGTATAAAACGAAACGCGTCAGGCAAAGACGGACTGGCTGTCACATTTATTGGAGAGAACAATGTTTCTATACCTGAAATAAAGCGTGATGCTAAACCACTGCTTCCCGAGTGCGTCTCACCCGGATGGGTAACCTGGAGCTTTCATGTGTATGTAGCCACCCTGCTACAGAGACTGCACCACCCCTGGTGGGGGCCAGGAGGTAGGGAAATCACCGAGCCTTAATGTGGGGAAGCCGTGAAGGACTGAGGAAACTACGCTCTCACCGAGGCTCATCCAGAGCTGTTTGAACTTTGGACAGTAATTGTGCAATCCATTAGAGGAGAGATATTTTGGCACTACATTACCCAGAAATCCCTGTCTCATTCGAGCAGCCAATTAAGGGCGGGCAAACTTTTAATTGGGTAAATGTGTCAAGCACGAACCAACTTCCGCCAGCCTCTGAAGAAGTATAAAACGAAACGCGTCAGGCAAAGACGGACTGGCTGTCATATTTATTGGAGAGAACAATGTTTCCATACCTGAAATAAAGCGTGATGCTAAACCACTGCTTCCCGAGTGCGTCTCACCCAGATGGGTAACCTGGAGCTTTCATGTGTATGTAGCCACCCTGCTACAGAGACTGCACCACCCCTGGTGGGGGCCACGAGGTAGGGAAATCACCGAGCCTTAATGTGGGGAAGCCGTGAAGGATTGAGGAAACTACGCTCTCACCGAGGCTCATCCAGAGCTGTTTGAATTTTGGACAGTAATTGTGCAATCCATTAGAGGCGAGATATTTTGGCACTACATTACGCAGAAAGCCCTGTCTCATTCGAGCAGCCAATTAAGGGCGGGCAATCTTTTAATTGGGTAAACTTGTCAAGCACGAACCAACTTCCGCCAGCCTCTGAAGAAGTATAAAACTAAACGCGTCAGGCAAAGACAGACTGGCTGTCACATTTATTGGAGAGAACAATGTTTCCATACCTGAAATAAAGCGTGATGCTAAACCACTGCTTCCCGAGTGCGTCTCACCCGGATGGGTAACCTGGAGCTTTCACGTGTAGGTAGCCACCCTGCTACAGAGACTGCACCACCCCTGGTGGTGGCCACGAGGTAGGAAAATCACCGAGCCTTAATGTGGGGAAGCCGTGAAGGATTGAGGAAACTACGCTCTCACCGAGGCTCATCCAGACCTGTTTGAATTTTGGACAGTAATTGTGCAATCCATTAGAGGCGAGATATTTTGGCACTACATTACCCAGAAAGCCCTGTCTCATTCGAGTAGCCAATTAAGGGCGGGCAATCTTTTATTGGGCAAACGTGTCAAGCACGAACCAACTTTCGCCAGCCTCTGAAGAAGTATAAATCCAAACGCTTCAGGAAAAGACGGACTGGCTGTCACATTTATTGGAGAGAACAATGTTTCTATACCTGAAATAAAGCGTGATGCTAAACCACTGCTTCCCGAGTGCGTCTCACCCGGATGGGTAACCTGGAGCTTTCATGTGTATGTAGCCACCCTGCTACAGAGACTGCACCACCCCTGGTGGGGGCCACGAGGTAGGGAAATCACCGAGTAGAGGCGAGATATTTTGGCACTACATTACGCAGAAAGCCCTGTCTCATTCGAGCAGCCAATTAAGGGCGGGCAATCTTTTAATTGGGTAAACTTGTCAAGCACGAACCAACTTCCACCAGCCTCTGAAGAAGTATAAAACTAAACGCGTCAGGCAAAGACAGACTGGCTGTCACATTTATTGGAGAGAACAATGTTTCCATACCTGAAATAAAGCGTGATGCTAAACCACTGCTTCCCGAGTGCGTCTCACCCGGATGGGTAACCTGGAGCTTTCACGTGTAGGTAGCCACCCTGCTACAGAGACTGCACCACCCCTGGTGGTGGCCACGAGGTAGGAAAATCACCGAGCCTTAATGTGGGGAAGCCGTGAAGGATTGAGGAAACTACGCTCTCACCGAGGCTCATCCAGACCTGTTTGAATTTTGGACAGTAATTGTGCAATCCATTAGAGGCGAGATATTTTGGCACTACATTACCCAGAAAGCCCTGTCTCATTCGAGTAGCCAATTAAGGGCGGGCAATCTTTTAATTGGGCAAACGTGTCAAGCACGAACCAACTTTCGCCAGCCTCTGAAGAAGTATAAATCCAAACGCTTCAGGCAAAGACGGACTGGCTGTCACATTTATTGGAGAGAACAATGTTTCCATACCTGAAATAAAGCGTGATGCTAAACCACTGCTTCCCGAGTGCGTCTCACCCGGATGGGTAACCTGGAGCTTTCACGTGTAGGTAGCCACCCTGCTACAGAGACTGCACCACCCCTGGTGGTGGCCACGAGGTAGGAAAATCACCGAGCCTTAATGTGGGGAAGCCGTGAAGGATTGAGGAAACTACGCTCTCACCGAGGCTCATCCAGAGCTGTTTGAATTTTGGACAGTAATTGTGCAATCCATTAGAGGAGAGATATTTTGGCACTACATTACCCAGAAAGCCCTGTCTCGAGCAGCCAATTAAGGGCGGGCAATCTTTTAATTGGGTAAACGTGTCAAGCACGAACCAACTTCCGCCAGCCTCTGAAGAAGTATAAAACGAAACGCGTCAGGCAAAGACGGATTGGCTGTCACATTTATTGGAGAGAACAATGTTTCCATACCTGAAATAAAGCGTGATGCTAAACCACTGCTTCCCGAGTGCGTCTCACCCGGATGGGTAACCTGGAGCTTTCATGTGTATGTAGCCACCCTGCTACAGAGACTGCACCACTCCTGGTGGGGGCCACGAGGTAGGGAAATCACCGAGCCTTAATGTGGGGAAGCCGTGAAGGACTGAGGAAACTACGCTCTCACCGAGGCTCATCCAGAGCTGTTTGAACTTTGGACAGTAATTGTGCAATCCATTAGAGGAGAGATATTTTGGCACTACATTACCCAGAAAGCCCTGTCTCATTCGAGTAGCTAATTAAGGGCGGGCAATCTTTTAATTGGGTAAACGTGTCAAGCACGAACCAACTTCCGCCAGCCTCTGAAGAAGTATAAAACGAAACGCGCCAGGCAAAGACGGACTGGCTGTCACATTTATTGGAGAGAACAATGTTTCTATACCTGAAATAAAGCGTGATGCTAAACCACTGCTTCCCGAGTGCGTCTCACCCGGATGGGTAACCTGGAGCTTTCATGTGTATGTAGCCACCCTGCTACAGAGACTGCACCACCCCTGGTGGGGGCCACGAGGTAGGGAAATCACCGAGCCTTAATGTGGGGAAGCCGTGAAGGACTGAGGAAACTACGCTCTCACCGAGGCTCATCCAGAGCTGTTTGAACTTTGGACAGTAATTGTGCAATCCATTAGAGGAGAGATATTTTGGCACTACATTACCCAGAAATCCCTGTCTCATTCGAGCAGCCAATTAAGGGCGGGCAAACTTTTAATTGGGTAAACGTGTCAAGCACGAACCAACTTCCGCCAGCCTCTGAAGAAGTATAAAACGAAACGCGTCAGGCAAAGAAGGACTGGCTTTCACATTTCTTGGAGAGAACAATGTTTCCATACCTGAAATAAAGCGTGATGCTAAACCACTGCTTCCCGAGTGCGTCTCACCCGGATGGGTAACCTGGAGCTTTCATGTGTATGTAGCCACCCTGCTACAGAGACTGCACCACCCCTGGTGGGGGCCACGAGGTAGGGAAATCACCGAGACTTAATGTGGGGAAGCCGTGAAGGATTGAGGAAACTACGCTCTCACCGAGGCTCATCCAGAGCTGTTTGAATTTTGGACAGTAATTGTGCAATCCATTAGAGGAGAGATATTTTGGCACTACATTACGCAGAAAGCCCTGTCTCATTCGAGCAGCCAATTAAGGGCGGGCAATCTTTTAATTGGGTAAACTTGTCAAGCACGAACCAACTTCCGCCAGCCTCTGAAGAAGTATAAAACTAAACGCGTCAGGCAAAGACAGACTGGCTGTCACATTTATTGGAGAGAACAATGTTTCAATGCCTGAAATAAAGCGTGATGCTAAACCACTGCTTCCCGAGTGCGTCTCACCCGGATGGGTAACCTGGAGCTTTCATGTGTATGTAGCCACCCTGCTACAGAGACTGCACCACCCCTGGTGGTGGCCACGAGGTAGGAAAATCACAGAGCCTTAATGTGGGGAAGCCGTGAAGGATTGAGGAAACTACACTCTAACCGAGGCTCATCCAGAGCTATTTGAATTTTGGACAGTAATTGTGCAATCCATTACAGGCGAGATATTTTGGCACTACATTACCCAGAAAGCCCTGTCTCATTCGAGTAGCTAATTAAGGGCGGGCAATCTTTTAATTGGGTAAACGTGTCAAGCACGAACCAACTTCCGCCAGCCTCTGAAGAAGTATAAAATTAAACGCATCAGGCAAAGACGGACTGGCTGTCACATTTATTGGAGAGAACAATGTTTCTATACCTGAAATAAAGCGTGATGCTAAACCACTGCTTCCCGAGTGCGTCTCACCCGGATGGGTAACCTGGAGCTTTCATGTGTATGTAGCCACCCTGCTACAGAGACTGCACCACCCCTGGTGGGGGCCACGAGGTAGGGAAATCACCGAGCCTTAATGTGGGGAAGCCGTGAAGGACTGAGGAAACTACGCTCTCACCGAGGCTCATCCAGAGCTGTTTGAACTTTGGACAGTAATTGCGCAATCCATTAGAGGCGAGATATTTTGGCACTACATTACGCAGAAAGCCCTGTCTCATTCGAGCAGCCAATTAAGGGCGGGCAATCTTTTAATTAGGTAAACTTGTCAAGCACGAACCAACTTCCGCCAGCCTCTGAAGAAGTATAAAACTAAACGCGTCAGGCAAAGACAGACTGGCTGTCACATTTATTGGAGAGAACAATGTTTCCATACCTGAAATAAAGCGTGATGCTAAACCACTGCTTCCCGAGTGCGTCTCACCCGGATGGGTAACCTGGAGCTTTCACGTGTAGGTAGCCACCCTGCTACAGAGACTGCACCACCCCTGGTGGTGGCCACGAGGTAGGAAAATCACCGAGCCTTAATGTGGGGAAGCCGTGAAGGATTGAGGTAACTACGCTCTCACCGAGGCTCATCCAGACCTGTTTGAATTTTGGACAGTAATTGTGCAATCCATTAGAGGCGAGATATTTTGGCACTACATTACCCAGAAAGCCCTGTCTCATTCGAGTAGCCAATTAAGGGCGGGCAATCTTTTAATTGGGCAAACGTGTCAAGCACGAACCAACTTTCGCCAGCCTCTGAAGAAGTATAAATCCAAACGCTTCAGGCAAAGACGGACTGGCTGTCACATTTATTGGAGAGAACAATGTTTCTATACCTGAAATAAAGCGTGATGCTAAACCACTGCTTCCCGAGTGCGTCTCACCCGGATAGGTAACCTGGAGCTTTCATGTGTATGTAGCCACCCTGCTACAGAGACTGCACCACCCCTGGTGGGGGCCACGAGGTAGGGAAATCACCGAGCCTTAATGTGGGGAAGCCGTGAAGGACTGAGGAAACTACGCTCTCACCGAGGCTCATCCAGAGCTGTTTGAACTTTGGACAGTAATTGTGCAATCCATTAGAGGAGAGATATTTTGGCACTACATTACCCAGAAATCCCTGTCTCATTCGAGCAGCCAATTAAGGGCGGGCAAACTTTTAATTGGGTAAACGTGTCAAGCACGAAACAACTTCCGCCAGCCTCTGAAGAAGTATAAAACGAAACGCGTCAGGCAAAGACGGACTGGCTGTCATATTTATTGGAGAGAACAATGTTTCCATACCTGAAATAAAGCGTGATGCTAAACCACTGCTTCCCGAGTGCGTCTCACCCGGATGGGTAACCTGGAGCTTTCATGTGTATGTAGCCACCCTGCTACAGAGACTGCACCACCCCTGGTGGGGGCCACGAGGTAGGGAAATCACCGAGCCTTAATGTGGGGAAGCCGTGAAGGATTGAGGAAACTACGCTCTCACCGAGGCTCATCCAGACCTGTTTGAATTTTGGACAGTAATTGTGCAATCCATTAGAGGCGAGATATTTTGGCACTACATTACCCAGAAAGCCCTGTCTCATTCGAGTAGCCAATTAAGGGCGGGCAATCTTTTAATTGGGCAAACGTGTCAAGCACGAACCAACTTTCGCCAGCCTCTGAAGAAGTATAAATCCAAACGCTTCAGCCAAAGACGGACTGGCTGTCACATTTATTGGAGAGAACAATGTTTCCATACCTGAAATAAAGCGTGATGCTAAACCACTGCTTCCCGAGTGCGTCTCACCCGGATGGGTAACCTGGAGCTTTCATGTGTATGTAGCCACCCTGCTACAGAGACTGCACCACCCCTGGTGGGGGCCACGAGGTAGGGAAATTACCGAGCCTTAATGTGGGGAAGCCGTGAAGGATTGAGGAAACTACGCTCTCACCGAGGCTCATCCAGAGCTGTTTGAATTTTGGACAGTAATTGTGCAATCCATTAGAGGAGAGATATTTTGGCACTACATTACCCAGAAAGGGATGTATGACGTTACAACGCACACTATTACAACGCATGCACTTACAACGCATTTTTTACAACGCATAATCCATTACAACGCATGACATTACAACGCATGACACTACAACGCATTTTAAAAAAATACCTTTACAACGCACTACCATTACAACGCATACTACCTTTACAACGCATACCATTACAACGCATAATATTAAATTACATTTAAGGTAAGTATTAGATAGTATAGGGGTAAAAATTACTATTCTAACTCCAGGGGGTGCAACAGTAGGGTAAGTGTTGGATAGTGTAGGGGTAAAAATTACTATTCTAACTCCAGGGGGTGCAACAGTAGGGTAAGTGTTGGATAGTGTAGGGGTAAAAATTACTATTCTAACTCCAGGGGGTGCAACAGTAGGGTAAGTGTTGGATAGTGTAGGGGTAAAAATTACTATTCTAACTCCAGGGGGTGCAACAGTAGGGAAAGTGTTGGATAGTATAGGGGTAAAAATTACTATTCTAACTCCAGGGGGTGCATCAGTAGGGTAAGTGTTGGATAGTATAGGGGTAAAAATTACTATTCTAACTCCAGGGGGTGCATCAGTAGGGAAAGTGTTGGATAGTATAGGGGTAAAAATTACTATTCTAACTCCAGGGGGTGCATCAGTAGGGTAAGTGTTGGATAGTATAGGGGTAAAAATTACTATTCTAACTCCAGGGGGTGCATCAGTAGGGTAAGTGTTGGATAGTATAGGGGTAAAAATTACTATTCTAACTCCAGGGGGTGCATCAGTAGGGTAAGTGTTGGATAGTATAGGGGTAAAAATTACTATTCTAACTCCAGGGGGTGCATCAGTAGGGTAAGTGTTGGATAGTATAGGGGTAAAAATTACTATTCTAACTCCAGGGGGTGCATCAGTAGGGAAAGTGTTGGATAGTATAGGGGTAAAAATTACTATTCTAACTCCAGGGGGTGCATCAGTAGGGTAAGTGTTGGATAGTATAGGGGTAAAAATTACTATTCTAACTCCAGGGGGTGCATCAGTAGGGAAAGTGTTGGATAGTATAGGGGTAAAAATTACTATTCTAACTCCAGGGGGTGCATCAGTAGGGTAAGTGTTGGATAGTATAGGGGTAAAAATTACTATTCTAACTCCAGGGGGTGCATCAGTAGGGTAAGTGTTGGATAGTATAGTGTAATATTATGCGTTGTAATGGTATGCGTTGTAATGGTAGTATGCGTTGTAATGGAATGCGTTGTAATGGTAGTTTTTAAAAATGCGTTGTAGTGTCATGCGTTGTAATATCATGCGTTGTAATGGATTATGCGTTGTAAAAAATGCGTTGTAATGGTAGTGCGTTGTAAAAGTTGCGTTGTAAAGGTTGTTCCCCCCCAGAAAGCCCTGTCTCGAGCAGCCAATTAAGGGCGGGCGATCTTTTAATTGGGTAAACGTGTCAAGCACGAACCAACTTCCGCCAGCCTCTGAAGAAGTATAAAACGAAACGCGTCAGGCAAAGACGGATTGGCTGTCACATTTATTGGAGAGAACAATGTTTCCATACCTGAAATAAAGCGTGATGCTAAACCACTGCTTCCCGAGTGCGTCTCACCCGGATGGGTAACCTGGAGCTTTCATGTGTATGTAGCCACCCTGCTACAGAGACTGCACCACTCCTGGTGGGGGCCACGAGGTAGGGAAATTACCGAGCCTTAATGTGGGGAAGCCGTGAAGGATTGAGGAAACTATGCTCTCACCGAGGCTCATCCAGAGCTGTTTGAATTTTGGAAAATAATTGTGCAATCCATTAGAGGAGAGATATTTTGGCACTACATTACCCAGAAAGCCCTGTCTCATTCGAGCAGCCAATTAAGGGCGGGCAATCTTTTAATTGGGTAAACGTGTCAAGCACGAAACAACTTCCGCCAGCCTCTGAAGAAGTATAAAACGAAACGCGTCAGGCAAAGAAGGACTGGCTTTCACATTTCTTGGAGAGAACAATGTTTCCATACCTGAAATAAAGCGTGATGCTAAACCACTGCTTCCCGAGTGCGTCTCACCCGGATGGGTAACCTGGAGCTTTCATGTGTATGTAGCCACCCTGCTACAGAGACTGCACCACCCCTGGTGGGGGCCACGAGGTAGGGAAATCACCGAGCCTTAATGTGGGGAAGCCGTGAAGGACTGAGGAAACTACGCTCTCACCGAGGCTCATCCAGAGCTGTTTGAACTTTGGACAGTAATTGTGCAATCCATTAGAGGAGAGATATTTTGGCACTACATTACCCAGAAATCCCTGTCTCATTCGAGCAGCCAATTAAGGGCGGGCAAACTTTTAATTGGGTAAACGTGTCAAGCACGAACCAACTTCCGCCAGCCTCTGAAGAAGTATAAAACGAAACGCGTCAGGCAAAGACGGACTGGCTGTCATATTTATTGGAGAGAACAATGTTTCCATACCTGAAATAAAGCGTGATGCTAAACCACTGCTTCCCGAGTGAGTCTCACCCGGATGGGTAACCTGGAGCTTTCATGTGTATGTAGCCACCCTGCTACAGAGACTGCACCACCCCTGGTGGGGGCCACGAGGTAGGGAAATCACCGAGCCTTAATGTGGGGAAGCCGTGAAGGATTGAGGAAACTACGCTCTCACCGAGGCTCATCCAGAGCTGTTTGAATTTTGGACAGTAATTGTGCAATCCATTAGAGGCGAGATATTTTGGCACTACATTACGCAGAAAGCCCTGTCTCATTCGAGCAGCCAATTAAGGGCGGGCAATCTTTTAATTGGGTAAACTTGTCAAGCACGAACCAACTTCCGCCAGCCTCTGAAGAAGTATAAAACTAAACGCGTCAGGCAAAGACAGACTGGCTGTCACATTTATTGGAGAGAACAATGTTTCCATACCTGAAATAAAGCGTGATGCTAAACCACTGCTTCCCGAGTGCGTCTCACCCGGATGGGTAACCTGGAGCTTTCACGTGTAGGTAGCCACCCTGCTACAGAGACTGCACCACCCCTGGTGGTGGCCACGAGGTAGGAAAATCACCGAGCCTTAATGTGGGGAAGCCGTGAAGGATTGAGGAAACTACGCTCTCACCGAGGCTCATCCAGACCTGTTTGAATTTTGGACAGTAATTGTGCAATCCATTAGAGGCGAGATATTTTGGCACTACATTACCCAGAAAGCCCTGTCTCATTCGAGTAGCCAATTAAGGGCGGGCAATCTTTTAATTGGGCAAACGTGTCAAGCACGAACCAACTTTCGCCAGCCTCTGAAGAAGTATAAATCCAAACGCTTCAGGCAAAGACGGACTGGCTGTCACATTTATTGGAGAGAACAATGTTTCTATACCTGAAATAAAGCATGATGCTAAACCACTGCTTCCCGAGTGCGTCTCACCCGGATGGGTAACCTGGAGCTTTCATGTGTATGTAGCCACCCTGCTACAGAGACTGCACCACCCCTGGTGGGGGCCACGAGGTAGGGAAATCACCGAGCCTTAATGTGGGGAAGCCGTGAAGGATTGAGGAAACTACGCTCTCACCGAGGCTCATCCAGAGCTGTTTGAATTTTGGACAGTAATTGTGCAATCCATTAGAGGCGAGATATTTTGGCACTACATTACGCAGAAAGCCCTGTCTCATTCGAGCAGCGGTCAATTAAGGGCGGGCAATCTTTTAATTGGGTAAACTTGTCAAGCACGAACCAACTTCCGCCAGCCTCTGAAGAAGTATAAAACTAAACGCGTCAGGCAAAGACAGACTGGCTGTCACATTTATTGGAGAGAACAATGTTTCCATACCTGAAATAAAGCGTGATGCTAAACCACTGCTTCCCGAGTGCGTCTCACCCGGATGGGTAACCTGGAGCTTTCACGTGTAGGTAGCCACCCTGCTACAGAGACTGCACCACCCCTGGTGGTGGCCACGAGGTAGGAAAATCACCGAGCCTTAATGTGGGGAAGCCGTGAAGGATTGAGGTAACTACGCTCTCACCGAGGCTCATCCAGAGCTGTTTGAATTTTGGACAGTAATTGTGCAATCCATTAGAGGCGAGATATTTTGGCACTACATTACCCAGAAAGCCCTGTCTCATTCGAGTAGCCAATTAAGGGCGGGCAATCTTTTAATTGGGCAAACGTGTCAAGCACGAACCAACTTTCGCCAGCCTCTGAAGAAGTATAAATCCAAACGCTTCAGGCAAAGACGGACTGGCTGTCACATTTATTGGAGAGAACAATGTTTCTATACCTGAAATAAAGCGTGATGCTAAACCATAGCTTCCCGAGTGCGTCTCACCCGGATGGGTAACCTGGAGCTTTCATGTGTATGTAGCCACCCTGCTACAGAGACTGCACCACCCCTGGTGGGGGCCACGAGTTAGGGAAATCACCGAGATTTAATGTGGGGAAGCCGTGAAGGACTGAGGAAACTACGCTCTCACCGAGGCTCATCCAGAGCTGTTTGAACTTTGGACAGTAATTGTGCAATCCATTAGAGGAGAGATATTTTGGTACTACATTACCCAGAAATCCCTGTCTCATTCGAGCAGCCAATTAAGGGCGGGCAAACTTTTAATTGGGTAAACGTGTCAAGCACGAACCAACTTCCGCCAGCCTCTGAAGAAGTATAAAACGAAACGCGTCAGGCAAAGACGGACTGGCTGTCATATTTATTGGAGAGAACAATGTTTCCATACCTGAAATAAAGAGTGATGCTAAACCACTGCTTCCCGAGTGCGTCTCACCTGGATGGGTAACCTGGAGCTTTCATGTGTATGTAGCCACCCTGCTACAGAGACTGCACCACCCCTGGTGGGGGCCACGAGGTAGGGAAATCACCGAGCCTTAATGTGGGGAAGCCGTGAAGGATTGAGGAAACTACGCTCTCACCGAGGCTCATCCAGAGCTGTTTGAATTTTGGACAGTAATTGTGCAATCCATTAGAGGCGAGATATTTGGGCACTACATTACGCAGAAAGCCCTGTCTCATTCGAGCAGCCAATTAAGGGCGGGCAATCTTTTAATTGGGTAAACTTGTCAAGCACGAACCAACTTCCGCCAGCCTCTGAAGAAGTATAAAACTAAACGCGTCAGGCAAAGACAGACTGGCTGTCACATTTATTGGAGAGAACAATGTTTCCATACCTGAAATAAAGCGTGATGCTAAACCACTGCTTCCCGAGTGCGTCTCACCCGGATGGGTAACCTGGAGCTTTCACGTGTAGGTAGCCACCCTGCTACAGAGACTGCACCACCCCTGGTGGTGGCCACGAGGTAGGAAAATCACCGAGCCTTAATGTGGGGAAGCCGTGAAGGATTGAGGAAACTACGCTCTCACCGAGGCTCATCCAGACCTGTTTGAATTTTGGACAGTAATTGTGCAATCCATTAGAGGCGAGATATTTTGGCACTACATTACCCAGAAAGCCCTGTCTCATTCGAGTAGCCAATTAAGGGCGGGCAATCTTTTAATTGGGCAAACGTGTCAAGCACGAACCAACTTTCGCCAGCCTCTGAAGAAGTATAAATCCAAACGCTTCAGGCAAAGACGGACTGGCTGTCACATTTATTGGAGAGAACAATGTTTCCATACCTGAAATAAAGCGTGATGCTAAACCACTGCTTCCCGAGTGCGTCTCACCCGGATGGGTAACCTGGAGCTTTCATGTGTATGTAGCCACCCTGCTACAGAGACTGCACCACCCCTGGTGGGGGCCACGAGGTAGGGAAATTACCGAGCCTTAATGTGGGGAAGCCATGAAGGATTGAGGAAACTACGCTCTCACCGAGGCTCATCCAGAGCTGTTTGAATTTTGGACAGTAATTGTGCAATCCATTAGAGGAGAGATATTTTGGCACTACATTACCCAGAAAGCCCTGTCTCGAGCAGCCAATTAAGGGCGGGCAATCTTTTAATTGGGTAAACGTGTCAAGCACGAACCAACTTCCGCCAGCCTCTGAAGAAGTATAAAACGAAACGCGTCAGGCAAAGACGGATTGGCTGTCACATTTATTGGAGAGAACAATGTTTCCATACCTGAAATAAAGCGTGATGCTAAACCACTGCTTCCCGAGTGCGTTTTACCCGGATGGGTAACCTGGAGCTTTCATGTGTATGTAGCCACCCTGCTACAGAGACTGCACCACTCCTGGTGGGGGCCACGAGGTAGGGAAATTACCGAGCCTTAATGTGGGGAAGCCGTGAAGGATTGAGGAAACTATGCTCTCACCGAGGCTCATCCAGAGCTGTTTGAATTTTGGAAAGTAATTGTGCAATCCATTAGAGGAGAGATATTTTGGCACTACATTACCCAGAAAGCCCTGTCTCATTCGAGCAGCCAATTAAGGGCCGGCAATCTTTTAATTGGGTAAACGTGTCAAGCACGAACCAACTTCCGCCAGCCTCTGAAGAAGTATAAAACGAAACGCGTCAGGCAAAGAAGGACTGGCTTTCACATTTCTTGGAGAGAACAATGTTTCCATACCTGAAATAAAGCGTGATGCTAAACCACTGCTTCCCGAGTGCGTCTCACCCGGATGGGTAACCTGGAGCTTTCATGTGTATGTAGCCACCCTGCTACAGAGACTGCACCACCCCTGGTGGGGGCCACGAGGTAGGGAAATCACCGAGCCTTAATGTGGGGAAGCCGTGAAGGATTGAGGAAACTGCGCTCTCACCGAGGCTCATCCAGAGCTGTTTGAATTTTGGACAGTAATTGTGCAATCCATTAGAGGCAAGATATTTTGGCACTACATTACGCAGAAAGCCCTGTCTCATTCGAGCAGCCAATTAAGGGCGGGCAATCTTTTAATTGGGTAAACTTGTCAAGCACGAACCAACTTCCGCCAGCCTCTGAAGAAGTATAAAACTAAACGCGTCAGGCAAAGACAGACTGGCTGTCACATTTATTGGAGAGAACAATGTTTCCATACCTGAAATAAAGCGTGATGCTAAACCACTGCTTCCCGAGTGCGTCTCACCCGGATGGGTAACCTGGAGCTTTCATGTGTAGGTAGCCACCCTGCTACAGAGACTGCACCACCCCTGGTGGTGGCCACGAGGTAGGAAAATCACCGAGCCTTAATGTGGGGAAGCCGTGAAGGATTGAGGAAACTATGCTCTCACCGAGGCTCATCCAGACCTGTTTAAATTTTGGACAGTAATTGTGAAATCCATTAGAGGCGAGATATTTTGGCACTACATTACCCAGAAAGCCCTGTCTCATTCGAGCAGCCAATTAAGGGCGGGCAATCTTTTAATTGGGTAAACGTGTCAAGCACGAACCAACTTCCGCCAGCCTCTGAAGAAGTATAAAACGAAACGCGTCAGGCAAAGACGGACTGGCTGTCACATTTCTTGGAGAGAACAATGTTTCCATACCTGAAATAAAGCGTGATGCTAAACCACTGCTTCCCGAGTGCGTCTCACCCGGATGGGTAACCTGGAGCTTTCATGTGTATGTAGCCACCCTGCTACAGAGACTGCACCACCCCTGGTGGGGGCCACGAGGTAGGGAAATCACCGAGCCTTAATGTGGGGAAGCCGTGAAGGATTGAAGAAACTACGCCCTCACCGAGGCTCATCCAGAGCTGTTTGAATTTTGGACAGTAATTGTGCAATCCATTAGAGGAGAGATATTTTGGCACTACATTACCCAGAAAGCCCTGTCTCATTCGAGCAGCCAATTAAGGGCGGGAAATCTTTTAATTGGGTAAATGTGTCAAGCACGAACCAACTTCCGCCAGCCTCTGAAGAAGTATAAAACTAAACGCGTCAGGCAAAGACAGACTGGCTGTCACATTTGTTGGAGAGATCAATGTTTTCATACCTGAAATAAAGCGTGATGCTAAACCACTGCTTCCCGAGTGCGTCTCACCCGGATGGGTAACCTGGAGCTTTCATGTGTATGTAGCCACCCTGCTACAGAGACTGCACCACCCCTGGTGGGGACCACGAGGTAGGGAAATCACCGAGCCTTAATGTGGGGAAGCCGTGAAGGATTGAGGAAACTACGCTCTCACCGAGGCTCATCCAGAGCTGTTTGAATTTTGGACAGTAATTGTGCAATCCATTAGAGGCGAGATATTTTGGCACTACGTTACCCAGAAAGCCCTGTCTCATTCGAGCAGCCAATTAAGGGCGGGCAATCTTTTAATTGGGTAAATGTGTCAAGCACGAACCAACTTCCGCCAGCCTCTGAAGAAGTATAAAACGAAACGCGTCAGGCAAAGACGGACTGGCTGTCACATTTATTGGAGAGAACAATGTTTCCATTCCTGAAATAAAGCGTGATGCTAAACCACTGCTTCCCGAGTGCGTCTCGCCCGGATGGGTAACCTGGAGCTTTCATGTGTATGTAGCCACCCTGCTACAGAGACTGCACCACCCCTGGTGGGGGCCACGAGGTAGGGAAATTACCGAGCCTTAATGTGGGGAAGCCGTGAAGGATTGAGGAAACTACGCTCTCACCGAGGCTCATCCAGAGCTGTTTGAATTTTGGACAGTAATTGTGCAATCCATTAGAGGAGAGATATTTTGGCACTACATTACCCAGAAAGCCCTGTCTCGAGCAGCCAATTAAGGGCGGGCAATCTTTTAATTGGGTAAACGTGTCAAGCACGAACCAACTTCCGCCAGCCTCTGAAGAAGTATAAAACGAAACGCGTCAGGCAAAGACGGATTGGCTGTCACATTTATTGGAGAGAACATTGTTTCCATACCTGAAATAAAGCGTGATGCTAAACCACTGCTTCCCGAGTGCGTCTCACCCGGATGGGTAACCTGGAGCTTTCATGTGTATGTAGCCACCCTGCTACAGAGACTGCACCACCCCTGGTGGGGGCCACGAGGTAGGGAAATTACCGAGCCTTAATGTGGGGAAGCCGTGAAGGATTGAGGAAACTATGCTCTCACCGAGGCTCATCCAGAGCTGTTTGAATTTTGGAAAGTAATTGTGCAATCCATTAGAGGAGAGATATTTTGGCACTACATTACCCAGAAAGCCCTGTCTCATTCGAGCAGCCAATTAAGGGCGGGCAATCTTTTAATTGGGTAAACGTGTCAAGCACGAACCAACTTCCGCCAGCCTCTGAAGAAGTATAAAACGAAACGCGTCAGGCAAAGACGGACTGGCTGTCACATTTCTTGGAGAGAACAATGTTTCCATACCTGAAATAAAGCGTGATGCTAAACCACTGCTTCCCGAGTGCGTCTCACCCGGATGGGTAACCTGGAGCTTTCATGTGTATGTAGCCACCCTGCTACAGAGACTGCACCACCCCTGGTGGGGGCCACGAGGTAGGGAAATCACCGAGCCTTAATGTGGGGAAGCCGTGAAGGATTGAAGAAACTACGCCCTCATCGAGGCTCATCCAGAGCTGTTTGAATTTTGGACAGTAATTGTGCAATCCATTAGAGGAGAGATATTTTGGCACTACATTACCCAGAAAGCCCTGTCTCATTCGAGCAGCCAATTAAGGGCGGGCAATCTTTTAATTGGGTAAACGTGTCAAGCACGAACCAACTTCCGCCAGCCTCTGAAGAAGTATAAAACTAAACGCGTCAGGCAAAGACAGACTGGCTGTCACATTTGTTGCAGAGATCAATGTTTTCATACCTGAAATAAAGCGTGATGCTAAACCACTGCTTCCCGAGTGCGTCTCACCCGGATGGGTAACCTGGAGCTTTCATGTGTATGTAGCCACCCTGCTACAGAGACTGCACCACCCCTGGTGGGGACCACGAGGTAGGGAAATCACCGAGCCTTAATGTGGGGAAGCCGTGAAGGATTGAGGAAACTACGCTCTCACCGAGGCTCATCCAGAGCTGTTTGAATTTTGGACAGTAATTGTGCAATCCATTAGAGGCGAGATATTTTGGCACTACATTACCCAGAAAGCCCTGTCTCATTCGAGCAGCCAATTAAGGGCGGGCAATCTTTTAATTGGGTAAACGTGTCAAGCACGAACCAACTTCCGCCAGCCTCTGAAGAAGTATAAAACGAAACGCGTCAGGCAAAGACGGACTGGTTGTCACATTTATTGGAGAGAACAATGTTTCCATACCTGAAATAAAGCGTGATGCTAAACCACTGCTTCCCGAGTGCTTCTCACCCGTATGGGTAACCTGGACCTTTCATGTGTATGTAGCCACCCTGCTACAGAGACTACACCACCCCTGGTGGGGGCCACGAGGTAGGGAAATCAATCACTAAGCCTTAATGTGGGGAAGCCGTGAGGGATTGAGGAAACTACGCTCTCACCGAGGCTCATCCAGAGCTGTTTGAATTTTGGACAGTAATTGTGCAATCCATTAGAGGAGAGATATTGTGGCACTACATTACCCAGAAAGCCCTGTCTCATTCGAGCAGCCAATTAAGGGCGGGCAATATTTTAATTGGGTAAATGTGTCAAGCATGAACCAACTTCCGCCAGCCTCTGAAGAAGTATAAAACGAAACGCGTCAGGCAAAGACGGACTGGCTGTCACATTTAATGGAGAGAACAATGTTTCCATACCTGAAATAAAGCGTGATGCTTAACCACTGCTTCCCGAGTGAGTCTCACCCGGATGGGTAACCTGGAGCTTTCATGTGTATGTAGCCACCCTGCTACAGAGACTACACCACCCCTGGTGGGGGCCACGAGGTAGGGAAATCACCGATCCTTAATGTGGGGAAGCCGTGAAGGATTGAGGAAACTATGCTCTCACCGAGGCACATCCAAAGCTGTTTGAACTTTGAACAGTAATTGTGCAATCCATTAGAGGAGAGATATTTTGGCACTACATTACCCAGAAAGCCCTGTCTCGAGCAGCCAATTAAGGGCGGGCAATCTTTTAATTGGGTAAACGTGTCAAGCACGAACCAACTTCCGCCAGCCTCTGAAGAAGTATAAAACGAAACGCGTCAGGCAAAGACGGACTGGCTGTCACATTTCTTGGAGAGAACAATGTTTCCATACCTGAAATAAAGCGTGATGCTAAACCACTGCTTCCCGAGTGCGTCTCACCCGGAAGGGTAACCTGGAGCTTTCATGTGTATGTAGGCTCCTTGCTACAGAGACTGCACCACCCCTGGTGGGGGCCACGAGGTAGGGAAATCACCGAGCCTTAATGTGGGGAAGCCGTGAAGGATTGAAGAAACTACGCCCTCACCGAGGCTCATCCAGAGCTGTTTGAATTTTGGACTGTCATTGTGCAATCCATTAGAGGCGAGATATTTTGGCACTACATTACCCAGAAAGCCCTGTCTCATTCGAGAAGCCAATTAAGGGCGGGCAATCTTTTAATTGGGTAAACGTGTCAAGCACGAACCAACTTCCGCCAGCCTCTGAAGAAGTATAAAACGAAACGCGTGAGGCAAAGACGGACTGGTTGTCACATTTATAGGAGAGAACAATGTTTCCATACCTGAAATAAAGCGTGATGCTAAACCACTGCTTCCCGAGTGCGTCTCACCCGGATGGGTAACCTGGAGCTTTCATGTGTATGTAGCCACCCTGCTACAGAGACTGCACCACCCCTGGTGGGGGCCACGAGGTGGGGAAATCAATCACCAAGCCTTAATGTGGGGAAGCCGTGAAGGATTGAGGAAACTACGCTCTCACCGAGGCTCATCCAGAGCTGTTTGAATTTTGGACAGTAATAGTGCAATCCATTAGAGGCGAGATATTTTGGCACTACATTACCCAGAAAGCCCTGTCTCATTCGAGCAGCCAATTAAGGGCGGGCAATCTTTTAATTGGGTAAACGTGTCAAGCACGAACCAACTTCCGCCAGCCTCTGAAGAAGTATAAAACGAAACGCGTCAGGCAAAGACGGACTGGCTGTCACATTTATTGGAGAGAACAATGTTTCCATACCTGAAATGAAGCGTGATGCTAAACCACTGCTTCCCGAGTGCGTCTCACCCGGATGGGTAACCTGGAGCTTTCATGTGTATGTAGCCACCCTGCTACAGAGACTGCACCACCCCTGGTGGGGGCCACGAGGTAGGGAAATCACCGAGCCTTAATGTGGGGAAGCCGTGAAGGATTGAGGAAACTACGCTCTCACCGAGGCTCATCCAGAGCTGTTTGAATTTTGGACAGTAATTGTGCAATCCATTAGAGGAGAGATATTTTGGCACTACATTACGCAGAAAGCCCTGTCTCATTCGAGCAGCCAATTAAGGGCGGGCAATCTTTTAATTGGGTAAACTTGTCAAGCACGAACCAACTTCCGCCAGCCTCTGAAGAAGTATAAAACTAAACGCGTCAGGCAAAGACAGACTGGCTGTCACATTTATTGGAGAGAACAATGTTTCCATGCCTGAAATAAAGCGTGATGCTAAACCACTGCTTCCCGAGTGCGTCTCACCCGGATGGGTAACCTGGAGCTTTCATGTGTATGTAGCCACCCTGCTACAGAGACTGCACCACTCCTGGTGGTGGCCACGAGGTAGGAAAATCACAGAGCCTTAATGTGGGGAAGCCGTGAAGGATTGAGGAAACTACACTCTAACCGAGGCTCATCCAGAGCTATTTGAATTTTGGACAGTAATTGTGCAATCCATTAGAGGCGAGATATTTTGGCACTACATTACCCAGAAAGCCCTGTCTCATTCGAGTAGCTAATTAAGGGCGGGCAATCTTTTAATTGGGTAAACGTGTCAAGCACGAACCAACTTCCGCTAGCCTCTGAAGAAGTATAAAACGAAACGCGTCAGGCAAAGACGGACTGGCTGTCACATTTATTGGAGAGAACAATGTTTCTATACCTGAAATAAAGCGTGATGCTAAACCACTGCTTCCCGAGTGCGTCTCACCCGGATGGGTAACCTGGAGCTTTCATGTGTATGTAGCCACCCTGCTACAGAGACTGCACCACCCCTGGTGGGGGCCACGAGGTGGGGAAATCAATCACCAAGCCTTAATGTGGGGAAGCCGTGAAGGATTGAGGAAACTACGCTCTCACCGAGGCTCATCCAGAGCTGTTTGAATTTTGGACAGTAATAGTGCAATCCATTAGAGGCAAGATATTTTGGCACTACATTACCCAGAAAGCCCTGTCTCATTCGAGCAGCCAATTAAGGGCGGGCAATCTTTTATTTGGGTAAACGTGTCAAGCACGAACCAACTTCCGCCAGCCTCTGAAGAAGTATAAAACGAAACGCGTCAGGCAAAGACGGACTGGCTGTCACATTTATTGGAGAGAACAATGTTTCCATACCTGAAATGAAGCGTGATGCTAAACCACTGCTTCCCGAGTGCGTCTCACCCGGATGGGTAACCTGGAGCTTTCATGTGTATGTAGCCACCCTGCTACAGAGACTGCACCACCCCTGGTGGGGGCCACGAGGTAGGGAAATCACCGAGCCTTAATGTGGGGAAGCCGTGAAGGATTGAGGAAACTACGCTCTCACCGAGGCTCATCCAGAGCTGTTTGAATTTTGGACAGTAATTGTGCAATCCATTAGAGGAGAGATATTTTGGCACTACATTACGCAGAAAGCCCTGTCTCATTCGAGCAGCCAATTAAGGGCGGGCAATCTTTTAATTGGGTAAACTTGTCAAGCACGAACCAACTTCCGCCAGCCTCTGAAGAAGTATAAAACTAAACGCGTCAGGCAAAGACAGACTGGCTGTCACATTTATTGGAGAGAACAATGTTTCCATGCCTGAAATAAAGCGTGATGCTAAACCACTGCTTCCCGAGTGCGTCTCACCCGGATGGGTAACCTGGAGCTTTCATGTGTATGTAGCCACCCTGCTACAGAGACTGCACCACCCCTGGTGGTGGCCACGAGGTAGGAAAATCACAGAGCCTTAATGTGGGGAAGCCGTGAAGGATTGAGGAAACTACACTCTAACCGAGGCTCATCCAGAGCTATTTGAATTTTGGACAGTAATTGTGCAATCCATTAGAGGCGAGATATTTTGGCACTACATTACCCAGAAAGCCCTGTCTCATTCGAGTAGCTAATTAAGGGCGGGCAATCTTTTAATTGGGTAAACGTGTCAAGCACGAACCAACTTCCGCTAGCCTCTGAAGAAGTATAAAACGAAACGCGTCAGGCAAAGACGGACTGGCTGTCACATTTATTGGAGAGAACAATGTTTCTATACCTGAAATAAAGCATGATGCTAAACCACTGCTTCCCGAGTGCGTCTCACCTGGATGGGTAACCTGGAGCTTTCATGTGTATGTAGCCACCCTGCTACAGAGACTGCACCACCCCTGGTGGGGGCCACGAGGTAGGGAAATCACCGAGCCTTAATGTGGGGAAGCCGTGAAGGACTGAGGTAACTACGCTCTCACCGAGGCTCATCCAGAGTTGTTTGAACTTTGGACAGTAATTGTGCAATCTATTAGAGGAGAGATATTTTGGCACTACATTACCCAGAAATCCCTGTCTCATTCGAGCAGCCAATTAAGGGCGGGCAAACTTTTAATTGGGTAAACCTGTCAAGCACGAACCAACTTCCGCCAGCCTCTGAAGAAGTATAAAACGAAACGCGTCAGGCAAAGACGGACTGGCTGTCATATTTATTGGAGAGAACAATGTTTCCATACCTGAAATAAAGCGTGATGCTAAACCACTGCTTCCCGAGTGCGTCTCACCCGGATGGGTAACCTGGAGCTTTCATGTATATGTAGCCACCCTGCTACAGAGACTGCACCACCCCTGGTGGGGGCCACGAGGTAGGGAAATCACCGAGCCTTAATGTGGGGAAGCCGTGAAGGATTGAGGAAACTACGCTCTCACCGAGGCTCATCCAGACCTGTATGAATTTTGGACAGTAATTGTGCAATCCATTAGAGGCGAGATATTTTGGCACTATATTACCCAGAAAGCCCTGTCTCATTCGAGTAGCCAATTAAGGACGGGCAATCTTTTAATTGGGCAAACGTGTCAAGCACGAACCAACTTTCGCCAGCCTCTGAAGAAGTATAAATCCAAACGCGTCAGGCAAAGACGGACTGGCTGTCACATTTATTGCAGAGAACAATGTTTCCATACCTGAAATAAAGCGTGATGCTAAACCACTGCTTCCCGAGTGCGTCTCACCCGGATGGGTAACCTGGAGCTTTCATGTGTATGTAGCCACCCTGCTACAGAGACTGCACCACCCCTGGTGGGGGCCACGAGGTAGGGAAATTACCGAGCCTTAATGTGGGGAAGCCGTGAAGGATTGAGGAAACTACGCTCTCACCGAGGCTCATCCAGAGCTGTTTGAATTTTGTACAGTAATTGTGCAATCCATAAGAGGAGAGATATTTTGGCACTACATTACCCAGAAAGCCCTGTCTCGAGCAGCCAATTAAGGGCGGGCAATCTTTTAATTGGGTAAACGTGTCAAGCACGAACCAACTTCCGCCAGCCTCTGAAAAAGTATAAAACGAAACGCGTCAGGCAAAGACGGATTGGCTGTCACATTTATTGGAGAGAACAATGTTTCCATACCTGAAATAAAGCGTGATGCTAAACCACTGCTTCCCGAGTGCGTCTCACCCGGATGGGTAACCTGGAGCTTTCATGTGTATGTAGCCACCCTGCTACAGAGACTGCACCACTCCTGGTGGGGGCCACGAGGTAGGGAAATTACCGAGCCTTAATGTGGGGAAGCCGTGAAGGATTGAGGAAACTATGCTCTCACCGAGGCTCATCCAGAGCTGTTTGAATTTTGGAAAGTAATTGTGCAATCCATTAGAAGAGAGATATTTTGGCACTACATTACCCAGAAAGCCCTGTCTCATTCGAGCAGCCAATTAAGGGCGGGCAATCTTTTAATTGGGTAAACGTGTCAAGCACGAACCAACTTCCGCCAGCCTCTGAAGAAGTATAAAACGAAACGCGTCAGGCAAAGACGGACTGGCTGTCACATTTCTTGGAGAGAACAATGTTTCCATACCTGAAATAAAGCGTGATGCTAAACCACTGCTTCCCGAGTGCGTCTCACCCGGATGGGTAACCTGGAGCTTTCATGTGTATGTAGCCACCCTGCTACAGAGACTGCACCACCCCTGGTGGGGGCCACGAGGTAGGGAAATCACCAAGCCTTAATTTGGGGAAGCCGTGAAGGATTGAGGAAACTATGCTCTCACCGAGGCTCATCCAGACCTGTTTAAATTTTGGACAGTAATTGTGCAATCCATTAGAGGCGAGATATTTTGGCACTACATTACCCAGAAAGCCCTGTCTCATTCGAGTAGCCAATTAAGGGCTGGCAATCTTTTAATCGGGCAAACCTGTCAAGCACGAACCAACTTCCGCCAGCCTCTGAAGAAGTATAAAACGAAACGCGTCAGGCAAAGACGGACTGGCTGTCACATTTCTTGGAGAGAACAATGTTTCCATACCTGAAATAAAGCGTGATGCTAAACCACTGCTTCCCGAGTGCGTCTCACCCGGATGGGTAACCTGGAGCTTTCATGTGTATGTAGCCACCCTGCTACAGAGACTGCACCACCCCTGGTGGGGGCCACGAGGTAGGGAAATCACCGAGCCTTAATGTGGGGAAGCCGTGAAGGATTGAAGAAACTACGCCCTCATCGAGGCTCATCCAGAGCTGTTTGAATTTTGGACAGTAATTGTGCAATCCATTAGAGGAGAGATATTTTGGCACTACATTACCCAGAAAGCCCTGTCTCATTCGAGCAGCCAATTAAGGGCGGGCAATCTTTTAATTGGGTAAACGTGTCAAGCACGAACCAACTTCCGCCAGCCTCTGAAGAAGTATAAAACTAAACGCGTCAGGCAAAGACAGACTGGCTGTCACATTTGTTGGAGAGATCAATGTTTTCATACCTGAAATAAAGCGTGATGCTAAACCACTGCTTCCCGAGTGCGTCTCACCCGGATGGGTAACCTGGAGCTTTCATGTGTATGTAGCCACCCTGCTACAGAGACTGCACCACCCCTGGTGGGGACCACGAGGTAGGGAAATCACCGAGCCTTAATGTGGGGAAGCCGTGAAGGATTGAGGAAACTACGCTCTCACCGAGGCTCATCCAGAGCTGTTTGAATTTTGGACAGTAATTGTGCAATCCATTAGAGGCGAGATATTTTGGCACTACATTACCCAGAAAGCCCTGTCTCATTCGAGCAGCCAATTAAGGGCGGGCAATCTTTTAATTGGGTAAACGTGTCAAGCACGAACCAACTTCCGCCAGCCTCTGAAGAAGTATAAAACGAAACGCGTCAGGCAAAGACGGACTGGTTGTCACATTTATTGGAGAGAACAATGTTTCCATACCTGAAATAAAGCGTGATGCTAAACCACTGCTTCCCGAGTGCTTCTCACCCGTATGGGTAACCTGAAGCTTTCATGTGTATGTAGCCACCCTGCTACAGAGACTGCACCACCCCTGGTGGGGGCCACGAGGTAGGGAAATCAATCACCAAGCCTTAATGTGGGGAAGCCGTGAGGGATTGAGGAAACTACGCTCTCACCGAGGCTCATCCAGAGCTGTTTGAATTTTGGACAGTAATTGTGCAATCCATTAGAGGAGAGATATTTTGGCACTACATTACCCAGAAAGCCCTGTCTCATTCGAGCAGCCAATTAAGGGCGGGCAATATTTTAATTGGGTAAATGTGTCAAGCATGAACCAACTTCAGCCAGCCTCTGAAGAAGTATAAAACGAAACGCGTCAGGCAAAGACGGACTGGCTGTCACATTTAATGGAGAGAACAATGTTTCCATACCTGAAATAAAGCGTGATGCTTAACCACTGCTTCCCGAGTGAGTCTCACCCGGATGGGTAACCTGGAGCTTTCATGTGTATGTAGCCACCCTGCTACAGAGACTACACCACCCCTGGTGGGGGCCACGAGGTAGGGAAATCACCGATCCTTAATGTGGGGAAGCCGTGAAGGATTGAGGAAACTATGCTCTCACCGAGGCTCATCCAGAGCTGTTTGAACTTTGAACAGTAATTGTGCAATCCATTAGAGGAGAGATATTTTGGCACTACATTACCCAGAAAGCCCTGTCTCGAGCAGCCAATTAAGGGCGGGCAATCTTTTAATTGGGTAAACGTGTCAAGCACGAACCAACTTCCGCCAGCCTCTGAAGAAGTATAAAACGAAACGCGTCAGGCAAAGACGGACTGGCTGTCACACTTCTTGGAGAGAACAATGTTTCCATACCTGAAATAAAGCGTGATGCTAAACCACTGCTTCCCGAGTGCGTCTCAACCGGAAGGGTAACCTGGAGCTTTCATGTGTATGTAGGCTCCTTGCTACAGAGACTGCACCACCCCTGGTGGGGGCCACGAGGTAGGGAAATCACCGAGCCTTAATGTGGGGAAGCCGTGAAGGATTGAAGAAACTACGCCCTCACCGAGGCTCATCCAGAGCTGTTTGAATTTTGGACTGTCATTGTGCAATCCATTAGAGGCGAGATATTTTGGCACTACATTACCCAGAAAGCCCTGTCTCATTCGAGAAGCCAATTAAGGGCGGGCAATCTTTTAATTGGGTAAACGTGTCAAGCACGAACCAACTTCCGCCAGCCTCTGAAGAAGTATAAAACGAAACGCGTGAGGCAAAGACGGACTGGTTGTCACATTTATAGGAGAAAACAATGTTTCCATACCTGAAATAAAGCGTGATGCTAAACCACTGCTTCCCGAGTGCGTCTCACCCGGATGGGTAACCTGGAGCTTTCATGTGTATGTAGCCACCCTGCTACAGAGACTGCACCACCCCTGGTGGGGGCCACGAGGTGGGGAAATCAATCACCAAGCCTTAATGTGGGGAAGCCGTGAAGGATTGAGGAAACTACGCTCTCACCGAGGCTCATCCAGAGCTGTTTGAATTTTGGACAGTAATAGTGCAATCCATTAGAGGCGAGATATTTTGGCACTACATTACCCAGAAAGCCCTGTCTCATTCGAGCAGCCAATTAAGGGCGGGCAATCTTTTAATTGGGTAAACGTGTCAAGCACGAACCAACTTCCGCCAGCCTCTGAAGAAGTATAAAACGAAACGCGTCAGGCAAAGACGGACTGGCTGTCACATTTATTGGAGAGAACAATGTTTCCATACCTGAAATGAAGCGTGATGCTAAACCACTGCTTCCCGAGTGCGTCTCACCCGGATGGGTAACCTGGAGCTTTCATGTGTATGTAGCCACCCTGCTACAGAGACTGCACCACCCCTGGTGGGGGCCACGAGGTAGGGAAATCACCGAGCCTTAATGTGGGGAAGCCGTGAAGGATTGAGGAAACTACGCTCTCACCGAGGCTCATCCAGAGCCGTTTGAATTTTGGACAGTAATTGTGCAATCCATTAGAGGAGAGATATTTTGGCACTACATTACACAGAAAGCCCTGTCTCATTCGAGTAGCTAATTAAGGGCGGGCAATCTTTTAATTGGGTAAACGTGTCAAGCACGAACCAACTTCCGCTAGCCTCTGAAGAAGTATAAAACGAAAAGCGTCAGGCAAAGACGGACTGGCTGTCACATTTATTGGAGAGAACAATGTTTCTATACCTGAAATAAAGCGTGATGCTAAACCACTGCTTCCCGAGTGCGTCTCACCCGGATGGGTAACCTGGAGCTTTCATGTGTATGTAGCCACCCTGCTACAGAGACTGCACCACCCCTGGTGGGGGCCACGAGGTAGGGAAATCACCGAGCCTTAATGTGGGGAAGCCGTGAAGGACTGAGGTAACTACGCTCTCACCGAGGCTCATCCAGAGCTGTTTGAACTTTGGACAGTAATTGTGCAATCCATTAGAGGAGAGATATTTTGGCACTACATTACCCAGAAATCCCTGTCTCATTCGAGCAGCCAATTAAGGGCGGGCAAACTTTTAATTGGGTAAACCTGTCAAGCACGAACCAACTTCCGCCAGCCTCTGAAGAAGTATAAAACGAAACGCGTCAGGCAAAGACGGACTGGCTGTCATATTTATTGGAGAGAACAATGTTTCCATACCTGAAATAAAGCGTGATGCTAAACCACTGCTTCCCGAGTGCGTCTCACCCGGATGGGTAACCTGGAGCTTTCATGTGTATGTAGCCACCCTGCTACAGAGACTGCACCACCCCTGGTGGTGGCCACGAGGTAGGAAAATCACAGAGCCTTAATGTGGGGAAGCCGTGAAGGATTGAGGAAACTACACTCTAACCGAGGCTCATCCAGAGCTATTTGAATTTTGGACAGTAATTGTGTAATCCATTAGAGGCGAGATATTTTGGCACTACATTACCCAGAAAGCCCTGTCTCATTCGAGTAGCTAATTAAGGGCGGGCAATCTTTTAATTGGGTAAACGTGTCAAGCACGAACCAACTTCCGCTAGCCTCTGAAGAAGTATAAAACGAAACGCGTCAGGCAAAGACGGACTGGCTGTCACATTTATTGGAGAGAACAATGTTTCTATACCTGAAATAAAGCGTGATGCTAAACCACTGCTTCCCGAGTGCGTCTCACCCGGATGGGTAACCTGGAGCTTTCATGTGTATGTAGCCACCCTGCTACAGAGACTGCACCACCCCTGGTGGGGGCCACGAGGTAGGGAAATCACCGAGCCTTAATGTGGGGAAGCCGTGAAGGACTGAGGTAACTACGCTCTCACCGAGGCTCATCCAGAGCTGTTTGAACTTTGGACAGTAATTGTGCAATCCATTAGAGGAGAGATATTTTGGCACTACATTACCCAGAAATCCCTGTCTCATTCGAGCAGCCAATTAAGGGCGGGCAAACTTTTAATTGGGTAAACCTGTCAAGCACGAACCAACTTCCGCCAGCCTCTGAAGAAGTATAAAACGAAACGCGTCAGGCAAAGACGGACTGGCTGTCATATTTATTGGAGAGAACAATGTTTCCATACCTGAAATAAAGCGTGATGCTAAACCACTGCTTCCCGAGTGCGTCTCACCCGGATGGGTAACCTGGAGCTTTCATGTATATGTAGCCACCCTGCTACAGAGACTGCACCACCCCTGGTGGGGGCCACGAGGTAGGGAAATCACCGAGCCTTAATGTGGGGAAGCCGTGAAGGATTGAGGAAACTACGCTCTCACCGAGGCTCATCCAGAGCTGTTTGAATTTTGGACAGTAATTGTGCAATCCATTAGAGGCGAGATATTTTGGCACTACATTACGCAGAAAGCCCTGTCTCATTCGAGCAGCCAATTAAGGGCGGGCAATCTTTTAATTGGGTAAACTTGTCAAGCACGAACCAACTTCCGCCAGCCTCTGAAGAAGTAGAAAAATAAACGCGTCAGGCAAAGACAGACTGGCTGTCACATTTATTGGAGAGAACAATGTTTCCATACCTGAAATAAAGCGTGATGCTAAACCACTGCTTCCCGAGTGGGTCTTACCCGGATGGGTAACCTGGAGCTTTCATGTGTAGGTAGCCACCCTGCTACAGAGACTGCACCACCCCTGGTGGTGGCCACGAGGTAGGAAAATCACCGAGCCTTAATGTGGGGAAGCCGTGAAGGATTGAGGAAACTACGCTCTCACCGAGGCTCATCCAGACCTGTTTGAATTTTGGACAGTAATTGTGCAATCCATTAGAGGCGAGATATTTTGGCACTACATTACCCAGAAAGCCCTGTCTCATTCGAGTAGCCAATTAAGGGCGGGCAATCTTTTAATTGGGCAAACGTGTCAAGCACGAACCAACTTTCGCCAGCCTCTGAAGAAGTATAAATCCAAACGCGTCAGGCAAAGACGGACTGGCTGTCACATTTATTGGAGAGAACAATGTTTCCATACCTGAAATAAAGCGTGATGCTAAACCACTGCTTCCCGAGTGCGTCTCACCCGGATGGGTAACCTGGAGCTTTCATGTGTATGTAGCCACCCTGCTACAGAGACTGCACCACCCCTGGTGGGGGCCACGAGGTAGGGAAATTACCGAGCCTTAATGTGGGGAAGCCGTGAAGGATTGAGGAAACTACGCTCTCACCGAGGCTCATCCAGAGCTGTTTGAATTTTGGACAGTAATTGTGCAATCCATTAGAGGAGAGATATGTTGGCACTACATTACCCAGAAAGCCCTGTCTCGAGCAGCCAATTAAGGGCGGGCAATCTTTTAATTGGGTAAACGTGTCAAGCACGAACCAACTTCCGCCAGCCTCTGAAGAAGTATAAAACGAAACGAGTCAGGCAAAGACGGATTGGCTGTCACATTTATTGGAGAGAACAATGTTTCCATACCTGAAATAAAGCGTGATGCTAAACCACTGCTTCCCGAGTGCGTCTCACCCGGATGGGTAACCTGGAGCTTTCATGTGTATGTAGCCACCCTGCTACAGAGACTGCACCACTCCTGGTGGGAGCCACGAGGTAGGGAAATTACCGAGCCTTAATGTGGGGAAGCCGTGAAGGATTGAGGAAACTATGCTCTCACCGAGGCTCATCCAGAGCTGTTTGAATTTTGGAAAGTAATTGTGCAATCCATTAGAAGAGAGATATTTTGGCACTACATTACCCAGAAAGCCCTGTCTCATTCGAGCAGCCAATTAAGGGCGGGCAATCTTTTAATTGGGTAAACGTGTCAAGCACGAACCAACTTCCGCCAGCCTCTGAAGAAGTATAAAACGAAACGCGTCAGGCAAAGACGGACTGGCTGTCACATTTCTTGGAGAGAACAATGTTTCCATACCTGAAATAAAGCGTGATGCTAAACCACTGCTTCCCGAGTGCGTCTCACCCGGATGGGTAACCTGGAGCTTTCATGTGTATGTAGCCACCCTGCTACAGAGACTGCACCACCCCTGGTGGGGGCCACGAGGTAGGGAAATCACCGAGCCTTAATGTGGGGAAGCCGTGAAGGATTGAGGAAACTGCGCTCTCACCGAGGCTCATCCAGAGCTGTTTGAATTTTGGACAGTAATTGTGCAATCCATTAGAGGCGAGATATTTTGGCACTACATTACGCAGAAAGCCCTGTCTCATTCGAGCAGCCAATTAAGGGCGGGCAATCTTTTAATTGGGTAAACTTGTCAAGCACGAACCAACTTCCGCCAGCCTCTGAAGAAGTATAAAACTAAACGCGTCAGGCAAAGACAGACTGGCTGTCACATTTATTGGAGAGAACAATGTTTCCATACCTGAAATAAAGCGTGATGCTAAACCACTGCTTCCCGAGTGCGTCTCACCCGGATGGGTAACCTGGAGCTTTCATGTGTAGGTAGCCACCCTGCTACAGAGACTGCACCACCCCTGGTGGTGGCCACGAGGTAGGAAAATCACCGAGCCTTAATGTGGGGAAGCCGTGAAGGATTGAGGAAACTACGCTCTCACCGAGGCTCATCCAGACCTGTTTGAATTTTGGACAGTAATTGTGCAATCCATTAGAGGCGAGATATTTTGGCACTACATTACCCAGAGACCCTGTCTCATTCGAGTAGCCAATTAAGGGCGGGCAATCTTTTAATTGGGCAAACGTGTCAAGCACGAACCAACTTTCGCCAGCCTCTGAAGAAGTATAAATCCAAACGCGTCAGAGAAAGACGGACTGGCTGTCACATTTATTGGAGAGAACAATGTTTCCATACCTGAAATAAAGCGTGATGCTAAACCACTGCTTCCCGAGTGCGTCTCACCCGGATGGGTAACCTGGAGCTTTCATGTGTATGTAGCCACCCTGCTACAGAGACTGCACCACCCCTGGTGGGGGCCACGAGGTAGGGAAATTACCGAGCCTTAATGTGGGGAAGCCGTGAAGGATTGAGGAAACTACGCTCTCACCGAGGCTCATCCAGAGCTGTTTGAATTTTGGACAGTAATTGTGCAATCCATTAGAGGAGAGATATTTTGGCACTACATTACCCAGAAAGCCCTGTCTCGAGCAGCCAATTAAGGCCGGGCAATCTTTTAATTGGGTAAACGTGTCAAGCACGAACCAACTTCCACCAGCCTCTGAAGAAGTATAAAACGAAACGCGTCAGGCAAAGACGGATTGGCTGTCACATTTATTGGAGAGAACATTGTTTCCATACCTGAAAAAAAGCGTGATGCTAAACCACTGCTTCCTGAGTGCGTCTCACCCGGATGGGTAACCTGGAGCTTTAATGTGTATGTAGCCACCCTGCTACAGAGACTGCACCACCCCTGGTGGGGGCCACGAGGTAGTGAAATTACCGAGCCTTAATGTGGGGAAGCCGTGAAGGATTGAGGAAACTATGCTCTCACCGAGGCTCATCCAGAGCTGTTTGAATTTTGGAAAGTAATTGTGCAATCCATTAGAGGAGAGATATTTTGGCACTACATTACCCAGAAAGCCCTGTCTCATTCGAGCAGCCAATTAAGGGCGGGCAATCTTTTAATTGGGTAAACGTGTCAAGCACGAACCAACTTCCGCCAGCCTCTGAAGAAGTATAAAACGAAACGCGTCAGGCAAAGACGGACTGGCTGTCACATTTCTTGGAGAGAACAATGTTTCCATACCTGAAATAAAGCGTGATGCTAAACCACTGCTTCCCGAGTGCGTCTCACCCGGATGGGTAACCTGGAGCTTTCATGTGTATGTAGCCACCCTGCTACAGAGACTGCACCACCCCTGATGGGGGCCACGAGGTAGGGAAATCACCGAGCCTTAATGTGGGGAAGCCGTGAAGGATTGAAGAAACTACGCCCTCATCGAGGCTCATCCAGAGCTGTTTGAATTTTGGACAGTAATTGTGCAATCCATTAGAGGAGAGATATTTTGGCACTACATTACCCAGAAAGCCCTGTCTCGAGCAGCCAATTAAGGCCGGGCAATCTTTTAATTGGGTAAACGTGTCAAGCACGAACCAACTTCCACCAGCCTCTGAAGAAGTATAAAACGAAACGCGTCAGGCAAAGACGGATTGGCTGTCACATTTATTGGAGAGAACATTGTTTCCATACCTGAAATAAAGCGAGATGCTAAACCACTGCTTCCCGAGTGCGTCTCACCCGGATGGGTAACCTGGAGCTTTCATGTGTATGTAGCCACCCTGCTACAGAGACTGCACCACCCCTGGTGGGGGCCACGAGGTAGGGAAATAACCGAGCCTTAATGTGGGGAAGCCGTGAAGGATTGAAGAAACTACGCCCTCATCGAGGCTCATCCAGAGCTGTTTGAATTTTGGACAGTAATTGTGCAATCCATTAGAGGAGAGATATTTTGGCACTACATTACCCAGAAAGCCCTGTCTCATTCGAGCAGCCAATTAAGGGCGGGCAATCTTTTAATTGGGTAAACGTGTCAAGCACGAACCAACTTCCGCCAGCCTCTGAAGAAGTATAAAACTAAACGCGTCAGGCAAAGACAGACTGGCTGTCACATTTGTTGCAGAGATCAATGTTTTCATACCTGAAATAAAGCGTGATGCTAAACCACTGCTTCCCGAGTGCGTCTCACCCGGATGGGTAACCTGGAGCTTTCATGTGTATGTAGCCACCCTGCTACAGAGACTGCACCACCCCTGGTGGGGACCACGAGGGAGGGAAATCACCGAGCCTTAATGTGGGGAAGCCGTGAAGGATTGAGGAAACTACGCTCTCACCGAGGCTCATCCAGAGCTGTTTGAATTTTGGACAGTAATTGTGCAATCCATTAGAGGCGAGATATTTTGGCACTACATTACCCAGAAAGCCCTGTCTCATTCGAGCAGCCAATTAAGGGCGGGCAATCTTTTAATTGGGTAAACGTGTCAAGCACGAACCAACTTCCGCCAGCCTCTGAAGAAGTATAAAACGAAACGCGTCAGGCAAAGACGGACTGGTTGTCACATTTATTGGAGAGAACAATGTTTCCATACCTGAAATAAAGCGTGATGCTAAACCACTGCTTCCCGAGTGCTTCTCACCCGTATGGGTAACCTGGACCTTTCATGTGTATGTAGCCACCCTGCTACAGAGACTACACCACCCCTGGTGGGGGCCACGAGGTAGGGAAATCAATCACTAAGCCTTAATGTGGGGAAGCCGTGAGGGATTGAGGAAACTACGCTCTCACCGAGGCTCATCCAGAGCTGTTTGAATTTTGGACAGTAATTGTGCAATCCATTAGAGGAGAGATATTGTGGCACTACATTACCCAGAAAGCCCTGTCTCATTCGAGCAGCCAATTAAGGGCGGGCAATATTTTAATTGGGTAAATGTGTCAAGCATGAACCAACTTCCGCCAGCCTCTGAAGAAGTATAAAACGAAACGCGTCAGGCAAAGACGGACTGGCTGTCACATTTAATGGAGAGAACAATGTTTCCATACCTGAAATAAAGCGTGATGCTTAACCACTGCTTCCCGAGTGAGTCTCACCCGGATGGGTAACCTGGAGCTTTCATGTGTATGTAGCCACCCTGCTACAGAGACTACACCACCCCTGGTGGGGGCCACGAGGTAGGGAAATCACCGATCCTTAATGTGGGGAAGCCGTGAAGGATTGAGGAAACTATGCTCTCACCGAGGCACATCCAAAGCTGTTTGAACTTTGAACAGTAATTGTGCAATCCATTAGAGGAGAGATATTTTGGCACTACATTACCCAGAAAGCCCTGTCTCGAGCAGCCAATTAAGGGCGGGCAATCTTTTAATTGGGTAAACGTGTCAAGCACGAACCAACTTCCGCCAGCCTCTGAAGAAGTATAAAACGAAACGCGTCAGGCAAAGACGGACTGGCTGTCACATTTCTTGGAGAGAACAATGTTTCCATACCTGAAATAAAGCGTGATGCTAAACCACTGCTTCCCGAGTGCGTCTCACCCGGAAGGGTAACCTGGAGCTTTCATGTGTATGTAGGCTCCTTGCTACAGAGACTGCACCACCCCTGGTGGGGGCCACGAGGTAGGGAAATCACCGAGCCTTAATGTGGGGAAGCCGTGAAGGATTGAAGAAACTACGCCCTCACCGAGGCTCATCCAGAGCTGTTTGAATTTTGGACTGTCATTGTGCAATCCATTAGAGGCGAGATATTTTGGCACTACATTACCCAGAAAGCCCTGTCTCATTCGAGAAGCCAATTAAGGGCGGGCAATCTTTTAATTGGGTAAACGTGTCAAGCACGAACCAACTTCCGCCAGCCTCTGAAGAAGTATAAAACGAAACGCGTGAGGCAAAGACGGACTGGTTGTCACATTTATAGGAGAGAACAATGTTTCCATACCTGAAATAAAGCGTGATGCTAAACCACTGCTTCCCGAGTGCGTCTCACCCGGATGGGTAACCTGGAGCTTTCATGTGTATGTAGCCACCCTGCTACAGAGACTGCACCACCCCTGGTGGGGGCCACGAGGTGGGGAAATCAATCACCAAGCCTTAATGTGGGGAAGCCGTGAAGGATTGAGGAAACTACGCTCTCACCGAGGCTCATCCAGAGCTGTTTGAATTTTGGACAGTAATAGTGCAATCCATTAGAGGCGAGATATTTTGGCACTACATTACCCAGAAAGCCCTGTCTCATTCGAGCAGCCAATTAAGGGCGGGCAATCTTTTAATTGGGTAAACGTGTCAAGCACGAACCAACTTCCGCCAGCCTCTGAAGAAGTATAAAACGAAACGCGTCAGGCAAAGACGGACTGGCTGTCACATTTATTGGAGAGAACAATGTTTCCATACCTGAAATGAAGCGTGATGCTAAACCACTGCTTCCCGAGTGCGTCTCACCCGGATGGGTAACCTGGAGCTTTCATGTGTATGTAGCCACCCTGCTACAGAGACTGCACCACCCCTGGTGGGGGCCACGAGGTAGGGAAATCACCGAGCCTTAATGTGGGGAAGCCGTGAAGGATTGAGGAAACTACGCTCTCACCGAGGCTCATCCAGAGCTGTTTGAATTTTGGACAGTAATTGTGCAATCCATTAGAGGAGAGATATTTTGCCACTACATTACGCAGAAAGCCCTGTCTCATTCGAGCAGCCAATTAAGGGCGGGCAATCTTTTAATTGGGTAAACTTGTCAAGCACGAACCAACTTCCGCCAGCCTCTGAAGAAGTATAAAACTAAACGCGTCAGGCAAAGACAGACTGGCTGTCACATTTATTGGAGAGAACAATGTTTCCATGCCTGAAATAAAGCGTGATGCTAAACCACTGCTTCCCGAGTGCGTCTCACCCGGATGGGTAACCTGGAGCTTTCATGTGTATGTAGCCACCCTGCTACAGAGACTGCACCACCCCTGGTGGTGGCCACGAGGTAGGAAAATCACAGAGCCTTAATGTGGGGAAGCCGTGAAGGATTGAGGAAACTACACTCTAACCGAGGCTCATCCAGAGCTATTTGAATTTTGGACAGTAATTGTGCAATCCATTAGAGGCGAGATATTTTGGCACTACATTACCCAGAAAGCCCTGTCTCATTCGAGTAGCTAATTAAGGGCGGGCAATCTTTTAATTGGGTAAACGTGTCAAGCACGAACCAACTTCCGCTAGCCTCTGAAGAAGTATAAAACGAAACGCGTCAGGCAAAGACGGACTGGCTGTCACATTTATTGGAGAGAACAATGTTTCTATACCTGAAATAAAGCGTGATGCTAAACCACTGCTTCCCGAGTGCGTCTCACCCGGATGGGTAACCTGGAGCTTTCATGTGTATGTAGCCACCCTGCTACAGAGACTGCACCACCCCTGGTGGGGGCCACGAGGTGGGGAAATCAATCACCAAGCCTTAATGTGGGGAAGCCGTGAAGGATTGAGGAAACTACGCTCTCACCGAGGCTCATCCAGAGCTGTTTGAATTTTGGACAGTAATAGTGCAATCCATTAGAGGCAAGATATTTTGGCACTACATTACCCAGAAAGCCCTGTCTCATTCGAGCAGCCAATTAAGGGCGGGCAATCTTTTATTTGGGTAAACGTGTCAAGCACGAACCAACTTCCGCCAGCCTCTGAAGAAGTATAAAACGAAACGCGTCAGGCAAAGACGGACTGGCTGTCACATTTATTGGAGAGAACAATGTTTCCATACCTGAAATGAAGCGTGATGCTAAACCACTGCTTCCCGAGTGCGTCTCACCCGGATGGGTAACCTGGAGCTTTCATGTGTATGTAGCCACCCTGCTACAGAGACTGCACCACCCCTGGTGGGGGCCACGAGGTAGGGAAATCACCGAGCCTTAATGTGGGGAAGCCGTGAAGGATTGAGGAAACTACGCTCTCACCGAGGCTCATCCAGAGCTGTTTGAATTTTGGACAGTAATTGTGCAATCCATTAGAGGCGAGATATTTTGGCACTACATTACGCAGAAAGCCCTGTCTCATTCGAGCAGCCAATTAAGGGCGGGCAATCTTTTAATTGGGTAAACTTGTCAAGCACGAACCAACTTCCGCCAGCCTCTGAAGAAGTATAAAACTAAACGCGTCAGGCAAAGACAGACTGGCTGTCACATTTATTGGAGAGAACAATGTTTCCATGCCTGAAATAAAGCGTGATGCTAAACCACTGCTTCCCGAGTGCGTCTCACCCGGATGGGTAACCTGGAGCTTTCATGTGTATGTAGCCACCCTGCTACAGAGACTGCACCACCCCTGGTGGTGGCCACGAGGTAGGAAAATCACAGAGCCTTAATGTGGGGAAGCCGTGAAGGATTGAGGAAACTACACTCTAACCGAGGCTCATCCAGAGCTATTTGAATTTTGGACAGTAATTGTGCAATCCATTAGAGGCGAGATATTTTGGCACTACATTACCCAGAAAGCCCTGTCTCATTCGAGTAGCTAATTAAGGGCGGGCAATCTTTAAATTGGGTAAACGTGTCAAGCACGAACCAACTTCCGCTAGCCTCTGAAGAAGTATAAAACGAAACGCGTCAGGCAAAGACGGACTGGCTGTCACATTTATTGGAGAGAACAATGTTTCTATACCTGAAATAAAGCATGATGCTAAACCACTGCTTCCCGAGTGCGTCTCACCCGGATGGGTAACCTGGAGCTTTCATGTGTATGTAGCCACCCTGCTACAGAGACTGCACCACCCCTGGTGGGGGCCACGAGGTAGGGAAATCACCGAGCCTTAATGTGGGGAAGCCGTGAAGGACTGAGGTAACTACGCTCTCACCGAGGCTCATCCAGAGCTGTTTGAACTTTGGACAGTAATTGTGCAATCTATTAGAGGAGAGATATTTTGGCACTACATTACGCAGAAAGCCCTGTCTCATTCGAGCAGCCAATTAAGGGCGGGCAATCTTTTAATTGGGTAAACTTGTCAAGCACGAACCAACTTCCGCCAGCCTCTGAAGAAGAATAAAACTAAACGCGTCAGGCAAAGACAGACTGGCTGTCACATTTATTGGAGAGAACAATGTTTCCATACCTGAAATAAAGCGTGATGCTAAACCACTGCTTCCCGAGTGGGTCTTACCCGGATGGGTAACCTGGAGCTTTCATGTGTAGGTAGCCACCCTGCTACAGAGACTGCACCACCCCTGGTGGTGGCCACGAGGTAGGAAAATCACCGAGCCTTAATGTGGGGAAGCCGTGAAGGATTGAGGAAACTACGCTCTCACCGAGGCTCATCCAGACCTGTATGAATTTTGGACAGTAATTGTGCAATCCATTAGAGGCGAGATATTTTGGCACTACATTACCCAGAAAGCCCTGTCTCATTCGAGTAGCCAATTAAGGACGGGCAATCTTTTAATTGGGCAAACGTGTCAAGCACGAACCAACTTTCGCCAGCCTCTGAAGAAGTATAAATCCAAACGCGTCAGGCAAAGACGGACTGGCTGTCACATTTATTGCAGAGAACAATGTTTCCATACCTGAAATAAAGCGTGATGCTAAACCACTGCTTCCCGAGTGCGTCTCACCCGGATGGGTAACCTGGAGCTTTCATGTGTATGTAGCCACCCTGCTACAGAGACTGCACCACCCCTGGTGGGGGCCACGAGGTAGGGAAATTACCGAGCCTTAATGTGGGGAAGCCGTGAAGGATTGAGGAAACTACGCTCTCACCGAGGCTCATCCAGAGCTGTTTGAATTTTGGACAGTAATTGTGCAATCCATTAGAGGAGAGATATTTTGGCACTACATTACCCAGAAAGCCCTGTCTCGAGCAGCCAATTAAGGGCGGGCAATCTTTTAATTGGGTAAACGTGTCAAGCACGAACCAACTTCCGCCAGCCTCTGAAGAAGTATAAAACGAAACGCGTCAGGCAAAGACGGACTGGCTGTCACATTTAATGGAGAGAACAATGTTTCCATACCTGAAATAAAGCGTGATGCTTAACCACTGCTTCCCGAGTGAGTCTCACCCGGATGGGTAACCTGGAGCTTTCATGTGTATGTAGCCACCCTGCTACAGAGACTACACCACCCCTGGTGGGGGCCACGAGGTAGGGAAATCACCGATCCTTAATGTGGGGAAGCCGTGAAGGATTGAGGAAACTATGCTCTCACCGAGGCACATCCAAAGCTGTTTGAACTTTGAACAGTAATTGTGCAATCCATTAGAGGAGAGATATTTTGGCACTACATTACCCAGAAAGCCCTGTCTCGAGCAGCCAATTAAGGGCGGGCAATCTTTTAATTGGGTAAACGTGTCAAGCACGAACCAACTTCCGCCAGCCTCTGAAGAAGTATAAAACGAAACGCGTCAGGCAAAGACGGACTGGCTGTCACATTTCTTGGAGAGAACAATGTTTCCATACCTGAAATAAAGCGTGATGCTAAACCACTGCTTCCCGAGTGCGTCTCACCCGGAAGGGTAACCTGGAGCTTTCATGTGTATGTAGGCTCCTTGCTACAGAGACTGCACCACCCCTGGTGGGGGCCACGAGGTAGGGAAATCACCGAGCCTTAATGTGGGGAAGCCGTGAAGGATTGAAGAAACTACGCCCTCACCGAGGCTCATCCAGAGCTGTTTGAATTTTGGACTGTCATTGTGCAATCCATTAGAGGCGAGATATTTTGGCACTACATTACCCAGAAAGCCCTGTCTCATTCGAGAAGCCAATTAAGGGCGGGCAATCTTTTAATTGGGTAAACGTGTCAAGCACGAACCAACTTCCGCCAGCCTCTGAAGAAGTATAAAACGAAACGCGTGAGGCAAAGACGGACTGGTTGTCACATTTATAGGAGAGAACAATGTTTCCATACCTGAAATAAAGCGTGATGCTAAACCACTGCTTCCCGAGTGCGTCTCACCCGGATGGGTAACCTGGAGCTTTCATGTGTATGTAGCCACCCTGCTACAGAGACTGCACCACCCCTGGTGGGGGCCACGAGGTGGGGAAATCAATCACCAAGCCTTAATGTGGGGAAGCCGTGAAGGATTGAGGAAACTACGCTCTCACCGAGGCTCATCCAGAGCTGTTTGAATTTTGGACAGTAATAGTGCAATCCATTAGAGGCGAGATATTTTGGCACTACATTACCCAGAAAGCCCTGTCTCATTCGAGCAGCCAATTAAGGGCGGGCAATCTTTTAATTGGGTAAACGTGTCAAGCACGAACCAACTTCCGCCAGCCTCTGAAGAAGTATAAAACGAAACGCGTCAGGCAAAGACGGACTGGCTGTCACATTTATTGGAGAGAACAATGTTTCCATACCTGAAATGAAGCGTGATGCTAAACCACTGCTTCCCGAGTGCGTCTCACCCGGATGGGTAACCTGGAGCTTTCATGTGTATGTAGCCACCCTGCTACAGAGACTGCACCACCCCTGGTGGGGGCCACGAGGTAGGGAAATCACCGAGCCTTAATGTGGGGAAGCCGTGAAGGATTGAGGAAACTACGCTCTCACCGAGGCTCATCCAGAGCTGTTTGAATTTTGGACAGTAATTGTGCAATCCATTAGAGGAGAGATATTTTGCCACTACATTACGCAGAAAGCCCTGTCTCATTCGAGCAGCCAATTAAGGGCGGGCAATCTTTTAATTGGGTAAACTTGTCAAGCACGAACCAACTTCCGCCAGCCTCTGAAGAAGTATAAAACTAAACGCGTCAGGCAAAGACAGACTGGCTGTCACATTTATTGGAGAGAACAATGTTTCCATGCCTGAAATAAAGCGTGATGCTAAACCACTGCTTCCCGAGTGCGTCTCACCCGGATGGGTAACCTGGAGCTTTCATGTGTATGTAGCCACCCTGCTACAGAGACTGCACCACCCCTGGTGGTGGCCACGAGGTAGGAAAATCACAGAGCCTTAATGTGGGGAAGCCGTGAAGGATTGAGGAAACTACACTCTAACCGAGGCTCATCCAGAGCTATTTGAATTTTGGACAGTAATTGTGCAATCCATTAGAGGCGAGATATTTTGGCACTACATTACCCAGAAAGCCCTGTCTCATTCGAGTAGCTAATTAAGGGCGGGCAATCTTTTAATTGGGTAAACGTGTCAAGCACGAACCAACTTCCGCTAGCCTCTGAAGAAGTATAAAACGAAACGCGTCAGGCAAAGACGGACTGGCTGTCACATTTATTGGAGAGAACAATGTTTCTATACCTGAAATAAAGCGTGATGCTAAACCACTGCTTCCCGAGTGCGTCTCACCCGGATGGGTAACCTGGAGCTTTCATGTGTATGTAGCCACCCTGCTACAGAGACTGCACCACCCCTGGTGGGGGCCACGAGGTGGGGAAATCAATCACCAAGCCTTAATGTGGGGAAGCCGTGAAGGATTGAGGAAACTACGCTCTCACCGAGGCTCATCCAGAGCTGTTTGAATTTTGGACAGTAATAGTGCAATCCATTAGAGGCAAGATATTTTGGCACTACATTACCCAGAAAGCCCTGTCTCATTCGAGCAGCCAATTAAGGGCGGGCAATCTTTTATTTGGGTAAACGTGTCAAGCACGAACCAACTTCCGCCAGCCTCTGAAGAAGTATAAAACGAAACGCGTCAGGCAAAGACGGACTGGCTGTCACATTTATTGGAGAGAACAATGTTTCCATACCTGAAATGAAGCGTGATGCTAAACCACTGCTTCCCGAGTGCGTCTCACCCGGATGGGTAACCTGGAGCTTTCATGTGTATGTAGCCACCCTGCTACAGAGACTGCACCACCCCTGGTGGGGGCCACGAGGTAGGGAAATCACCGAGCCTTAATGTGGGGAAGCCGTGAAGGATTGAGGAAACTACGCTCTCACCGAGGCTCATCCAGAGCTGTTTGAATTTTGGACAGTAATTGTGCAATCCATTAGAGGCGAGATATTTTGGCACTACATTACGCAGAAAGCCCTGTCTCATTCGAGCAGCCAATTAAGGGCGGGCAATCTTTTAATTGGGTAAACTTGTCAAGCACGAACCAACTTCCGCCAGCCTCTGAAGAAGTATAAAACTAAACGCGTCAGGCAAAGACAGACTGGCTGTCACATTTATTGGAGAGAACAATGTTTCCATGCCTGAAATAAAGCGTGATGCTAAACCACTGCTTCCCGAGTGCGTCTCACCCGGATGGGTAACCTGGAGCTTTCATGTGTATGTAGCCACCCTGCTACAGAGACTGCACCACCCCTGGTGGTGGCCACGAGGTAGGAAAATCACAGAGCCTTAATGTGGGGAAGCCGTGAAGGATTGAGGAAACTACACTCTAACCGAGGCTCATCCAGAGCTATTTGAATTTTGGACAGTAATTGTGCAATCCATTAGAGGCGAGATATTTTGGCACTACATTACCCAGAAAGCCCTGTCTCATTCGAGTAGCTAATTAAGGGCGGGCAATCTTTAAATTGGGTAAACGTGTCAAGCACGAACCAACTTCCGCTAGCCTCTGAAGAAGTATAAAACGAAACGCGTCAGGCAAAGACGGACTGGCTGTCACATTTATTGGAGAGAACAATGTTTCTATACCTGAAATAAAGCATGATGCTAAACCACTGCTTCCCGAGTGCGTCTCACCCGGATGGGTAACCTGGAGCTTTCATGTGTATGTAGCCACCCTGCTACAGAGACTGCACCACCCCTGGTGGGGGCCACGAGGTAGGGAAATCACCGAGCCTTAATGTGGGGAAGCCGTGAAGGACTGAGGTAACTACGCTCTCACCGAGGCTCATCCAGAGCTGTTTGAACTTTGGACAGTAATTGTGCAATCTATTAGAGGAGAGATATTTTGGCACTACATTACGCAGAAAGCCCTGTCTCATTCGAGCAGCCAATTAAGGGCGGGCAATCTTTTAATTGGGTAAACTTGTCAAGCACGAACCAACTTCCGCCAGCCTCTGAAGAAGAATAAAACTAAACGCGTCAGGCAAAGACAGACTGGCTGTCACATTTATTGGAGAGAACAATGTTTCCATACCTGAAATAAAGCGTGATGCTAAACCACTGCTTCCCGAGTGGGTCTTACCCGGATGGGTAACCTGGAGCTTTCATGTGTAGGTAGCCACCCTGCTACAGAGACTGCACCACCCCTGGTGGTGGCCACGAGGTAGGAAAATCACCGAGCCTTAATGTGGGGAAGCCGTGAAGGATTGAGGAAACTACGCTCTCACCGAGGCTCATCCAGACCTGTATGAATTTTGGACAGTAATTGTGCAATCCATTAGAGGCGAGATATTTTGGCACTACATTACCCAGAAAGCCCTGTCTCATTCGAGTAGCCAATTAAGGACGGGCAATCTTTTAATTGGGCAAACGTGTCAAGCACGAACCAACTTTCGCCAGCCTCTGAAGAAGTATAAATCCAAACGCGTCAGGCAAAGACGGACTGGCTGTCACATTTATTGCAGAGAACAATGTTTCCATACCTGAAATAAAGCGTGATGCTAAACCACTGCTTCCCGAGTGCGTCTCACCCGGATGGGTAACCTGGAGCTTTCATGTGTATGTAGCCACCCTGCTACAGAGACTGCACCACCCCTGGTGGGGGCCACGAGGTAGGGAAATTACCGAGCCTTAATGTGGGGAAGCCGTGAAGGATTGAGGAAACTACGCTCTCACCGAGGCTCATCCAGAGCTGTTTGAATTTTGGACAGTAATTGTGCAATCCATTAGAGGAGAGATATTTTGGCACTACATTACCCAGAAAGCCCTGTCTCGAGCAGCCAATTAAGGGCGGGCAATCTTTTAATTGGGTAAACGTGTCAAGCACGAACCAACTTCCGCCAGCCTCTGAAAAAGTATAAAACGAAACGCGTCAGGCAAAGACGGATTGGCTGTCACATTTATTGGAGAGAACAATGTTTCCATACCTGAAATAAAGCGTGATGCTAAACCACTGCTTCCCGAGTGCGTCTCACCCGGATGGGTAACCTGGAGCTTTCATGTGTATGTAGCCACCCTGCTACAGAGACTGCACCACTCCTGGTGGGGGCCACGAGGTAGGGAAATTACCGAGCCTTAATGTGGGGAAGCCGTGAAGGATTGAGGAAACTATGCTCTCACCGAGGCTCATCCAGAGCTGTTTGAATTTTGGAAAGTAATTGTGCAATCCATTAGAAGAGAGATATTTTGGCACTACATTACCCAGAAAGCCCTGTCTCATTCGAGCAGCCAATTAAGGGCGGGCAATCTTTTAATTGGGTAAACGTGTCAAGCACGAACCAACTTCCGCCAGCCTCTGAAGAAGTATAAAACGAAACGCGTCAGGCAAAGACGGACTGGCTGTCACATTTCTTGGAGAGAACAATGTTTCCATACCTGAAATAAAGCGTGATGCTAAACCACTGCTTCCCGAGTGCGTCTCACCCGGATGGGTAACCTGGAGCTTTCATGTGTATGTAGCCACCCTGCTACAGAGACTGCACCACCCCTGGTGGGGGCCACGAGGTAGGGAAATCACCAAGCCTTAATGTGGGGAAGCCGTGAAGGATTGAGGAAACTATGCTCTCACCGAGGCTCATCCAGACCTGTTTAAATTTTGGACAGTAATTGTGCAATCCATTAGAGGCGAGATATTTTGGCACTACATTACCCAGAAAGCCCTGTCTCATTCGAGTAGCCAATTAAGGGCTGGCAATCTTTTAATCGGGCAAACCTGTCAAGCACGAACCAACTTCCGCCAGCCTCTGAAGAAGTATAAAACGAAACGCGTCAGGCAAAGACGGACTGGCTGTCACATTTCTTGGAGAGAACAATGTTTCCATACCTGAAATAAAGCGTGATGCTAAACCACTGCTTCCCGAGTGCGTCTCACCCGGATGGGTAACCTGGAGCTTTCATGTGTATGTAGCCACCCTGCTACAGAGACTGCACCACCCCTGGTGGGGGCCACGAGGTAGGGAAATCACCGAGCCTTAATGTGGGGAAGCCGTGAAGGATTGAAGAAACTACGCCCTCATCGAGGCTCATCCAGAGCTGTTTGAATTTTGGACAGTAATTGTGCAATCCATTAGAGGAGAGATATTTTGGCACTACATTACCCAGAAAGCCCTGTCTCATTCGAGCAGCCAATTAAGGGCGGGCAATCTTTTAATTGGGTAAACGTGTCAAGCACGAACCAACTTCCGCCAGCCTCTGAAGAAGTATAAAACTAAACGCGTCAGGCAAAGACAGACTGGCTGTCACATTTGTTGGAGAGATCAATGTTTTCATACCTGAAATAAAGCGTGATGCTAAACCACTGCTTCCCGAGTGCGTCTCACCCGGATGGGTAACCTGGAGCTTTCATGTGTATGTAGCCACCCTGCTACAGAGACTGCACCACCCCTGGTGGGGACCACGAGGTAGGGAAATCACCGAGCCTTAATGTGGGGAAGCCGTGAAGGATTGAGGAAACTACGCTCTCACCGAGGCTCATCCAGAGCTGTTTGAATTTTGGACAGTAATTGTGCAATCCATTAGAGGCGAGATATTTTGGCACTACATTACCCAGAAAGCCCTGTCTCATTCGAGCAGCCAATTAAGGGCGGGCAATCTTTTAATTGGGTAAACGTGTCAAGCACGAACCAACTTCCGCCAGCCTCTGAAGAAGTATAAAACGAAACGCGTCAGGCAAAGACGGACTGGTTGTCACATTTATTGGAGAGAACAATGTTTCCATACCTGAAATAAAGCGTGATGCTAAACCACTGCTTCCCGAGTGCTTCTCACCCGTATGGGTAACCTGAAGCTTTCATGTGTATGTAGCCACCCTGCTACAGAGACTGCACCACCCCTGGTGGGGGCCACGAGGTAGGGAAATCAATCACCAAGCCTTAATGTGGGGAAGCCGTGAGGGATTGAGGAAACTACGCTCTCACCGAGGCTCATCCAGAGCTGTTTGAATTTTGGACAGTAATTGTGCAATCCATTAGAGGAGAGATATTTTGGCACTACATTACCCAGAAAGCCCTGTCTCATTCGAGCAGCCAATTAAGGGCGGGCAATATTTTAATTGGGTAAATGTGTCAAGCATGAACCAACTTCCGCCAGCCTCTGAAGAAGTATAAAACGAAACGCGTCAGGCAAAGACGGACTGGCTGTCACATTTAATGGAGAGAACAATGTTTCCATACCTGAAATAAAGCGTGATGCTTAACCACTGCTTCCCGAGTGAGTCTCACCCGGATGGGTAACCTGGAGCTTTCATGTGTATGTAGCCACCCTGCTACAGAGACTACACCACCCCTGGTGGGGGCCACGAGGTAGGGAAATCACCGATCCTTAATGTGGGGAAGCCGTGAAGGATTGAGGAAACTATGCTCTCACCGAGGCTCATCCAGAGCTGTTTGAACTTTGAACAGTAATTGTGCAATCCATTAGAGGAGAGATATTTTGGCACTACATTACCCAGAAAGCCCTGTCTCGAGCAGCCAATTAAGGGCGGGCAATCTTTTAATTGGGTAAACGTGTCAAGCACGAACCAACTTCCGCCAGCCTCTGAAGAAGTATAAAACGAAACGCGTCAGGCAAAGACGGACTGGCTGTCACACTTCTTGGAGAGAACAATGTTTCCATACCTGAAATAAAGCGTGATGCTAAACCACTGCTTCCCGAGTGCGTCTCAACCGGAAGGGTAACCTGGAGCTTTCATGTGTATGTAGGCTCCTTGCTAAAGAGACTGCACCACCCCTGGTGGGGGCCACGAGGTAGGGAAATCACCGAGCCTTAATGTGGGGAAGCCGTGAAGGATTGAAGAAACTACGCCCTCACCGAGGCTCATCCAGAGCTGTTTGAATTTTGGACTGTCATTGTGCAATCCATTAGAGGCGAGATATTTTGGCACTACATTACCCAGAAAGCCCTGTCTCATTCGAGAAGCCAATTAAGGGCGGGCAATCTTTTAATTGGGTAAACGTGTCAAGCACGAACCAACTTCCGCCAGCCTCTGAAGAAGTATAAAACGAAACGCGTGAGGCAAAGACGGACTGGTTGTCACATTTATAGGAGAAAACAATGTTTCCATACCTGAAATAAAGCGTGATGCTAAACCACTGCTTCCCGAGTGCGTCTCACCCGGATGGGTAACCTGGAGCTTTCATGTGTATGTAGCCACCCTGCTACAGAGACTGCACCACCCCTGGTGGGGGCCACGAGGTGGGGAAATCAATCACCAAGCCTTAATGTGGGGAAGCCGTGAAGGATTGAGGAAACTACGCTCTCACCGAGGCTCATCCAGAGCTGTTTGAATTTTGGACAGTAATAGTGCAATCCATTAGAGGCGAGATATTTTGGCACTACATTACCCAGAAAGCCCTGTCTCATTCGAGCAGCCAATTAAGGGCGGGCAATCTTTTAATTGGGTAAACGTGTCAAGCACGAACCAACTTCCGCCAGCCTCTGAAGAAGTATAAAACGAAACGCGTCAGGCAAAGACGGACTGGCTGTCACATTTATTGGAGAGAACAATGTTTCCATACCTGAAATGAAGCGTGATGCTAAACCACTGCTTCCCGAGTGCGTCTCACCCGGATGGGTAACCTGGAGCTTTCATGTGTATGTAGCCACCCTGCTACAGAGACTGCACCACCCCTGGTGGGGGCCACGAGGTAGGGAAATCACCGAGCCTTAATGTGGGGAAGCCGTGAAGGATTGAGGAAACTACGCTCTCACCGAGGCTCATCCAGAGCCGTTTGAATTTTGGACAGTAATTGTGCAATCCATTAGAGGAGAGATATTTTGGCACTACATTACGCAGAAAGCCCTGTCTCATTCGAGCAGCCAATTAAGGGCGGGCAATCTTTTAATTGGGTAAACTTGTCAAGCACGAACCAACTTCCGCCAGCCTCTGAAGAAGTATAAAACTAAACGCGTCAGGCAAAGACAGACTGGCTGTCACATTTATTGGAGAGAACAATGTTTCCATGCCTGAAATAAAGCGTGATGCTAAACCACTGCTTCCCGAGTGCGTCTCACCCGGATGGGTAACCTGGAGCTTTCATGTGTATGTAGCCACCCTGCTACAGAGACTGCACCACCCCTGGTGGTGGCCACAAGGTAGGAAAATCACAGAGCCTTAATGTGGGGAAGCCGTGAAGGATTGAGGAAACTACACTCTAACCGAGGCTCATCCAGAGCTATTTGAATTTTGGACAGTAATTGTGCAGTCCATTAGAGGCGAGATATTTTGGCACTACATTACCCAGAAAGCCCTGTCTCATTCGAGTAGCTAATTAAGGGCGGGCAATCTTTTAATTGGGTAAACGTGTCAAGCACGAACCAACTTCCGCTAGCCTCTGAAGAAGTATAAAACGAAACGCGTCAGGCAAAGACGGACTGGCTGTCACATTTATTGGAGAGAACAATGTTTCTATACCTGAAATAAAGCGTGATGCTAAACCACTGCTTCCCGAGTGCGTCTCACCCGGATGGGTAACCTGGAGCTTTCATGTGTATGTAGCCACCCTGCTACAGAGACTGCACCACCCCTGGTGGGGGCCACGAGGTAGGGAAATCACCGAGCCTTAATGTGGGGAAGCCGTGAAGGACTGAGGTAACTACGCTCTCACCGAGGCTCATCCAGAGCTGTTTGAACTTTGGACAGTAATTGTGCAATCCATTAGAGGAGAGATATTTTGGCACTACATTACCCAGAAATCCCTGTCTCATTCGAGCAGCCAATTAAGGGCGGGCAAACTTTTAATTGGGTAAACCTGTCAAGCACGAACCAACTTCCGCCAGCCTCTGAAGAAGTATAAAACGAAACGCGTCAGGCAAAGACGGACTGGCTGTCACATTTATTGGAGAGAACAATGTTTCCATACCTGAAATAAAGCGTGATGCTAAACCACTGCTTCCCGAGTGCGTCTCACCCGGATGGGTAACCTGGAGCTTTCATGTGTATGTAGCCACCCTGCTACAGAGACTGCACCACCCCTGGTGGGGGCCACGAGGTAGGAAAATCACCGAGCCTTAATGTGGGGAAGCCGTGAAGGATTGAGGAAACTATGCTCTCACCGAGGCACATCCAGAGCTGTTTGAACTTTGAACAGTAATTGTGCAATCCATTAGAGGAGAGATATTTTGGCACTACATTACCCAGAAAGCCCGGTCTCGAGCAGCCAATTAAGGGGGGGCAATCTTTTAATTGGGTAAACGTGTCAAGCACGAACCAACTTCCGCCAGCCTCTGAAGAAGTATAAAACGAAACGCGTCAGGCAAAGACGGACTGGCTGTCACATTTCTTGGAGAGAACAATGTTTCCATACCTGAAATAAAGCGTGATGCTAAACCACTGCTTCCCGAGTGCGTCTCACCCGGAAGGGTAACCTGGAGCTTTCATGTGTATGTAGGCTCCTTGCTACAGAGACTGCACCACCCCTGGTGGGGGCCACGAGGTAGGGAAATCACCGAGCCTTAATGTGGGGAAGCCGTGAAGGATTGAAGAAACTACGCCCTCACCGAGGCTCATCCAGAGCTGTTTGAATTTTGGACTGTCATTGTGCAATCCATTAGAGGAGAGATATTTTGGCACTACATTACCCAGAAATCCCTGTCTCATTCGAGCAGCCAATTAAGGGCGGGCAATATTTTAATTGGGTAAATGTGTCAAGCATGAACCAACTTCCGCCAGCCTCTGAAGAAGTATAAAACGAAACGCGTCAGGCAAAGACGGACTGGCTGTCACATTTAATGGAGAGAACAATGTTTCCATACCTGAAATAAAGCGTGATGCTTAACCACTGCTTCCCGAGTGAGTCTCACCCGGATGGGTAACCTGGAGCTTTCATGTGTATGTAGCCACCCTGCTACAGAGACTACACCACCCCTGGTGGGGGCCACGAGGTAGGGAAATCACCGATCCTTAATGTGGGGAAGCCGTGAAGGATTGAGGAAACTATGCTCTCACCGAGGCTCATCCAGAGCTGTTTGAACTTTGAACAGTAATTGTGCAATCCATTAGAGGAGAGATATTTTGGCACTACATTACCCAGAAAGCCCTGTCTCGAGCAGCCAATTAAGGGCGGGCAATCTTTTAATTGGGTAAACGTGTCAAGCACGAACCAACTTCCGCCAGCCTCTGAAGAAGTATAAAACGAAACGCGTCAGGCAAAGACGGACTGGCTGTCACACTTCTTGGAGAGAACAATGTTTCCATACCTGAAATAAAGCGTGATGCTAAACCACTGCTTCCCGAGTGCGTCTCAACCGGAAGGGTAACCTGGAGCTTTCATGTGTATGTAGGCTCCTTGCTACAGAGACTGCACCACCCCTGGTGGGGGCCACGAGGTAGGGAAATCACCGAGCCTTAATGTGGGGAAGCCGTGAAGGATTGAAGAAACTACGCCCTCACCGAGGCTCATCCAGAGCTGTTTGAATTTTGGACTGTCATTGTGCAATCCATTAGAGGCGAGATATTTTGGCACTACATTACCCAGAAAGCCCTGTCTCATTCGAGAAGCCAATTAAGGGCGGGCAATCTTTTAATTGGGTAAACGTGTCAAGCACGAACCAACTTCCGCCAGCCTCTGAAGAAGTATAAAACGAAACGCGTGAGGCAAAGACGGACTGGTTGTCACATTTATAGGAGAAAACAATGTTTCCATACCTGAAATAAAGCGTGATGCTAAACCACTGCTTCCCGAGTGCGTCTCACCCGGATGGGTAACCTGGAGCTTTCATGTGTATGTAGCCACCCTGCTACAGAGACTGCACCACCCCTGGTGGGGGCCACGAGGTGGGGAAATCAATCACCAAGCCTTAATGTGGGGAAGCCGTGAAGGATTGAGGAAACTACGCTCTCACCGAGGCTCATCCAGAGCTGTTTGAATTTTGGACAGTAATAGTGCAATCCATTAGAGGCGAGATATTTTGGCACTACATTACCCAGAAAGCCCTGTCTCATTCGAGCAGCCAATTAAGGGCGGGCAATCTTTTAATTGGGTAAACGTGTCAAGCACGAACCAACTTCCGCCAGCCTCTGAAGAAGTATAAAACGAAACGCGTCAGGCAAAGACGGACTGGCTGTCACATTTATTGGAGAGAACAATGTTTCCATACCTGAAATGAAGCGTGATGCTAAACCACTGCTTCCCGAGTGCGTCTCACCCGGATGGGTAACCTGGAGCTTTCATGTGTATGTAGCCACCCTGCTACAGAGACTGCACCACCCCTGGTGGGGGCCACGAGGTAGGGAAATCACCGAGCCTTAATGTGGGGAAGCCGTGAAGGATTGAGGAAACTACGCTCTCACCGAGGCTCATCCAGAGCCGTTTGAATTTTGGACAGTAATTGTGCAATCCATTAGAGGAGAGATATTTTGGCACTACATTACGCAGAAAGCCCTGTCTCATTCGAGCAGCCAATTAAGGGCGGGCAATCTTTTAATTGGGTAAACTTGTCAAGCACGAACCAACTTCCGCCAGCCTCTGAAGAAGTATAAAACTAAACGCGTCAGGCAAAGACAGACTGGCTGTCACATTTATTGGAGAGAACAATGTTTCCATGCCTGAAATAAAGCGTGATGCTAAACCACTGCTTCCCGAGTGCGTCTCACCCGGATGGGTAACCTGGAGCTTTCATGTGTATGTAGCCACCCTGCTACAGAGACTGCACCACCCCTGGTGGTGGCCACAAGGTAGGAAAATCACAGAGCCTTAATGTGGGGAAGCCGTGAAGGATTGAGGAAACTACACTCTAACCGAGGCTCATCCAGAGCTATTTGAATTTTGGACAGTAATTGTGCAGTCCATTAGAGGCGAGATATTTTGGCACTACATTACCCAGAAAGCCCTGTCTCATTCGAGTAGCTAATTAAGGGCGGGCAATCTTTTAATTGGGTAAACGTGTCAAGCACGAACCAACTTCCGCTAGCCTCTGAAGAAGTATAAAACGAAACGCGTCAGGCAAAGACGGACTGGCTGTCACATTTATTGGAGAGAACAATGTTTCTATACCTGAAATAAAGCGTGATGCTAAACCACTGCTTCCCGAGTGCGTCTCACCCGGATGGGTAACCTGGAGCTTTCATGTGTATGTAGCCACCCTGCTACAGAGACTGCACCACCCCTGGTGGGGGCCACGAGGTAGGGAAATCACCGAGCCTTAATGTGGGGAAGCCGTGAAGGACTGAGGTAACTACGCTCTCACCGAGGCTCATCCAGAGCTGTTTGAACTTTGGACAGTAATTGTGCAATCCATTAGAGGAGAGATATTTTGGCACTACATTACCCAGAAATCCCTGTCTCATTCGAGCAGCCAATTAAGGGCGGGCAAACTTTTAATTGGGTAAACCTGTCAAGCACGAACCAACTTCCGCCAGCCTCTGAAGAAGTATAAAACGAAACGCGTCAGGCAAAGACGGACTGGCTGTCACATTTATTGGAGAGAACAATGTTTCCATACCTGAAATAAAGCGTGATGCTAAACCACTGCTTCCCGAGTGCGTCTCACCCGGATGGGTAACCTGGAGCTTTCATGTGTATGTAGCCACCCTGCTACAGAGACTGCACCACCCCTGGTGGGGGCCACGAGGTAGGAAAATCACCGAGCCTTAATGTGGGGAAGCCGTGAAGGATTGAGGAAACTATGCTCTCACCGAGGCACATCCAGAGCTGTTTGAACTTTGAACAGTAATTGTGCAATCCATTAGAGGAGAGATATTTTGGCACTACATTACCCAGAAAGCCCGGTCTCGAGCAGCCAATTAAGGGGGGGCAATCTTTTAATTGGGTAAACGTGTCAAGCACGAACCAACTTCCGCCAGCCTCTGAAGAAGTATAAAACGAAACGCGTCAGGCAAAGACGGACTGGCTGTCACATTTCTTGGAGAGAACAATGTTTCCATACCTGAAATAAAGCGTGATGCTAAACCACTGCTTCCCGAGTGCGTCTCACCCGGAAGGGTAACCTGGAGCTTTCATGTGTATGTAGGCTCCTTGCTACAGAGACTGCACCACCCCTGGTGGGGGCCACGAGGTAGGGAAATCACCGAGCCTTAATGTGGGGAAGCCGTGAAGGATTGAAGAAACTACGCCCTCACCGAGGCTCATCCAGAGCTGTTTGAATTTTGGACTGTCATTGTGCAATCCATTAGAGGCGAGATATTTTGGCACTACATTACCCAGAAAGCCCTGTCTCATTCGAGAAGCCAATTAAGGGCGGGCAATCTTTTAATTGGGTAAACGTGTCAAGCACGAACCAACTTCCGCCAGCCTCTGAAGAAGTATAAAACGAAACGCGTGAGGCAAAGACGGACTGGTTGTCACATTTATAGGAGAGAACAATGTTTCCATACCTGAAATAAAGCGTGATGCTAAACCACTGCTTCCCGAGTGCGTCTCACCCGGATGGGTAACCTGGAGCTTTCATGTGTATGTAGCCACCCTGCTACAGAGACTGCACCACCCCTGGTGGGGGCCACGAGGTGGGGAAATCAATCACCAAGCCTTAATGTGGGGAAGCCGTGAAGGATTGAGGAAACTACGCTCTCACCGAGGCTCATCCAGAGCTGTTTGAATTTTGGACAGTAATAGTGCAATCCATTAGAGGCGAGATATTTTGGCACTACATTACCCAGAAAGCCCTGTCTCATTCGAGCAGCCAATTAAGGGCGGGCAATCTTTTAATTGGGTAAACGTGTCAAGCACGAACCAACTTCCGCCAGCCTCTGAAGAAGTATAAAACGAAACGCGTCAGGCAAAGACGGACTGGCTGTCACATTTATTGGAGAGAACAATGTTTCCATACCTGAAATGAAGCGTGATGCTAAACCACTGCTTCCCGAGTGCGTCTCACCCGGATGGGTAACCTGGAGCTTTCATGTGTATGTAGCCACCCTGCTACAGAGACTGCACCACCCCTGGTGGGGGCCACGAGGTAGGGAAATCACCAAGCCTTAATGTGGGGAAGCCGTGAAGGATTGAGGAAACTACGCTCTCACCGAGGCTCATCCAGAGCTGTTTGAATTTTGGACAGTAATTGTGCAATCCATTAGAGGAGAGATATTTTGGCACTACATTACGCAGAAAGCCCTGTCTCATTCGAGCAGCCAATTAAGGGCGGGCAATCTTTTAATTGGGTAAACTTGTCAAGCACGAACCAACTTCCGCCAGCCTCTGAAGAAGTATAAAACTAAACGCGTCAGGCAAAGACAGACTGGCTGTCACATTTATTGGAGAGAACAATGTTTCCATGCCTGAAATAAAGCGTGATGCTAAACCACTGCTTCCCGAGTGCGTCTCACCCGGATGGGTAACCTGGAGCTTTCATGTGTATGTAGCCACCCTGCTACAGAGACTGCACCACCCCTGGTGGTGGCCACGAGGTAGGAAAATCACAGAGCCTTAATGTGGGGAAGCCGTGAAGGATTGAGGAAACTACACTCTAACCGAGGCTCATCCAGAGCTATTTGAATTTTGGACAGTAATTGTGTAATCCATTAGAGGCGAGATATTTTGGCACTACATTACCCAGAAAGCCCTGTCTCATTCGAGTAGCTAATTAAGGGCGGGCAATCTTTTAATTGGGTAAACGTGTCAAGCACGAACCAACTTCCGCTAGCCTCTGAAGAAGTATAAAACGAAACGCGTCAGGCAAAGACGGACTGGCTGTCACATTTATTGGAGAGAACAATGTTTCTATACCTGAAATAAAGCGTGATGCTAAACCACTGCTTCCCGAGTGCGTCTCACCCGGATGGGTAACCTGGAGCTTTCATGTGTATGTAGCCACCCTGCTACAGAGACTGCACCACCCCTGGTGGGGGCCACGAGGTAGGGAAATCACCGAGCCTTAATGTGGGGAAGCCGTGAAGGACTGAGGTAACTACGCTCTCACCGAGGCTCATCCAGAGCTGTTTGAACTTTGGACAGTAATTGTGCAATCTATTAGAGGAGAGATATTTTGGCACTACATTACCCAGAAATCCCTGTCTCATTCGAGCAGCCAATTAAGGGCGGGCAAACTTTTAATTGGGTAAACCTGTCAAGCACGAACCAACTTCCGCCAGCCTCTGAAGAAGTATAAAACGAAACGCGTCAGGCAAAGACGGACTGGCTGTCATATTTATTGGAGAGAACAATGTTTCCATACCTGAAATAAAGCGTGATGCTAAACCACTGCTTCCCGAGTGCGTCTCACCCGGATGGGTAACCTGGAGCTTTCATGTATATGTAGCCACCCTGCTACAGAGACTGCACCACCCCTGGTGGGGGCCACGAGGTAGGGAAATCACCGAGCCTTAATGTGGGGAAGCCGTGAAGGATTGAGGAAACTACGCTCTCACCGAGGCTCATCCAGAGCTGTTTGAATTTTGGACAGTAATTGTGCAATCCATTAGAGGCGAGATATTTTGGCACTACATTACGCAGAAAGCCCTGTCTCATTCGAGCAGCCAATTAAGGGCGGGCAATCTTTTAATTGGGTAAACTTGTCAAGCACGAACCAACTTCCGCCAGCCTCTGAAGAAGTATAAAACTAAACGCGTCAGGCAAAGACAGACTGGCTGTCACATTTATTGGAGAGAACAATGTTTCCATACCTGAAATAAAGCGTGATGCTAAACCACTGCTTCCCGAGTGGGTCTTACCCGGATGGGTAACCTGGAGCTTTCATGTGTAGGTAGCCACCCTGCTACAGAGACTGCACCACCCCTGGTGGTGGCCACGAGGTAGGAAAATCACCGAGCCTTAATGTGGGGAAGCCGTGAAGGATTGAGGAAACTACGCTCTCACCGAGGCTCATCCAGACCTGTTTGAATTTTGGACAGTAATTGTGCAATCCATTAGAGGCGAGATATTTTGGCACTACATTACCCAGAAAGCCCTGTCTCATTCGAGTAGCCAATTAAGGGCGGGCAATCTTTTAATTGGGCAAACGTGTCAAGCACGAACCAACTTTCGCCAGCCTCTGAAGAAGTATAAATCCAAACGCGTCAGACAAAGACGGACTGGCTGTCACATTTATTGGAGAGAACAATGTTTCCATACCTGAAATAAAGCGTGATGCTAAACCACTGCTTCCCGAGTGCGTCTCACCCGGATGGGTAACCTGGAGCTTTCATGTGTATGTAGCCACCCTGCTACAGAGACTGCACCTCCCCTGGTGGGGGCCACGAGGTAGGGAAATTACAGAGCCTTAATGTGGGGAAGCCGTGAAGGATTGAGGAAACTACGCTCTCACCGAGGCTCATCCAGAGCTGTTTGAATTTTGGACAGTAATTGTGCAATCCATTAGAGGAGAGATATGTTGGCACTACATTACCCAGAAAGCCCTGTCTCGAGCAGCCAATTAAGGGCGGGCAATCTTTTAATTGGGTAAACGTGTCAAGCACGAACCAACTTCCGCCAGCCTCTGAAGAAGTATAAAACGAAACGAGTCAGGCAAAGACGGATTGGCTGTCACATTTATTGGAGAGAACAATGTTTCCATACCTGAAATAAAGCGTGATGCTAAACCACTGCTTCCCGAGTGCGTCTCACCCGGATGGGTAACCTGGAGCTTTCATGTGTATGTAGCCACCCTGCTACAGAGACTGCACCACTCCTGGTGGGGGCCACGAGGTAGGGAAATTACCGAGCCTTAATGTGGGGAAGCCGTGAAGGATTGAGGAAACTATGCTCTCACCGAGGCTCATCCAGAGCTGTTTGAATTTTGGAAAGTAATTGTGCAATCCATTAGAAGAGAGATATTTTGGCACTACATTACCCAGAAAGCCCTGTCTCATTCGAGCAGCCAATTAAGGGCGGGCAATCTTTTAATTGGGTAAACGTGTCAAGCACGAACCAACTTCCGCCAGCCTCTGAAGAAGTATAAAACGAAACTCGTCAGGCAAAGACGGACTGGCTGTCACATTTCTTGGAGAGAACAATGTTTCCATACCTGAAATAAAGCGTGATGCTAAACCACTGCTTCCCGAGTGCGTCTCACCCGGATGGGTAACCTGGAGCTTTCATGTGTATGTAGCCACCCTGCTACAGAGACTGCACCACCCCTGGTGGGGGCCACGAGGTAGGGAAATCACCGAGCCTTAATGTGGGGAAGCCGTGAAGGATTGAGGAAACTGCGCTCTCACCGAGGCTCATCCAGAGCTGTTTGAATTTTGGACAGTAATTGTGCAATCCATTAGAGGCGAGATATTTTGGCACTACATTACGCAGAAAGCCCTGTCTCATTCGAGCCTCCAATTAAGGGCGGGCAATCTTTTAATTGGGTAAACTTGTCAAGCACGAACCAACTTCCGCCAGCCTCTGAAGAAGTATAAAACTAAACGCGTCAGGCAAAGACAGACTGGCTGTCACATTTATTGGAGAGAACAATGTTTCCATACCTGAAATAAAGCGTGATGCTAAACCACTGCTTCCCGAGTGCGTCTCACCCGGATGGGTAACCTGGAGCTTTCATGTGTAGGTAGCCACCCTGCTACAGAGACTGCACCACCCCTGGTGGTGGCCACGAGGTAGGAAAATCACCGAGCCTTAATGTGGGGAAGCCGTGAAGGATTGAGGAAACTACGCTCTCACCGAGGCTCATCCAGACCTGTTTGAATTTTGGACAGTAATTGTGCAATCCATTAGAGGCGAGATATTTTGGCACTACATTACCCAGAAACCCTGTCTCATTCGAGTAGCCAATTAAGGGCGGGCAATCTTTTAATTGGGCAAACGTGTCAAGCACGAACCAACTTTCGCCAGCCTCTGAAGAAGTATAAATCCAAACGCGTCAGAGAAAGACGGACTGGCTGTCACATTTATTGGAGAGAACAATGTTTCCATACCTGAAATAAAGCGTGATGCTAAACCACTGCTTCCCGAGTGCGTCTCACCCGGATGGGTAACCTGGAGCTTTCATGTGTATGTAGCCACCCTGCTACAGAGACTGCACCACCCCTGGTGGGGGCCACGAGGTAGGGAAATTACCGAGCCTTAATGTGGGGAAGCCGTGAAGGATTGAGGAAACTACGCTCTCACCGAGGCTCATCCAGAGCTGTTTGAATTTTGGACAGTAATTGTGCAATCCATTAGAGGAGAGATATTTTGGCACTACATTACCCAGAAAGCCCTGTCTCGAGCAGCCAATTAAGGGCGGGCAATCTTTTAATTGGGTAAACGTGTCAAGCACGAACCAACTTCCACCAGCCTCTGAAGAAGTATAAAACGAAACGCGTCAGGCAAAGACGGATTGGCTGTCACATTTATTGGAGAGAACATTGTTTCCATACCTGAAATAAAGCGTGATGCTAAACCACTGCTTCCCGAGTGCGTCTCACCCGGATGGGTAACCTGGAGCTTTCATGTGTATGTAGCCACCCTGCTACAGAGACTGCACCACCCCTGGTGGGGGCCACGAGGTAGTGAAATTACCGAGCCTTAATGTGGGGAAGCCGTGAAGGATTGAGGAAACTATGCTCTCACCGAGGCTCATCCAGAGCTGTTTGAATTTTGGAAAGTAATTGTGCAATCCATTAGAGGAGAGATATTTTGGCACTACATTACCCAGAAAGCCCTGTCTCATTCGAGCAGCCAATTAAGGGCGGGCAATCTTTTAATTGGGTAAACGTGTCAAGCACGAACCAACTTCCGCCAGCCTCTGAAGAAGTATAAAACGAAACGCGTCAGGCAAAGACGGACTGGCTGTCACATTTCTTGGAGAGAACAATGTTTCCATACCTGAAATAAAGCGTGATGCTAAACCACTGCTTCCCGAGTGCGTCTCACCCGGATGGGTAACCTGGAGCTTTCATGTGTATGTAGCCACCCTGCTACAGAGACTGCACCACCCCTGGTGGGGGCCACGAGGTAGGGAAATCACCGAGCCTTAATGTGGGGAAGCCGTGAAGGACTGAGGTAACTACGCTCTCACCGAGGCTCATCCAGAGCTGTTTGAACTTTGGACAGTAATTGTGCAATCTATTAGAGGAGAGATATTTTGGCACTACATTACCCAGAAATCCCTGTCTCATTCGAGCAGCCAATTAAGGGCGGGCAAACTTTTAATTGGGTAAACCTGTCAAGCACGAACCAACTTCCGCCAGCCTCTGAAGAAGTATAAAACGAAACGCGTCAGGCAAAGACGGACTGGCTGTCATATTTATTGGAGAGAACAATGTTTCCATACCTGAAATAAAGCGTGATGCTAAACCACTGCTTCCCGAGTGCGTCTCACCCGGATCGGTAACCTGGAGCTTTCATGTATATGTAGCCACCCTGCTACAGAGACTGCACCACCCCTGGTGGGGGCCACGAGGTAGGGAAATCACCGAGCCTTAATGTGGGGAAGCCGTGAAGGATTGAGGAAACTACGCTCTCACCGAGGCTCATCCAGAGCTGTTTGAATTTTGGACAGTAATTGTGCAATCCATTAGAGGCGAGATATTTTGGCACTACATTACGCAGAAAGCCCTGTCTCATTCGAGCAGCCAATTAAGGGCGGGCAATCTTTTAATTGGGTAAACTTGTCAAGCACGAACCAACTTCCGCCAGCCTCTGAAGAAGTATAAAACTAAACGCGTCAGGCAAAGACAGACTGGCTGTCACATTTATTGGAGAGAACAATGTTTCCATACCTGAAATAAAGCGTGATGCTAAACCACTGCTTCCCGAGTGGGTCTTACCCGGATGGGTAACCTGGAGCTTTCATGTGTAGGTAGCCACCCTGCTACAGAGACTGCACCACCCCTGGTGGTGGCCACGAGGTAGGAAAATCACCGAGCCTTAATGTGGGGAAGCCGTGAAGGATTGAGGAAACTACGCTCTCACCGAGGCTCATCCAGACCTGTTTGAATTTTGGACAGTAATTGTGCAATCCATTAGAGGCGAGATATTTTGGCACTACATTACCCAGAAAGCCCTGTCTCATTCGAGTAGCCAATTAAGGGCGGGCAATCTTTTAATTGGGCAAACGTGTCAAGCACGAACCAACTTTCGCCAGCCTCTGAAGAAGTATAAATCCAAACGCGTCAGACAAAGACGGACTGGCTGTCACATTTATTGGAGAGAACAATGTTTCCATACCTGAAATAAAGCGTGATGCTAAACCACTGCTTCCCGAGTGCGTCTCACCCGGATGGGTAACCTGGAGCTTTCATGTGTATGTAGCCACCCTGCTACAGAGACTGCACCACCCCTGGTGGGGGCCACGAGGTAGGGAAATTACAGAGCCTTAATGTGGGGAAGCCGTGAAGGATTGAGGAAACTACGCTCTCACCGAGGCTCATCCAGAGCTGTTTGAATTTTGGACAGTAATTGTGCAATCCATTAGAGGAGAGATATGTTGGCACTACATTACCCAGAAAGCCCTGTCTCGAGCAGCCAATTAAGGGCGGGCAATCTTTTAATTGGGTAAACGTGTCAAGCACGAACCAACTTCCGCCAGCCTCTGAAGAAGTATAAAACGAAACGAGTCAGGCAAAGACGGATTGGCTGTCACATTTATTGGAGAGAACAATGTTTCCATACCTGAAATAAAGCGTGATGCTAAACCACTGCTTCCCGAGTGCGTCTCACCCGGATGGGTAACCTGGAGCTTTCATGTGTATGTAGCCACCCTGCTACAGAGACTGCACCACTCCTGGTGGGGGCCACGAGGTAGGGAAATTACCGAGCCTTAATGTGGGGAAGCCGTGAAGGATTGAGGAAACTATGCTCTCACCGAGGCTCATCCAGAGCTGTTTGAATTTTGGAAAGTAATTGTGCAATCCATTAGAAGAGAGATATTTTGGCACTACATTACCCAGAAAGCCCTGTCTCATTCGAGCAGCCAATTAAGGGCGGGCAATCTTTTAATTGGGTAAACGTGTCAAGCACGAACCAACTTCCGCCAGCCTCTGAAGAAGTATAAAACGAAACTCGTCAGGCAAAGACGGACTGGCTGTCACATTTCTTGGAGAGAACAATGTTTCCATACCTGAAATAAAGCGTGATGCTAAACCACTGCTTCCCGAGTGCGTCTCACCCGGATGGGTAACCTGGAGCTTTCATGTGTATGTAGCCACCCTGCTACAGAGACTGCACCACCCCTGGTGGGGGCCACGAGGTAGGGAAATCACCGAGCCTTAATGTGGGGAAGCCGTGAAGGATTGAGGAAACTGCGCTCTCACCGAGGCTCATCCAGAGCTGTTTGAATTTTGGACAGTAATTGTGCAATCCATTAGAGGCGAGATATTTTGGCACTACATTACGCAGAAAGCCCTGTCTCATTCGAGCCTCCAATTAAGGGCGGGCAATCTTTTAATTGGGTAAACTTGTCAAGCACGAACCAACTTCCGCCAGCCTCTGAAGAAGTATAAAACTAAACGCGTCAGGCAAAGACAGACTGGCTGTCACATTTATTGGAGAGAACAATGTTTCCATACCTGAAATAAAGCGTGATGCTAAACCACTGCTTCCCGAGTGCGTCTCACCCGGATGGGTAACCTGGAGCTTTCATGTGTAGGTAGCCACCCTGCTACAGAGACTGCACCACCCCTGGTGGTGGCCACGAGGTAGGAAAATCACCGAGCCTTAATGTGGGGAAGCCGTGAAGGATTGAGGAAACTACGCTCTCACCGAGGCTCATCCAGACCTGTTTGAATTTTGGACAGTAATTGTGCAATCCATTAGAGGCGAGATATTTTGGCACTACATTACCCAGAAACCCTGTCTCATTCGAGTAGCCAATTAAGGGCGGGCAATCTTTTAATTGGGCAAACGTGTCAAGCACGAACCAACTTTCGCCAGCCTCTGAAGAAGTATAAATCCAAACGCGTCAGAGAAAGACGGACTGGCTGTCACATTTATTGGAGAGAACAATGTTTCCATACCTGAAATAAAGCGTGATGCTAAACCACTGCTTCCCGAGTGCGTCTCACCCGGATGGGTAACCTGGAGCTTTCATGTGTATGTAGCCACCCTGCTACAGAGACTGCACCACCCCTGGTGGGGGCCACGAGGTAGGGAAATTACCGAGCCTTAATGTGGGGAAGCCGTGAAGGATTGAGGAAACTACGCTCTCACCGAGGCTCATCCAGAGCTGTTTGAATTTTGGACAGTAATTGTGCAATCCATTAGAGGAGAGATATTTTGGCACTACATTACCCAGAAAGCCCTGTCTCGAGCAGCCAATTAAGGGCGGGCAATCTTTTAATTGGGTAAACGTGTCAAGCACGAACCAACTTCCACCAGCCTCTGAAGAAGTATAAAACGAAACGCGTCAGGCAAAGACGGATTGGCTGTCACATTTATTGGAGAGAACATTGTTTCCATACCTGAAATAAAGCGTGATGCTAAACCACTGCTTCCCGAGTGCGTCTCACCCGGATGGGTAACCTGGAGCTTTCATGTGTATGTAGCCACCCTGCTACAGAGACTGCACCACCCCTGGTGGGGGCCACGAGGTAGTGAAATTACCGAGCCTTAATGTGGGGAAGCCGTGAAGGATTGAGGAAACTATGCTCTCACCGAGGCTCATCCAGAGCTGTTTGAATTTTGGAAAGTAATTGTGCAATCCATTAGAGGAGAGATATTTTGGCACTACATTACCCAGAAAGCCCTGTCTCATTCGAGCAGCCAATTAAGGGCGGGCAATCTTTTAATTGGGTAAACGTGTCAAGCACGAACCAACTTCCGCCAGCCTCTGAAGAAGTATAAAACGAAACGCGTCAGGCAAAGACGGACTGGCTGTCACATTTCTTGGAGAGAACAATGTTTCCATACCTGAAATAAAGCGTGATGCTAAACCACTGCTTCCCGAGTGCGTCTCACCCGGATGGGTAACCTGGAGCTTTCATGTGTATGTAGCCACCCTGCTACAGAGACTGCACCACCCCTGATGGGGGCCACGAGGTAGGGAAATCACCGAGCCTTAATGTGGGGAAGCCGTGAAGGATTGAAGAAACTACGCCCTCATCGAGGCTCATCCAGAGCTGTTTGAATTTTGGACAGTAATTGTGCAATCCATTAGAGGAGAGATATTTTGGCACTACATTACCCAGAAAGCCCTGTCTCGAGCAGCCAATTAAGGCCGGGCAATCTTTTAATTGGGTAAACGTGTCAAGCACGAACAAACTTCCACCAGCCTCTGAAGAAGTATAAAACGAAACGCGTCAGGCAAAGACGGATTGGCTGTCACATTTATTGGAGAGAACATTGTTTCCATACCTGAAAAAAAGCGTGATGCTAAACCACTGCTTCCCGAGTGCGTCTCACCCGGATGGGTAACCTGGAGCTTTAATGTGTATGTAGCCACCCTGCTACAGAGACTGCACCACCCCTGGTGGGGGCCACGAGGTAGTGAAATTACCGAGCCTTAATGTGGGGAAGCCGTGAAGGATTGAGGAAACTATGCTCTCACCGAGGCTCATCCAGAGCTGTTTGAATTTTGGAAAGTAATTGTGCAATCCATTAGAGGAGAGATATTTTGGCACTACATTACCCAGAAAGCCCTGTCTCATTCGAGCAGCCAATTAAGGGCGGGCAATCTTTTAATTGGGTAAACGTGTCAAGCACGAACCAACTTCCGCCAGCCTCTGAAGAAGTATAAAACGAAACGCGTCAGGCAAAGACGGACTGGCTGTCACATTTCTTGGAGAGAACAATGTTTCCATACCTGAAATAAAGCGTGATGCTAAACCACTGCTTCCCGAGTGCGTCTCACCCGGATGGGTAACCTGGAGCTTTCATGTGTATGTAGCCACCCTGCTACAGAGACTGCACCACCCCTGATGGGGGCCACGAGGTAGGGAAATCACCGAGCCTTAATGTGGGGAAGCCGTGAAGGATTGAAGAAACTACGCCCTCATCGAGGCTCATCCAAAGCTGTTTGAATTTTGGACAGTAATTGTGCAATCCATTAGAGGAGAGATATTTTGGCACTACATTACCCAGAAAGCCCTGTCTCGAGCAGCCAATTAAGGCCGGGCAATCTTTTAATTGGGTAAACGTGTCAAGCACGAACCAACTTCAACCAGCCTCTGAAGAAGTATAAAACGAAACGCGTCAGGCAAAGACGGATTGGCTGTCACATTTATTGGAGAGAACATTGTTTCCATACCTGAAATAAAGCGAGATGCTAAACCACTGCTTCCCGAGTGCGTCTCACCCGGATGGGTAACCTGGAGCTTTCATGTGTATGTAGCCACCCTGCTACAGAGACTGCACCACCCCTGGTGGGGGCCACGAGGTAGTGAAATTACCGAGCCTTAATGTGGGGAAGCCGTGAAGGATTGAGGAAACTATGCTCTCACCGAGGCTCATCCAGAGCTGTTTGAATTTTGGAAAGTAATTGTGCAATCCATTAGAGGAGAGATATTTTGGCACTACATTACCCAGAAAGCCCTGTCTCATTCGAGCAGCCAATTAAGGGCGGGCAATCTTTTAATTGGGTAAACGTGTCAAGCACGAACCAACTTCCGCCAGCCTCTGAAGAAGTATAAAACGAAACGCGTCAGGCAAAGACGGACTGGCTGTCACATTTCTTGGAGAGAACAATGTTTCCATACCTGAAATAAAGCGTGATGCTAAACCACTGCTTCCCGAGTGCGTCTCACCCGGATGGGTAACCTGGAGCTTTCATGTGTATGTAGCCACCCTGCTACAGAGACTGCACCACCCCTGATGGGGGCCACGAGGTACGGAAATCACCGAGCCTTAATGTGGGGAAGCCGTGAAGGATTGAAGAAACTAAGCCCTCATCGAGGCTCATCCAGAGCTGTTTGAATTTTGGACAGTAATTGTGCAATCCATTAGAGGAGAGATATTTTGGCACTACATTACCCAGAAAGCCCTGTCTCATTCGAGCAGCCAATTAAGGGCGGGCAATCTTTTAATTGGGTAAACGTGTCAAGCACCAACCAACTTCCGCCAGCCTCTGAAGAAGTATAAAACTAAACGCGTCAGGCAAAGACAGACTGGCTGTCACATTTGTTGGAGAGATCAATGTTTTCATACCTGAAATAAAGCGTGATGCTAAACCACTGCTTCCCGAGTGCGTCTCACCCGGATGGGTAACCTGGAGCTTTCATGTGTATGTAGCCACCCTGCTACAGAGACTGCACCACCCCTGGTGGGGACCACGAGGTAGGGAAATCACCGAGCCTTAATGTGGGGAAGCCGTGAAGGATTGAGGAAACTACGCTCTCACCGAGGCTCATCCAGAGCTGTTTGAATTTTGGACAGTAATTGTGCAATCCATTAGAGGCGAGATATTTTGGCACTACATTACCCAGAAAGCCCTGTCTCATTCGAGCAGCCAATTAAGGGCGGGCAATCTTTTAATTGGGTAAACGTGTCAAGCACGAACCAACTTCCGCCAGCCTCTGAAGAAGTATAAAACGAAACGCGTCAGGCAAAGACGGACTGGTTGTCACATTTATTGGAGAGAACAATGTTTCCATACCTGAAATAAAGCGTGATGCTAAACCACTGCTTCCCGAGTGCTTCTCACCCGTATGGGTAACCTGGAGCTTTCATGTATATGTAGCCACCCTGCTACAGAGACTGCACCACCCCTGGTGGGGGCCACGAGGTAGGGAAATCACCGAGCCTTAATGTGGGGAAGCCGTGAAGGATTGAGGAAACTACGCTCTCACCGAGGCTCATCCAGAGCTGTTTGAATTTTGGACAGTAATTGTGCAATCCATTAGAGGCGAGATATTTTGGCACTACATTACGCAGAAAGCCCTGTCTCATTCGAGCAGCCAATTAAGGGCGGGCAATCTTTTAATTGGGTAAACTTGTCAAGCACGAACCAACTTCCGCCAGCCTCTGAAGAAGTATAAAACTAAACGCGTCAGGCAAAGACAGACTGGCTGTCACATTTATTGGAGAGAACAATGTTTCCATACCTGAAATAAAGCGTGATGCTAAACCACTGCTTCCCGAGTGGGTCTTACCCGGATGGGTAACCTGGAGCTTTCATGTGTAGGTAGCCACCCTGCTACAGAGACTGCACCACCCCTGGTGGTGGCCACGAGGTAGGAAAATCACCGAGCCTTAATGTGGGGAAGCCGTGAAGGATTGAGGAAACTACGCTCTCACCGAGGCTCATCCAGACCTGTTTGAATTTTGGACAGTAATTGTGCAATCCATTAGAGGCGAGATATTTTGGCACTACATTACCCAGAAAGCCCTGTCTCATTCGAGTAGCCAATTAAGGGCGGGCAATCTTCTAATTGGGCAAACGTGTCAAGCACGAACCAACTTTCGCCAGCCTCTGAAGAAGTATAAATCCAAACGCGTCAGGCAAAGACGGACTGGCTGTCACATTTATTGGAGAGAACAATGTTTCCATACCTGAAATAAAGCGTGATGCTAAACCACTGCTTCCCGAGTGCGTCTCACCCGGATGGGTAACCTGGAGCTTTCATGTGTATGTAGCCACCCTGCTACAGAGACTGCACCACCCCTGGTGGGGGCCACGAGGTAGGGAAATTACCGAGCCTTAATGTGGGGAAACCGTGAAGGATTGAGGAAACTACGCTCTCACCGAGGCTCATCCAGAGCTGTTTGAATTTTGGACAGTAATTGTGCAATCCATTAGAGGAGAGATATGTTGGCACTACATTACCCAGAAAGCTCTGTCTCGAGCAGCCAATTAAGGGCGGGCAATCTTTTAATTGGGTAAACGTGTCAAGCACGAACCAACTTCCGCCAGCCTCTGAAGAAGTATAAAACGAAACGAGTCAGGCAAAGACGGATTGGCTGTCACATTTATTGGAGAGAACAATGTTTCCATACCTGAAATAAAGCGTGATGCTAAACCACTGCTTCCCGAGTGCGTCTCACCCGGATGGGTAACCTGGAGCTTTCATGTGTATGTAGCCACCCTGCTACAGAGACTGCACCACCCCTGGTGGGGGCCACGAGGTAGGGAAATCACCGAGCCTTAATGTGGGGAAGCCGTGAAGGATTGAGGAAACTGCGCTCTCACCGAGGCTCATCCAGAGATGTTTGAATTTTGGACAGTAATTGTGCAATCCATTAGAGGCGAGATATTTTGGCACTACATTACGCAGAAAGCCCTGTCTCATTCGAGCAGCCAATTAAGGGCGGGCAATCTTTTAATTGGGTAAACTTGTCAAGCACGAACCAACTTCCGCCAGCCTCTGAAGAAGTATAAAACTAAACGCGTCAGGCAAAGACAGACTGGCTGTCACATTTATTGGAGAGAACAATGTTTCCATACCTGAAATAAAGCGTGATGCTAAACCACTGCTTCTCGAGTGCGTCTCACCCGGATGGGTAACCTGGAGCTTTCATGTGTAGGTAGCCACCCTGCTACAGAGACTGCACCACCCCTGGTGGTGGCCACGAGGTAGGAAAATCACCGAGCCTTAATGTGGGGAAGCCGTGAAGGATTGAGGAAACTACGCTCTCACGGAGGCTCATCCAGACCTGTTTGAATTTTGGACAGTAATTGTGCAATCCATTAGAGGCGAGATATTTTGGCACTACATTACCCAGAAACCCTGTCTCATTCGAGTAGCCAATTAAGGGCGGGCAATCTTTTAATTGGGCAAACGTGTCAAGCACGAACCAACTTTCGCCAGCCTCTGAAGAAGTATAAATCCAAACGCGTCAGAGAAAGACGGACTGGCTGTCACATTTATTGGAGAGAACAATGTTTCCATACCTGAAATAAAGCGTGATGCTAAACCACTGCTTCCCGAGTGCGTCTCACCCGGATGGGTAACCTGGAGCTTTCATGTGTATGTAGCCACCCTGCTACAGAGACTGCACCACCCCTGGTGGGGGCCACGAGGTAGGGAAATTACCGAGCCTTAATGTGGGGAAGCCGTGAAGGATTGAGGAAACTACGCTCTCACCGAGGTTCATCCAGAG